>NC_135924.1:8126375-8785375 GCF_964058835.1 Carex rostrata
GAAAGTAATGAATTTCTACCTATCTAAAAAATAGCAAAACAATTCTAAAAAAATAAAAAAAATTACTAACAAGTACATTTCCATATGAAAATCATGTTGAACGAATCAAATCAACTATTTGGACTGCGAAAATGAGAATATTGATCCGTAGTACGAACCAATCTGTGCTATACATAGTACCATAGCCTCACTCTTTTGCTAATTGGTAATTGCGCGTTGTAATCTTACATTGCAACCTTCCATTTAAAGAAATTTAGACCACTGATCTTCACAACAACAACAAAAAAAAGGTACTGTCAACTTATCTTTTGGGCCTGAAAATTTTACAGGCCCCAATATTACAAATCAGAATCTAGGATTAAACTTGGAGAAGCGAAAGATGCTGACAAGGATCAATGCTGTTAGCCAGTGTATACTGATACCAGAACTTTTCAAAGATGCTACAGCAGATAAAATGTTAATCCTTTGCCACTAATATTGGATCCAAATTGCTTCAACAGCTGATACGACAATCCCTCATAGTTACCTGATTGAGTTATCAAGGAGTTCCTTTGCCCTGAAAAGGCTATCTGTGTTGTCAGAATATTTGCCATTAGCTAAAGGCACGCGTTTTGAATCATAGATTGCCAATCTTGCTAGATGAAGCATAGTAGAAGCAACCTACAATGACATAGTCATTATGACTGGCAGGGGAATACAATGCATGCCCTCAATGTATCAAAATATATCAGGTACATAAACAATGACAGAACTGGCCTTCTTTGGCCACTGTTCTCTCTCTTTGGCTACTTGCCAGATAAATAGAGAGGAGTATAGATGCTATTTTCAGAGAGAGCTGTACCTGGATGTGGTCTTCAGAGAGAATCTTTTTTCTGACTTCAAGGCATCTAACAAATATATCATAAATATTAGAAATTTTGTGAATTCATCTGACAAAAGACCTAATTCAGGGATATCTGCTCAAGATGTACATTTAAAGGGGTGAATATGCATAACCCTATATTATATGGGTGGGGATCCACTGAAAGCGATATGCAAGGTTTAATTTTTTTGCCACGGCAGTTATTGAAATCAAAAGATTCATACCCAAACCAAGGGTCAACTGACTAAACCCAAAAACAATTGAACTCGGGGCCTATAACCCTAAACATCTTTGAAAGGAACACCAAACTCTTTCAAAAACTAAAAAAAAGAAAAATCATCTTGGTAACCAAAAGACATTAGTTCTTCATAGACAAAATGTAGACATCAGGTATGACTATGCAAGAGATCATATTATAGTTCTAACTTTAAATATAGTGGTAATCTAAACAAAATAACTCACTTCTCCAGCAGTTCTTGTGATTCTTTAAAGTTCCCAATAGATTGAAGAGTTAAGGCTAAGGCTTCCGCTGCTTGTGCAGTTTCGAGAGAATCCCAACCCTAATTTTATTGGGTTATTTTTTTTTTTAAAAAAAAGGAGAAAAGGAGATACAGAGAAGCTTTGGTTAAAAACTTATCACTGAGAAAATTGCAGTCTAAATTTCCCTAGATCTAAGGGAGCCACAAGATAGATTTACTCCCTTAGCTTGATATAGTTTGATATACATTATTTAGAAAAAAAATATATTATGAAGAAAGGATAATCATGCTGGACCCAATAATGATCCCAGTGAAGAATACTAAGCTAAGATTTGTCTACACTTTTAGTGAAGAATGAAATCACCGAAATGCAAATCTAGAATGTCAGTCTTTTTATTTTGAACTAATTGTTCTTCTTTTTTTATCTGAGAAATGAGAGTAGCCTCACCTTTGAAAGTTCTAGTGCATGCAAAATCTTCCTCTGTAACATTTCAGCATCAGCTGGCCTATTTGATTTGAGCATAATCTGGAGAATTAATAAACAAAAGTTCATGTTTACATTACATATAGCACTACAAATAATAAGCAACCCAAGAACACAAAAGAAATGACTTTGAATCAACATTAACAGCCTCTATTTGTGTCCTAGCTCTTACCGTTAGCTTTCCTCAAGTTAGCTTTTCTGAAAAAAAGGTTTATATAAATGTACCAGCTATTACAGCAAATTCCTGAGTTTCCTGGTACGTTGCAACATGTTTAAGTAGACAATTAGATAAAAATTTACCTGAGAAAGGGTTGTCATTCTTCTTATGCATGCCAATGATTCACCAAGCCCATTTTCCTATAAAATTTTTTTAATGAAGACTCACTTAGCCTTCTGGAATTACTGTTACCTTTTAGTTCTAATTTTTTAAAGCATCATTTAGTCTATAGAGAAGACAGGTACCTGTTAGTGGAAAAATAAGTAGGAATTAAACAGTATTTAATTCAGGAATATGTTTCATGGCAATTATGATCTAAATTCCAAGAGACTTATCCTGATTGAGATTCTTGTTTGATAGTAGGAGCCTTGAATAAATGCAATCCAAATTTAAGTAGGAATCATCATTCACAAATGTCCAATAGAACAAATATATATTCCAGTTCAACATGAGGGGCCACCTTCAGGCCTATTCCTTTTAATTCCCAAAATTATACTTTTGAAGAATTCTTGAATGAAGGAATATCTATGATGCCTTGCATATTTTTCTCCATTGCTAACCTCCAACAACCAAAATCTCAAGTTCAGAGGATTACACTAATCCAGCTATCCTGATTTGCAAAAAGGAATCTCATTTCTTCAAATCCTATGGTACAATTCCAAAAGCACTGGTTGACTAACATTGTAAGACCACACAGACAACTCATGAAACATGAAGACTGGTTTACATTTCCAAAAACGATCTTTATATTGAGAGATGACTGTAAATTTATACAGAATACTTGGTCCAGAAAGGGATGTTTACCTCAAGTATACTTATTGATTCTTTTATAAGTGCTTCAGCATCCTTCTCTTTTCCTTGCATATATAATACCTATGAGAAGATTTTAATACATTTCAAGACATTAAGGTCCGCAGTTTGTCTAAAAATCCCAGTGAGACACCATTTTGGACCCCTTTAGTCTGACAGTTCAATACCAGGACTGAAGATTATTAGGGGATGCCTAATATTATACTATACCATCTGCAGGTAGTCGGGCATACATGGCTATGAGAAAGTCTACCTGGTATAGTTCTAACCTGCCACTGCCAAAAATATTGTAGTCAGCATATGGACAAAACACAAAATAAAGAATGATAGGATTACCCTTCCAAGGTGGTGCACTGTGCTAGCATAGTCTGGGTTGCTATGTCCCAAGATTCGGCCCTTGATCTACAAGCAAGAAAAAAAAAATAGACTTGGTCTACATACACCTGAGCCAATAAAGTACTACTAAAAAGATGTGTTGAGCATGTAGTATTCTAATAAATAATAGACCCTGATCATTGCAAAGAATGAGGTAACTTATAGTAATATAACAGTCCTAAAGCAGATTGTTCAGTTTCAGCAATTGACCTATCCGGGGAAAGGTTTACCAACTATCCTATTAGTTGTGCAATTGATACTCAATTTGCCCCAAATATAGCACCATTATCAGTGACGGACCACATGTAAATAGAGGGGGCCACTTGCCCCCCCCCCCCCCCCAACTAATATATATTTTTCAAAGTATACCTCAAAACTATACTTCCAAATATAAATATTTGTAAAAATATACTTAACTTGCAAATTAATAATGGAGTTATGCGTCATTGGTCAAAATATTTTCCTCTATAACTATACCGTTGTACATAAAAAATATAAAATATACTTGATTTACAAACTAAATAAAATTATGCCCTATCCTAAATTTTTGCCTCACCCTGTCCCACACCCTTCATCCACCCCTGCATATTATAGCTCCTTCTGGTGCTTTAAATATAACAAAGATTTGGCAGGTTGTATTGCATCACAATTAAGCAATTTCACCTATTCAGTAGGGAAAGATAAAGTACCTTCAGGGCCCTCTGCACAAGAAAAAAATGATAAAAAAATATTAATATCAGTATCTTGAATTTTTTTTCAGAAGTAGATTTTTAACTATCATACAAAAACTTGAGTTCTCATCCTCAATGGTACACTATCATTTTGGTCATATAAAGACAAAATATAACCTCTACAAAATTACTCCTATCATCATGGGTTCACATTTTGACAAGGTATTTTCCAACCGATCTAGAAAAAATCAATGAAAACAACAAAGCTAAACATAATGGTAGTTTTTAAAGAACCACAATCACATAAACTTAAGGGACCATTAAGTAATTTACATTATTACCTCATAATATTTGCGGGCTTTGTCAAGCTTGTGCTGAGCCAGGTAAAACTGTCCGAGGTTATGTAAGGCTGCGCCAACTCTGATAAACTCATGAGTTCATAAATAATCAATAATTTTATTTCATAGAATAAGACGGAATTAAATTATTGATAATGAAAAGCTCGTTGGTTCATGTTAATACTTAAATTTACCAAGTACAGGTGTTAGGATGGTACTTTGCAAATTGGAATCTCTAACGATAGAAAGTGTTGAGTGTTTTTGCAAGTTATATTGTTGAATTTATGCAACTTGATACCCCCACTGGAAATTTCCTACTAAAAAATCTAAGGGAAATATCTAGTACCTTACGTCATTGGGGCCAAATGACTCCTCCAAAATACTAATGGCCTCCAAATACAAGGGTTCAGCCTCTTCAAATTTCTTTCTAACCCTTTTAAGTTCTGCCTGTTTCATACAGAAGTGATTACGGATGCATCTTTGGAGAGCAAACGAAATGAGAAAAGGAAAAACAATAAGTTCATTCTAGGTAGCACTAGAGTTTGGACAATTATGTATTAGCCAGCATGCTAACTACACATCTCACATATATCTTTCAAATTTTAGTCTTTTGTTAAAAAATAAATTAGTACAAATAAACCAAAATTATACATGTAGTACTGGTTTTGTTCCCTCTCTTTCACCAAACCCATATCCTTCAAGCTGCCGTAATAAACTAGTCATGCTGATGGCCAAGCACAGAGAAAAATTATCACATGATCGCGATAGTAAATACACTGGTAAAAGGTTACCAGATTGTTACAAGATGAGGCAACATGTGGGTCCCGCTGGCCAAAACCTAACTTGGCTTCTTTTAAAGCCAACTCAAAAGCCTTTTCAGCCTCATCTAGTTTACCCTGAAACCAATAGTAGTTTATGATTATAATAAGAAAGGTTAATTATGAAAAATATACAAGCCCCAATTGTTGGTATTTGGGTGTGGAGATGTGTGAGGTGATCAGTTTCTAGATGTACTTGGATCTATTCCGGGGTGTTTATATCAATCCTGAAGGATTTGGGTTGAATCTGGACAGAATGTAGTGCGTTAAACTATAGTGTGTAACTCACTCCAGTACGTTAAATAATGTGCTTTGTTACATAGAGTGTGCATTATAGTTATAACACACTCAGGTCCTGAGGCACCTCCTCTCCTGTTTGCTTGGAACTTATACTATCTGCTTCTCTCGACCCAAAAATGTGAGAAATTTGGAGAACCAACGAGCAATTTCCACACAGAAGCATAAGGACGAGGGTTCTTGAGTTGTGGATTTGTGTGATAGGTTTGATATACTGTGGTTTATCTGCCACTTTCGAGGAATTCAAGGTTTTGCTGTGCAAGGTGCTATGCAAGGGTTTGAGATGTGCTGAATGTGAAATGAGTTGCATGATCAGAAGCGATGAATTCCCTACATTATGATATTGCTTCTCTCTTGATTCCCTTTACCAATCTCTACCATGTTGCAGCAAAAAAAGAAAAAAGAAAACACCCCTGAAAACACCCCTGAAAACACCCCTATAAACTATAGAATAATCACCTAATACCTGTTCATCACCTTCCAAATAAACAAAAGCATTCCTAATTTATGCACAGAAGGTGTGAGCTATGGATGATATTTGTCATGTTATGTAGGGATATATATAATATCTTCAGTCTGATAAAGCAATACGTTGTGTTTTTACTTTATAACAGGACATGAAATCCCCAAGGTTTGATATGTGCAATTAAGTAAATATACAAGCAAAAGAAATATCGTACATTCCCTAGAAACATTAAAATATCCTCCATACTCATCAGCTTTTCTTCATTTATTCAAGTTTCCCAGAATAGTAGATACCCCTAATTAATTGATGTTCTCTCTCTATAATAGGACATCTTTCCTAAAGTTCAAACATTTGGGAAAACATCATAATTATGATTTTGCATCTTTTATACGATCATATGAGATATTTCTCGTTTTGTAGGCAAAGAGGAAAAAGGTGTACTTGCTTTGGAAAAGAGGTCTCTCCCGTTATCAGTAAATAATCTCCATTTAATAGTGTGCTCATTTGACACTACTGTACCATCTTCTACCCTTCGCAAGTCTGAGACATATCCTTCTTGATTTTGACCTCTACCTTGTGCATTTTCACTCAGTAATTCATTGCTTGAATCATCTTGTGCATATGCAAATCTATTATCATCCATAAGAAAAACAGCTGTACAGAAGAGAAGACAAACTTTCAAATTTACATGCAGTAATATATGCATCCTCAGGTAAAATACCAGCACAAAACATAACTTTTGTCAGCTTTTTGGTGCTTAGTTACGCAATTTGTTACAAGTTAATGTTTAATTTGACATTAAAATTAAGATTGTCCAACAAAAAAAAGATGGTAATATAGTAGCTTGACACTGTTCTAAGCAGATGTAGTAATCAGTGTGAATAACGCAAAGCAGTATAATATCTCCCATATAGACATATTCTACAAAATGGGGATGGAGAAGCATAATTTACATCTAGGGAAATATTCCTTTGTTTTGGCATTTTTTTATTTTCTTCTCTTTCAAGTTCTTCAATCAATCAACCACTAATAATCACTGGTAATGAGTCAAAATAGGAAAAAGAATCGGGTTACAAGCTTTACATGTCTGTACCGACAGAAATCATGATCCGAGCAGTACAATTTATAAACACATGGGAATGAAAATATTTAAACTCACCAGCTTGTCCAGAAAAGAGGATAGTCAAAATCAAATGCCGCTGATTTCGACTCGTGTTATTTCTAAAATCGGAACTCCTTTTTGATATAAAAGAAGAAGGAATAACTCGATTAGAAAAACCGGCGGTGAATTGAGCCGAGGTGCGAATCCCTCGAAAGAGAGAGAATATCCTTTTCGTCGCCATTGATCGGAGTTCTATCTGACAGTTTTGCAAGTAGTGAGACTGTCTGGGAGAGAGACCGCGACGGAGGTTCAAGAGGTGCTCCAACAGTCCAACTTATCCATGCTAATTTAGAGCCTGTCTCGGAAACAGTCCAACTTAGCCCTGATCAATTAGAGCTCGTCTCGGATCACCCCCCGGTACCTGACCCAAGCAAATTGAAATGGACGGCTCAGATTAACTAAAAAACGGCGACTATTCGGGGATAGCAGGGGGCAGGCCAGTGGCCAGTATTATTTGTGCTTTGAGATTCGTTCCAAGTTAAAAGAACGATAATGGTCCGTCCGTTTCAATTTGCTTGAGTCAGGTACCTGGGAGGATACGGATTCGTGATTTGAGAGCTTGCATCCTCCACGTCGTTTTAAGATGCACGACATATACAGACGGTTGAGATTTGTCAGTTTTTTTTTCATTAAAAGCCCATAGGCATGTTACATTTTCATAAAACTTTCATGAATAATCATGTCTGTACCCGCGCTACAGTACCCACATTTAGAGAAATAATGTATTATGGTCCTCACTAATTATATTGTGTCCACTAATTATTATTCTTAAAAGATATTATATAGTCTCAACTAATTATTATTCTAAAATTTCAGCAGCACCCTTTCAAATTCTCGGCACTAATTCCGCATCAATATTTCTCTAACAAAAATAGTTGACCTCATAAAAATAAATACTTCAGTGCATAGATATAAATACTTTTAATACTTAGATATTAATACTTTCAGTATCATATGTAAAAAGAGGAGGGATCTAATTACAACATTATGGAATTGAAACGTACAGAGCTTATCACATATACATTGAAGTATTACCATGAAGTACATATTTTATAAATACAAGTAAACTCCCTTTCTTGGTTAATGAAATATAATGGGTATTTTTGCCTAATTATAAAAAAAAATATTACCATCAAGAAAATCAGGCAGGAAACCAAGCATGTCAATATCAGGAACACTATCCAAAACGGTGATCCAGCCCAACAAAAATTGCCGCACATAAGGATTCAGGACATTCATTCTCTCTTTCAATAGAGGTATGAATTCTTCTATGCTATAGCAATTCAATATGAAAGAATAATTATAAAAATCTAGGTGTAAACACATAAATAATTTAAATCTATATCATTTTTTCATGTGCCAGGCCCAAAATTCTTCTGTTAGACATAGAGGCAGTTTTAAAAAATTTAATGAAGATTATCCAGAAGTCCATTAGCATATTATACCCGATGTTTGCTGCATACATACAAATAAAATACAACATTTTCATATGATTACACATGATGAGGACATAGATTAGTGTTATGGAGAAGGTCTACTGGGATAAATGTTGACTGTGTGTATCAGATGATCTTTTTTTTCCCCCAAGGACCGATTGATCGAAAATGAAGCCCAATGGACTAAGAAATTTGGTCCTCAAACCATGTATGAATTGATTATGCAGTGGTTCACTTGAGTTGATACAAAATTCTGGGGCCATAGTCGTTATACTTAAATCATTGGACATCGAGTCTACGCAGCAGGTGCCATTTCACAACTCCCAGAAAGGGTTGTCTAGGTGTGTGCATGACAAATATTGCATGTTATTTGAAAATACAAGTAAACTGTGGAGCTGAGGGAAAAAAAATGCATATCAAAATGACACAAAAGCACAATGGCCTGAGACTTGGAATGCAGACCCCATATATATATCCACTGAGATGTACAGGACCCTATACTGGTTTTGCACTGCTAGATCTCACAATAATGACTGCTTATATCTGTTGTGCTTTCTTGATTTGTACACAAATAAAGTTTATGCATATGGACTGAATCAAGGCTTAAACACTGACAATCCCGTACTACCATAAACAATACTATTACTCTGGTTACAAATTCTCAAAATTAAGAACATAGTCCAAAATTGCACACCTGAAAGAATCGCTCTCCGTGACAATATCCTAGTTGAAGAACATCAACTGATTAATTCCAGAAAAAAAATCCAAAATAAAACTCAAACTAGATTGTTCTCATAGAAAGCAGACCTTAACCAGCCTATCTAAGAGATGGGCAGCACTCTGTACATTTGCATCAGAATCTGCACTGAGCTTGCAGAGAGCATCAAATATTTTATTGAAAAAAACAATGAACTCCCCCCACAAGCAGTTATGTAAAAATTACAACATTGTTTACTATATAGATATAAATACTTGTGTTATTTGAACTATATACTTCAAGATTTGACTATTAATATTAAAAAAAAGTTATAGATTTGGAACGATTGCAGTCCCCATAAGCAATTATGGCAGTTTAGGTCCGGGTACAACGTCAGAAATTTCAAAAAAAAGGTGCGGGTACGATTATTTAAAAATAATTAATTTATCATTTACATTGTTTACTGTATAGATATAAATATTTGTGTTCTTTGAACTATATACTTCAAGATTTGACTATTAATATTTTAAAATAAAGTTACAGATCTGAAACAGTTGCGGTCCCCACAAGTAATTATGGCAGTTTAGGTGCGGATACGACATCATAAATTTCAAAAAAAAAGTGCGGGTACGATTATTTAAAAATAATTAATTTATCATTTACATTGTTTACTATATAGATATAAATATTTGTGTTCTATGGACTATATACTTCAAAATTTGACTATTAATATTAAAAAAAAAGTTACAGATCTGAAGTGCAGTTATGACAGTTTGGTCCCCACAAACAGTTATGACAGTTTAGGTGCAGGTACTGTGCGGATACTGTAGCGCGGGTACTCATATCAGCTTCCAACTTTCATATAGAGAAAAATAAATAATCATGATCTTAATTCAAACTCTCTAGTCTTCACTGCTTAAAACTAGAGAAGGTATGCTCAACACAATCCCACCCGTAAAGCCTCCCTTGTTTCGCTAAATTGTCAGCCATTTCGTTCTGGCTTCTTTGAATGTGAACACAAACAAATAATTTGTTTTCTTGCAACAAACTCCACACTTCCAGTATTTCCTCGCTCTCCAATCAGCGTTAATTGGAGGCTGCTAACTCGAACAAATATTCACTAACTCTAAACAATCTGTGTAGAAGGAACATGCCGCAACTCCCAGCCCAATAATTGTCAAAACCGCTTCCTTTAGTGCTAAAGCTTCAACTTGTAATGGACAGCAACCCTTTGCTCCCTTTAATTCGTATAGCACCAACTCATCTTTGTACCACACAACAACACCGATACCACCATGCCATCCCTCAGCCCAAGATCCATCTGAGAAACATGAGTAATTGTTGTGAACTTCGGTCAAAGAAACAGATGAAGCCCCCTACGTACCCATTAAAGCACAGTGTTTACGAGCAGCCCCATTCCTTGACTCTCTGTTTATAGTGTTTGGATACTTCAAAAAGAGTTGAAAGTCTGGAATCTTACCAGAATATGCACAATCATTCCTGCACCTCCAAAGTGCCCAAGCCGAGTTCACATACAGTAGCCATTGCTCGTCTTCAAGCCTTGCTGAAATGGATTGCAGCACATCAGCAAATTCTCCCTGGAATTCGTCAGTTCTCAGACTCAAAGGACCCGCTAGAAAACAAGCCCTCGAGAAGGGACAAAAGTGAAGTAAATGGGACACATCTTCCTCTTGGCAGCCACAAACCACACAAATCGGGCTTTGAGCTGGAAACCGACGATGCATAATTTTTGCGAGCAGCAAAGCCCTATGTAATAACTTCCATAGAAACACCCTGATTCTAGGGAGCACATCTCCCCTATGCCAAACCGAATTCCAGAGTTCCTTATTTCTTATGCTGACCGAACTCCCCGTCCATTTGAGAGAATTATAGCCAACCTTGACCGAATATATGCCATTACTAGCTCTCTTGAAAACTAGTTTATCCCCTTCAGCCTTAAGGGTGCCCGAATAAATAAATCGCCCTAAGGAAAAGGAAATGTGGCTCGAAGTTTTCGCCCCATTTATTATCTAACTATGATATTTTGTAAATATATGTTTTATGCCAAGTGATTTGAAATATTTTATTTAAAGAAAAATGTAAAGAGGAGGGTTAAAATATCATCATTTTTTGTGTCTTCATTTTAAAAAACTTTAATAGTCAAAAATCAAAATCTAAAACCTAAAAGTCAAAATAAAACCATTGGATGTGATCTATGTTATTTTCTCTCTGTGCTCAGGAAAAATTATCACATTTCAATTTTGTTTTCATGTGAATCAATAAGTTGAAAAATCAACTTCTTTAAATTATCTACATTAGTACATTTTTTACAAGTTCTTGATGACAACTAAAATAAAATTAGAATATCATAATTTTTTACACGTGCATAGATAAAAATAAAATGATGTGATCATATACAATGGTTTTATTTTAACTCTTAAGTTTTAGATTTTGAGTTATTAAAACTTTTAATAATTATGTTGTTTGTATTTATTATTTAAAACTTATATGATAAATTTTTGAGGTAGTAACACGACATTCCGTTAACTATCAATAGCATGCTGGTCAAACTTTAAGTTTATGTCCAGTAAAATGAAAATTGCTAACCTTAAAAAAAATATTGCTACAATAAAATAAAAAATCTCATTTCACATAAATTTCAGGCTATTTTTTGTAATATTAAATTGAATTGTCCAAATATAACATATGAATATTTGAAAGATATACAATAATTCTTAGAGGTTGCAGGTATGCTAAATAAATAAATAAATGATGCAGTGCATAAGTAATGAATGAAGATCAAATCCTGCTTGAAAAAAACTTAATTTTATAAGTCAGTATAAGATAGTATAAATACGGTTTGTATTGGAATTGATTGGTCTTTTTTTGGGTTATGGTTTTTTTGGTGTTGTACTTTGTATATATTGGTTATATTTTCCATATGAATGATTAAGTTTATGATTTGGAAACAAAATGTAAGAAGAAACAAATTGATATAAGAAGAGAGATCTACTTGAACTCTTTTTTTGGTGATATCGGATTAAACCTATATTTTCAAGTTAAAACAGTCGAACCAAACCATTCCACATGATAGATATATTAAAATGTGCTTGCAGATCAAATTTTATATTTTTTTGATTTTTTTTTTTTACTATTTATTAAGATGGGTACAAAAAACCAATGGTCTTAAAACAACAATTTTATAAAATATTTAACAAATAGTAAAACATTCAAAAAATGTAAAATTTGATCTGCAAGCACGTTTTAATATATCCATAATGTTAAACGGTTTGGATTTTGAAAACTTTGAAAATGTAAAGTGTAATTTGGTGTCACCAAAAAATGGTGTAAGTGAATCCCTCCTCTTGATATAATTAATGTATAATATGTAGATTTATTATTTTTTATATATCTAATTCGGCTGTGGCTAATTTGCTGCCGGCGGTGCTGCCACTATTTTTTCTATTTTTTTGATGTTCAAACGACAAATCTAAACCGTTAGATGTTTAATCTATATTATAATATACTTGGAGACCAAATTTTACATTTTTTGGAATTTTTTTACTATTTATTAAGCTGGTTTGAAAACCGCTGATTTCAATGCTGCAGAAATTTACTGAAATCAGCGGTTTTCAAACCAGCTTAATAAATAGTAAAAAAATTCCAAAAAATGTAAAATTTGGTCTCCAAGTAGATTATAATATAGATTAAACATCTAACGGTTTAGATTTGTCATTTGAACATCAAAAAATAGAAAAAACAGTGGCAGCACCTCCGGCTAAAATGCTGCCGGCAGCAAATTAGCCAGACCCATCTAATTCGTATTACTGTGAAAAGTATATAACTTATGAGTTGGATTATGGAGATTTTTTTTTATCAAACTTTATATTAGAAATTAGAAGTAGACCCTTTTTTTTTTTTTGAAAAGTGGAATTACACTTGTTTCATTTCAAACCAATATAGGTCCTACAAAAATTCAATTATTCTGAACTAGTGAAACATCAACCAACTAGTATGAGCAACCACAAAAAATTGAAGTATACCATAAAATATAATCAAATTAACATCACTAAAAATATCAAAATCTCTATTAATCACTAAGAGTAATCACATCAGAAGAAGAGCTAGAATCAACTAAAAATCAATCAGGAGACAATAAACTAGCTGCCTCATCAATGGCATCAGAGATGTCTCCATCATCTGACTCTCCTAAACCAAGATAAGGGACTCCGTCTAAAACCAAATGGGAGCTGGCTCTTTCCTGAGAGTCTGTGTCTGATATCACTATTAGGGAGCCTATTTGAGTCAGAGGAGAAATATCAAAAGGCATAATCAATGACAATTTAAAATATGAATTATCTAAACGAGTCAAAGCAATAATAAAAGATGCAACAGAACTAATAGCTGATACTGATGTATTTTGAAAACAAATTTTATTTCTGATCAACTAAACAATCCATAAAGTAGCAGCTCTAATTAGAAGTAGACCTAGATGCTATTTTTTTAACATTTATAATGTAATGATAGTTATGTTTTTTTTATCAAACTTATTTGCTATTTTTTAACGCTTTTTTTTGTATTCAACAAATGATATATGACATACTTTATATAAAACTCATATGCATGATACATCATGTGAACTTTCTCTTACCGCTCTGCTCTTGTTATCTCTTTCATGAATGCATACAAATATTTTAGAATTTGTTAAGAACACATTCTGTATGTCTCTTCATGCTTTTAATAAACTTGAAAGTACATTTTAGATGTTCGAATCACCTACATCGATATTTGTGGCATCAAACAGTTGGATTTAAGTTCATTTATATTATTGATTTTTGTGCACACAAATCATCTAGAATTATCTTATAGCTCTTGCCACGCGTCCTTAATAAATCCAAGTCACAAGGTCTTAAACTCACAAAATTGATATCCGATATATAAAATTTCTTTAAATTTAGAATTTTAAAATATCAATTATAACCATCTTTTATTCCAAATCATCTTACTAATATGAAAGAAGCAACTTTTTGATTTTGCAGATCTTAAAAATATGTATGGTTCAATCTTTTATCAGCCAATCAATAACAAAAAAAAAATTAATAAATTTTACGTGCTACACAATTCGAAAATTGATAAAAAAAAATAATAATAAGTCCGTAGAATAAGTTAATTTAGTAAATAATAAAATCTAAAAAAAATGTATGGATTAACCTTTTTACGCAATCAATAATAAGCAATAAAAATGGAAAAGACCAACGTGCTACATGTAGCATAGTGGCATGTTGTGCTATTATTTTAGAATTTTATTGAACAGACTTTGAAAGACTAATCTAAACCATTGAAACTGATCTACTTCATGAGTGATGCATTTATATATACAATTTATAAATTTTT
The DNA here is from genome assembly GCF_964058835.1 of Carex rostrata. Classification (NCBI taxonomy): domain Eukaryota; kingdom Viridiplantae; phylum Streptophyta; class Magnoliopsida; order Poales; family Cyperaceae; genus Carex; species Carex rostrata. Next base: position 8,140,882 of record NC_135924.1, read on the forward strand.
GCATTTAGTATAAAGTCAAGTGGTTAAAAATAATGAAAAATGAATGCATTAATTTTTTTTTATAAATATTCATTTTTTGACAGCTTGACTTTATACTAAACGAATTAAAAAAATTATAATCTTTGCACGTAAATGCATCACTCGTGAAATAGATTGATTTCAACAATTTAAATTTATTGTTGAAACATATTCAATATTTTTTTTAAAATGGTAGCACGACATGTGACTAGACTACATGCAATACACTAGTCATATTTATAAAAAATTATAAGATGCGCATTAAAATATATTTTTTACTGCATTGCATAGTTGGATAGTTAGCAATAAATGGATATAACTTTTATATTATATAATCTCTAAACGAACTATATTTACAATTTATTTGCTGAAGTTATGTGATCAATTTAGAAGTGCATCAATGCCTTTTGCATCATTGTATTCATGTTTTGGATCACTAATCAATATTTTAGCACGGGGTAGACTTTTCCTACCGAAATTTTTAAAAATACCATTTTTTTTAAATTATTAAACCAAAACACCAATTTCGGCTGGAAATTATATTTTTCGCATGGCCGCTTCCCAGGGAAGTGGGCACTTGGAACCGGGCCGCTTCGGGGGGAAGCGGGCACTTGGAACCGGGCCGCTTCGGGGGGAAGCGGGCACTTGGAACCGGGCCGCTTCGGGGGGAAGCGGGCACTTATTTGGGCCGCTTTGGGGGCTAGCGGCCACATTGATTTTGCTCTTTTTTTTTTTTTTTTTGGAAAACAGAATTTTTTTTTTGTATTAAAATATTAGAAATGTTGAATATATTTCTTTGAAAATAGATGAAATACAATATAATTTGATTTATTAGAAAGACTGCAACAAATAACCCGGATCAATATTTTTCAGGCCGGAATTTTCGCGGCTGTAAGAAAAATTAATATATTTCTTTATGTGTTATTGGAAAATAATAAAAATACTTAGATTCTGAGTTATTGATCCCGGTTCAAAAGTCACTTCTAGGTAATCCAGAAAATATTGTGATCCTTCTGGTACATTTAATTTATAAAAAGTTGTATCTATTTTTGAAAAAAATCAAAATCTTTAATTTATTTAATTATTGTTTTTCAAAAAGAATTATCAAAATAGATACAACTTTTTATAAATTAAATGTACCAGAAAGGTCACAATATTTTCTGGATTACCTAGAAGTGACTTTTGAACCGGGATCAATAACTCAGAATCTAATTATTTTTATTTTTTTTTCCAATAACACATAAAGAAATATATTAATTTTTCTTACAGCCGCGAAAAATCCGATCTGAAAAATATTGATCCGGGTTATTTGTTGCAGTCTTTCTAATAAATCAAATTATATTGTATTTCATCTATTTTCAAAGAAATATATTCAACATTTCTAATATTTTAATACAAAAAAAATTCTGTTTTCCAAAAAAGAAAAAAAAGAAGGCAAAATCAATGTGGCCGCTGGCCCCCCAAAGCGGCCCTGCCCGCTGGGCCCAGAAGCGACCCAAATAAGTGCCCGCTTCCCCTCGCAGCGGCCCGGTTCTAGCTGGCCGCTTCTCCTCGCAACGGCCATGCAAAATTTAATAATTCCAGTCCAATTTGGTGTTTTGGTTTATTAATTTTAATAAAATGGTATTTTTAAAAATTTCGGCTTTTCCTATATGTAATTTCATGGAAATTCACTATATTTTTCAGACCAATTTGAAAATTGAACGCATAATGGTTATAATGACTAGAAAATAAAAATGATGTTCGAATCATACTTATAAAACAAAAGGCGAGCATTTTAAATTTTATTAAATTAATTTATACATGAAAAACAATCATTGTGAAGTGATTAATTACGAGTAGAACTAAGAAGTTAAATTATTGATTTGACCTCAAACAACAAATTTAAATCGTCAAAATCAATAAATTTTATAACTTATAAGTAAATGTCAATATACAAAATTTATAAATTTTGAATTAATTTGATGTAGAGCTGAAAATAAAAAAATAAAAAAAAATACATTAAAATTAATTTATATTTTTTTTTTATATTTGTTGTCAGGACTTTCTGGTTGTCCAATTAGGGCTGCACAAAAAATTTGTAGTTCGTAATTTGATTTGAATTTGATTCGAAAAAAGTTTGCAATTAATTCGATTCAAAAATAGTTTGTTCTGTGACAAAATAAACCAGTTTGATTCAAGTCTTATTCAAATCAAACTCAAATTAGATATTGATAGGGCCATGTGCCCAAGACCCTTATAAAACCAATCTTGGGTCACAAATGGTAACTTGGGTTGAAAACCACATTGATAAAATCAACCCAAGAACAAACAAAAGGCCCAGGATGGAATAAATATATATAGTCTAGTTACATGGCCCAATCCGAGATGGGAGCATCCCGATCCAAGGCCTGACCCAGAGTTGGCTTAGGATCACCTCTAGTAGTCGCCTGTACAGGGCAGGTGCGACGTAGTCACCGCTTTCTATGCGGACGTCACCGCTCATTGTACGACCCCCGCATTATGCATATGCGGGTGTCACTGCATTCCACGCAAGCCTGGTCACTCGTATGCGATATCCTCTAACAGTTCTGATAACGCAGGATGTCAGAACTGGAGAAGGCTATTTAAGGTGAACAGTTTCATTGAATCGAGACTGGCACTTTCACTACTTGAGACACAACACAAGGTAGAGTCATAGTGTCTCACAATTTCCATCGAGTTCTTAATCTTGACTTATACAACTCGGACTGTCCTATCGGGATGGGACGCCACACACACACGTACACGTCCAGTTATAAAACTCATTACGAAACTCGAGTCTTACCTCGACAGAGGCCGTATCAGATATAATTTGTTCGAAATTGATTCGCAAACTATTTAGGTTCGAATATCAAATAATACAACTAATGGATTCAACAATTAATCTTTAATAATGTAGGAACCAAACTTATATCAGAACTCAAAATTGTTAATATAATGGTAGCTTATAATAGAAAAATGTTTCAGCAGTGTAACAAATTAACAATGAGATAAGTTTAATTTGACTAGGTATGTGATTTTAATCAATCCAGCAGCATAAAAGGTAAGAGAATATGGAACTAGTCCATAATCCACCAGTATGAATTTGTGGAAGGTAAAAGAAAACCATGTAAATTTTGTTCCACGAGAATAAAATTAATGTATAAACTACCGGTATAACTAGAGCTACCAAATTAAATTTAATTTATAATTTGATTGACTTCGATTCAAAAAATTTAGAATTTTCAATTAATTCGATTCAAAATTATTTTGTTATGAAACAAATCAAATTAGTTTGATTCAAATCTTAATTCAAACTCAAATTCAAACTCGATAATTTCGATTCAATTCGATTCGTTTGCAGGCTGTCCAATGGGTCCGGACCCCCTAAAGTAACCCAATTTTTGAGTTTTGAATCAAGACTGTCTGATTTAAATCCATTGTTCAAGATTGCTTCGTGATTCGAATTCATATCTCGCGATGTGCGTTCTACTTTGAATAGATTATCAGAATCGGACGGTCCCGATTTAAAACCCAAAAATTGGGTTACTTCCCTGGATCCGAACTCAGGTCCAGTGGAGTGAGATTTAGCTAACTACAGTCAAAGGTTTGGCTTGCTGATCAACGGTCTTCCCTCTCCTTCGTCAGAAATTTTTGTAAGCCGGGTTGAGGACCACTTCCAGCGTACTACAGGGATCTGCTAAGAAAGCTGTCGCTGGTGAATGTCGGCCAGAGCTCTCCGGTCCCTCTCTCGCTCCATCTCTTGGATACCTGTACGTCTCTCTCCCTTCCCTCTCTGGGTATAGTACCTCACTCTAAATCTTTCTCTAAACCCTGACTACATTCCCTGCGTCCTCCATGTATCTGCCTAATTTGACAGACAGGGAAGCCGCAGCAAACCCTAGCTAAGGAGGCTTCTCTCTCAGGCATTGGCCTCCACTCTGGCGCCTCTTCTCTGGTCAGACTCCTCCCAGCAATGGCCGGGGAGGGAAGATACTTCATCTCCGGCGATGCAAAAGTTAGGGTTCAGGCCACAATTGAAAATTGCGTGGACTCGGTCCTCTGCACCGTGTTGAGGAATGATGGGGCTAAGGTTTGTACTGTGGAACATTTATTGTCTTCGCTAGAGATTCTTGGTGTAGATAATTGCCGGATCGAAATAGATGGTGGAAATGAGGTTTGCTTCATCTCTCTCTCTCTCTCCCTCTCTGTCTGTACGTGAAAAATATTTGTTTATTTATAAGAATACCTATTTGTTCAGAGGCCAGTTATTCTTAATAAAAACCCTGTATGTGCTTCTGTTATCCATTTATTCTTTTTCAATGTTGGGTATCGCTTCCTTACACAATATATGATTCTTATCAAAAGGTGCTTTCAGCAACTTACTATTTGTGTATCAGATTCCTTTGTTAGATGGATCATCGAAAGGATGGACGGAGCTCATAAAGAGCACTGGTCTGTGTGTTGCAAGGGATGACAAAGGCCTAGGAATGGAGAAGTTGGTGCCTAAGCTTCTTGAGACGGTGCATTTGCATAGAGATGATTCTTTCATAGTTGCCTTCCCTTCTCCTGAGACCCGTATCACTTATGGAATTGACTTTCCCAAGGTCAGTGACTTCTGATTCAATATTTATGTACCTTTTGTGCAAATTTTAATTTAGTGTTTTTGTCGTACAGAAAGAAACCATTGGATTATCCAAATTCAACCTAATAAAGCTAAATAGATTATATTTCCCTCTTTTGGTTCTTTGGTAAATTGGTGTGACAATGTGAAATTTTTAAAGGTAATCGGTACTTTCTTCATGACTTATCATATTAAATGCTCGTCATTTGCTAATAAGTAATAACCGAAGAAAAAAATTGAGTGATAGTTGGAGGGAATTGTCGAGTGCTTTGTGCATATAATCAAGTTCAATATGGGAACTGCAATATAGATGCTTATGGAACTCTGTTATTATCTCTAGCTTACAACTTAATATATGATGCTTTAAAAAAATCAGTGTAACAGGTTCCGGCAATTGGTTCTCAGCAGTTCTCCTTAATTGTGGATAAAGATAAATACACAAATGAAATCGCACCTTCCAGAACCTTCTGCATATTTGAAGAGGTCCTTTCTGTCTCTTTGTTTAATTATAGGTAGCTATGTTCCTGATAAATGTACTCCCGTTTATTGTTCTAGCATTTATCTGTGGGTGTCTCGTTTCTATCACTTTTGCTTTTGTCTGTTAGGTTCAAAAGTTGTGGGTTGCTGGGCTTATCAAAGGAGGATCTTCAGAAAATGCTATTGTGTGTAGGTGAATAAATAATTCAGTCTTTGTTATTCTTCATAAATTGTTCTTTACATTTCCTTTGGTTTGTATCAGAATTGTAGGTTAAACATAAATTGTCTCGTTGCCAATTGAGCAATTGGCCTGACCATCCATTTTTTTTTTTTGTTATTTGGCATGCCTCAGTGCTTGATAGCTCAAGTGCACAACGTAGTGGAAGTTCAGTTTAATTTTTTGTTAAATGCAAGCATAATTGATGAATTGTTGTACAGTTTAGGATTAATCGAGATAAAATTGCACTTGATTGTGGTTTGGCTGTGCAGTCAAGGTTTAACTGCATCTGAATATCATGTCAGAAAAAAATGGATAAATCAATGATGATAAAATGCATAGTTTTAATATAGTTGCATAAATAGGAAATTTGTATTGTATCAGTGTGTTTTGCTATACATAATCTACATCGCAATCCTTGGCACAGTATTGTAACACTTATGGGTTTTTTAACTTTTGTTTTCCATTTCAGCCTAAGGGATGGTTGGTTAAATCCACCACTTAGATTTCCTGATGAGCCATGTCGGCACAAAATACTAGATTTGATTGGTGATTTCTCTCTCCTTGCACAAAATGGCAATGGAGGCCTTCCAGTTGCCCATATTTCGGCATACAAGGTTAGTTGCACTAGGAGTGGCAAATGTGTTGGTTCAGTCTAGTGCGGTTCTGATCAATTATTTTCTTCTTTTTCTTGGGTCATGTATGTTGACTTATTTTTGGATTTGGGTCCTTTGAAATTGAGGACAGTTCAGGTCTTATGTAAATTCCGTTCTATATATGCTTCAATTTCTTTGGGGGTGTGTTTTGTGTATTTTGGAGGTACTCTTTATGGATTACTTTCTGCTCAGATTGGGTTCATTTTATGCAGATGATATTTTGGAATTGCGTGTAATTAGGTAACCCTATTGTGGTAGCAATTCAACCAACTGGTACCTTTCTAAGCAGCCAACTCTTTGTATAATCCCTCAAGCCCACCGCCACACAGAAAGAAATGAAATAAAAGAATACTTGTGTTATTGGTATTGAACAGTAACATTAATGATAAGTACTATAATTTGTTAACTAGGCAGTATGGTAATGATAAAATCATCAATAAAGAGGAAAGCTTTAAATTGCCTCTTAAACTTTTGTACAACATTTATTCTTACCAAAAAAAAAAAAAAACTTTTGTGCATTTAGCAAAATTTCCTGGATTGATGTGTCATTTTGGTGAGACCTGCATAGAAGAGACCCATGGGCAAACAACCTTTTAGTTCTATTGTTTTGGATATTTTCTGTCTTTAATGGTGTTCCTATGATGTAACACATGAGCATGGTTAGAACACAAGGGTGTGAACAAAATAACGAATAACACAAAGCAAAAGTTCACCAGAATGTTATTAAGCTCTCCTCTCGATAATACCTGAATTATTCTTGTGTTCTTTAATGATGAACTTGAACAACTGTTGATCTTGTGCTGTAGGCCGGTCATTCCTTGCACACTGGATTTGTACGCCATCTACTGGAGAGATGAACTTCAGAATAGTTATCTTGTTGCAGAATCCTTATTTGTGGGGTTCTGTTGAGCCGTTCTTGTGTACAATAAAAAAAATGAAAAATACCTGACTTTTTGTTTTTTGAGGAAAGAAAAAAAAATCTGTCAGTGTGATCTGTGAATTAATTATTTCAAGAGAGCTTTTTATAGTGACAGTTTTTTTCACAATTTTTGTGAGGATGAATTGCTACAGTTACCATGACATGAATTCAAGTTTTTCATTGTTTCCAGTATGGCAATATGCATTAAGAGGGTGCTCCAATTCCATTAATCATTTGGCACACTAACCGCATTAATCCAAATGCTGTGTTGGATAAACAAGCTTCAGCCTTTGATCAAGGAAGTAAACAAGCTTCAGCCTTTTCTCAAGTAGACTTGTGTCGGTTCCTCTCTATCTGTGCTGATTGAAAACCAGTTGTTTGATTAATGCAGTGCTATATTTTACAGTGTGACTCCTGTCATCCTGCTATAACTTGTAAGCGTGCAGTGCCTTGTATATACTTCGTAAATAGAAAGTCTCATCTTGACATACCTTCCTAGCTTTAGTACATTGTTAGAAAAATATAGTATTGTAGATGATAGTTTCAGGGATATAATATCCAAACAGATTATTCAGTTCACTGAAGATGCTCTAATGGATGTGCAAAGGAGCATATTCATGCCATCGTGGCTAATTAACACTTCTAACTTTTCAGCTTCCATTAGGTAATTTCGCCAATGTTGCACGCAAGGAAACTATCGTACATGACCAAATCCGTTAACTTATTGTCTGCCTTCTGTTCCTTGACACCTCATCATCAACCCCACCGTGTTGCGGGAGAGTATCCTCTGCGGAGTATTCTCTGCAGAGCTGTACGGAGCTTTTAATCTGGTCCGTTCATCTTGATCGGACGGACCAGATCAGAGGGACCTAAATTTTGAGATCTGATCTGGTCCGTCCGATCAAAACAAACAGACCAGATTAAAAGCTCCGCAAATGATACTCTGCAGAGGATAGCGTTCCCCGTGTTGCTCCCTCATCCTTAATTCCTCCATCATTGACAATGTACAGTAGTCACTGTCACTCGGGATGACATAGCATGGATCTGATCCTTCCTTTTAAACCAATCTGTGACCTTTTTGGATACAAATGTGCCTGTAATTTTATAATTATATAGATAGCCCGCTACCTTTTTCATCCACGGGTTGTCAAAAATTCTAGTTTGGTCCCTAGAAAACATCAGAAGGCTATGCATATATGGAACATTCCTTCTCTTCAAGTGTACATATGTAAAGATCATTTTGCTTCATAGGGAGACTTGCAGTTGATTTATCTTAATATATAATATGTCTGCATTCTGTTAGTGGTTTGTAGAGGTGAGACAAAAACATTTTATTTATCTTGATTATTAAGAAAAAAAATGGATTTAAATTTGATTTCTTACTCCGTAATAAACTCCAACTGTTGTATCATTCTTGTGAAATTCAATTTATAACAAGATTTATAGCGTTTGTGCATACATGTTTTTATTGTTGAAATTTTCATCTGCAAATATTAAATTCAAGCCTTCTCATCTAAGTATCTGTTGTTTTGGAATTGTAGAGCCGAATTAATTTTCTCATTAAAGGCAAGAATAACCTCCTCCCTCTTTAACTATGAAGAGAAACCTACATATCACCTATAAATGTAACTTAAGAGAAATTACCATTATAACAATAAAACACTTCAAAAAATCCTTCTCTAGCTGTATACCAATTGTAAATCAATCTCTCTTCCTCATTTACCCAATAAAACAACAATGGAGAAGAAGACCAAGCTTCCAAAGTCCATCAAGCTGTACTTGTCCAAGAAGCTAAAGAAGGTACCAACACTAAACCTTAACAGCTCCATCAACCCAAGCAGGCTGAGATCAGCATGTAAGTATCCCAAAACCCCATCCTTTGACAAGTGGGACCCAAATATCAATCACCCCACAATCAACCATGCAGCCACACTCTCCGACGTGGATCAATTCCTCTTCGACAACTTCCATTCCCTCTACATCAATGACAACAACTCTTCTTCAACCAGCACATTCACCAAACCAAATGGAAGGATGCATCCAGAGTTCTCAGGCAATTCAACCTCAGTGTCATCCATGACATCGGCATCAGTGACTGATGACGTCAGTGCGAAGGAGGCAGTGGTGGGGATCATGATTTTCTCCATGGACCCCTACGAGGATTTCATGAGTTCAATGAAGAGTATGGCAGAGGCGCACCATGCAGATGCATCTCAGCCGTTGGATTGGGATTTCCTGGAGGAGTTGCTGCTCTGTTATCTGGAGCTGAATGACAAGAGCATCCACAAGCATGTTCTTAGAGCATTTAGTGACCTCACAGCCAGAATTCGCACGAGTAAGGTCCCTGTTATGAGCAGGAGAACTGTACCAGTGAATAGAAGGATGCAAGAGGAGGTAGACAGAGAGGAGACGCCAGATTCGCCTTGCCAACATTTCCCAGCAGATTTTCCAGAAGATTATGACAACGAACAAAATCAGACTGGCGGTTTTTAAGATTTTTACTGTATTGAGCGCTGCCTGAGGCCAGGGGGTTTGTACTTTGATGTATGGGCTACAGAATTTGATTAGATAAAATTTATAAATTACATGATATACGATTTGATTAGGATAACCTTACCTAATAATTTCTCGAGAAATCCTTCTCTTTCTTTACACTTTCAGCCCATCATCAGAATCCATGTACGAGAAAATTCACTTCTCATATTACGAATAATTACTTGATCTATCCAAAAGAATCACTTTTTATTAGTAAGCTAAGATCCATAAAAATAAAGATGAAAGTTCAACTTTTTATTTCCTGACATATAACGAGTCCAACAAATCCCTGGTCGACTTGATTCTTCTTTTCGGCAGAAATATTTATTTTTACCATCTCTACGAAAATAAATCAAATAACCATTTTTATCTGAAAATTTGATTTTTACATTAAAATTGAGACCCGAATTTTGAAAATACGGACGGATTCTTTTTTTTTTTTTTTTTTTTTTTAATTCAGCCCACACCGCTTTTTTTTGTTTTGGATGTTGTGTCAGACCAATTGTCGTGTGTTTGTTTGTTTTTCCTAAAATATGTGGGTCATTTTTTTCATACACCATTAATTAGTCTGACAAAACAATATTAAAAAAAAAAAACGGTGTGGGATGATAAAATAAAAGAACTGATTTGCAGGTATTATATTAGGATGATTTTAAATAAAAAAAACTGCTCACTAATTAGGAAGTACGTGCGAAATCGATTTAGTGACCTCGTCAATCAATAACGTCCCATCACATGACACTCCAGTACTACCACGTCAAAAATTAGCTCACACATCTACAGATCCGTATCGTCCCAGGTACCTGACTCTAACACAATTGAAACGGACGGTCCAGATTTACTCTCAGCCAGTGCTTACTCAGGATGGTGGAGGACAGTATTATTTGTGCTTTGAGATTCGTGTCAAGTTAAAAACAACAATTTTAGGCCGTCCAATTCAATTGTACTCAGTCCGGTAACCTGAGGGATGTGAATTCAGTAGGAGACACTCCCAACCGAACCAAAATCAATTTGATGTCTAAAATCTAAACAACTCAGATCTCATTCTATTCCGTCAGGTACTGCACTGGATCTGAATTCTTATATAATCACTAGTGCTACAATAGTATGAAAAAAAGAGAGTATATTATGTCAAACAAAATGCCTAAGATAAAAGATGAATCTGAAATAGCTTGATCAAACATTAACAGCACAATCACAACATGTGGCATCCCCTTGCACCCACAATTACATCATGATGGTAAAAAAATTATTACAATGCGACACCTACAAAATAAAGCATAACTCACCAAGAAAGCTAAATCTAAGCCTCACACATCCTTAAAACTTCTTAAATCAGAGATTTTCCAAAATGATATTACCAAAAAAGATAGTAGTGGAACTAGAATTTGCCCTTGGCAAGACCCCTGTCACGCAGCTCCCAAGCAGGAATCCTTTCACTCTCCATATCTTTTTGTATGCTCCCTTTAATACTCTTTATCACAAAAAGGTACTAAAATGACATAAAAAAAGAAAAGGAAAAATTAGCAGAATCACAGTAACAGCACAAAATCCAGTGTCCAAACTGATACATAACTGAACTCCATAATGCATTCCAGATTTACAACAAAAGCATTAGAAGTATACATCAGTACCCCAGTCAAAACCATTAGCATAACCAGGGAATGAACACCATCTGATTCAGAAATTTTGATTTTGGTGGCCTTGTAGTACAAAAAAGAGCACAGCATTAGAAGGTATACATCAGTACCCTGGTCAAACCTATTAGCATGTTGGTAATGATAACAAATGGTACCTGGTAACAAAAATAAACAGCCATCTGACTCAGAAATTTTAATTTCAGCGGCCTTGTAGTACAGAAAAGAACACAGTGATGCATATTGCACCACCATAGACCAACTGAACCATACTTGTTTCCCTTACATGTACCAGTCTTTTCAGTTACAATACTTTTGGACCATTTGGTACTCGAGCCCGTCGTAATAACCAGCAGGATGGAAGAAGGGAAACCTGGAATGCTAAGATGAGAGGAATGAAGCGTTTGCCCCAATTATTTGGGTTGGGCCCATCGATCAATTTCTGATCAACAACAATAGGCTCACTTCCGTTTGACACTACCTCCACTATCACCTTCACCAAATTCGGGATCCATGTGGTACCATCTGGCAAAACCTGTTTGAACAACAAGACAGTTGAATTATTATTAAATGCAATGATTTAGGCACAAAAGAATCAAATTCCTCTCATTTTGGTAGGCCAGTTTTATACTACTGTTTGTCTTGGCAATGTTTATCTTTCTCTTGTCTAATGTCTAATTCACAACGGTACGGTATTGGAAAAATTTGGTTAAATGAAGGAGATTGAAGCTTCTTTTTGCACAATATTGGGTGAAATCTATTTTCCTTATTTGGATCGCTCTCTATTACTCATGACTTGCCTTGGGTTCATTACAGATCACACCTACTTCCTAGAACAAGTATCATCTCAGGTATTGGGCGGTGGGGCCCACTACTTTACGGCCCAGATTAACTCAATCCGGTGCCTATTTGGGTATAGCGCAGGGGGGCAGTATTATTTGGTGTTTTGAGATTCGTGCCAAGTTAAAAGGACAATCCGGATCCAATAATTCTAAAAGATTCCCTTGTCCGGTACTGGGGAGGATATGAATTCTATTACCTAACCAAGTTAAGGGTCAGTAGGTCCAGACAGAAGTCTCAAAATACATGTACTCAAAAGTAAATTTTGCTTCCACAGAAAACATAAGCTAGCTTAATAAGAGAGGTTTTTGAGGCTTATAAAAATTCCAGCTTTACAATGCTGAGTACCATTTAAAGCCCCTAAGATGTTTGATTGCACAAATGGAACAATCAGATGATTTCAAAGCTTCAAGGATGCAAATCAAGTTTCACAGCTGCTAATTAAGCAGTTATGAATTTATGATGATACTTAGATTGAAGTATACTGTAACATTGAGGATTCACAAATGGCAAAATTGCCAAATGTATTTGCCTTAATATTGGAGATATATAGGACAAATTGGAGCTTAATTGTGCTACTGAAGCTCATTGGCTTTACAACCTATACTGGTCTAGTATGGCGACAGGTGTTGGATGGTACATAAAGCCTAAATATTTAACAAAATGAGTACCTTTTCGCCCAACTCATTTGTCCTGCATCTCCCACTATTTTCTACCAATACCACAGGAATTTGATTTGCCTGATTAAGAACCAAAAAAATGTAACAATCATAATCTTTCTATTATTCACTCGAACACACCTTTTGAATTTATAGGGTCGGTTCTGTAGAAGTATGCATCAGTATAACCAAAAAGGTGCATTTCGGATAAGTCATTTGTAATTACATATTGCCATACTGGGAAGTTGTGCTCTTTTCATCAGTATACTTTTGAATGAAAAATATTTGGTCATATCAGGTCAAGAACCACAGAACATGAGAAGCAAATCGGTGGATCTTGTTAATACCGCATATTCTTTCCTGCTGATACCAGCACCAAGGCGCATGTATCGAAGCACTGTCTCAGATCTCCTGGTAAAGAAGTCCTCGTAAGACAGGCCATCAGGTGGAGACAGCTGGGCATGTGTCAGAACAAGCACAGAGCGATTCCAGATGGCCTTTCCAAAGGTTTCAGTTATGGACTTCACAACCTGCTTGTCCAGACTGTCAACCCGGTATGCATCCAGCCGCTCCACAAACAAGAGCACGTCTATTGTCTTGTTCAGCAGAAACCTGACAAACAAAGATCCATTAATTGATTTATGTAGTGATGATCAGTATGGTACTGAATCAACTTTAGCAACCATAGCTTACTCCATGTCTTCTTTTTGGCATATCCTATTTTGAATTAATGCAGTTACACAGTGGTTTGAGATGACATTTCTAAAATTGAGGAACACAATTGCAAAAATGGAAGTGGCTTCTGGCTTAATTTGCTTAAATTTTGGGCTATGTTACTAATACAAGGAACAAGTCTACGTTGGATTTGGACCAATTTCAACATATGACCAACTCGATTTAAGATATTATACCGTTTGATGATGTCAAGGGCTTGCTCATTAATGTAGCCCCCTTCTACGATGCCTGGAGTGTCAATGATGTTTAAGGTGAAGCCGGCCCTTGTTCGAGAGCACATCATAGGCCTCAGTCCTTCAGACTAAAAAATTAGACAAACAATTAACAAAATGGAATGTGGAAAGGAAGATGAGTATTGCAGTTATAATCAGCACAAAATTACATCAGGTCAGTACCATGCTGCCTGACTGTTTATCTATGTCAAAACTTTAGCAAGAAGTCATGTGCTTTTCAAGTGCTGACAAATTAACCCTATCTCAAAGAGCTATTTTTTCAATAAGGCCAAATCAAACTAAAACGGAGGCAAAAAAATTTGGATGTTGATTTACAACTGTGCATTGGCATGCGATGAAGCTGTTCAGCTCAGTCAGGAATTCAGGACTACTTAATGAATTCTTTGTTGGACTTAACCTAAAAAATAAAGTGAAGTTATTATTCACAAATACCACCAACAAAAAAACTGGTGCTTATTAGAAATTGAAAGTGTTGACAATCAAAGGTATTATAAACAAAATTAAATGTTAAATAAAAAAAGAAGGAACCCAGTAAATTATTTTAGCAGACCACAAAAAAATCAGAAAGGAGGGAAGTTAACTAACCTGGAAGGCACTAACAGCAGCAACTCTCTCCCCAAGAAGGGAATTAACGGTAGAAGATTTACCGACCCCACCTTTTCCCATCACTAGTATTGTCAGCGTATCCACATTCTGACATTTGAATAACAATACTGAATACACTACATAAAACATCCAGGATTACTGAGAATAAGGACAGTACATACTATATGTACAATATCAATTCACTGCTTCAATTCAATGTTTTTTTTTTTTATTTCTTTTTTCTTTTTATTTTACTCTCAACAGAGTGAACGAAGGATAACATCCAGGATTGTAAACCCAATTAGTAAGATTATCTCATTGAACGTTACTCGATGAACACTCGGTTCAATGAAGATTAAACTAAATAGAGCATAATAAAAACTTAATTGCAGAGCTAAGATAGATATCTAAAAGTAAAGACTACCTCTCCCTTCAACTTCCCCAGCAATTCAACAAGTTTGTTTTGAGTAGCTACAGGGAATTGTTGGATCCCTACCCACTCACGAGCTAAAGGCATAGCCATTTCCTATTTTATAAATAACACGTAAAATCGTTAGTAGAAATGACAAACAAGGGTAATCACATGAAATCAATTTCATTTTAACAGAGAATTAGATTATTCTCAGCTTTATGTTGGGGCAAACTAAACTTTTTCTCCTGATAATACAAACAAAATTCATCTCCAACTAAACCAAAATTCAAAGAAATGTACTTTGTCACCCATTAATAGTACATCAACCGTAACTTAAGGAAATCCTTTGGTTAAAAAAACAGCCAGAGTCAAAACCTCGAAAACAAAGTGGTAAAAGGACTTCAAGGGTTTTACACCGAACAATCGAAAAGCGTTCGAATTTAACAATCACTTACTTAAAGGGTTTCTGAAGAACGAAACCACGTTCAATTACAGAAACTCTAATTACAAGGAACTCCGAAACAAGGGTTTCGGATTGGGAAGAACGGAGAAGAGAGGAGGGTTTAGAAGGAGAGTGATAAGGTTAGGGACACATCGGAATAATATATATATTTAAAATATTTTCGAGAACAACCCCAGAAAATACGCTTATTTAATTTCAGAGCCCGGTCTATTTTGGAGGGCTGCACTTTCCCTGGGCTATTAATAAGAGAGATTAGTATTTAGGCCGGGTTGTTTATTCTCTACTAAGTTTCGTTACTACCACAGTCAAAATAAAACCATTATTATGGGCTGGGCTTAAAGGCCCAACTACATTGATTGGTTGAATTTCTTTAGTGGCATGCAAGATGCCAAGTAAATCTATCTTGTGAATTTTAGTATTCTGCTTACACCTTGTTTGGATGGAGTGTAGAGGAAGGGATGGACCGGAAAGAAACGAAAAAAAATTCTCGAATTGTGTTTGATTGATAAAATTATGTTAGAGGTGAAGGGTACATGAGAAAAAAAGTTTAATCTTACATGCTTCTAATTAATATAATTGATTTTCCTCTCAATTTGAGATGTAATGGTGGAAAAAAAATTGTTGCAAATATTTTCAAAACAAATTACACAAATATTTAACTCTATATCTTACTTATATAATTCACATTAAAGTTCCTCTATTACAAACCTACAGGAGCAACCAAATTTCTCATTGATCTTCTTAATTTTAATTAACCAAACAAAAAATTAATTTTATTTTTTCTCATTAATTATCCAAACACATAAAATATATATATATATATTAATCTTCATTTTTATTCAATTCCATTTGCTTCTATTCTTCACCTCCCCTCCCTTGCTCTACTCTCCATTCAAACAAGTTGGTGAAGTCCATTACCGTTTCTCCCCTTTTCGATTTTCTGCAAATTTCTACGAACTTCAGATCAGGGATATTCTGTGGCCGCAACAGTGAATTTAAGAAGCATCGGGTCAAATAGACAGAGTTAAATGGGTAAATGGGTTGAAATTGGCTTCTTATATTTTTTTTTCTTTTGAGAAAGGAAATTGGCTTGTTTTGTTTCTGTGGAAGGTGGAGGCCGCAATTGATTCGGAAAAGGCTGAGTAGCAAAAGAAAAAAAAAATGTTCTGTTAATGATAATTGTTTTATGTTTGGCACTGAAAAAGTGAAAAGTACACCAGTGTTTTTGGTTAATAAGAAAAGTACCAGTGTTTTACTTATGAACGATTCGATAGACGAATTTTATTATGGCCTGTGCTGAATTAATTAAATAATTCATTGAAACGCCAGACAAAAAAAAAAAAAAAATTAGGATGAAGCTTCTTTTAAATATTTAAACACATGTATTAAATCTGCCATTTTGAAGATGTGATCGTATAATGATTGAATAATAAATGTATGTGCATCTTACTATATATAAATTTACTTGTATTGTTATAATGTATTTAAACTCTTTGTCAATAAAAAATGAAAGTGCATAATGACGAACCGAAATAACGCAAGATCTCCTCTTTCTTAGCACTAAATTTTTTGATTCAATTTGTACATACAGCTAGCTCCTTATTGAAGCCTTCACGCTAGTTGCATAATGAATTTTCTATTAGATGATAGTTGATTAGCATTTTTTTTTTTTTGTGAAAAGAGAGCCGTAAACCGTTCCCGTGCAAAAAAATAAAATAAATAATAACAATACGAGTTATTGGATCGTTTCATATTTTTGAATCATGTTTCGTAGAAAAATAGTATGATGTTTTTTTTTTCTTTATTCATGTTGGTAATAGAATTTATAATGGGGGTTGCCTAGTTTTAGAGACTAGAGAGCATCTGAAACAATCAATCCATAATTAAAATGTGTTTGGAGACCAAGTTTTATATTGTTTGGAGCGGATGTAAAATTGTTATCGTAATAGAGTAAAAAATTATCGAATCGGATTCAAACACATTAGATAATTAAATACTAAATAAATCATGATAAAATTTGCAATTTTACAAGACTATAAAATAAAACAAAGTTAGGATTTTAACTTACCGTAGAGAGCAACAATCAGTGGATTGACGGAGGCAATCAGTGGATTGACGGAAGCAGTCAGCGGTGGAGGAGCAAAGAGCCTCTCCACGTTGTAGTTTTTTTTTTAAAAGAGCAAAGTCGTCTCTCTGTGCTGCGAAGAGTAGCGTTTTTTGTTCTTCTTTGCGTAACCCCGTTCTTTTTCACTCAAGAGCGATAGGTCACTAATTTGGGTTATGTATCTAATTTATTTTATTTTTCTTTTCTTATTTGCTTTATGTTTTCGAGCTGCAATTTTGAGATGCACACAAAATCACTTTGAATACCAATTAGCGCACATTTCTCTCTCTAAATTATGGGATGTCGCTAATCACTCTTGGTTGCTCACATAAAATAACAAATGCAATCGTCGATTGTGGATTGCTATAAAATTATGGGCTCAAGGTAGGGTATATATTTTTCCAGAGTAGAATAAGGGTCCAAAATCTAGTATTATGATTTTTTTTTTAAAATTCCATGATAGTTGCAATAAATTATGCTCGTCTTTGGCTACCAACTTACATTTAATATTCATAAAAAATCTCTCATCCGAATTTTGAATTCATGATTTCTGAATGTTGTTTTTTGTCATCAGATCAAAAATAAATTCTTCGTGCTTATAAAATATATAGCCACTTGTAAAACTTTTACATACTATCTTCCTATTATTATATAAGAAAGAGGAAATGTTTCAAAAATTAACTCTAATTTTCAATGATGATAACAGGAAAGGAAGCACTGGTATGCATTCTGAGTTTCTGACCAAATACTTGACATCCCTTGGTGGTTGGTACACTAGTGGATATGAACTCTAGTCCGTCCAAAGAGGCCAATTCTGCAAGGAAAAGACTTTATTCTTCTTTTCACTTCTAATCATTGCTTCATTTGAGGAAGAAGTAGGTCATTACTGTTATATATTCAACAATCACACACATTGATTCCTTCTTTTTGTCACTTGAAGGTAATACTTTTGTCCCTTTTTTAGTAGAGATTTTAACAGAGCAGTTTTAGCTTCATGCATCCCACGAACTATAGAATCAAAACATGGATGCATATGGTTCATGCGCTGCATAAAGCCAAAACTTCTCTGTTAAATTCTTTACCCCTTTCTTATTGTTGTGGAGATTACAACCTCTTCTCGATTTCTCTTTTGCATTTTTATAAAAAAAAAAAGTATTTAATTTGCAAAGATAGACATTAAAATTCCCCATGAGTAATCATAGAGAGATATTTGGTTATAATTAAGTAGGGTCATGCTAATTAATTGAGCACTAGCGATTGCTGATGGCTGATATCACCATAAATAGACTAATTGGAGACAAATTTCGTCGTCATGTGTGATTTTTTATGAGACAACAAATAGGTGCAAATATTTAGTGGTTTTGGTTGAAGCCACCAGAGGCTTCTAGCGTTGCGTTGCCATTATGTTTCTCCTTTTGCATTCAAGCCGGGTCCTTGATAGGGACAGCTATGAGATCACACAATTCTCTCGTTATTTGTTCTTTCTTTAGATTGGTAGTCTTACCTACCAACGAATATTACAACAAATCAAACATGTGTCTTCCAATCCGATTGCAAAGAATTGGTTGGAGCTGTGATGAAACTTGATCCCCCGATGGATGTAGACTGGAAGGCGTTTAGAGAAGTGTATGAAGTTTGGGCTATGGTTAAAAGGAGGCAGGGATTCACATGCCAATACATTAATCGTAGCCAAAATGTAGAGGCTGACAGTTTGGCTAAGTTAGGAAGAAGGATAGGCAAGGATGTAATAGGCTACACTTATCCAATTAGCTGATTAGAATGGTCTAGGAATCTATTGTATTCTGGAATTTTGTAACTGCCTACGGGCGTGAATCAAGCAAAAAAATAAAAATAAATAATAATAATAATAATAAAAAATATATATAAATAAGAGTAATTAACGAGATATAATAAAAATAAGTGTCTAAACAACAGGTACAAATACAAAATAATTAAAACAAAAAACAATAATGGCAATAAACTTTAGAAACGAAAATCATAGATATGTTATCTTCCGAAATTAAATGATTGATCCTTTTTTTTTTTATATTAGATGGATCATGGATATTTGTCTTTAAAACAATGTGAATATACCATGTCAGGTTCCACGTGTACGGTGTACATCAGCACTCATATGAGGACATGCAGTGACGGGGAACGTTATTATTATTTTATGTCCTCCTCCTCATCCTTGTTTGATTAGTTTAAAAAACAATATGTTATATGTTTATGTAGGGTTGCACAAAAAATTCGTAGTTAGTGATTTGATTCGAGTTTGATTCGAAAAAGTTTGTAAAAAATTTGATTCGAATTTAGTTCAAAATTAATTCAAATCAAATTCAAACTGGACCTGATTCATTCGAAATAGGTTCGCGAACTATTCTAGTTCGAAATTCAAAGTAACGTGAATCGTTGATTTCCGCTAATGACTTATGTTCACTGCTGACTTAAAAGTCAAAACATAATGCCGCTCAGTCATAAGTCATAACTTGTAAGTCGTAACCCTCGCTCTCAGTTCTAAAACCCCAGACGACTTTCACCTCTCGCTTTCGGCGACTATAATCACTCTTCTTGTCGTAAAAAAGTTTGTAAAATATTCGATTCGAAATTAATTGAAACCAAACTTAGTTCTAAATTAATTCAAATCAAATTCAAATTGGAGTAAGTTCGATTCGGTTCGATTCGTTTGCAGCCCTATGAGTTCATCCGTTAAATATATTGGTTTTGTAATTAGGACTTCCGTTTCTATTTTTTCTCATATACCTCTTACAAGAATTAAACATGTATTTCTTAATAAAGTGACAAACCTCTTTCATACTATTTATGTTATTTTTATAATTTAAAATTAATTTATACTTTTTTCTTTTCTTTTCTTTTCTTTTATAACTAAACTTCAGTCAATTGCAAAATTAAGACCCCTTCTACCCTGCTCCAAAAGCATTAAAAGGGGATAAATGATAAATTAATTTAAATTATTTTTCGCAATCGTTTGACATATGATTTATTTTTGGGTAAATTTCACTTTAGGTCACTAAACTTTGTTATTTGTCACGAATTGGTCACTCAAGTTTGATTTGTTCCTTTTGAGTCACTCAATTTTGTTATTTGTCCCAATCAAGTCGCTCTATACTTTTCCATCCAAAATTTTAACGGAATATTCATATTCTGTCCAAAAAATTAACGGAATATACTAATTTCATCCAAAATATTAACGGAATGAGTATAT
The DNA here is from genome assembly GCF_964058835.1 of Carex rostrata. Taxonomy (NCBI): domain Eukaryota; kingdom Viridiplantae; phylum Streptophyta; class Magnoliopsida; order Poales; family Cyperaceae; genus Carex; species Carex rostrata. The sequence continues at coordinate 8,161,222 of NC_135924.1, forward strand.
TCCATCCAAAATACTAACGGAATTAGCATATTCCGTTAAAATTTTGGATGGAAAAAATTAAGAGACTTCATTGAAACAAATAATAAAGTTGAGTGACTCAAAAGTGACAAATCAAACTTGAGTGACCAATTCGTGACAAATAACAAAGTTTAATGACCTACAGCGAAATTTACCCTTAATTTTTCCGTCGCTGCTATTTGTACGACAACAACTATAATTGCACTCCTGCAGGATATTTATCTGTATTTCCCAAGGTTTTAAATAGCAATTATCGCATTACAGCGAAAAAGGTTAAATAAAAAGCTATTGCGGATAACGTAGCTATAACGAAAGTTATTCTACATAGCATTTTTTATTTAAAAAATTATATTTAATATTTCTACTAATTAATTATCAACATTATCTAAAGTCTCATAGAATAATAAGTAACACAAATTTGATTAAGAAATGATAATATTCATATTGAACCAGTACAAAGTCCAAATTGTTATTCAAAATATCACTAATAATATCATAAAATATCTATCTTTTTTCCATTCAAAATAACGTACCTAAGCATCATGGCATAAACTATATATTTTATTTTATTAAAAAAACATAGGCATCATGGAATAAATTGTCTATCTTATTCTATTTAAAAACAAAATTAATATCTAGATTTCGACAAAAATTGATCTTTAAAATTAATTTTTAGTTTAGGCCTTTATATAAAAGCCTATGTATGTAGCATAGCATGTGTTATAGTGCGTAGCATATAGCGCAGATAGCGGACCACTATTACCGCTATAGCGGTCGTAACTGAAATAGCATACTTATATTCCATAATGAAGTGTTTAAGGTCCGAAAAACACTATAGCGCGCTATTTAGAACTGTTTTTTCTTTCCTTTTCCTGCTCCTCTTTCTCTTACATTAATTACACTATATTCATGTAATGTTGCTATATATTATGATGAGGAGGGTTCAAATGCCTCCATGTTTTTGTGCCTCCATCATGCCTCCATCTCTTTCCATCATTTTCAAAGTTCAAACAGTCGATCCGAACCGCTCAACCTAACCTCCATACTAAAATATGTTTGGAGACCAAATTTTATATTTTTAGGAATTTTTTTACTATTTTTTTAGATAGGTACAAAAATACTGTTTTTAGATGGTTCAGATTTACTGTTTTTGTACCTATCTAAAAAAATAGTAAAAAAATTCCTAAAAATATAAAATTTGGTCTCCAAACATATTTTAGTATGGAGGTTAAGTTGAGCGGTTCGGATCGACTGTTTGAACTTTGAAAATGATAGAAAGAGATGGAGGCATAATGGAGACACAAAAACATGGAGGCATTTGAACCCTTCTCTATTATGATATATGGTGATAACTGTAGCCATTATTTATTTGACGACTATAATCTCACCCTCCCATAGTCCCATTCGTCTTGTCGTACAGCGTGAAGCACATAATAGAATATGCAGATTGGATATACTGTCGAATTTGACAAGCAGATAGCACGAGTTCACCAAACAATGATGTCTTTGTTTACATAACCGTAACACAATATAGTTATGAGAATCAACTTTTAATTTGATCTAGTGGCAAAAATAATACTCTTCATATGAGATACGAATCTTTTGCTATTCTAAGAAGAATAGTAGCTCTCTGCTCTTTATTTTTATGTCTATTTCCCTCTTCAAAAGAGGAAGAGAGATAAAGAGAATAACATGAAGAGCGGGGGATTTCCTTCCCTCTGTATGAGAGATTGTAGGTTCGAAATCCGAATAGAAAATTCTTTTGTGAATATTAAATAGTTGGGTGACTTAATTTTTCAATTTTTACTTAAAAAAAAGAAAGAAATGCATTAATCAAAATAAAAGAAGATTACACTTGAGATACATTGCAAAAAGATTAAGAAAGGAAAATTGCTGACATGAAATATGAATGGATAGAATTAAGCCTCAATTTGCTTTCTTAAGTGATCAGAAAGGCACAACCATGATTGATAGAAAATCTAATTAAAAAAATGATGGAAGTTACATTTCAAAGGGAGATCAATTAACCTAGGATTCAGCACAAAGTTAGATTTGAAATTTTGTATTCAGTGCTAATTAGGGCCCTTTAAACAACAATAGAGAATTTTTTTTTTTTTTTTTTTTTTGGAAATTTCATTAATAGTAAATTCGCTTACAGGGATTGGAGATATTTATGAAAGATTAAATTGTGAATGATATGAGATAAATTTGGCGAGTTGTGAAGAAAGCAATATATATTTTTGAGCGTTGGATAGGTGATATTTTGACCGATAAATGAAACCGCACCAGCTACCCATGCCAGGTTTCCGAAGTTCCCACCTAGTAACCACACTTTTTTTTTTTTTTTTTGCTGAAAATCCATAGGTTTTCATTGATAGAAAACGTTATAAAGTAGCTGGTACATAAGATTAGATAATTAGTGTCTGTGAAAAAAATATAATTAAACAGAACAAAAAAACGCACAAGGGTATGTGCATCATATGGATGCAAATTGATCATCATTGCTTGATTAGAGTGATAAAAGCCTATTAGTAGTGTCCTATGTACGCAAATCACAGCCAAGAAGGCACTGAATTCAAATCAGATCGGGAACTGAATCAACCAGATCATGATAGTCATCCATCAGCTGAGCAGGCACTGAATCAATTCAAACTGAAAACTAAATTAACCAATCTAGGACAATCATCTCGAAACAGAAAAGAAGAAAAAAAAAGAAGAGGCAAAAAGCAACACATAACAACACATAACATCATTATCACAGAAACATACATTTATTTCCTAGCCGAATATTTATTTCTAATATATATATAAATAAACTATATGTACAACTCATTACACCCACTCTTTCATTACCAAAAAGAGAAAGAAAAACTCAAGAGAAGGGAAGAAAAAACGAACCGCTGATATTGGAGAATAAAACTCCCAAAAGAACGATGCGAAGAGCGATGACCAAATCCACGAAGCGGAAGAACCAAAAAGTGGTTGCCAAATTTGCTAGATGGAAGCACCGACTCGAACGACAATGGAGAAATGAGCAGTGGCCAGATCTACTAAGCGGAAGCACCGAAAACGGTAACCAAATCCACACAAAAGTACTGATTCAAATGAAAAAAGATGAATACGAAGAAGGTACAGAAGATGGAAGAAAGAGAAGAGATTAGGGAAGGAGGGCCTGATCGAAATGGCGCTTTTTTTCCGCCTGGCTAATCAACTTAAGCGGCACCGTTATAACCACATTCACCACTACTGGGGGAATTCAAATTCAGTCAAAACCGACCTGGTAGAATGAAATCCGGACTGTCAATTTCAATCTGGCGCATATCTTAAGGACTTTCCGTGCATTTAATACAAGCTGAAAAAAAAATCAGTCGGCTGGATTTTCTCAGGTAGATGCAATACCTAAGGGATACTGATCACTTCTATATGGAACTTTGTATGTTTTTTTTTCTTGATTTCATGCATCTGATCCAATTATGTGACCCAAGTATTTTTATGATAAAAGATTACATAATTATTTACAGCTCAGGTCCTTCTGATATTTGATCAGATGGACCCACATTTTCCCCCTCTAAAAAATATTAATTTTTTTATAAATTAAAACAGAAGTATCTGCGTCTTCTATTTTAAGAATTAATACTTTTTTTTGTAAGCAGCAAACTAAAGAATTTGCATCTCTATAGGAGAAATAAAACTGCTGTTATTCTCGAGGAATAACGGGAACCTGTTATTCTGATCCCAGCTATTGATATTGGTTGAGATTCGCGCATAAAAAGTACTTTGTTGAGATTAGCGCATATAAAAATGTGAACAGTTGGGATCCAAATAATAGATTCCTGTTGTTCCTCGAGAATAACATAAGATATATTTCCCGTTTGATGAAAGAATAATACAACTGTTTGATATTGACAAGGATATTGACAAGGCAATTGCATTGCTAGAAGAAAAATAGTTTCCATTCCTCCATTTTAAATGCTGGCCATGTAATTATTTAAGAGTTTGTTTATAAACTTACGGTTTGTACAATTAATTAAGTCAAACTTCATAAAAGTCATAAATAAGATAAGAGACAAATGACTTAATCATCCTCATGTCTCGATCATACCAGAACCTAATAATTCCATTAAAGTCTACGATTAGACAATCGATGTATTAGTTGTTTCATCAAGAGCTCAGCTACCTCATGCCATGCATAGCCCAATTAAGCGTTTTTATTTTCACATGTTGTGGTAATAAAAAGTCCCCACAAAATTAATGTTTCTCATCAATGGATAATTTTTCATAGACAAAAGTGAGGTTAGTGGAAACCGAGATGCATTATTATTTTTAATTATATTTAGGGGATCACTAATTGTCGAGTTCTAGTGGTTGATTGTAAACTTAAAAGTTCAGATGCTCAAATAAAGCACAGGAATTAAAGTGTAGATACCTGTTGCATATTAATTTGAGTCCTCAGGTACCGGACTCAGTACAATAATATGATCATATTTTTTTTATTTAGGAAAAAAAAATCAGCAATAGTTAACGAATTCGACATATTTCAAAATATAAGAAAACTGTTATAGTTTATAGTTTATAACGCCCAGATTATCAAGGATAATTAATCCCTCTAATTAACTAAACATAAAAAAAGAGACATTACCGTCTGTAACGTCCAGAGGGCTTGAAAAAAAAATAATGGCAAGTATAACAGTTATAGAGAGTAACTATCTGTAACCAAGCATTTGTTGATTCTTTTTTTTTTTTTTTTTTTTCCTCTAGACGTTATAGAGGGATTTACGGCAGATTATCTAGACGTTATGGTTGGATTATAACGGTTTTCTTAAATTTCAAATTCCGCTAAAAACGTTAACTATTGTTGATTTTGTTTTTCTTAATAATAAAAAAATCGGATAATATGACGCCTATTTACAAATAGAAGGAATTTGTGACACACTGAAACTGAGGACTCAAATCTCATTGTACTTGATCAGGTATTGATCTGAATTTGTTGCATATATATTAGCATATATGCCTATATCATATGATAATCTCAAAGATCCGTGATTTTCTATAGAAAAATTTAAAGTAGTTTGACTTTCATCTTCGTTCCGTAAATAAGGAACCCAATAAGGATCAAATCTCCAAAGTGAAGATATATGTGCAGATTTTATGTGACGGACACAATACACCAGATTGTGTGGTCGTCTGTCATGAACTCATAATCAGGGGTGTTTGATTGTGGACTAAAGCTAAGAAGGTCTAAATTGATTATTTTAATTTAGGCCGATCTAAATTATTTATGTTTGGTTAAGGTCTAAAGTTAGATCATAGCTTAAGGTATTCCTTTTGGTTAGAATTAGTGGAGGACTAAAGTTTTGAAAACCTAAGTTAGTTAATTATTAACAATAACTATAATATATTATAATATTATAATAATAATTATTTATACATTAACAATATAAGATATTAAATATATAATTATATATTAATAATAATTACTAATAATAAGATACTTATTATATAATATTAAGATGAGGGTTCAAATGCACCCAAATTTTTGTGCAACCAAATGTATCCTATCTTTTTTCTCTGTTTTTAAAGTCCGAATAGTCAATTTGAACCGTTAGATGCGATCTATATATTAAGATGTGCTTGGAGACCAAATTTTACATTTTTTGGAATTTTTTTACTATTTATTAAGCCACTTTAAAAATCGTTGATTCAATGGTCCAGAAAATCCAAAATCAGCAATTTTCAAAGTGGCTTAATAAATAGTAAAAAAATTTCAAAAAATATAAAATTTGGTCTCCAAGCACATCTTAATATATAGATCGTATCTAACGATTCGGATTGACTATTCGGACTTTGAAAACGAAGAAAAATGATTTAAAAGATAGAATGCATTTGGGTGCATTTGAACCCTCCTCTAATATTAATATATTAATAATAACTATAATATATTATAATACTATTATAATAATTATTTAATATATTAACAATATAACATATTAATTATATAATTATATATGATAAACCTAAATTATATACACATTCGATCTGATTTTTATCACGAAATAATATCAAATATCTTGTATTTTGAATATAAAGTAAATAGAATATACCTAGGATGAAGTTACTGCGTTTGTTTGGTTTTAATTTGCAAATAATGAAGAAAAATGAAGAAAATCGAAGAAAAACGCTCAGTGCGGACGCACGGTTTGCGATATGGCCGCACTAAGTATTTAGATGGATTTCTGAACGCGCGCCAATTTTAAAAAAAATATAATAAGCTATACATCAAAATCCGTGCGGACGCACGAATTTCGATGCAGCCGAAATATGGTCGCACAGGAAAATCTGAGCCCAGTGCAGGTGGCCTGGTCGCACTGTAGCAGAACGCAGAACTGGAGTCTGAACTTAAAATAGCCATAACTTTTGACTCGTAACTCCGTTTTGGGCATATGACCACTTTTCGGAAAGCTAGAAAGAAAATCTACAACATGAGAAACTAAAAAAAGAAATTTGGGATTATTGTGGATGCACTGGACCCGCAGACAGCCAAAATTACATATTTTCAACACGGTTTCTATTTTTAGCGCACCAAGGACGTGTTTTGACAGTCAAATGTGGACAAGGCAATCTGAAAAACAATCCAAATATAGCACCCACTAACTCCACTTCCTAGCCTCTTAATTGGGCATAGCCCTTGGCTATAAAAAAGGAGGTTCATTCCTGTTCAAAGACACAACTCTCATCTCTCTCTCTCACCCTTGGGTGTCCATTTCCATAAAACACACACTTAGCGTAAAATTCTCCAGCCAAGGAAGTTTTTTAGAAGGGAGAAGAAGGAGATTCGAGCAAGAAGTCAGCAAAATTGAGGATTTTGATCCAAGAAATGGTGTAATCATTTATTTATTTCATTTCTTCTTATATTTGCTAATTTTTGTAATAGATCTCTCCAAGAGGGAGTAGATCTCTTTCTAGGGGTCTAGGTCAATGCATGAACTTGTTTGATTCTATTTTATTTGGATATTTGTTTTTGTTATGATTGTTTTTATGGGATTTGATTGTTAATTTATGTGATTTATCATTTGTGTTAATTACATAATTAGTGCTTTAATTGTAGTTATTCTGTTTTGGATTCGAAAGAACCAAAATTGACTAGGATCAATAGGATAGTACCAAATTATGAACACAAATACCCTGAGTTTGGATTAGGATCTAACCAATTTGTAATCTAAGTCGGAACTACAGAAATTAAGGTTAGGGACTTGGTGAAGGACCTAACCGTGAAGTCAAACCCTAATTAGGACATCTCAAATCGAATTGGATATTGGTATGATGGACTTTATCGTGAAATATCAATATTTGAGGAAATGAGAGACTAACAAGAGCTTATGGTCTAGGTAGCTAGGGTGAAGGACCTAATCGTAAAGTCTGAATTATTTAGACACGTTATTAATTCACGAAAGTGACCCTTAATGACATATTAGGTTAGAAACCTCATCAAATCATACATGAACTTAAACAAATACTGAATAGATGGAATTATCAAGGGATTATAGACCGAATACTCCTAGATCTCCTCAACTAGAAAGCAAACCAACCTTTATTTTATTTATTTTTATTGTTTTAAATTCCTTTCTTCGGGTATTGAACCCAACTTTAGGATTGATAGAACAAAACTCCCCAATTTACTTTATTTACTTTACTTTCTTTTATTTTCTGAAATTAATTATTAAAGTTTAAGCTAAGTTTTTACCATACTCTCAGTGGTTCGACACCTAAAATACTACAATGATAGGTTGTGCGATTACAACTAACATTTCTTTGAGTATTTAGATTTATAAATTTAAAAGTCTAAAAAGTATAAAAATAATAACAATTCCCTATCTTCAAAATACTCATCAATATATTAATAATAATTATTAATAACAAGATACTAATTATATAATAGTATTATAATCATTATTTAATATATTAACAATGTAAAATATTAATTATACAATTATATACTAATAATATATTATTATAATAATTCAAGTTTGGCTATGACGTGCAATAAAATTAAATCACCATGTGAAGTGGTTTAATTTAGGCCATCCTAAAAATAGGCTTATGCCATCTTAGTCCCACTCAATTAATACTCGTTTGGTGGAATAACGAGAACTAAACCTCTTATTCCACCCTTTAGGCCACCACCAGACATGGGGTTATGGAATTGGCCCTGTCAGTGTGACCAGCCACACAGTTTCAAGTTCATACCTGCCACAGAAGATCAAAAGGTTACCTAGATTTTGGCCAATGGACCCACATAATTAATTGATATAAAATTAGAGAGTTCACCAAATCCAATGGTCCAAATACTGCTTGAACTTTAAGCAGACTGGGAAATTACTAAAAAGCACCAAACCGGGATTAGAAAATTATTTTCCAATTAATCAAATATTGATAAAACAAAGCGAAGAAATTATTCTTAAATCTTAATCTTATCCAGAGATACTTTCAAGGTGCTAAAAGAAAGAAAGCCCCCAACCAACCTAACCTATTTCACCTTTGTTTATTTATTTAATTGAGAGGGAAGACCGCAAGAGCGAAGGTTCAGGACTACCTTATTATAAAAGCTACAAATAAATGATTGAATCTTTTTTTTGAGGAAAAATGATTGAATCAATGTAGCTTTTTGGTAGGTTGCAAACGGATCGGATATTATTTAAAAATTAAATATGAATATTTAATATTTGAATATCTATTCATATATGAATTCAAAATTTAATTATCTGTATTCAAATAGTAGATATATATTATATAGTTTAACATATAGTATTAAAATTTATATTATTCATGTTATATAAAAAACGGATATTTATAGAATACGAATATAATTTTTACCACTGTTCGATCCGTTTGCACCCCTACTTTTTGGCCACTGGACGCTAGCCGGCCGTTAATTGCTTAGAGCATCTACATCCCTGAAACTATTAGAGTTTCTAATTCAGTTTCAGGGATGTGGAAGAGTTTCTTATTTAGAAACTATGCAGGAGAGTTTCTTATTAAGAAACTGTTTATAAACTCTATGTTGGCCATATGATTAACTCAAATTGTTTCTCCTTTTTAATTTGTTGCTGACGTGGCTTAATAGAAACTTTAAAATGAGTTTCAAGGATGTGAGAGTTATAAACTTTAAAGACCATAATTTCTAAAAAGTAGTTAACAGTTATTTATAAATTCTTTTGAGTTTTAGGGATGTAGATGCTCTTAGAGGTTTTTTTTTTTTCATTTGACAAATATTTATGTTCAGAAGTAGTTCAATAAATACACTTGCCATTACAAATCAACTTAACGCTGTGATAAGATATTATGATCACTAAAGCTACAAAAAGCTAGAGTCTAACTGAAGTGAAATATTTATTTTTATGAATGGATTCATTAATAACGGTTTAATTTGATAATATTGATGATATATATATATATTTTTTTTTAATTCTAAGTCAGCAAAAATTTAAACAAAAAATATATTGTAGACATGTTGTACGTCCTGTATATTGGATGCGTATTTCTATAAATTGAAATGTCATTTTATATTCTGTAAAATTATGTTAAATTGCATATTAAGTAATTTGATATATAGATTACATTCTAATAGTCGGATTTAATTAACTTTGACAATGCTTAAACTATGTAGATGATCAACATTGAATTCTAAAGAATGAGTAAATTATGTACTTGTGATCTAATGATAGTGACACAATCTTCTATAATAAAGGCTCGGATCTCAAATTGTAACAAAAATAACTTAAGAAACCACGTCGAACATAATGATTGAGATAGTTTTCTGTATGAATTAGTACTTGTTAAAAGCATTTTTGCAACTTTGACCGCACCATAGCGATTGCACAGGATCCTAATTGTAGATTAAAAAGTTCTTTCCAGATGACAAGCACTTGTGGCCGTTGTTTATGAAAATGTGGTTCCATAGAGGAAAAAACAAAAACAATGTTATCTTATCTTACTCTGAACTCTGAAGTCTGAAATATCTGGTCCCGCCTGTTCCGCTTTCCTGTTTCTCTGAATTAGTAATGATGGACCACCTTCACCTTCTAAGCTCTAATTCAAAGGGAGGCACGTGATAGTCTGATAGATTTGTCCCCAGGTATATCAGTACATGACTTGGTCTTGCACACGGTGCACATGTCATCACAGTAAACTTTTTCAAACAAATGTTTATATGAAAATAGAATAGAACTGGAATGTTTTTAAGCTCATCAAGCTTCTTCGTGAATTTAGTTCTAAAATTTATAAAATTAGCTTTAAATTACTAATTTAATTATTGAAACCGACTACTTCACAAGTAATGGGTTTATATGCATGCAAAATTTATATATAACATGTGTATCTCCATTTTATATTAAACACGTAGATGTTCTAATCTGTCAACAACTTTGATTAAAATATAAAATTTCAAATTGAATATCATTCCTCCGATCAAATATTTTGATTATAGTATATTTTTGATGTTTTTGTAAGTGTAAAAGTCAAAATTTATTTAGATATGTACTCACCTCATGCAAATTGTACTATCTCTCTAAGTGATCTTAATTTCCTTTTTTTTGAAGTGTCATTTAAGAAAATTTTAAATTGATTGGTTATATTTCATTTTTTTTTTTTTTTTATATCATTTAAGGAATGTTTTTTTTTTGTCTTTTTGTATGAGATTTTTTTATGAATGTCATTTAAAGAATGTTATTTAAGAAATATTATTTGTCATTTAATCTATTTTTTATAAAAATATATTATTTTATATGAGATTATTTTTTTAAATATAATATTTTCCGTAGCAACGCAAGAGCACTATACTAATGTTACGAAATACATCCAAAGTTTCAAAAATAGAAAATAGAATTTACTTTAATAGTTATCGTGTCATCAGATTAATTCATTCAAAATGAATTCCCACCTAATAAATAATAAACTATACTTCAGAAAGATATATAGAGAGAGATGGGCTATGGTGAGTTGCGAAGTAAAGCGACTATTTTACTTCACACTCATATTTTGTAATTTTAAAGTTCAAAATATCGATCCGAACCGTTCAACATGATATCCATATTGAAATGTGTTTGGAAACCAAATTTTATATATTTTTTTTAATTTTTTTACTATTTATTAAGCCACTTTGAAAATCGCCGATCCGGTGGTCCAGAAATTTTTACTATTTTACTGTTCACCCGAATTTTCAGATTTTCAAAGTCGCTTAATAAATAGTAAAAAAATTTCAAAAAATATAAAATTTAATTTACAAACATATTTTATTATGAAGATCATATTGAGCGGTCCGGATCGACGTTTTAAACTTTAAAAATTAAAATATTGCGTGGAGTATAAGGGCCTGTTCGGATGTAATCCCGAAAATACTGTTCACGTGGGAAAAAAAAATTCACTCGGACTGAATTTTTTTTTTCCCACGTGAACAGTAAATTTTAGTTCAAACTTTTTCTATTCCCGTTCCTATTTCCATTCCCATTGTGCAGCCGAACAGAGCCTAAATGTATTTTACTTCGCAACTCATCGTAACCCATCTCTCTATATATAATAATAATAATAATAACAAGGCATAAGCAATGGATCATGCTTCCTCTAAAGAATGAGACAAGAAACCAGGTTTTATTTTCCCAGTTCCGACCAGGAATAGTTGTGCACTAATAATCTGACACGTGTCCACTGGATCTGATTCGCGGCCCTGACATACAGCTATGTTGCCCATGTTTCCTGTCTCGGACATATCGACGCAAATTATTGGCAACTGGATTTTTCTTTTTTCTTAAACCAAACCCATAGTTCCGAATTTTTTATTAATAGAAAATAAATTATTAAAATATCGAGATTCAATACCGTTTGCATTTTTTTTTTAAAACTAAGAAGAACGGGGTAACTAAACCTGTCCCTGCGGACGGACCAACTGAACCCGTCCGGTTAACAAACAATTAAACAGCTAAACTAACCAACTAAACTAACCGGAAAAAAAAAAAAAAAAAAGCTGGACGAGGAAGCCCGTCCGAGAGAAATAGAAAACGACAAAGGCGCACCGCGAAAAAAAAACCGGGACGGAAAAGTCCAACCCGTCCGAAAAATCGCAAAAAAAAAAAAAAAAAAAAAAACAAACTCGGGACGGGGTTGTCAAGCCCGTCCGAGAAATAGCAAATAAAAAAAATAAAAAACAAAGAAAACTCGGGACGGGGATGTCAAGCCCGTCCAAGAAATCTTCTTTGGCAAAGATAAATTATGAGGGTACATTTTGTTCAACCACCTGTACAAAAATACAAAACTATAGATCATCATTATATTGAATGCCTAAAAAGTATAGAACAGGATGCCTAAAAAGTATAGAAGAAAATTAATCAATTAAAATATAAATATGAAATCGCAAAAAAAAAAAAAAAAGTCGGGACGGGGACGTCAAACCCGTCCGAAGAAGAAGTTTACCTATTAATATTCAACCATGGCCTGAATAACAGACAGAAGCGATAGCAAAGTCGAAAGACAGAAATAGAGATAGAGCTTAATAGCAGACTGAGACAGAGACGATAGCAAAGTGAAATTTTAAACAGGTAACTCTTCAATTAATTTTTCTGCTATGTTATTTAGTAATTGAAATGAATTATTTACAAAGATGCAAATGGAATGAAATAATTTATATTTACACTTTTTTTTACAAGTATTTGGCTTGTGTAGTTACTGTGAATTTCATAGCATTATATAGAGTATCAAATGTTTTATAATGACTACCAACAGAGACATATAACATGCGATTCATACTCTGAATATGATTTTCATGACCTACCTGGTTAATTTAATTCATTATGTTGTACCAACTTTTGTAAAATAATTTAATTTAAATTAGTTTTATTATTGTAATAATAATAATATGTAATTTATTCATTATTGTGTAGGTTAATTTAAAAAAAAATTAATCATGTTGATGCTGAGAATTTATTTTGGTGGTGAAATACGACACGGTCGTAAAGGAGTAGAGTATAGTATTAGTCCTCGATTCTCTTTGAGTGTGACTGGTGAATACGGTTGGTATGATGTGAAAGGTGAAATTTATCGCCAACTTGGATATTCTGAGAATGAGTATAACCTAAAAGCACATGCACAGGTTAATGTTGGTACAACAGCCCGGCGTTATTATGAGAAAATTGAAATCGTGTGCGATCAGAGTTGGAGAGGTATTTATATCCAAAGTATGCGTGTCCAAACCCAGTATACTTTTCTTGATTTATACATTGAGTTAGTTTCAATCATCGGTGAAATACAACCGCAGTTATTCGTTAATAGTATGGTACCGGAAACAAATCCAGAACCTCGACAGACCCAATATAGTGATAACTATGCGGGTCCCAGTTTCTTCGAACCCTATCAGACACAACAAACACCGAGGCAAGACCCTCGACAGACCCAATATAGTGGTAACTATGCGGGTCCCAGTTTCTTTGAACCCTATCTGACACAACAAACACTGAGGCGAGACCTTTATTTGCATCCTTATCCCAATGTGAACGAGTTGTCACCGTCTGTTCAGACAGAATACAATAATCAGAGTAGCCCATGGATCGATCCACCGGAGGTAGCTGATCCTAATACTGATTTTGATGATGTGCCGCAAAGTGATGATGCTGACTCATGTGAGGATGACGCCAACTCATGTGAGGATGACGCCGACTGGGATAATGAAGCTGATTCAGAAGGGGATGTCCGGGATGATACCTCAACACAATCACACCAAACACCACGCGTTCAGGCTGAACATTTTCCCATAAGTGACCGCGGTGTAAGTCACCCTGTGGCAAGCTTCAATGACACCTCAGCATTTCAACCCGCAGATGTCAACTTCTTCAGTAGGCCGAAACATGTTCATGATACACTTGCTGTAGGTAATGAGTTCTCTTCAAAAGAGGCTCTACAATTGAAAATAAATAGTTATCACATCAAAAAGAATATTGAAGTAAAAATTACGGGGAGCAATAGAACTAGCATGATAGTCAATTGCAAGGACACCAGGTGTGCGTGGCATTTGTATGCTAAGTCTGGATTATTTTCATCTAAGTGAGAAATTAGAACAATTTCAGGACCACATACATGCCATGCCAATGCTTCTCGTACCGATCATGCACAATTAACTGTAAAAATGGTCGCCGATGTTATACGAGAAGATATTAGGGAGAATGTTGCCTTAACCATTAAAAGCGTTAAAGGGCTAGTTCGTAAAAAATACAAGGGAATAATTCCCAAATATAACAAGTTGTGGCGTGGTCGAGAGCTGGCAATCGCACAACTATTCGGTAGTTGGGCAATCTGGAGCACAACACTGAAGCACCGAACCGAACTGGTTTGAGAATGTTTGAGAATGAAGAAGGAAGGCGTGAGGGACGGGGGAAGGGTGTAATAGGGTGTGGGACGGTATTACTTAACCCGTCCTCAAATTTTTTTTTTTCGCTGGACGGGATGCGTTAAGCCGTCCCTCATTCTCTCGGACGGGTTGGACTTTCCCGTCCCGTTTTTTTTTTTTTTTTTTTCACGCGGTGCGCCTTTGTCGTTTTCTATTTCTCTCGGACGGGTTGGACTTCCCCGTCCAGCTTTTTTTTTTTTTTCCGGTTAGTTTAGTTGGTTAGTTTAGCTCTTTAAGTGTTGTTAACCGGACGGGTTCAGTTGGTCCGTCCGCAGGGACGGGTTCTGTTACCCCGTTCTTCTTAGTTTTAAAAAAAAATGCAAACGGTATTGAATCTCGATATTTTAATAATTTATTTTCTATTAATAAAAAATTCGGGTCCATTGAGGCTGCGGATAAATGAGTTCATTTATTGGTCTAGTAGCGTTAATAATAAACTTTGGGAAACGTAAGGGAGTTTTTATATAGGGTTAATGTATCCAGAGGTCTTGTTTTGTTATGGAATAAATTTAATTTGAATTAAATTTGTTTCTGAACTAAGATAGATTAAAATAATTATGTTTGATTGGAGTTTGGTGAAATAAGCTTGTGAAGAGAGAAAATTATAACACGATGTTTTATATATATATTTTTTTAAATAATGAGTTCTAGCTATTTTTTTTGTTTGAGCAAGAACGGCATGAC
This sequence comes from Carex rostrata, assembly GCF_964058835.1. Taxonomy (NCBI): domain Eukaryota; kingdom Viridiplantae; phylum Streptophyta; class Magnoliopsida; order Poales; family Cyperaceae; genus Carex; species Carex rostrata. Next base: position 8,176,352 of record NC_135924.1, read on the forward strand.
GTCATATCTATCATTATGTAACTCCATACGGAGAGGCTGAAATTAAGACCTAATTTCTTTTAAAGAATTAATATTATTAAATTAGAAAGCTTGGACTAGTGTAATGTATATTATACATCATTTTGCATTAAATGTATATAGAGTTAGGCTATTATGGTTTGGATAGTAAAGCATCATTTTTATTCTCCGCTCATATTTCAAAACAGAGAAATGAACATAAAGTAAAACGAACACTTTGCTTGTCAAAGTATGATAGCCTAACTCTCTCTCTATATATCATTTTGTACGCTTAAGAATAACCAGTATTGTAGATATCTTGTAATCCAAAATTAAAATTTTTATTAGCTTAGAGAAATTGGCTCTTGTTTTTGTATTACGATTAGGTTGATGAATTGTCACCAATTTTCAACATAATTTATAACTGCAATTTAGCTTAGGGGGTGCATTGAAAGTATTTTAACATGCTAAGTATATCCGGTTGCTTTTGTCATCCCAGACTTCACAGTTTGTGAACTCATTTTTATTTTGACTTGTGAATTCAAGCATTACATCCCGAGCAATAATACATACATTGTCAATTTTGTTAGAATGCGTTAACATTAAAATATGATGATTACATTTTTTTTTAAAGAATGTACAAGTTGTTTATACTTTTAATAAAGGATAAAATGAATATTTTAATTAATTTAAAATGAGTTTTAATATAAAGACAATAAAATGGGTAAATTTGTGTGTTTTGAGATTTTTGAGGGAAAAATATGTAATTTCAAAGTTTAGATGGAAAATATGTAATTTTGAAGTTTTTGAGGAATATACATGAAATTTCTCCAAAATAAAATGTAGATATTACGGTGAATGAGGTCAGTCAAATTTTCGTTATATTTGCATACTAGATAAAAAGTTTGAATGAGCCGAATATTATAAAGATTTGCGTAAATAAAGAGTAAATAGAATTGTTACTGATCATTACTTTAACTTTGACATTAATTACAAAATAATTTATATTTGCTATATATATATTAGAACAAACCCCAAGCTGGCAAGCTCTATACGTACGAAAAAAAGAAATTCAAACAAACAATTGAAAAGGAAACAATCTTTCAAATAAGGAACAAAAGTATATTACTCTTACACTTTGTTTGGATGGAGAGTACAGGAAGGGAGGGAATGGAAAGAAACAAAAACTTTCCGTTGAATTATGTTTGGTTGATAAAATTATATCGGAGGTGAAGGGTACAGGAGGTGAAAGGTTTAACCTTATATCATTATAATTAATAGAATTGGTTTTCCTCCCAAATTGGAATGTAACGGATGGAAATAAATTTTGTTACAAATATTTTTAGAAAAAATGATACAAATGCCCAACTCTATATCTTACATATGTAATTCTCATACAAGATTTTTTTCTCAAACCTACAACAGTCACCGAATTTCTCATTAACCTCCTAAATTTTAATCAATCAAACAAGAAATAAGACGGAAATAAAAGTTAAATTTATTTTCTCTCATTAATCATCCAAACACAAAGAGATTAAATATGTTGATCTTCATTTCTATTCCATTTCATTATCTTCTATTCTTTACCTCTCATTCCTTTCTCTACTCTCCATCCAAACGGGGTGTTAATTACCATCAATAAGAGCCATGTTCCATCATCATTAGAAAAGAATGAAGTCCGAGCAAAAGTTCCTTTTATCACCAAACTGTAAAAGAAACATGATTTGGATTGTTGGGTTGCCAATTTGCCATATCTTTTTTATTTTATTGTAAGCTAATAGGCGACAAACGACTTTTGAAAAGAAAATGCTATCTACGCTACAAGATCCTCAGTTTTATAAGGATAGGGTCATAGGGAAGTATCCGGACATCCTCAACCAACTATTTTTTAACATAAAGTATTTTTTTACTTTGTCAAATTTCCAAGGCATATTGTTCCGCTCATATGAAAGTTGAAAAAAAAAAACATTTTAATTTTCTTCTCAAAAGGTAAAGATGTTATTTCATATGCAAGACATTCTTTTAATTAGACAAGTAATAAAAGAGCACCAATCCACTGATGTCTTATACTAAATTGGTGTCTTATGCACTGATGCACATAAGGAGCGCACACAGGGAGACCTTTGTGTGCGTATAGCAATATTTCCATAGGCTAATTGTTTTCTGTAAATTTAAAGAAAATGGTATATTGTTGTTCCTTTTCTCTCCCATTCTTTATTTGCTTGCTACGCTTCCACTTGTGGATATTAAAAGCCTGCAGCTTGCATCTCACAGTCGCAGCCATTCTTTGGCTAACATAACCCTTTTTACTTATCTTTTGAAACAAAACTGTAATCATTTCTGATTAATTAACAAACACAATCTGTACTCTGTACTAGCTTGCCACCAGTTTCTCTCTTTTTCTCTAGTTCCAGCCTTCACCTTTTCTATTTCTTCCAAGTTTCTCCTTCACTTTCTCTCTCTTCCTCTGCACGGTGCGGACCTAATCACATCATTTCTCAGGCTCCTGTCCAAACTGAACTCTCCAGTGATCTTCTCTCATATCTCAAGGAAAAATCAGATCTCTGTGAGCTGGTGAGCGAAAACCATCAGCGTTTTTCCTTTGACCCGTTGTTTAACTTGATTGAGCACCTTAGGTTGCAAATCTGCAGAACAACAAATTTCCGCTTCCCCAATTAGTAGTTTTACTACTATATTCTCTCCTTATTCCAATTGTATCAGTAAACCGAACAATTGTAGTTCAACAATGCGGTTTCAAACCCTTTCCATATAGAAGTATAAAACCCACTTCAGTATCCCATCCACAACCCCTGCCTTCCTTTTGTTTCCAATTTGGACCACAATGGTTTCAAGATCTTACTCGAACCTACTAGAACTAGCCTCCGGCGAGGCCCCGATGCCGCCTTCTCTTGGGCCCCGCCGTCTCCCTAGAGTCATGACTGCAACTGGAATCATTTCAGACCCAGATTCTGATACCGATTCTGATTCCAATTCCGATACAGATTCAGCTTCCTCCCGACCCCGTATCATAGTGGTTGCAAATCACCTGCCCTTGCGGGTCCAGCCCGACCCAACCTCTCCAGTAGCTGGCCTCTCCTTCTCCTGGGATCATGACTCTTTACTCCTCCAGCTAAAGCAAGATTACCAAAATGCCTCTCCCAAGACAGACTTCTTATATGTCGGCTGCCTGCGTGATTATAACGATTTGTCCCTGGTAGAGCAGGAATCAGTTGCTAATCACCTTCTGGAATCCTTCAATTGCGTGCCAGTGTTCCTTCCTGGCGATTTACTGGGGCGGTTTTACCATGGTTTTTGTAAGCAATATCTGTGGCCTCTTTTTCACTACATGTTGCCACTTTCCCCGGATTTGGGCAGCCGGTTCGATCGTAATCTATGGCAAGCTTATGTGTCAGTAAATAAAATCTTTGCAGACCGGATTTTAGAGGTGATAAACCCGGATGATGATTTATTGTGGGTCCATGATTACCATTTAATGGTTTTGCCCACGTTTCTACGCAAACGGTTCAATCGTGTCAAGTTAGGGTTTTTTCTCCACAGTCCATTCCCCTCATCAGAGATATACAAAACCCTACCAGTACGGGAGGAGCTGTTGCGAGCAGTACTCAATTCGGATCTTATTGGATTTCACACATTTGACTATGCACGCCATTTCTTGTCATGCTGTAGCCGCATGCTTGGTCTCTCGTACCAGTCCAAAAGGGGCTATATTGGGTTGGAGTACTATGGCCGTACCGTTAGCATAAAGATTTTGCCGGTTGGGGTACACTTGGAGCAGTTGAAGTCGGCCTTGAACCTACCCGAGACCGAGAATAAGGTGCGGGAATTGATAGAGCAATTTGGGAATAACGGAAGAGTGATGCTACTAGGGGTTGACGACATGGACATATTCAAAGGAATAAGTTTAAAATTATTAGCTATGGAGGAATTTTTGAAGCAACGTGCTGAGTGGAGAGGCAAAGTGGTATTGGTACAGATTGCAAACCCAGCCCGTGGGAGGGGCAAGGATGTAGAAGAAGTGCAAAATGAGATACGCACCACAGTCAAACGTATCAATGAGGCATACGGTGGGCCCGAATACAAACCTGTCATCCTCTTAGATGAGCCGATGCAATTCTATGAGAGAATAGCATATTATGTTACTGCTGAGGTTTGTCTGGTGACTGCTGTAAGGGATGGCATGAACTTGATACCTTACGAATATGTAATTTCGAGGCAAGGTAATGACGGATTAGATCAGGTTTTCCGGGCTAATGGGTCTGGGTCAATGGTGCCAAAAAAGAGCATGTTGGTCGTTTCAGAGTTTATTGGGTGCTCCCCTTCACTTAGCGGAGCGATTCGGGTCAACCCTTGGAACATTGAGGCTGTTGCTGACGCAATGGATTGTGCATTAACGATGCCTGAGGCAGAGAAACAGCTGAGGCATGAAAAGCACCATAGGTACATCTACCATTTATCTCTTGTTCTTACCAAACATTTTTATTTTTGGGCATTCTTATTCAATACTCTCCACATGTCAAATTTTTGTATCCAGACCAGTAACATTTATATTATAGTAATAAGACAATTATATTCTTGACAGGTATGTGAGCACACATGATGTTGGGTACTGGGCAAAGAGCTTCCTTCAAGATCTAGAGAGATCATGCAAGGACCACGCAACAAGGCGGTGCTGGGGTATCGGTTTCGGTTTGCGGTTCCGGGTTGTAGCACTAGATCTGAATTTCAGAAAGTTATCCATGGAGCACATAGTGGGAGCATACAGGCGTGCAAGGCGGCGTGCAGTGTTGTTGGATTATGACGGCACACTGATGCCCCAGCAGGGGAGCATAGATAAGAGCCCCAGTGCAAAATCCATCGAGATTTTGAATAAGCTGTGTGGGGATAAGAAGAATGTGGTGTTCTTGGTGAGTGCAAGGGGACGGGATACGCTGAGTGGATGGTTTGGCCAGTGCCAGAATCTAGGCATGGCTGCGGAGCACGGCTATTTTCTAAGGTAAATGTAGGCTGTCATTTTTGTACTGTGCAGTTGGAAAACTTTTAAGCTCAGTTTAGTTAAATTAGGCTTTGGTTGAAAACCAAGGAGCCTCAGTTGTCTCCTATTTGACCTAAATTACCTGCAGATTTTTAATTCATCTTCTCCTAAAGGTTTGTATTCATTTGTCATTCAAGCCGGGAAAGTTCTGTTCATATAAATGTAAAATAGCTCCTCAGCTGTAAAATTATTAGATTGACCTTGGTTTAGCAAATTTGCATAACCTCCTGATCTTGCAATCAAGCATTGGCTGTTGTTTATTTAACTTCAATTACCCTCTATTTGGCAAGTTCTTCAACAGTTCAATTAAACATCATTAAGATATGAAAATCAAATTGTCCAATCAAATATTAACTAAGATTGAGCATTTCATTTATTCAATTAAGGTCTGTAGCCTCAATTAATCATCAGTTAAAAATTCTCAGAAACAACTAAAGCAAAGGGGAAAAAAAGCTTAAAATTGTACATCAAGTGTAATGTTACATGGCGGCTTTGTTCCTTTACAAATAACTGAGATATTGGTTAAAATCTAAAAAACAATCTACTCCCAAAAAAAAAATACAAATTAAACACGGAAAATCAAAAGTTTACCACAGGTTATTCTTACTTTTTGTACTGGTACGATGTGAATGTTTATCAGACCCAAAGCCTACAAGTGAATAATTTGTTGAACCAACTTGGATGTCAGATTGAGGAGAGATGCGGAATGGGAGACATGCATACAGGTGGCAGATTGCAGTTGGAAGCAGATAGCAGAGCCTGTGATGCGGCTATACACAGAGACCACAGATGGCTCCACCATAGAAGACCGTGAGACAGCGCTTGTCTGGTCTTATGAGGATGCTGATTTTGATTTTGGGTCCTGTCAGGCAAAGGAGCTTTTAGACCACCTTGAAAGTGTGTTAGCTAATGAGCCTGTCTCGGTCAAGAGCGGGTCCCATATTGTAGAAGTGAAACCTCAGGTTCTCTCTCTCTCTCTCTTTCCCTCCCTCCCCCCCACACCCAACCCCAAGTAGCGTGGTAGTTGGTACCAAATAGAAGTCTGTACTTCCTCTGCAGCTGTCTTTCTTGCTGATTCCAAACAGCAGTTCATTCTGATATCAGGTACTAGTGTAAGAGAGAGCCTGGTGAGCAGAAGAGAAATAGAAGCTGCTATGGATGCCTATTAGTAAAGGACCTGTTTGGGCTTCTTCATTTTTTTTTTTTTTATTTATTTATTTTTATATACCGGTAAACAGCGGTACAACTCTCAGAACACTCCACCCCATAGTCCTATCCCTACAGAAAAATTTATTTACTCAATCCAAATTTAGATGTCTGCAAGAATTGTTATTTTTTTAATCTATAAATTCTTTATTTAATTAGGGAGTGAGCAAGGGATTAGTAGCGCGCCGCCTTCTTGCTACTATGGAAGAGAAGGGAGTGTCGCCTGATTTCATCCTATGCATAGGGGATGACCGATCTGATGAGGACATGTTTGAGGTAATTACTAATGTTGCCACCAGCGGCACACTGGCACCTGATGCAGAGATTTTTGCGTGCACAGTTGGGAGAAAGCCTAGCAAAGCCAAGTATTACTTGGATGACACTGCTGAAATTATACGGCTCATGCAAGGTCTTGCCTCGGTTTCTGAACAAACTGCATCAAGTTCTGAAGTTGAGTAGTTAAAATTGGTAATGCAAAAATTGCAGTTCATAAAAGAGAAAAGAAGAGGGGGTTGGAGGTCATATGTGGAATATCAGAGTGTAGAGGTCATGATAACCTACCTCAGTTCTATTGTATCATAATTTCATTTTTAATAGTTGTAGTCTAGATGAGAAATGTTTGCCATTTTTTATTGTGTTTTTTAACATAACAGTATTAGTTTGACAGGGTATTCATCTCAATTCTGTAAAGTTGTTGCCTGTTGGATTGAAATGGTAATTATTCAACCACTCAGATGAGTGGTTTCTCTTGTTTGTGTAAAACTTATTTAATGCAAGGGTACTTGGTAGATTTGATTTGAGCCATGTAATTAGAGTGATGCATTAGCTATCCTCCCTTTCATATTAGACACATACCTTTCATATCATTTCTTTGAGGGGTTCTGTAATTGGTAGTTGGGTCTACTGCCACTAGTAAAAACTTTACGTGGTAAATATTTGGTTTGAGTTAATATTACGTGTCTATGCATTTCCATATCTTGTGGAATGTATTTCTAACCAAATACAAATTTAATCGAAAATTGATTACTCATAGAGTCCAGTTGTTTTGTTGCACTATACAAATAGTTAGTACTGTTTCAAGACATCATTTAAAAGGAAAATAAGCTGAAATTTAAAGAAACTATTCCATAGCCTATGTCATGTATACCAAACTAAACCATTCATACATAAGCACCAAAAACACAATGCAAGAGAACTAAAAAATGATTTCGTTGTCCCTAAAGAAATCATGCCATTGTTGAGAAGATAAGCATCTCTATTGAGATCTAATATCTGTCAGCTCCTAGCCTTCTAATACCTGAAAAGCATCAGAAACTATAATTAAGACCCAATCACTATTCTGACTGATTGTTTATCTCTGAATAATTTCTGGTACAAGCTAGTAGTACCAAATTTTGTAGGTTCTTCCAGGGTATGAAATATTTAGTACTGCTGGGTATATATCTTACTAGACTAGTACACTAACACAGTCTATTTTACACATTTCTCATTATGGTGACATAAGAAATTTTATGCAGGTTTTTTTTTTTTTTTTTAAAAACTTGGTAGAGACTACCAAGGAACTTTATGCAGGTTATTCCATGAGTATAAATAGAGACAAAAATGCATTACTTACTTACAACTGTTACTCATCAGTCCTACCAATGCTTCACATCTGCTTGTCTAGATCCCAAGAATTTGGGTTCAATATTGCCTCAGAGTTGCCGCAAGTCAAGTTGCTGTTAGGTGATTCGTTTCTATCTTGTCCAACCATAGCCTGAGAGTAACTGTTTTGCACAAACTTGCTACCCAGTGATCCATTATAGTTATTAATGTTGAAACCTCCATTGTTGGAAGCATGAGAGGGAGGTTGTGAAGTGCCGGATCCGTTCCCCATTAAATTGTTACTCAGCAATGGGTTCATATTTGTATGACACACTGGTTGTTGTGAAACCACAACTTGCCATAGCATATCATGGGAATCTGCTAGAAAACCAGGGGCATTCATGGAACTTCCTACCTGGGGCATAGTACGGAGAGGAGAAATGTTTGGGGCATGGTTATTCCAAGTGACAGGTCTTGGTGGAAGGTTCTGGAAGCTAAAAATGCTAGTGGGTCCCATTATCGGATTTAAGCTGGACCCGAATGGGGAATTGACTTGCTGAGCTTGCTTATCCTTTTCTGCTTTTTTAAGACCCAGTCTGTATTTCTGCAAATGATTAAAATATAAACAAATCTGTAATGTATTAGTGTGCGTATGAATTTAGTCATGTTACCACCAGACAGACAGGTAGAGATTTTCATTTAGACTAAATACCTGAAAAACAAACTGATGTGATTATTGGACTGAATGTTAGTGCTGTATTATGAGAAAAATTTGGGCTCTTCTAATTTTTACTTGCAAGGAAACTCCTGAGCAAAACCCTGCAACAATAGTACTGATACTTTGAGTGAGTCTATGGTACTATGCATATTACGATTTGGCACCGTGCTATGGTTCTATATTCGAGTTTTCAAATCTTAACAGTCGATCCGAACTGTTCATCTTGTTCTCCATATTAATATGTGTTTGGAGACCAAATTTTACATTTTTTGAAATTTTTATACTATTTTTTGAAATTTTTTTACTATTTTTTGAAATTTATTGAAAATCACTGTTTTTGGATGGTCCAGAATTTTCAGATCAAGTGATTTTCTAAATATCTAAAAAAATAGTAAATTTTTTTTAAAAAATGTAAAATTTGGTCTCCAAACACATATTAATATGAAGAACAAGATGAACGATTCGGATTGACCATTAGAATTTGAAAACTCTAATATAGAGCCGTAGCACACTGCCAAATCGTAATATGCATAGTACCAATAGACTCACTCCTGATACTTTTGTGTTCTATTTTGGCCAGATACATTACTGGCTCATACCCATAAACTTACAAAGAACCAAACCTGTAAGTGGCTAGCGACATGCTCCCTTTTTAAACCCGGAATGTTCAGTGCATTTAGAATTTTCTTAGGGACTGCATCTATGGAAAGAGAAAAAGACGCAGGTTAGATACTCTCGAAACAAATAGAGAAATTTGTTTCCATATACCAAAACATAAAATTAAAATTGTCTTACTATTAACGCCGAGCTGGTTCACCGCAGCCACAAATTGTTTGTGGCGTTCCCCGTTCCAATTGAACCTCTCTTTCTTCTTCGATTCCTCTCCATTTTCCAACTCATCATCCTCTCCAGTTGGTTCTCTCCTCTTCTTCCTGGCTCTCAAGGCATTCCCACTTTCATCATCATTCTTTCTTGGCAAACTTTCATTGTTGTTCTTCTCCAAGGTTCCAAAACATTCCGGGTCCCCTAAAATGCTGTTCTTTCTTCTTACCACGTGCTTCCATATAATCTCGATCTCCTTCTTTTGTATTGGTTTTATGAGATAGTCACATGCACCATGCTGTATCGCTTTCATAATTGTTTCTCTGCTTGAATCACTTGACACAACTACATTATTTTCGCAAAAAGTTAATATTACGACGAGTCACATTTCCTTTTCTTTAATTTCAAAGGATAGTTCTGATATCTAGTTGGTTTCTTTTTCTAGGGCACATTACATGTAAAGTACATAAGGAAAACATTTATGATAACAGTGGACAAAAAGGTACCAGCAAATGACACCAGAATCTACAAAATTATTGCATTTCGGCTATGACTGGTACAGTGGTACTGGCAAGTAGAGAATTTTAGATAGGTCACTTACTTATAACAGGAAGCTCCATTTCAAGGCTAACAAGTTCAAGTAGCTCGAACCCATCCATATCTGACTCGGAAACATTTGACACATTGCTTATTACAAGATCAAATTTCAACTCTCTTAGTAGCTTCAAAGCCTCCTTGTGCTGTTCGCATTCAGTCACTGAAAAGGAAAGTTTGTAAATAGACAATTAGTAGCTCGATCTTTGTTTTTTAAGTTTTTTATATCGGTCCAGCTTCTGGATGTTAGGTTTTACTACATCAAAAACTTGTTGTGCCTACTATTCAAAAATCTGATACTAAGAGTTTTGTTTGATGATATTTAGTACAGCACCAATATTTGCATAATGGCCCTAACGATGAAATTTAGAAGAACATTTATGTGCACTTTTTTGAATTTTTTTATTTGAAAGCTGATACTTATTCCCGTACTCCCATCTCCGCATTTATCCCCCGTTAATTTTCATAACTACCATGGGACCATAAAACTCTAGTCCTATTTTTTTTTTAAGTATTAATACTTACGCACGGAAGTATTTATCTTTAAGAACAGAAGTATTTATACATGTAAGGTGATCAATTTTTACATAAATAATTATTTCTCCAATCAAATCTCAAACTACATGGGGGTCATGCACATTTTTAGAGGTGGATTTTTTTTATCTCATTTCAATCTCGTTCACATTTCTGATGATTTATGAGGAATTTTGCGAATCTAAAACCACGAACTTCTACGTAATTTTTCCTTTCAAATGAGATCCATGATGGCATACTTTCGGGCTCGTCGCCACACAAGTATTTATACATCATCATGCAAGTATTTATACCTATATTTACAAGTATTTTTTACATATGACAGTGACTGACATATGAAAGTATTAATATCAAGTATTACAAATATTTATACTTATACACTAGAGTATTTATTTCTATGTAAAAAAATACTTGAATAATCACCTCGTATATGTTTATCGTGATGAATATTTTTTTGTATAGATAAATAATTAGTGGGGACCATAGTAAAACCTCTAATTTTAAAAGTGAACCTTATAATTTTAGAAGTATTTAAATAATTGGTGGGGACCATAATACAACATCTAAATAATTATCACCTTTCTTATTTAACTTGAACCCATTAATTTTAGAACTGTTTAAATAATTAGTGGGGACCATAATGTAACATTCATAAATTATAGTTGCGGGAATAGAGGAGAGATGGGAGTGTGGGGATAATATAATTATTCTTTTTATTTATGTGGAGGAGTCGACTTGGCATCATTATTTATTTTTTCTTTTTTAGACAGATTGTTGACCTCAGTTTGACCATTTTAGATTTCAATACAAAAGAAAATAAAGCACATCTATAAAAGATGGAATTAGAAACTTTCTCGGTATAATAGTCTTATTTCCTATTTTCCGAATTAAAATATGAAAAAATAAGTCAAATCGGTGGCACCATTCTGTTCAAAATAGGAACAAAACAATTCCAAAATTCCTTGAAACATCTAGAAAAATGATGATATGATTGGAAGACGCAGAAAGTAGGTATTTAATTTGTTCATTTATAAGAGAAACTTTTAAATTTGGATACAAAATTTCATTAAGCCGCTCATTATGTAGCCATCAAATAGACAGCCCAGTAATTGAATTTCCATTAAATTCAAACGCATTACAATGGAGACTAAACACCAAGTGAACTATGTAAATGTTTTTACTGTTTAATATATAATAGTAGCCTAAAAAAACAGCATATATTTATTAATTGTTTAATCTATTAGTAAATATACAGAGAAGTAAAAAGTTGAATGGAAGAAAACAAAAAAGAAGAAACCCTAAAAACTAAAAAAACACAGATACACTGAAAACAAGAGAAACATTACATGAAGAAAACCATAAAATTAGAACTTAATTGAATTGATAGTTTGATACAACTCACCTTTGTAGCCACAGTTTTTAAGCATGCACGACAATATTCGTAAACACACTTTCTGGTCAACGATGAGCACCTTCATCCCGGCTGGGAAAGGCGCTCCAGTCGCCACATCAGCAACCACTGTCTTCTCTGAAATGTCCATGATGCCACGTCAGCCGTAGTTCTCTGTTTGAATTTCCGTAGTTTTTATAAAGAGGAGGGGGAAATGGCAGGGAGGGAGGGAGGGAGAGAGAGAGAGAGAGAGAGGAGAGGATGCTGCGTGCCTGTATTAATGAAGGCTGAGAAGCATGACGAGGAATTCGGATCCCCTCAGGTTACCTGACTGAGTAGAATTGAATTGGACGGTCCGAAAATGGATTGGCACGCATCTCAAAGCATAAATATTCCTGCCCCTGTCATCCCGAATCCCGATCGGCTGAGAGTAAATCTGAGCCGTCCGTTTCAATTGTGTTGAGTCAAGTACCTGGGAGGATACGGATCCCATAATGAGGCGGTTTTAATTTCGATTCTATAAAGATTATTTCCTTAAATGATAATGATTAAACCTTTGCATACGAGGAATAATAGGGACCTAAAACTAAAAAGGCTAAAATCTTTCCCAATTTTGCCAGGTAAAATAATGTGGTAAACGGACAGTAGAATTAGCAAGCAAAGCAATTGATACCGAATAAATTTCTTTTCTAAAATTGTATCAATAAATAATAATTGAATATAAAACTAACACAGACATTATAGAACAAAATTTAAGAGGACATCTTAAAATTTGACCCCCATAATAGAGAGTGATATAAATCGGAGTTATGTGAAATGTGGATATCAAAATGCATAATGTGGAGGAAAAGAAATACAGATTTACCATTCGCAAATTAAACAGGAAAATAATATTAGAGAATTTCAAAAATATATATATAAAAAATTTGATCTCCAAACATATTTTAATATGAATATCATGTTGAGCAGTTCACATCGCCGGTTTGGACTTTCAAAACGAAAATAAAGATGTGGGGGCATGAATTTGACACAAAATCAATATAGCATTTTAACCCTACTCTAAAATAAAATATACAATAATTACTGGTCACATTATTTTTAAGAAAATATCAATCACTAATTTTAAAAATTATATAAAATATTGAATATACCTCAATCAAATCATTCCAATAATATATTATACACTTAAATGTACGAATACATAAAATAATAAAAATTTGGTCTTGCTCGTATTCTTATCAGATAAATTCATAAGTTTTCTTTTCATACATATATCTTATTGAATAATACAAATAGAGAAAGCTAATAAAAAGATTAAAAGTTGAGTGAGTCTATGGTACTATGCATATCACGGGTTGTTACTGTGCTACGGCTCTATATTCGAGTTTTCAAATTCTAACGGTCGATCCGAACCGTTCATCTTGTTCTCCATATTAATATGTGTTTGGAGACCAAATTTTACATTTTTTGAAATTTTTTTACTATTTTTTTAGATATTTAGAAAATCACTTGATCTGAAAATTCTGGACCATCCAAAAACAGTGATTTTCAATAAATCTAAAAAAATAGTAAATATTTTTCAAAAAATGTAAAATTTGGTCTCCAAACACATATTAATATGGAGAACAAGATGAACGGTTCGGATCGACCGTTAGAATTTGAAAACTCGAATATAGAACCGTAGCACAGTAACAAATCGTAATATGCATAGTACCATAGACTCACTCTTAAAAGTTTTATTGACACCCTTAAAAAAATGTAGTCGGCTCCAGTCATTTTCTTGGTGTCACTAAATATTTGTAAATTATAAATTCTACATTGGCATCATTAGTAGTATAAGTTGGGATAACATAGCTATTAGTTATATTGTTCTATTATTATCCATTTATCTCCAACAAATATACTGTATAGATTCTCCAGTATACTGGAAGTATAGTAATTTCCAGTATATTTGATATAATACTGGAGCCATAAAAAATGATTATGTGATACATGAATTGTAAATATGGAAATAGCGTGTTGAGAATAAATAGAAGGGCATGTTCAATTTTCCATGGCAGGTAAAGCCTAGTAGCCTACATCATTCGGAGAATAATTAAATAAAAGGACATCTCCAAAAAAGGAAAACAATATTAGGTAAGAAATAATAACCGATAACTCCTATATACATTACGCGCGCTTAGCAAAAACAAAGGCAAAAATCATTACCCGTACTAACCATGTCCATGCTAGTTGCTTAAAAAAAATAAAAAAAATCAATAGAAACAATTTCAATCAGGAAAGACACAAAGTAACAGGGATTTGAGCTAATAATCCTCGTGAAACTAACTCCTAAACATTTCTTACGAGCTCCCAGTCTCTCCACACCCACAAAATAAGCTATAATTATTAGGCTACAAGTAAACACAACATTTTATGAGGGGGGGCTAACTTATATATATACAAAGTTTTAAAAAATTCAATTAAATTAAATTTTCAATATACATAACTAAAATTTTAAATTATAGGATGGCTTAGCACAGGTGAATATAGATCCGTCCATGTTTAGGGTTTAGGGTTTCGTTACATAATTTTCCCTAAGTAAAAACATTTGACAGTTGTCTTGATCATTCGGACTCATTTTCTCAATATCTTAATTAAAAAATAAAAATACATTTGACTATTGTCTAATACACACTTGTTTAGTTTGTTCTTTTTAATTGATTGAAAGCAGTTGAAAATTATTTAGGAAATGAAAAATTAGGGGCTAAATATATATATGTATTCCATAAAAACTAACCAAATCACATCTTGTTTTTCAGAAGTAGATTTTTTATTGCCAATTTGAACCGTTTAACTTTGATCAAACAGTCAACATCAAACTGTTAAAATCACATCATAATTTTTATCATCAATTCTTGATCTGAATCGTGTGACTTTGATCAGACAACGCAAGTACAAAATGTGACAAATTGCTACTATCATTTGTATGGCAGCGAATATGGAGTCTGAATTCTTGGCTCTTTCTCTCATAATACAAGATGAATGCACAAAAAGGGGGGGAAAATTGAGCTAGGGAAAAGTATGCATGACTATATTTTAGCAAATGTATGTCGAGTAGGAAAAATGATAAACTATGTTTCTAACATAGTTTCATGAAAGAAAGCTAGTGATATTTATATTCCAAATATTGTAGTGTGAATATGATGAATATGATAATTTCTGACACATTAGATGGTTAATAAGATGGAACTTTTACTTTGATTAGAGAAGCTTAATCTTGCTAATTTATTTTAGCTAGCCCTTTTTTTTGTTGGAATTGCCTTTGGCAAATTTCATTTGTTGTAAATATCACTAACTTTCTTTCATGAAACTATGTTAGAAACATAGTTTATCATTTTTCCTCATCGAACTAAATTATCATATAGAAAAGGAAAACAATAATCTAATTTAGAATAATATCATTAAAATGTTTTATTCATACCCTCTGACAACAACTCTAATCTCATCAACCTAGCCTTGCTTTTTCTCATCTAAAAGTATTATTACATTGAAAAGTTCTTATTCATGAATATAAGTTGCAGGCTTTAGGTTGCTGCCATTTTACTAATCGTCCGAAGAATCAGAATTGATTCCAGCGTTGGCCCTGCGCCAAGTCAGCACATGGTGCCTGATTCTCTCCAGTTCCTCCATCTGAACTGGCTTGACCAGGTAATCACACGCACCATGCTTCAATCCTTTTACCATTGTTTCATGGCGCGCGTCTTCTGACAGCACTGCAAAATTTTAGGCAGGATGGAAAGATAAATAAAAGATGTCTTTGTTATTATAATTATTATTAATATTTTCATTACATTAAATGTTTACAGTTTTGTCCGCAAAGGCATGCAACAACCAGTAATGAATAGGTTTGATGTTACACTTAACTAAAACTGAGCTCAACTGAAACAGGAAGTTAGTTTGCTTTGATGACCAAAATGCACAAACAGGTCATTTGGTACTGGTATAATCGAAAGTGGGAGCGGAATGGTATAATAACGGCATCATTTGTATGCTAGAGAAATTTAGTTAGATCCACTTACTAACAACAGGAATGTCCATTTCAAGGCCAACAAGTTCAAGGAGCTGGAAACCATCCATGTCAGGCATGTGAACATCTGTGAGCACAATATCAAACTCTCCCTCATTCTCTCTAAGCATCTCCAATGCCTTCGTCCCACTTGTACATTTAGTTGCTACATAAGAAACACAAATCACAACTTACTACTGATTTACACAATTTATTTACATATTGCTAATTAAGCATTGTAATGTTGATGTATTGATGAATAACAGAAGAATCTCATTTATTTTTTCCCTCCTGTTTTCTTCCTTTTCATTAAAATAGCTTATTCCCACTATCTCTCCATTTTGACAATCTGATTTCAACACAAAAAAGCAAGAACCCCAGGATTGTATAACAGACTCTAATCAAGTTTGCTAAAGAACCCTTTTAAACTTTCAGCATTCTTGATTTGTCTCAAAAAAGAACTATTGTTTGAGAAACCACAGTAAAGGAAAAAAAAAAAAAAAGTAAAATCCATTCTGTACACTTAAAAGAACTCACCATTGTAACCACATCTTTCAAGCATTGTGCACACCACTTGCAAAGAGACTCGGTCGTCATCTATGACAAGCACTTTTATGCCGGCTGAAATACCCTCTTCAAATGATATGTCAGAACCATTTTCTACTTTCACCATCGCCGCCTGGTCAGTTCCTCTTCCTTGAATTGGGTGATAGAGAGTTAAAGAAAGAACTTTGAGGGAGAAGAAAGCGAGAAGGGTGCAATGAGCCAAGAGATGACCATTGGCTCTATTTATATACGTGTAACGATGTACTACAGGAAAAAAAATTGTGAGGTTTCTGATTCTCAATTATTGCGGCTTTAGATAGATTTTTTGAAAGATTTACTTAAGAAAGTTGATTAGATTGGAAGGAGAGGATATACAATCGGCATACCCACCGTTTTTGTGAATCTCAAGTTTTAGTATATCAAAAAAGCTACCTAACATATCATATACATGACAAAACCATGTTCACTCCTCTCGTATTACATACGTCACAAGATATAAGGAAAGCTATCAACAATGATAAAGCCCGATACACTCAATTATCTTTTCTGTACAACTGCTGAAGCGTCTGATACACTCAATTATCTTTTCCGTACAACTGCTGAGGCGTCAATTGGCAAATTAGGTATAGAGTAAATCTGTTAAAACTTTTACAAAATCAATGCTAGAACCTTCCGATATGGTGGACAACCATATACCAGAAAGAATATAACACGCTGTCATGTAGGGTTATGGACATTGCCTGCCAACATGACATGTAGATAGTTCCGCTAAGGTGTACTGAAAACTTGGTGCACCGATTGGCTTCCGTGCTTACCTGTCCTGCTTTTGCTTGTATTTTATTGTGTTTTCTATAATTACAGAAGGTTTCAACAGTAGATGATCCAAAAATTCAGAATTACACCATGTTCATCAATGATCATCCTTTGACAACCACAATGAACCTAGCACCATATAATTAAAATTGGTCCAGAGAGAGAGAGAGACAGAGAGATGCATGACCTTATGTTTTTATCTTGGTGAGAGGGAGAATAACGTGCTCGTCACAGAGAGTTCACCAAAGCAAATACCCAATGCCATGCATAACAGGGCTACACATGCACGGCTCGTCCCAGGTTAGTCTAAGTGCTGCAAATCAAGGATGAGGCATGGCCCCCATTGCAACCATGACCAAAGTCTAGATGTAGAAGGCAGTGCCGCAGTGACCTTATATGTATAGACTAGACTCTCTTAGGCATTTGAACAAACAGTTTATGTTCATGAATTATGATAGGCTGATAGAGCACCGTACACCTGACCGTTTTGCACTGAACCCCTATATGGCTTCATCGAGTGCAGTAATTCAGGTAAGCAGAGGTGGACCAAAGCAGGTTAGCACTGGAGAGGGAGATTGCGGGATCTGAATTTCAACAAGGTGCGACGAGGGTTAAAAGATTTTGAGCAATTGGGTGGGAGGGAGGCAGGTGACGGAAAGGATTGGAGCGGATCCAAATCGTCGACAGCGCTGCACAGGCTGCAGCAATTTAAATCCTGACCACTGATCAATTTCAACGGTTTATATTAGATAGTACATGTGACAAATATTTATTTAACAATTTTCTCTATATATTTCCAAAATATTTTAATTTCTTATTTACTTTTCAACTCTTAAATTTATCTTATTTATCGCTTTAACTATTGCAATTGTTTTTTATTTATCCATTATTTAAGCAATTTTTAGTTATCTCCGGCTATATAATAAAAACAATTCTTGTTTTACATTTGATTAAAAATATTAAAGACACAAATTTCATTTCCTTTTCTTTCTTCCTAGAACAGAATTAACAAGCTTCATTTTCTCGCTTCTTCGAAGCATTTGTTTTTTGGGTCTAAGATAAAATGTCGGAAGAAGACAAAGGATAGACAGAAAAAGATTAAGAATTATTATATAACTATTTAGGAGATAATTAATAGGGGATTTATGAGAGAGGATATCAAAATTATTGGACAAAAAGTTTAAGGATATAATGAGAAATAAAATGTGGGGTATGTAGGGCTGTTAATGATTTGAGTTCGAGTGAGTGGGGATAAGTTCGTGTTTGGTTCATTAAATTAATGAGCGACAGCCAATGTCAAACAATGTCAAAAAAAAAAGTTAATGAGTGAATCAATTTGAGTTGAGAAGACAATATTGAGTTGACAACTGTGTTTGTGCTCAATTCGTTAAATGCTCGAGTTGACTTGTGCTCAATAAGCGTCTCGTTAAAGAAATAAAGTATGTAGGTAATTTTGAATTTTGTTTTATTTTTTTTTTATTTCAGAACTAGACAAACTGATAAATGCCAGCTAATTTCTTCAATAAAAAATATTGGTACACTGACATGCCGAGTTGTGCAATCAGACTCAATTTATTTTAGATTTGGATCCAGTTGGGAACTACTTGGGATTGGATGTGGCATGATTTCATGTATTCAGTTCTTAATGAGCGAGTTGGAGTATGCTTATGTTCAATTCATTAACTTAACGAACGAGTTATTAGCGAGTTGTTTGCGAACGAGTCATAAGTTATGAGCAATTTTCTCCTTCTTAGATATATGATATGAAAAGAATATAATAATGTGGAGTATAGTTAAGAGACAAAACTAATATTATATTTTTAACCCTACTCAATTAGAAATGATCTGAAAATAACAGCATGAGCAAAATAGAAAGAGTTGACAGAGTTAAAAGGTAATTAGGAAGATATAAGATAATTGATAAGAGTTGAGGAATACGTAGAAAATTATTCCCATTTCATTTGACTAGTTGTGTTTCCTCCAAAGAATACTCTTCTCATCTTTCTGACCAATTACAAACTGAAACAAAATTTCAGATCAAGAGTTGGTAGACATTTTTTTTTTGGTTAATTTGACCTAATTGATTTTACTTAACTTATGATATCACAAATTCAAATTTAAATAATTAGATATAAATTAAACTTTGATTAATCTGACAAGCAACTTTTTATGCAAATTTAGTAAATTTTTTAAATAAATTTCGATCCCATTGGTGCACATATTTCTTCTCAGAATAATCTGTTTATATATAATTATAATAGTAATATTACAATAGACATAACATATTATATTGTCTTTATCTTTATTTTTTAAGTCTAATTTATTTTATGTTATTGTAAGTTATACATTTTATTTACATTTGTTTAGTTATAGGCTTATAGATTATAGCTCATTGTTATGTATATTTTCATAATATATATTTTTTTTCAATGGAACTCATAGAACCAGACTATCTTAAAATTGCTTGCATTGATGACTTTTATATTGCGATTGGATAGTCACTAATTTAAAATGTGATACCCAATTGTAATAAATAAAGCTGAAAATCTAGATGTAATATGACCCATTTAAAGAATGATAGTTACCACTGTAAATATTTTTTTCTTTATAACCATAAAAAAAAAAATTGTTTACCCTTCTGAATCACGTTACAAGTGCATATGACCCTTTTGGCTTAACCCTTGTCAAACCATCCATTGCTCGTGACATGCGTTAGGCGTTATTGTGCCAATTTTTGTTTTTAAACACTGAATAAAAGGATTACTTTTACAGTTTACTTTAATTGCATTGCTGTTACAATCATTTTTAGGATATATCTGATAGCCGCAGTATTGCACAGGATACAATTCTATACGAACATGTGGTATTGTACAATGTAATTTCAATAATTCATTGATATGAGAACGGATATAAGAAAACTTGTAAAATATATTTTGGCTACAAAAAAATGGAGTGAGGGACAGATATACCAAAAGAAAGTTAATTTGCAAACAAAGCTATTTTTCATATAAAAAGTTCAAGTAATAAATTAAATGGAATAGAAAAATACAATTATTAGATTAAAAAAATAGAAACATAAATCAATAACAGACTACATTACAAATAAAGACCTTTTTATTTTGATTCATTTAGTTTTGATTAATGAGATTTTAAGATATTTGTTCTTTCTTCTCAAGTACTTATTTTTTTGGCGGTAAAAGCCCATAGGCATTTCATATAACAAAAATACATAGTTCACACTTCACAGTACACTGGAGCAGTACAGAAACAGTAGCTACTAATTTGAATAATTATAGGGATTTACTATGGAGCTACGAATTTTACAGAGTACAACTGAACTGAATTCAAGTCTAAAATCCGTCAAATAAATTTTAAATGACAAATTCGAACAGTTGAAACCCGTCTTCCTTACGAGTGATGTGTCTACATATAAAAAAAAAATTTAATTTTGTATAGAGTCAAGTTGTCAAAAAACATTCAAAAAATAAATGCATTAAAATTAATATATTAACATTCTATTTTGACCGCTTGACTCTATACTAAATTAATTCAAATGTTTAAAATTTTCATATGTAGACGCAGCACTCGTAAGGTTGACTGATTTCAACTATTTTGATTCATTATTTGAAGCCGATTTGATGGGTTTGAAACTTGAGTTCACTAAGGGACTTGGTGAACTTAAGAACACCCTAGTTCTACTCAATTTTACAACTTATAACCATCCCTTTTTCGTGTTGACAGATGTCCCGTGCTTGGTGACAGGGGCGGAACCAAGGCCTGCCCCCCCCCCCCCCGATGGCACTCTGGCAACTGGGCTCCGCGACGATATCACGAGGGCACGCGATTGAGCGATCCGTCTCTAGTTAAGCCCCCTACCGATCATATTCCTGGATCTACCACTGCTTTGTAAGTCCGCATCCTCTGCATTAACGTACTGTTTGAGTTTAACTCCGGAGAGTTTGATCAGAATTCGGCCTCTAACCTACATTTGTAATGCACTTGATTTCTTTAAGATTAGTGCTAATATGTAACAAACATATCAGATCTAAACTCCTGTGTATTAATGCATAAGATATAAATTTATGTTTAGTTGAGAATTTTATTTGTAAGCTCTAAAGGACATTTGGTTCGCGCAAGATTATTTTATGAAACATTAAAATTCCAGATAATGTAAATCAAGGAATATTATTCATAGTAACGTAATGTTATTCTATTTAATTTTAAATGGTTATTGCTTTCACTTATAGGAAATATATGATTATACTGTTTGATTTAATATATATTGCAATGGTTATATGAATTCAAGAAAATCAATAATAGATTTTACTTCCAAAAGAAGTAATTCCCGTCAAGTAGGATTTTTTTTTATTTTTAAAAAAGACAGTAAAGCCCGTTTCATTAAAGAAACTGTCTGTTAAGTGGGAATAGAAAGAAGAAGAAAAATATATCTTGATCATAAGTAGCACATTAACTATAAATTATAAAATCAAAATAGCAATGTAATCAGAAATTACTATATTTATTCCCTTACTATTCTCATCAAATAGGATAACAAAAAAAATGATACTGAAATGGCAATAACCATCTTTCAAAAGAATGAACCAAATATTTTGTCACCGACCCAGCAACTTGTTACTTGCTTCTCCTTTAGACTTTTCATGCTTTCTATTATCTGCAATTTTATTATTTATTTTACACGGCCTGCTTAATAATTTCGGATAAATTATCAAGGCTCACCACCTACTTTAAAGATGCGTCTAATTTCTGAGTTTAAATAAAGGAGATGAATTGATATAAGACGGGAGACTGAAGAAGGAGATATATTTATTTTTCTTGAAATTAGAATCAAATTAAATTTAAACTAACTGAAATTTAACTTAATAATTAATTTTGAATGCGATGTGCTTTTGCAATTAATTTAATTGCTTTGTTCAGAAACTGAAAAAAAAAAAAATTTCCTATATATTCCATAAATTAATTTTTAGGACTGATGAGCGAATAAAAATTGATTTTTTTTTTCAAGAAATATTTGCTATTTGTGAAATTCTTATACATCTCAAATACTAAAAAGAAATTATCATGTTGAAGTTGCAATTAGAAATAAAAAGCTAACGTAGTGGCTCTAAGAAGTGAATGAAGAAAAATACCGTGTCCACATATGTCTCATACCCGTTAAGACTGTTGCCAACTATGTCTCCAAATAGAATTTTCTGATATCAATCTTGCAGGGGGAAAAAATGTGCACTTGTAGATGACAATAGCATTCTATGAGCTGGAAATGACAGACTGCTGAGTGCGAGCCCAATCTTGTAAATTGACCCTCTACATACGGAATTCGTACCACATAAGATCACAGAATATTTATGTTTGGATCTGGATCGACCAATCAGAATCAGCACCACTATTAAAGCGATTCCATACGTTTTATCTTAGGCCTGATTGGTCCGGATTTCGATCAGATGGCTGTGATCTAAACAGAAATATTAGATATGGATTCATACATAAGAGGGCCAATATCGTGCTAGACTCGCACTTAGTAGGTTCTTTCATAGCTCTGCGCATGCAATTTGCATCTACCATCCTAGAGGGATGTTAGAAATTTTCAACTTGTTATAATTCAAATTTCATCGTAAGTTAAAATTGAAGTTAAAATAAATACCATCCTCGAGTTCAATTTAAGTTAAAATAAATAATTTCGACATATGAAAGAGAGAAAAGGATGTGTGTGATTTTGTAATTGCAAAGTGGCATCAGTAGAACTGTAGAAGTGACTCGATGACAGAGCTTTCAAAGTGTCAAATTGATCAGGATCCTCTTTATTTTATACTACCTGAAGCCTGAAGGTGTATAAACTTACTTTTATCACCTGAGGTAAAATAATATTTCTGTTTAGATCCAGACTGTCCAGTCAGAATCTGTATGAATATTAAAGAGCCCCATCCATTTCTATTTTGGATCGAATTGATTTGAATTCTGATTGGACAGTTTGGATCTAAATAAAAATATTTTGTTACCTCATAGGATATAAGCTCATAAATTCTCCTCTATATTTATAAAAAGAAAATATATATATATATATATATTATCCTCTGTACCGTTATTTGTCTGGGCACTACCCTCTATTATTGTCACTAGAGAAGAATCCATTGCACACAGGAGGTGCAAAGGAATGTTGTCAGAAGCCGTTATTTCCTGCCTGCACAGTCCAATTGAACTGACATTAATCGGTTTTCAGCCTGCTACATTATTTTTTTTTGAAAACTTTGTAGTAGCTACCAAGGTCAGCCTGCTACATTATTGAAGCCCGTTTAAAAGCCCATTTTAGAAAAGAATCATGAATAGACCAAACAAACGGAAAGCAGCCGAAATTATTATTCCTGGTAAATAGAAAAATAAATAAATTAAAAATGAGAAATGATAGGAGAGAATTTAAAAGTGAGAAGGCAGTTACACGGTATGGTGTTCTATCCGGACGCTATACCATATCAACATCCAAAACCAACAAATAATATATATATATATATATATATATATAGAGTAAAGCTAGCGTGTGACATGCTCACCAAGAAAGTTTGGTGAGCATAACTCCAAAAGTATATCGGATCGACGTCAAATGCCAAATCCAAACCGTTGAAATCCATGTACTTCATGAGTGATGCATATACATGCAAAATTTTGAAAGTTTCGAGTTTATTTGCTACACGGTCAAGTGGTCAAAGAAATAATAAAAATTGAATATATAAAATAACTTATAATAAAATGTTCATTTCTTTGACCACTTGACCGTGTAGCAAATAAACTCGAAACTTTCAAAATTTTGCATATATATGCATCACTCATGAAGTACATGGATTTCAACGGTTTGGATTTGGCATTTGACGTCGATCCGATATACTTTTGGAGTTATGCTCACCAAACTTTCTTGGTGAGCATGTCACACGCTAGCTTTACTCATATATATATATATATATATATATATAGGTTGGCTACTCTACTTACATAAGCATATGAGGATATATGCTTACAAATTATTTTTTTATTTTCAAAATTTTAAAAGTCAATATGAAGTTTTGAACCGTTAGATGTGATTTCTTTGTGCTTGGAGACCAAATTTTATATTTTTCTGAATTTTTTTACTATTTATTAAGCCATTTTGAAAATCGTTGATCCAACGGTGGCTTCTAATTTTACTATTTTGTTAAGCCACCGTTGGATCAGCAATTTTCAAAGTGGCTTAATAAATAGTAAAAAAATCAGAAAAATATAAAATTTGGTCTCCAAGCACATTTCAATATAGAGATCACATCTAACGGTTTCAAATCGACTTTTAGATTTTGAAAACGAAAAAATAATTTTTAAGAGGGCCAATATCGTGCTAGACTCGCACTTAGTAGGTTCTTTCATAGCTAAAAAATTATGCACCATTCAGATATTTGATTTTCTACCTATTTAAAAAAAATAGTAAAAATTTCCAAAAAATGTAAAATTTGGTCTCCAAACACATTAATATGGAGAACAAGATAAACGGTTCGGATTGACTGTTAGAATTTTGAAAACTCGAATATTGAACCGTAGCACCGTAACTCTCTATGCAACCCATAGCACCGTAGCCTTACCCTATATATATATAAAGTGGAACATTATATAATCTGAACTGCTGGTACTATGTATAATTGATAAAGCTACTAGACAATTGGTACAATACAGATACATCTGACGCCATATAAACAGTTCATTTGACATGCCAACGCATTCTTGGACTATATGTGGATTGGTATAGTTAGAGACAACCAGATCAATTAATTAAGATTGAAATTGAGTTAGGTATATATATTCAAAGACCAAACTATTGAGTAAATAAATGTCAATACAAAAGACTAATGATGACTCCCCAAATTTGATTTTTAAAGCGAGGAACAGAATTAACATTTGTTTTTTTTTTTAAATAAACCATTTTGATCAGTAGTAAATAGATGTGTTTGTGTGGGAGTAGGCATTGAAGCAAGTCTTATGTCCTTATATTAATGTGTTCACACAACTTACGTGAGCACATTCATATAAGGACATAAAGACTTGTGTGACACAACTAAGATTAGTTCCACCTAAAATAGTAAAATAGTAGAATAAAATTAAATATAATTTGATTAATTATCTTTTTTGGTTTGCAGTTGCTCCCTGTTTTCTTGGTTTTGTCCGTTTACAAATTTGTATCTGTTAACAAAAGTGCATTATTGGTCAGAAGTCAGAACTTAATTTGATATTTTTCTTGTGTTTTATCTCAAAAAATATATATATATATATATATTTTTCTTGTGTGTGCAAGTATTCAGTAAAGTCATGTGGTTTGTTATTATTCATGTGGCTTTGTGACCGCGATAATCTTTTGCTTTTACTCTATTAGGACTTGTAAGAAATAAAAGCGAAACAATCCAGCTCTGAACCGAGATAAGAGAAAGTTAGCACAAACGGTAGTACAAGCAATATTTATAATACGTTGGCCTATCAAATGAACTGTTTATATGGTGTCAGATGTATCTGTATTAATTGTACCATTTGTCTAGTAGCCATATCAAATTATACATAATACCAAAAGAGTAGCACTGATTTTTTTCATTTTTTTTTGGGGGTAGGACTACGCAGGGGCTGAACTGAAAAATAGAGATTGAGGTGCTGAAAATCAAATAAAGTGTAATTTTATTTTATAGAGGGGACTAAAAAATATTAATGCATATAAAAATTACAAAATTTAATGGATCAAACTATAATGGATGCTTACTGCTTAGCATCCTTTCTCCACCACTATTTTCCGCCCCTGAGACTACGGTACGGTGTGGCTCATACTGTGTACTTGCTTTTTAATTTTCTTTTCCTTTGTCATTTGTCATTTTTTTTTCTTTTTTTATTAGAAATAAAAATTTCGGGAAATGCAGGCTTTCTTTTTTAGTTTGAGGCCACTTTAAGGAAACTATCAAAGACAAAATTGAAAGCTTAGCCGAAATTTTCTTAGGTATTATTTCATTTGTAAATACAAGCGAAATTAGAAATTACTAATCTCGTGTCTGTGTTGCATTAGAGACATATTATAAGAGATTAAAATATATCTCATACAAAATAACATATTTTTATAAAAAATAAACTAAATGAGAAATAATATTTCTTTAAATGACATGTACACGTAAATAACATTTCTTCAATGACATATTTTTTTAATCTTTTTGATATATTTTCATATAAAAAAGTCTCAAATATATAACATATAAATGATAACTAACATTTCTTAAATGATATAAAAATATAAAGATATGAAGAAATCACCAATAAATTATCAATCAATTCAAAAGTTCTTTAAATAACATTTAAAAAATAGAAAAAAATCATGACCAGTCAGAAAGATGATACAATATACATGTAGAGAGTAGATGTGGCGAGTACATGTCTAAATAAATATAGACTTTTACACGTAAACAAACATAAAAAAAGAAGATGCTTATAATCAGAATAGTTAATCGGAGAGCTGATGTTCAATCCGAAAATTTTATCTTTTAATCAAAGCCATTGACAAATCAGAACATCCACGTACTTAATATAAAATGGAGATTCTAGTGGAACTTAATTTGATAAAAAAATATTCAACAAAATATATTTATAGTGAGATACATTTATTATAGGGGAGGGTTCAAATGCCTCCATTTTTAAAAAACTTTAATAACTCAAAATTTAAAACTTAAAAGTCAAAATAAAATAGTTGGATGTGATCTACATCATTTTATCTATGCACATGTAAAATATTATGACATTTTAACTTTGTCTTGATTGTCATCAAGGTACTAACGTGGATAATTTTTCAACTTATTGATTCACATATAAACAAAACCAAAATGTAATAAATTTTTATGAGCACATAAAGAAAATAACATATATCACATCTAACGGTTTTGTTTTGACGTTTATAATTTAAATTTTGAGTTATTAACGTTTTAAAAATGGAGGCATGGTGGAAGCACATAAAATGCGGACATTTGAACCCTCCTCTTTACGATATTAATTAAATAAATACTTCAATAAAAAATAGCAATTTTTTTATTAAATATAACAAAATTTACACATTTTATTTTATTTTAGAGGGGCTGAGTCCTTTTACCCCTCCTTTAATCGGACTAAACTTGTATTTGCTTTAAAAAATCATTTTTAGTTCACATTATTGGTGCCAAAGCTTAGCAAAAAGGTCTAACAAACAAGCACTATGTACGATTTTCAAAAAAAAAAAAAGCACTATGTACAGACATTGTTTCCAGACCATTGTGCTTTCTAACTGCTTCTTTCCCTTCTCCTTTTTTTTCCCCTTATTTGTGCTCACGTATACGCGTCCTGGTGCAAAATAATTGATTCTGTTTTAGTTTAATTGGTGAGCAATAATTGATGTTAGTTTGAGTATATTTCGTTCTAGAACTAGAAGAGTTGACCTATTTTGGGGTTCTTTCTATACCTTGTAGAACATGCGTAGTGCGTATGATACCGGTACGAAGCATTCTAGAATGTGTTGGTGTAGCACAGCCAATCAGCCATTATTATAAATAAATAAATAAATAATCCTCAGTAGTTATATGAAAACGATAGAAGATTAATTTAACCTCTTGATTATCGTCATCTTAAGCATATATATATATATATAGTGTGGCTAATTTGCTACCGGAAGCACTTCGGCCAAGGTGCTTCCGGGGTTATATTTTAGCGTGTGATGATCAAACAACAAATATAAACCATTAGATGTTCAATCTATTATAAAATCTGCTTGGAGATCAAATTTTACATTTTTTGAATTTTTTTTTTACTATTTATTAAGATGGTTTGAAATCGCTGTTTTTTAATGGTGCATAATTTTAATAAAAACAACGATTTTCAAACCATCTTAATAAATAGTAAAAAAATTTCAAAAAATGTAAAATTTGGTCTCCTAGCAGATTTTATAATAAATTGAACATCTAACGGTTTAAATTTGTTGTTTGATCATCACACATTAAAATGTAACCCCGGAAGCACCTCGGCCGAAGTGCTTCCGGTAGC
This sequence comes from Carex rostrata, assembly GCF_964058835.1. Classification (NCBI taxonomy): domain Eukaryota; kingdom Viridiplantae; phylum Streptophyta; class Magnoliopsida; order Poales; family Cyperaceae; genus Carex; species Carex rostrata. Next base: position 8,204,721 of record NC_135924.1, read on the forward strand.
GAATTAGCCACTCTATATATATATATATATATATATATATATATATATGAGGAGGGTTCAAATGCCTCCATGTTTTTGTGCCTCCATCATGTCTCCATCTCTCTCTATCATTTTCAAAGTTCAAACAGTCGATCCGAACCGCTCAACCTAACCTCCATACTAAAATATGTTTGGAGATCAAATTTTATATTTTTAGGAATTTTTTTAGATAGGTACAAAATTAGTAAATCTGAACCATCTAAAAACAGTATTTTTGTATCTATCTAAAAAAATAGTAAAAAAATTCCTAAAAATATAAAATTTGGTCTCCAAACATATTTTAGTATGGAGGTTAGGTTGAGCGGTTCGGATCGACTGTTTGAACTTTGAAAATGATGGAGAGAGATGGAGGCATGATGGAGGCACAAAAACATGGAGGCATTTGAACCCTCCTCTCTCTCTCTCTCTATATATATATATAGAGAGAGAGAGAGTGGCTAATATGCATTCGGTTGCATATGGACCGAAGTGCTTACGGTCCAAATTTGATTTTTCAAAATCCAAACGGTCGATCTGAACCGTTCATCTTGTTCTCCATATTAATATGTGCTTGGAGACCAAATTTTATATTTTTCTGAATTTTTTTACTATTTATTAAGTATTTTACAAAATTGTTGATCCAACGGTAGCTTAACAAAACAGTAAAATCAGCAGCTACCGTTGGATCAACAATTTTGTAAAATACTTAATAAATAGTAAAAAAATTCAGAAAAATATAAAATTTGGTCTCCAAGCACATATTAATATGGAGAACAAGATGAACGGTTCAGATCGACTGTTTGGATTTTGAAAAATCAAATTTGGACCGTAAGCACTTCAGTCCATATACAATCAAATGCATATTAGCCACTCTATATATATATATATATGCGCGCGCGCATTAGGCATATGAACATCCATACATTGCAAATTAATAATAAAAAAAAAACTAAAATAAAATATTCCAACATCCAGATCCCAATTTATGCGGACCGTTGTTTTTCATTTTTTTTTTTAATTACCCGCTTCTATTCCTAGCTCCAATAATATTTGTGCCACGTTGCCACTGAGTATAACTAATTAATTTAATTATTATTTTTTATGTAACGACAGTTGGATTTAGTAAAGAATCAGGAAGACGTTATGTCGCTTGTATCCAAGTTTCATATTTTTATTTTTATTTTCACCTAATTATCTTCAATTCCGAGATGGAATACACCCCGAATTTATGTCACTACCTAATTTTTTTAGTTTGGATCAGAACCGTCCGATCTGTTTTGACACGAAACTTAATTACAAATAATTTTTAAATTGCATGAAGCTTGATTGTTAGGTTATCAATATGTCCAATAACATATCTATAATTTATTTTCTCATTTTTTTAGATTTTGTTTGAATTAACATGAACATGGACAAAGAATTAGTGGATGTAAAATTTTAAATGAAATATATATTATTTGACATGGACAAAGAACAAATTCTCATTAAATATTTATGTTATTTTTTTTTGAAATTATTCTATGTTATAAATTGATATATGAAGTGATTGTGATTTGAGAAATTATTATATTAATATAATTAATAAAAAATAATTTACGAAAAAAATGTTGCATTGATAAAGTTAGAAATTTACCTTGCAAATTAATTAGAAAAATTACATTTTTAATGACCGATCTAGTTATGATACGTCACATTTATATTGCATGGGTATAAATGTGCATGTACCTTAACTTTTTTATGGCATTCAGAAGAATTTTGCGCTCGTACAATTGATTTAACCGCATAGACCTCATGCAAATAGAAATTAATACGGAGGTCACATATCGGTTTTATTTGCATCTACTGCTCTTACAATTGGAATGAGCATTTTTTTTTTCCATACAAATAATCCAAATTAAAGTAGTGTGGGATCGGGTGAAGTAGTGAATCTGTGAATGTCATTTGTGTTAAAAAAAATGGATTATTTAATAATCATTGTGAATGTAGCAGGAGCTCGCGGAGACCCAAGTCCAAAGATTACTAAGTAAACAAAGCACGAAGAAATAAAACAACCATCACAGTCAAATTATTAAAATTTAAATATGTTTCACATTTTACAGTTGAAATTTTTGGTGTCGAGACAATTTGGTGAATCCTTTTGTGAGTATTTTTAGATACGTTTTTAAGGTTTTAATGAAATAGATATGGAGTTACTAAAAATTTCATGATTAATGTGCAATATATAATGAATGCAATTTGTTGCGCAATGCACTAACCTATCGCTCTGGGGCGGAATTAGAAAATCTTAATAGAGGAGGCTAAAACTTAAAATACATAAATTGTAGTTGATGAGAATTGAATCCAAGTTCTCCAACAACACAAAATAAACTATAATCACTAGACTTACATGTAGTGGAAGCCAATCTGTTCCTTTTCTTGAGAAAAGGAGGACCCTCCTATTCTCCAATCTGAACCGTTCAACATCGATCAAACAACTTCAATTACTTTTTTCTTTTATATCAATACAATATATTAAAATAAATCAGATGTAATTGAAGCCGTTTGATCGATTTTAAATGGTTCGAATTGGAGAATAGGAGGGTCCTCATTTTCTCAAAAAAAGAAGCAGATTTCATTCCACAAGTAGTTATATGATATTTATGAGAGAAGCTAGCTTTATATAAAATGTTCGAGAAAAATAAAATTTAATTAAATCTTAATATACAACTGAAATTTTAAAATCACCTTCATCTTTTAAATGACTTTAGATCCGCCTTACCTACGTATTGAGGTCTGTTTATTGGTAATTGAAAATTCATGTCCGGTACATCTCTATTCTCCAGAGCTGTCCAGTAAATTGTTCAATTGAGCAACATTTACTCAATGAACTAAAGAAGTTAGTTTGGTTCGCCTTATGTTACACACAGAAAATACTTGTGATTTGGTAATCGGCATTTCAAATATAACGTAAATCATCCAAGTAGACGGATAAATCATAACACAATTTTATAAACACACAAAATTGAAGATAACAAGCTATATATGTAGCCTGTTCGATTTGGTACATATCCATGTGCTTACAACAATTAGAATCTTTGGTATTATCCTAATTCGATGAAAAGGGCAAAAAAAAAAAAAAAATGTGAAGAAAAGAAAAGGAAAGGGATGGAATCATAGAAATAGACTTGCCCTTGCAGTCATCATGTATGACGCCATTGCAGTTCCTCCAGTTGCCTCCGTTTCACATCCCAACTCCATGATCCGCTACAGCAGAGCAATCCTAACCTTTTGATTTTAATCGCTCGCTCCAATTATATCGCCGCAGCTTTATTTAAATCTGAACAATCTATACACATTCTCCATTTACCATTTGCGCCCATAACGACAAACAGATGGCGGATCCGGATGCTAATTCCCAGTTGTCCACCATCTCACTCCAGCAAGTGACAAAATAGCATCTCCTTCCTGGCAGCCTTCCATTAAAAAGAACCGCTCTATTATAAATAGGCGCATCCTTCTCTTCTTTCCATTTTAATTTGCTCCAACAATTCACTGGCATTCTACTTCTCTCTCAACCTCTCTCACTCATGGCAGCAGTACGCCAACGTCGCCTTCGCAACCTAACCCTAGATCTCCCCTCCTCTGCCCCCACTCCCTCCTCCCGCCGCTTCTCTCTTCCTCCCACCTCCTCCGCCACCACTTCCACCTCATCCCTCTCAGACTACGAAAAGCTCTCGGTCCTCGGACAAGGCAATGGTGGCAGAGTCTACAAGGTTCGCCACCGCACTTCCTCCACTCTCTTTGCTCTCAAAACCCTTTCCCCCTCCTCCAGCACAACCACTACTGCCTCCCGGGAGGCCGAGATTCTTCGCCAAGCTGCCGGGTCACCACACGTGGTGCGCTGCCACAGCTCCTTCCCCTCTCCATCTGGCGATCTCTCCATCCTTCTTGAACTTGTTGACGGTGGATCCCTCGATTCAATTCTCAGAAAGAGGAATAACTCCCCTTTCCCTGAGCCAGCGCTTGCAATCGTGGCAAGACATGCTCTCTTGGGCCTTTCCCACCTCCACTCGCTGCGGATTGTACACCGCGACCTGAAGCCGTCGAACCTCCTCGTCAGCTCCTCTGGAGAGGTGAAGATCGCCGATTTTGGGGTTGGGAAGATTCTCATACGGGAGTTGAAATCGTGCTTGTCGTATGTCGGCACAGCTGCCTACATGAGCCCCGAAAGGTTTGATCCGGAGACTTACGGCGGGGACTACGACCCGTATGCGGCCGATGTGTGGTCCCTCGGGATTGCTATTTTGGAATTGAAATTGGGATACTTCCCTCTGTTGCAAAAGGGACAGCGCCCCGATTGGGCTGCCCTCATGTGTGCGATTTGTTTCGGGGAGGCACCGAGCTTGCCGGAGAGTGTGGAGGCTTCGCCCGAATTTAGAGATTTTATAGGGTTGTGTTTGCAAAAGAATTCGAGACAAAGAGCAACGATTAGTGATCTGCTAAAGCACCCTTTTGTAAATGGAGGGGATTTTGAGAAAGAAAAGCAGGCGCTTTTGGATTTGCTCAAAGAAGCTGAAGCTGCTGAGTAGATTGCCAGCTGCTTTGTTTATTTCTTTTATTTTATTTTTGGAAATTTCATGTACATAGATGGAGATCCTTTTCTGGAGGTTTAAATTAGGATAGTAGCCCTAGAAGGATCTTGTTCTTTTGTTCAAGAGAAATATTTGTTTATTTCTTTGATTCAAGTCAGCCGTTCATTACTCTTGTGAAATTAATCCTTTACTTGAATGTTGAAATGACTCTTGATTTGGTACAGATAAAATGGAATTTCTAACACAAAAGTTCCGGTAATTTGACAAATACATTCCTAAATTGGTGATTATGAAAAGAAAAAAAAAATGATTTTCACAAATTCTGTGTTTATTGTGTTGCAAAATTTGGGCAAATATTTCGTGAGAGCCCATTTTAAAATCATGCAGCAAACTATCATACTAATTAAAAACTGTTCTATCACCAGTATATTAAAATTCGGTCATGCGGCCATATATTTTTATTCAGTTGTAATCTGAATAGAAAATCTAAGAAAAAAAAATTAGAAAATTTGTATTCGATCAAATATGCAGTTCTGTATAGAAAATCTAAGAAAAACAAAATAGAAAATTTGTATTCGACCAAATATGCAGTTCTGTATTTTTATGTGGCCATATATTCTTATTCAGTTGCAATCCAAATAGAAATTATGTATTAGATATACGGTTCTTCATTTTTGGCCGCTTATTATTGCATACTTATTTTTATATATATATGAATTCTCATTTAAAATCCGCATAAAAATTCACATATATGCAGTATGTAGAGATCTTGCGCATAACGCATAAGAACCACAATTGAAAACATTATCTGCTACAATCTTCACCCAAAATTTTGCTGGTGCGATTTCGTTCGGCACTCAAAGTTTAAATTTTAGATATGCAGAAAGAAATTTAGGAGAAACTTCCTCTTGAGGTTTATTTAAGATTAGATTAACAACGGATTGATTGAAGATTTGAAGGCAAGCGCTCTTTCTTTTCACTCAAAAGAAAAAAAGATTGAAGATTTGAAGGAATGTGTATTGATGTCTTTGGTTAGACTTCATTACGGGAAAACCCATAATAAAAAAAAAATTCAAACCGTTGTAATTTTAAATTTAATCTGCCCGTTTCTAAAATCTACCCGTACATTACAATATTATATCAAGTGGTCGAAATTTTCGAGTCTAATTATTTCATATTGTAGGGTAATTCAGAAAATACGGGCTCCTCTGTTTTTTGTGAATCCGTTTCTCTGCATTAACTCATTCTTTGAGTTAATTTATCCCGACCGTCCGATCAAAATCCGGACCAATCTGGTTCAAAATGGAATGTACAATCCTTTTAATATACATGCCAACACTAATCGTACGGTTCAGATTCATTATGCATTTACTCAAAGTTTGAGTAAATGCCGAGGATACGAATTCTTTGTTCTTTGTTTAGCGGGGATAGTGATAGCAAAACTGATATTTCCTTAGGTTAGTTTAGGAAGTAATTGAAACTGACAGCAATTGTGATAAAACAAGCAACTGAAGCTCTGAGAATTTATAATGAAAGGGAAGGGGATTACGTCGATTGAGATTGCAAAGAAGATTCACGGAACTTGGCTCAAGTGAGCACATTCGAGGTATTTAGATTTTATTGGATGGAGAGTGAAGGAAAGAGAAAGAGTATTATATTATTAATTTTTATATTTTCTGGATATTTAATAAAAGAATAAGATTAATGAAATTTAAAAAATATATATTTTTTATTATTTTCTAAATATGTAACATATATTTATAAGACGAATTAAACAAGAGAATGAAGAATACAATAACATTTTTTCTCTGGAAAATATGATAACATTTTATTCCGTTTATTTCTACTTCCTCTTATTTTATATTTTTTTTCCTACACTTTTTTATAACCAAACATGATGTTAGGATTTTGGTGACTCTTTGATAAGAGCACTTGGTTACGCGAGCACACAGGTCCCTGGAATTCTAATTTCAGCCGTTCATTCATTAAAATGCAGGAATCTCAAAAGAAGTTAGTTTTTGTGCACGAATCTCGAAACATATAAACGGTTGGGATTGAAATCGCAGAGACCCTGCAATCCTTTGGAATTGCAGTAAATTTATTTGCCGTGCACATATAAAAAAATGATCGATTTGATTTAGAATTCACGAGTTATTTTTATATAAATCTAATTCGTTCAATTTATCATACGTTTTAATGAAAAATTATACTTGACAACCTTGACAGTTTTAAAAAAAAATCTTTTTTTTTGGCAAAAAATCGATATTTATATGAATCTTTTCCTCAAAAGAAAAAAAACTTTTGTTATTTTTTATATTTTTGAAAGATGACTATAAATTATTAAAAAAATACAAATATTTGACGTTTCATTAATTTATGATTATACCATTTTGTTCGAGCCGCAAAATGAAAATTCGTTCTCTGACTAAGACCAGACTTAGAATCAAATACACAGTCCCTTGAGCGGCTAAGCCGAGAATCCAAGTCTATGGTCTGTGGAACATTGCAAACTCCAAAGGCAAATACAAAACTCGAACTACTACAATCCAAAAAAATGAACATAGTTTTAAGTCCAAGTGGCAGATGGACCCGACTTGAGATAACAAGTTGCCCTTTAAGAAAAAAATAATCCAAGCTGTCCACGTGCCAATTTTAGGGGCATTTCGTCGAAGGGGGTCATGGCCAAATGTTTTCTTTTTTTCCTGATTTTTTCTTTCTACACGTGCGGTTAGTGGTTACTGACTTACTGTCAACTGATTTTTTTTCCTGATTTTTTCTTTCTGAGTGATTTCTTTTACATCAGACGCAACTCTAACAATTACTTGTCCGTGCTTAGCAAGTCACTTATCTTTCATTTAGATTCCCTTATAAAATTGCTTGCGGCCCCCATAGCAATCTTAGGGCTGAATATGTTAACAGAGCAGGTTTGGCTTCATTCAGCGCACCGGCTATAGAATCAAAATAGCGATGCAGAAGGTTCTGTGCTGCATGAAACTAAAACTGCTCTGCTAAAATCTTTACCCCAATCTTTGCGGATTAATCAATTTGACGAGGTTTTCTAAATGTTTTTAAAATTCGACCTTTTAGATATGCCTTTTAGGATATTTATCACACTTAAAAGGAGGCATGCTTTTAATTAGACATGTTTTTAATTGAAATTTTTTAAAAGTATATGATTCGTAACGTCTTGCGCCATGGTCCCAACTCCCAACTAAAGATGTTGATTTTCTATCCGACTTGAACATATGTTGATTTTCTATCCGACTTGAACATACTGACTTGACACGAATTTGAGTGTGTTTGGATGAAATATCATGTTGGTCAAATAGTAACTAATTCAAGAGAGAGCTCGTTTTGTGTGGCATGTTCAAACATAGAATATTACATCAAATTAGTGTTATTTTTAAGTTAGCGCTAACTCAAGTTCATAATTTATGATTCGTGTGTAAGAGTGAAGCTATGGTATTATGCATAGTGCATATTGGTTTGTATGATGGATCGATGTTTTTATTTTTAAAGTTTAAATAGTAGATCTGAATTGTTCAACGTGATTTTCCTATAAAATATACCTGGAGACTAAATTTTATATATTTTTAGAATTTTTTTTTTATTTTTTTAGATAAGTAGAAAATAATTATTTTTGAATGGTCTAAATTTTGTAGGTAAGTAATTTTCTACCTATATTAAAAAATGTAAAATTTGATCTACAAGCACATTTTTATATAAGGATAATGATGAACTATTTAGATCGACTGTTTGGACTTTGAAAATGAAATTATTGATAAGAAAATAGTGACAAGATTCGCGAATAATTCGTTTTTCTGGTGTCAGGAAATTATTTTGTTGATTGAACTTTTATCAAATTATTCTCGAGTAATTAGGGAATTTTATTTAATTGGACAAATATTAATTCATCAAATTGCCCAATTGTCACATTGAAAATGGCGCATCGTACCAACTTGTCTCAATTGCAACTATATTTAAAAGTTCTTTTTCCAAAATTTTGAAAAGTGAAAGTGACAGGAAGATCAGAAGATGGCATCAAAAATAGGCTGTTAAATAAGAAGAGTGAAAGAAACTTCCATAGCCACCCCTTGGCCGCAGTTCCAAGACAACCCATCTGTTCTTCTCCGGCCATACTTTTTGTGGCTCAATATGAGGCTATTAACTTAACTTATAACCTACCCAATCACAATTCACAAGGTTTTATGGTAAGAGTTGCGGGACACAATAATGGCAGACAACTAGCCACATAAGATCCGGTGCCTCCAAGACAGCCTTATCTTGTAATAATAAAATGTTTAATGTGGCTGATCTAGATTTAAACGTGGGCCTTGCTATAATTAGACGCTAGCAAGCAGCAATAGCATTGTGCACATCAGCACATCTTGTTTGGATGCTAGAGCAGCAGGACCCACAATAGCGGCAGGTGAAATGAACTTGTGCGATAAAGCTTAGCTACGATTCATGCTTATGAGTCATGCCTGATAAATTATTTAATGTTGCTCATTTATCACGTGCCAAACGCAACTTGTACGCTTGTTGCTTTTATCCTTTATAGGGTGGTTGCCGAATGCGTATCCTCTGCATTAACTTAAAAATGAATCTTTTGAGTTAATAGATCTCAACCGTCTGATTTTAAACGGAGTCAATCCGACCGCTGCTTATGATATAAGGAGTCCTTTAATATTAATGTGGATCTAGTTTACACGAATCTTAAAACAGATTGGATGGTCAATATTCATTAACTCAAAAGATTCCCTTTTGAGTTAATGCAGAGGATACGAATTCGTGGTTGCCTCGGACTAACGGGCAAGTGGCAACTAGATTGTTTTGTTAATTAGATATGCCAAGTAATTATTTGAAAGTTTCGAGTTAAGCTGGTCTATGAATGAGGGTATGGTAATATGCATATTACACAATGAGCCGTGCTATGAACTGATATTTTTATTTTTAAAATTTTAAATAGTTGATATAAATTGTTCAACACGTATCTTTATATCAAAATATTCTTACATATCAAACATATTTTTTACTAATTTTAAGATAGATAAAAAAAACTAGTATCATACCCGTGCGTTGCAACGGGGACATACTATAAGAAACAAATATATCAATGAAAATAATAATTATCTAAAAATTAAAACACATGTTAATAGAAAATTTATATGATTATGTATTTTTAATTAACTTTAATCGTGATCTCTGATAACAATTTGATGATGTGATGATTCTTTATTTTTAAGTACCAATGATATCAAATAATAGCTCGATTCGAATCTAATATCAAATATCATACAACAATTCAATATGAACATATAATATGATATCAAATAATAGCTCGATTCAAATATAATATCAAATATCATACAACAATTCAATATCAACATATAATATGATATCAAAAAACATAAATAAAAAGTGTTATCGTTTGTATGTATAAGATGTATACACACACACACACACACATATTATAAGAAAAATATATATTCACACACATGTTTTAATTTATATTCTTCTTTGTTTCCAATTAGAATACACACACACATACACACATTGATATATTATATATTGGAAATATATTCTAAATTGCCCACACCAATATGTATAGAAACAAAAAAAAGAAAAATAAAGAAATTAAAAAAAAATGATTTCCATTGTGATTCGTATAGAAACGAAGAAGTAAGGAAACAATAAATAAGAAAATAGAAGGTGGAGTCTTCTCAATTGAAGAGAAAAAAATATGGAAATAAAGGAATAAGGAAACAAATAAATATATAGCTATATTTCAGAATTTGTTCATTTTAAATTGTAACGCATCGTGTGGCAGCACATGTGGTGGGTATGTTTTTAACTAAATTTAGACTTCTATACATAAAAGATATGCATTTAATCAAAAGAAGACAAATTATGTAATTGGAGAGCTGAGATCAAATTCGAAGTTTCATCTCTCAATCGTAGCCGTTGGCGGATCGGACACCCAACGTGCATAATAATAGAATGGAGATACTTGCTTTGAAAATTATAGACCATTTAAAAGCAATGACTTTTTTCTATCTACCTAATTAATAGTAAAAAAAATTCTAAAATTTGGTCGAAAAGTATGTTTTGATATAAATATTATTTTTGACGGTTCAAATTAACAATTTGAACTTTAAAAATAAAGATATAGATTCATAGCGCGGGCCTATCCGTAATATGCATATTACTGTATCCTCACTTGATTGATTTCTAAACTCAAATTTTTTTATTAATATCCAATTTTAAATAAAAATTAATAGAAATATCCACGATTTTTGAAAAATTATAAAAATATCCTAACCACCGAGAATCTCAGTGGTCCAATTTTTTTTTTTGACCGCTGAAATTTTCGACGGTTTAGACATAAATTCATTTTTTTGGTCAAATAATTTGACATTCGTTCAGTACTGGTTTAGACATAATTCATTGTCTTAAGTTTCTGTCAGAACCAGTTGAATGTTTTCGATTTTTGGTGTTTTTATTTAATTATGATTTTTTTTATTTTTCTATTAAAATATTAAAAATATTTTTATATTTCTTTGAAAATAAATGGAATATTGTATAATTTAATTAACTAGAAAGACTATAACAAATAATCCCGGTTAACATTTTTCAGTCGAGATTTTTTGGAGTGGTAAGAAAAACTAAAATATTCCTTTGTATGTTATTGGAAAAAAAAAATTTAATCAGAGTTATTGCTCCTGGTTCAAAAGTAATTTATAGGTAAATAAATAAATTATCGTGGTTCTTCTAATACATCCAAATTCTAAGTTATTCCATCTATTTTCTTAGAAGTGATTTTAGAAAAATATTAAAAATATAAAATAGCTTCTTGAAAAATAGATGGAGCACCTTAAAATTTGAATGTATTAGAAAGACCATGATAATTTTTTAATTTCTCTTAGAAGTTAATTTTGAACTGGGATCAATAACTTAGATCTAAAACATTTTATTATTTTTCCTGTAACACACAAAAAAATATTTTATTTTTCTTACGGTTGCAAAAATTCCGACTGAAAATATAGTATAAATAGTGTGAAAATGAATTCAACTGGTTTAGGCAAACTAATGTGAAAACGAATCGATTTAGGCAAACTAAACAGTATGATGATGAGCCACTTGTCACTTAATTTTTTTTTTCCTCCCAAAACAGCACCCGGCTAAAATTTGGTAGGGAAGCAATTGAATACTGCCGATTTTTTTATATATATCCAAAAAATAAATAAAATTTTAAAAAATAACCAACTAGCTATTAAAATTGCAAAACTACCCAAACTGGTTAACCAGTAACCGGACTCAAATCAAATTTCCGGTTAACCATTTCCCGGACCCGTTGAAATAGTCCGGTTAACCATTAACCGAAAATTTGATTTGAGTCCGGTTAGTGGTTAACCGGATTTGTGCATTTGTGCATTTTACTTTTTTTTTTTAAAACAGAAATTTTTTATTTTTTGTATTAAAATATTAGAAATGTTGAATATATTTCTTTGAAAATAGATGGAATACAATATAATTTGATTTATTAGAAAGACTGCAACAAATAACCTGGATCAATATTTTTCAGGCCGGATTTTTCGCGGCTATAAGAAAAATTAATATATTTCTTTATGTGTTATTGGAAAAAAATAAAAATGTTTAGATTCTAAGTTATTGATCCGGGTTCAAAAGTCACTTCTAGGTAATCCATAAAATATTGTGATCTTTCTAGTACATTTAATTTACAAAAAATTGTTTCTATTTTGTGAATTCTTTTTGAAAAACAGTCATTAAATAAATTAAAGTTTTTGTATTTTTTTTCAAAAATAGATACAACTTTTCATAAATTAAATGTCCCAGAAAGATCACAATATTTTATGGATTACCTAGAAGTGACTTTTGAACCCGGATCAATAACTTAGAATCTAAACATTTTTATTTTTTTCCAATAACACATAAAGAAATATATTAATTTTTCTTACAGCCGCGAAAAATCCGGCCTGAAAAATATTGATCCGGTTTATTTGTTGCAGTCTTTCTAATAAATCAAATTATATTGTATTCCATCTATTTTCAAAGAAATATATTCAACATATCTAATATTTTAATACAAAAAATAAAAAAAATTAGAAATTTCTGTTTTAAAAAAAAAATTCCGGTTAGTGATTAACCGGTTAAAAAAAAAACACAACTTTCCGGTTAGTGGTTAACCGGTTTTATTTCTTGAGTTCGGGAATTCACTAACCGGACATTTGTCCCAAATCCGGTTATTGGATAACCGGTTTGGGTAAATTTCGAATTTCAGTCGGGATTGAGATATTTTTTTAAAATTTTATTTATTTTTTGGATATAAATAAAAAAATCGGTGAATACTGTCAACATATAAATTTATTTATGAACGTAGTCAATTTATTTTTAGTATTGCTAAATTTATCTCATATATGAAGTATATTCACTTCTAATTTTATAGCTCGCACTCTATAGATTTTTATTTTATTTTTAAGCATGAGATGAGAATCAGAGGGCTCGAACTTTCCCAATTATATTCATTGGGTTCAGTACTGTCTTAAGCAACTACGCTTAAAGTAATTAGATTTTTTTCTTGAAAATTATCTCCTGTAAAACAGCTTTGTTTATAATACAATATAGATTTTCAACTAATTCACAAGTAAAAATATTATTAAAGTTAAAACATGAGGGTTGTGTCGGAAATTGTTACCACATTTTATAGCATTTATATCTAAAATCTAAAATTAAAATAATAAATTGGAATAATTAAATTGTTCTTTTTCATAAGAGATGCGTACATATAAATTTTATTATTTTTAAATATATTTGAATAAGATCAAGATGCTAAAAAAAAATGAACGCATTACAACTTAACTATTACTGTTGACTTAATTCCTTGATTTGTTGATCCTGCTAGCAACAAACTAAGAAAATATAGAACTTCATATGGTAACATCCATCGAGAAAAAAAAATGTTCCAATTTGTCATATAGAATTTGAATATTTATAAAAAAAAATTATAACAAAAAAATTATGACAATGAGCAATTTTATAGAATATATCTTATATTTTGAAAACTATATTTCCTCTAACTTCTCTGATTGACTTCTCCATAAACTTCGCTTTCTATTCAATATAATATTTTGCACAAACATTTACAATTAGAAGCTTTATATGAAAATCCTCATAATTTAGAAAATACTTCTCATGGATCAATAAATGGATGTAACTTTGAAGTTTGAAATATTTGAATTTGTAGGATTTTGAATATTTGAAATTCAGGTGTGGTTGTTTAACTGGGCCTAACTGGGCTTTAACTTAGGTGTGATGGTTTAGCAATCGCGGGCTTTCTTTATGTGTATGACGTGTCAAAAGCCTTTGTTTAGTGGTTTCAGTATATCTGTTAAATAGGAGACTTTGGCATTTTATTTCAGATTCATGTACCGTTTTCGACACCAATTAAAAAGGTTACAATATTATCGAATGCAAATTGACATAATACTTCTATTTATTAATTTAAATCAAACTAAACTTACAATTATATTTAAGAATTTTGTTAATTAATTTATTTTATTTATGATTCGTACTTGACCATTGGAAATCTAATTAACAAAAAATAAATCTAATAAACCGAAATATTAGTGAACATTATGTAATCTCTATTCTTGAAAACTTATGGATTTCTAATATGACATGACAGTTTTTATTCCAATTTCAAAGATGTACTAGCATCACGCGATTTTGGCAAACATATGCGTTACTGGTGCTCTTTTATGTCGTGGCAGTCTTGGAGGCAATGGTCTTCCTTGCTCCAGTGGCCATTTGAAAATAGAAAGTGAATCATGGAAGAATGTTTGAGACAGTGCTCGACGATTGTGGACTCGGCAATCTCGATTTGGATATGGACCCAATTAGTAGATTCTTTTACGATGTATACTATAAGTGTGTGACTGGACACATTTAGATGTGCCCAAAATGGATATTGTCAGATTTGCAGAAGAGCTCCTTGATTCAATATCAAGTGAAAAACAATTTATGGGTGCAAGAATTTTGGAGGAACTCTCGACCCATGAAGGTTTATCTAAGGCTATACTTGGTAAAATCCTAACATCGAAGGATCCAAAGGTGATTAAGCGGTTGATCAAGATTTTACTTTTGAAAAACACCTTTAAAGAGGATGTCAGATGCTCGGTAGCCAAGATTGTGAAGCAGCATGAGGCGAGAATGAAGGAAGCGATAGAGTTAGCGAATTATTTGCTTGCTCACAAAGTAATATTGAAAATATGGAGGGAGATTGATGCAGTGAAGATGTGGTTACTGGTACAAGGGCATTGTGATTAAAAAAAAATTATGAAGAAGTGATTTGCTTGCTAGTTTAGATACAAAAATTAGAGTTTTTGATGTGATGTTAAGTTGCTGATAGTTTTTGTTTGAGAAAGTTATAATAATTTGGAGCTTTGCTTATGTTGTTTGTAAGGTATTTTGTGCTACAAGAGTAGACAACCCTTCTTGTTAATATGTGGTATTATATTTATGTCGTCAATATTTTCAATTGAAATATGTCGTCAATATTTCCAATTGAAATATACTGTTAGTGCTTAAATCGATCATCATGCTTACGTTGATATTAGAGGAAATCCGCATACTATGTCGTAGTCATGGGCTTGAATTAAACCATATGTATAATATAAAACAGTTGCCGCTCTCGATTCGTATCATCAAGTGGCTCTTCTACAGTCTTTAAACGTCATGCTAGACAAACGATTGGCTCAAATTGTTTAGAATATATGATTTCTAATCTAACGTTGCTTAATAAAAACTTCAAAATTAATTTAAAAATATAAAAAAAATTGAAAAAATTTTAATTTATAAAATGTTATTAGCAGTTATTTGGAAAATCATTTAATAAATGTACTATAATCTTACCCACATTTGTATAGATCATCAAAATTGCACTTGTTTCAGTTAAATTTCATACTAATTTAGTTTAATCGAATTAGAAATCAATTTATAATTAAGTCGATGAAACTATTGTAAATTTGGTTTATATTTCGGCAAATCAATTAAATTTAGTGTACAAACCCTTAAAACTATTTGAAAGATCCAGCCATCCCGGCCCAGTCCCCAGTCTCTACCAGGCCACGAGTCCGTGTCCCCTACGTACTGAGTTACCATTTTAAAAAACGAACGATCCAGATTAATCTCAGTTGGACCAAATTCAATCCGGTGTCTATCGTGAGGGCCTGTTCGGTGGCTTTGGTTTTCGTGGGAAAAAGCAAGTTATGGATATTTGTCCCCAGCGGGTGTTCAGCGGTTTTGTTTTTTCCCAATTAAATTCTTGAACAATTCCCAATCTGTTTCTTTTTTCCTTTCTAATAGCACTGTTTTTATAGGAAAAAACAAATGAGGTCAAAGCTTTGTTTTTTCTCCCCAATTGACACAGCTACTGCCGATTTTTTTTAAAATACCCACTAAAAAATATATTTTATTAAAAATACCCACTAAAAAATATATTTTATTAAAAATAACCAGGTTTCAGCAAAATTTTTAAAAATACCCAAACCGCAGATTTTTTCCGCGCCCAGAAATTTTTTTTTTTTTTTTTTTCCGAGTGCGGACATTTTCCGCGGGCAGGATTTTTTTTTTTTTTTTTTTGGAGTTAAGAAAATAATATTTTTTTGGGAATTTTTTGTCCAACTTTGCACTCCTGATTAACATATCAAAATACCTTCAAAAAACATAAAAATTTATCGACATGCATTCTTGACTTCATAGAATAAGACTGAAGTTTCATACAAAATCTCAAAACATATTGTGAGATATCGACTCTAAAAAATTGCCCGAACTGCTGAAGGAGTGCTCCTGAGCCCAACTTTGCACCTCTGGTTAATATATCAAAGCACCTTCAAAATATATGAAAATTTACCGACTTGTATTTTTGACTTCATAGAACAAGACTGTGAAGTTTCATAGAAAATATCAAAACAGATCGTGAGATATCGGCTCTCAAAAATTGCCCGAACTGCTGAAGGAGTGCTTCTGAGCCCAACTTTGCACCTCTGGTTAATATATCAAAGCACCTTCAAAATATATGAAAATTTACCGACTTGCATTTTTGACTTCATAGAACAAGACTGTGAAGTTTTATAGAAAATATCAAAACAGATCGTGAGATATTGGCTCTCAAAAATTGCCCGAACTGCTGAAGGAGTGCTTCTGAGCCCAACTTTGCACCTCTGGTTAACATATCAAAGCACCTTCAAAAATCATGAAAATTTACCGACATGTATTCTTGATTTCATAGAACAAGACTGTGAAGTTTCATACAAAATCTCAAAATAGACCATGAGATAATGAAACATAACAAAACTGAAAACTGAAACATAATAAAACATATACTAAGAAGATAATAAAACTGAACATAACAAATCAAAACTCAAACATAACAAAACTGAACTCTCTCTAAATGAGTGCTTCTGAACCCAAATTTGCATCTCTGATTAACATATCAAAACACCTTCAATCATGAAGCATTCCTTCAGCAATTCAGGCAATTTTGAGAGCCGATATCTCACGGTCTGTTTTGAGATTTTGTATGAAACTTCACAATATTGTTCTATGAAATCAAGAATACATGTTGGTAAATTTTTATGATTTTTGAAGGTGCTTTGATATGTTAACCAGAGGTGCAAAGTTGGGCTAAGAAGCACTCCTTCAGCAGTTCGGACAATTTTTGAGAGCCGATATCTCACGATCTCTTTTGATATTTTATATGAAACTTCACAGACTTGTTCTATGAAGTCAAAAATGCAAGTCGGTAAATTTTCATATATTTTGAAGGTGCTTTGATATGTTAACCAGAGGTGCAAAGTTGGGCTCAGAAGCACTCCTTCAGCAGTTCGGGCAATTTTTGAGAGCCGATATCTCACGATCTGTTTTGAGATTTTGTATGAAACTTTACAGTCTTATTCTATGAAGTCAAGAATGCATGTCGGTAAATTTTCATGTTTTTTGAAGGTGTTTTGATATGTTAATCAGGGGTGCAAAGTTGGACAAAAAATTCCCAAAAAAACATTATTTTCCTAACTCCAAACTCTAAAAAAAAAAAAAAAAAAAAATCCGGCCCGCGGAAAATATCCGCGCTCGGAAAAAAAAATTAATTTTTTTTTTTCGGGGCGCGAATTTTTTCCGCAGCCCAGAATAAAAATTCCGGAGCGCGGAAAAAATCCGCAGTTTGGGTATTTTTAAAAATTTTGCTGAAACCTGGTTATTTTTAATAAAATATTTTTTTGAGTGGGTATTTTTAAAAAAATCGGCAGCTACTGTGAAAACCAATAAATTTAGTCGCTCCTTTGCATAATTATGTTATTTGATCTTCATTATTAATATTAAACTGAATTTAGTTAATAGTTTGAACTCTTTTTTTTTTGACTGCAAAGTTTAAACTTTTAGATGCTTCTTGACTTGGCACTTAAAAAAAGTAAAATATATATTATTTAAAAATTATTACTATCTTATTTTTCATTTGCTTATAAATATTTTCTTATTTTATTTGTAGTTTTGTACACATTTTCTTATTTTATGTAATTATAAAATATTTATATTTTGTAAAATAATAATTAATAATTAATGTTATGTTATTATTTAATTTATTTTATTTAGTTACATTATTAACAATTTTATTAATAAAATAATTATATAATATTAATTATTTTAGAAAGAAAAATAAAATTTTTCACAACTAATTTCGTGGTACAATCGAACATCCATTTCAGCATATTCTTATAATCAATTCCGTACATATTCGTATTTATAGATCTCATCTTTTCAAAAGTGAATTTCCATCCCGTATAATTTCATGACAAACAAACACGCCCTTCCACTAGCAAAGCAAGCATCAAGTATTTAACTGTATCCAGTGCCACTTGACAACGACGGTACCAAGTGGGCCCTGAAGCACAAGAGCGCCCAATGTTTTCAGTTATCCATCGTAGTCGGTACTTAGCGCTCACATTTTGCAACATAACTCTCACATAATGAAATTTACGTTATTTCACAACATCCATAATAGTTAAGCCAGCATGAATTAGTATATTCCAAGAGCTGGCCAATTCATATAAGGCATCCAAAAGTACAAAGTTGTAAAATTGTAATATGACGAGAGAATCTCTGCCAGGGGATCTTTTCAGTGATACCAACGTCTGACATAGCATCCTCACGCTCTCACCCGAAATTCTTTTATCTAGACAAGGAGTACAGATTTTACACATAGCACATAAAAAATGAACGAAACCATGACCCACATATCATTGAGGAAATAATGGAAATCTTTTTTATACGCCTGGTCTTCAAAAGCATATTCTTCCTCTTCTCCTTCTCTATATAAGACAAAACCGTCGCCGCGAACAGAACAACCAACCAGTCCGTCTCTCTAACACACTGACACACTGGAAACAGAGGAGCTCATCAAACAAACACTATTTCACCATGCTTTCAAGAGTTCCGGATCCATTCTCATTCAAGAAAACCACAATTACAAAGCCACGATCCAATTTTCCTCGTCGGAGACGAGGTGACATTGACGGAGCTCCGCCTTGTGTGGTCGGAAAAATGGCCTGTTCGGACTCTATATCCTCCTGCGTCCATAGCGAGATCTCAACCGTTTCAACCCTCTCCTTCAGTGGAAGATCCCACTCAAGACTGAAGCGCACAATCGAACTTGAAGTCGAGTACAAGCCAGACACTAAGCGATCAAAAAAAGATCAGGAGATCGCTTCAACTGATTCGAACTCTGTGCTGGAGTCCTCTTGTGTTGAATCTGCTTCTATTTCTAAAATCGCGAGGAACTCACCTAATCTAGCCTGCTCCGAGCGGATTTCCACAGTCGATACTGATTCGGCCTGTGTGGAGTCTGATCTGGTCCTAATCTCGTCAGATGAGTGTGACGTGTCATCATCAAATCACATGATCTCGTGGTCTGGGAACAGCCTCTGTTCACTGATCAGTTCTTCGTCCTATGCTTCTTCTTCTACTGGAGGAGGATCCTCTGATGGGGCTTACGATACATCTGGACCATCCATTGCATTTGCACAGTTTCTACAGCTTACTCGAATGTTCACTGGAAGAAGGATAGCTGCTAACACGCACCCTAAAGGGCCGAATGGATTGTTTGGAGAAAGCTTGCTTGAATTTGAGGTATCTGAAAGCTCAATACAATTGTTATTTTCCCTGTACTCTGATTTGTGTTATGGATTTTCGTTTGGCTGCATTTTGAACGATTTGATTCTCGATAGATATTTTAATTTTTAGCCTAATTGAGACTGTACTTCAGTGTTCCAACCTCCAAGTGTAAACTGGAAATCTAATATCGAAACTTGAATTGTACTTGAATTTCTAATGTTCAAATTGAGTTACAACTTACAACTCAACTCAACTCATGCCATTCTTTCATTGTCAGCTCAAGCATGAACAAATTGTACATGCATTTTGAACATTTTGCAAGGAAAAAGGAATGAAGTTGATTATAATGCTGTTTCAATACTATGTTTGTATTCCTTCTGGTGCATAATTAAATTGCAAATTCCTTCACACTTCTGTAATTTTAGCACGATTTTGCTTTATGAGCAGAATTACTGTTTCATTAATGTTCCTTTTACTTTGCTTTCAGTTAAAATTGTTACTATCTAATTCATTTACAATTCCAATAAATCGGCTTGCTGGTGTAGGGAAGAAGGTTGATAGAAGAAGAGAATGAAGAGAGCTACAAAAGACTCAGGGGAAGGGAACGGCATGAGACTTCTATGCATAATTATATTTCTGCGTACAACAAGAGTACAAATCATGGTGATCTGATTTCTGCTCAACGGTCCATAATGATCAATTGGATATTCCAGGTATATACTCTGTCTGCTATCTTTTTTTTCTTTTCTTTTTTTTTTTTTTTTTCAAACTGTACCAACATTTGTATGGTAGAATTCTAATGAAAATTTAAACAGTTCACTAGGTTTAATTTGTTTGATTTTGGTTGTGGATGTGTAAACTCAATAGGACTGGGACTTTCGGAAAACTCACTAGGTACTTCACCTTTTAGATTTTAGAAAGTTCCACATTTTACCTGCACATTTTCTGAAAACAACAGTGCATGTATTGTGGTGTATATTTTTAGGAACAAAATGATGACCAAATTTTACTAAAGGTAAGCAATCAAACATTTGCAATATTAGAAATTTGACTTCCAAAAATCTCAAAGAATACAAGTTAAAATTAACCTTTCCTTTTCTTTTTTTTGGCTTTGCAGAGGTGCCAAGAGATGGAGTTCCAGATGGAGACTCTATTCCTAGGAGTTGCACTGATGGATAGATTTCTGGGCCGGGGCTATTTCAAGACCGAGAGAAACCTCCAGTTGCTAGGCATAGCTTGCATCACTCTGGCAACCAGGATTGAAGAGAATCAGATCAGAAACAGGTAAAGCTTCCCTGCTTTTTTTTTTTATTTCCTTCAATGCATTGAGCCTCCTCCAACGGACCAGCTGTTTCAGCACCAGCTAGATAGCAAATTATGAGGCCTATGCTACTGAAAGAAGCCAATTATCTTTCTTTTTTTGTTCATTTGTGTGTTGATGATTCTATCTTGCTTTCATCGGACTGATACCTTTAGTTTTAAAGGAGCATGTGTTTCAGCGACACCAATTCAATGATGTAAGAATGGGTGTGGCAGAGGTCGTAGTTCTTATGCCTAATATTTGGTCACCATTAATCGGCTAAGTTCCGATACATGGTGACAGAACAGAGGGATATGAGACCTCAATTAAGGAAGCATATGTGCATGTTGCTGAGAAGATGTGTCAGGGTTTTTATTTCTGAGGGCTTAGTCTTATTTAACTTAGGATAGTTTGTAAGTATTCTGTTTCATGTTCATGAAACGGGTGAGAACTTTAAAGATCGCCTTTTTTCAATTGTGCATTTCTCCTTCTCTTATTCTGCTCTTCACCAAGTCACCATTTTTTTCTCCCTCGTGGATAAATGAGGAAGGAACAAAAAAGTAGTTGTTGATTTGATTTGAACTATCCCTAAATCCCAAGTCAATATTCTTGTTTAGTGTTTACATTATAGTATGTGTTAAACTCATTTAAACATCTTAATTTGTTCAATACTCATCAATATCTTTTTGCACTTTCTTCAGGTTGAGGCAAAGAACTTTCAAAGTAGGTAGCAATGCCTTTGGCCGAAGTGAGGTTGTAGCAATGGAATGGTTGGTGCAGGAGGTGCTTCATTTCAAGTGCCTTACTCCCACAACTTTGAACTTTCTATGGTAATAAATTTGATACCTCTCTTCACTAATGTTAGGTCTTTGCCCATTGTAAAAATAATCCGACCTGGTTCTTTACTATTAGACAACTCTGGCATTCTATGTTTGGCAGTGTATACTGGCACAAGGTGAGACAGTCATGGTTGATACAAAGCTGTTGCTTGTCATGCACTTAAAATTATACATCCAATAAGAAGGTTGGTGTTAATTGATTTTTCATGTGATTTGATTTTGTTTATTTAGGTTTTACCTCAAGGCAGCAATGGTGGGGCCAGAAGTGCAGGAAAAATCGAGGTTATTAGCAGTTCTGTCGCTTATGGACCACACAAGGCTTTCGTTTTGGCCATCCACTCAGGCTGCTGGAATTGTTATCCTTGCCTGTCTTTCCACTGGTCATGATCATTTGTGCAGCCATGTCATGGAGGTTCTCTATCTCTCTCTATCATTTGTCTTTCCACTGCCCATGATCATTTGCGGATCTGTTCCAAAATGAATCAATAAAGCCCTTACATAAGGTCCAATTTATAAAGTCTGCTGCCCTGTACAGGATTGCCAGAAACCTCAATAACTGATGCGTAATTGACCATTGCAGAGTGAAGTTCAACTTTCTTTTCGGAAACAATGTAATCTTACTTCACTGCATTTTAAACTTTGCAGACACACATTAGGACCAAAGATGATGATTTGCCGGAATGCATAAAGGTATATACATATACATATATATATGATATTTCTCTCTCTCTGCAGCATGCCTGTGCAATTCAATAATTCAATTATTAACTTAATTAAATAGTGGAATTTTGTTGCTACATACAACATAAGGCTTCAATTTAAACACAATTACTGATCAAACAATTAATTTTCAGCGGTTGTGTTGTTTGTTCATCTCTATTGCAGAGCCTTGAATGGTTGGTCCAATTTGCTCGCCCGTAAGGTTGTTTGGGACAAAGTTCAATTTACATTCTTCTGATGCACTTCAATAATATTTTACACATGTACAGCCAGTTTCTTTCCAAGTATAGCTTAACAAATAGCGCACCATACATCTCCAAGAAAAGTGAGAAAAGTATACATGTACAGATGTTTATAGGAAATAATTTTGAGAGTTATTCTTTTTGTGTTGCGATAAGATTTTCCATGTTAACTTTTGTTGGTAATGGATAAAAGTGCCAATAGAAAGTAATGTTTTGTAATTTTTGCAACTGCTAATTTGATAAGAGATAAATGTTTGGGGGTTGAGGATTTTATAGGGTGTTGCTGATATAATTTCTACTGTGTTTTACTTTCCATGACCTTTGAATTCATCCTTAAATTCCCCTTCGTTTCCATTCCGAGTTTTCAGTGTGTAATTCTGTATGGTATAGCCCCTGCAACCAGAAAGAACTGATATATCTAACAAAAGAAAAAAGAAAAGCACCACCAGACAGTCAATTTCTACTTTAAACAAAAGAAATGTTCAAAATTAGAAAGAAGTAAAAAATCTAAGCTAATATTGACGCTCAATTAGGGTATCAGAGAGGAGGAGAGGAAAATAGACGGGAGAATTCAGAATTCCCCCTGTTTCTGTTCACGAGGCCAGTCCCTAAAATCTCATTCCTTGAAATTTTACCGCAAGAAAAACAAAAGCATTTAATTTTTTTTTGCACTTGAACCCCTACAATTTTATGTATTACAAAAACTATATGGAAGTAGGATTTTATTTTTGACGAACTATATGTACACAAGTAATTTATTTAATTAATTCCTCAGTATAATGTACGGCTTACCGTACGTGATTTATGACTGTTGAAGTCAAACCTAGGAGGACTTACATTAGAGAATAGGGTAATTAAAAATATCAACTCATATCATCCATAGCAACAATATTGGGCCTTCACCAGATTTGGGCTTTTCCGGATCCTGGTTAGTTGTTGGGCATCTATAATGATCCAGTTTAGTCTCCTGTTTCCTTTTTTTATTTTTTCGACCGTTCTCTTCTAACATTTCTATGCTGATAATGATTTTCCTCTTTCTTGTTTTAATATTTTCAACTTGAACTTTGACATGCATTGTACTCCATTTAATTTGTATTATAAAAGAAGGATTTGCAATAAATTTTGGCGGCACATGTAATTAATAGGCTGGCGTCATTGTATACAAATACAAAAAATCGCATGAAGCATCAACTTGATGCATATATTAAAAATTAATATCTGACTAGTCGGAACACAAGTTGTATTGCAAACTTTTGATCCCACAACCGGAATTTAACTCAAATGATTTGTTTTAGTTAATTAATTGCAAAAACTGAACGTCATGCTTCATTCACACTAATATTTTATGTGTGGCAGACTGACAGGTAGAAATAACCTTGTCATCTGAGTCACCACATACAAACAAAGAAAGTAAGGATAACAGTATATCAGAGCTTCGAAAGGCCTCAGAATCACAGAGAAAAAAAATAACCTTTACTATTGTAACCGAAGTCATAAATTGCTCATGTAACCTCCATTAAAAGACTGATCTGTAATGTTTGGTAGTACATAGTATTTCTATTAATGTTTCGTTACTACAAGTATAAACAATTTTTCTGTGCCCTTTATTAATGAAATAACACTTCACTTTCATTATAACGTAGACTGGTCAAGCAAGTACCATATCTGTAAACTAGCCATAGAATTAGAAACACTCAACCAAGGATAAATTTATCAGAAAGTGATAAATTGAATCCAATCAGTACCCTTAATCTGATTTGTTATAGAATTAATCGATTTCTAACTAATTGTCGAATTCTACCTGATTATAATTAGAATTGAAAGTGACAAAGGGAAAATGCTGATAATCAAGTTTTTCGAAGAATTCTTGCTTATTATATATGATTAAGATTTGGTTGACAATCTCATACACTGATTTTCTGCACAATATGTTTAGGCCCCTAAAGCTTGTCTCGCTAGACACGATGCTAGATGGTGGGTATTTCTATTTAAACGGAAGGAATCTAGATGGCGTTATAGATCAACCGATGCTGCGCTGTGAGCCCACGACAATTCAGACCATTGCCACTGACACAAAAGGCCTGTCATAGCAAGTTTATTTCCAAGATAATTGCCGCCAAGTCCACTCGACCGTTTTAAGATTAACGGTCCAAGAGTGATTCAAAATTTTAAAAACACATACGTCCAGTGTTAGTGCTGATACATATTAACCTGCAGTATCAACAAATGACTTTTTGGTTGATTAGAGAGCCCCAAATTCTTATTGATTTTACAAAAACTTGGAGGTATTGAAGGAAATATGCACATAATTTGTAGCCACGGTGAAACTGACAGTATGCTATTCGACCATTATATAGTTGAACATAGGACATGCACTATATATTTTAACTAAATGTTTTCCTTTTTTGGTTAATTAAACATAGTAAGCATTAACCATCAGCACGAAAATTCAATTAAACTGGGAAATAATGATTATATTCCTTCTATGCCTGTTCTAAAACACAAAAACCTTGGATAAAAATTGCTCCGACTCAGAGTCGAGTACTGACAGTAATTAGTCATATATATGCCAGCTGATGATAAGATAAAAATGACGCACTCAGTAACTGATCACACATGAATTTACTTTTGCAATATTTCCTGGGGGGATGAACATGAGGAAAAACTATGAATAAATAATTATAATGTATCTACATTCTCTGTGGGTCCTACTTTCAGTCTCTGCAGATGGTGTCAGGGTGGTGCACCAAGCGAGAGAACTAAAACACCACTCTTGATACTTTCCTCCTTTTTTTTTTTTGCTTTCTATTAATGTGTGATATAAATGCAATCATACTAACCAAGCCAAAAACCTTTACTTAGTTTCTTCGCCGACCTCTCAATCTTCTTACAACAATTCTTCCTCAATCTAATCAAGAACTGGGAGAGCCTGAGATCAGATTCAGGCAGAATTAGGTTGGTAAATTAAATCTTCCATTAGTTAGTTTAACCTTGTCCTACTTATTGCAATTAGGTTGTAATTTGCTCAAAAATTGATGGATTTTTTTTATTTTCTATATAGTCTGTTAAATTTCAAGATACTACTTATCCAGTTTGCTCTTGAATTTCATTAGTTTTTTTTAAAAAACAAAAAAACAAAAGGTCAATCTTTTTGTAGATGGTTAACTTCAATCCCATTTGCAATAAGCTTGTTATCTTTAAACAATTTTTCTGCATTTTTTCATAATTAATTATTTTGTCACATGTAGTATTTGTAATTGAAATATATCAACTGCTGTTTATAATCTTGAATCTGTAATTTGGTTATCTTGCTAAATTATCTTAATTCTAGATATGTTGTTTTGCTTTTTCATAACTCTCACCAATTTCTTAGTTGATCTAAGCACATGCTTTAAATTCTAGTTAATTTTGATTTCTATTATTGGAAATAAAACCAAATTCATGATTAAATTGGAAGGTATTAGTTCTTTCTTCCTTTCCTCAGATTTGCTAAATATTTGCTCTTAAATGCTTAATTTTGTAATACCAAACACACTGGTCTATCTCAGAAAAGCCGATCGTAGTTCTTTTGATCATGTAGCACTTTTGAAATCTTAATATTGTGTCTTTTTATCTGATATTTGATCAACTTAGAACAAGATCTGTTTCTTTTGAAGTAGCATATAAATCTTCATCACTAGAAACATATTTCATGATCAAATCTGGTGCTTTCAATTAACCATCCCTTTATCCCCCTCAAAATGAAAATTTCATCCTTCTTAATCTGAATCTTTTATTCAAATCTAATCAAATATTGCATAAATATATTGAATTGCTTTTATTTGGAAAAATTCTATGAGGAGCCATTGAATTATCTGAATTTGTGTGTTGAATCATTAATTTCAGTATTTCCTGGCAGTATTTTAGACTATTTAATTTAATCAACTGTAACTTTTTTTTCTTTCTGTTTCCAGTAGTCTAACTCAAAAGCCTGTTTGAAGATTGCAATATGGAACAGGGGAGCGCTCCATTGCCCTCTTGGTTGCAGCCTTTGCTTGCAAGCAAGTTCTTCGAACAATGCGAGGGCCATAGCAAGGAAAAAAAGAATGAAGAGAATCACTTTTGCATGGATTGCGCGTGCCGCCTCTGCCCAAACTGTGTGGTTGAACACACCAACAATGGAGGAACACACAACCTCCTTCAGATCCGTCATTACGTGCACAGTGACGTGGTTCGTGTTAGTGATGTTTACAAGCTCATTGACGTTTCAAAAATTCAGGTAAAATTTGCTTGGTCAATGATAAAGGAAACTTGTTGTTCGGTTCTAATTAAGCTAACATTCAAAGGGGGTATTTGGACATAAATTTCTATGTATATCCTCAGCGTACCTAATTTACGAAGAGTTCAAATATGAGTGTATCAGTCTACAATTTTCTATTATTTGATGTTTGCCGCTTGTATGTAGCTCTCAGTTTTCATAATGGATAGAAAAATTATTTCTCATGATTTTGTTCAACTCAGAATTGTTCTGAACCAACATACAGTCCTTTCCTTCCATCAAACTTTTGTTGATCAAATGGTGTTCTTAATCTCTTGGAGGATGCTTTCTAAGTGAAGCTTTGCGATTACTTGCTCATTTTATTCGATCTTTTGCTCGCAGAAGTTTCCTTTGCTGGGCCTTACTATATGCAGATCAGTCTATATCTTTGTAGCTATTCACATGTACCATCATTCCCTCTAAGTATAAGCGCATTATCTGAGATCTTTGCATGCATGCATTGAGTGTGTCGATGCATGCTACTGACCTCAAAATTATGGTGTACACTGCCCTTAAATATTAAGATTTTGTTTGTCTTGTTAAGGAAACCTCTTTCCAGAACAAGAAATGATATTTTGAATTGCACAAGAAATGCCTACTCAAACCGCGTTGTTTTCCTTTTGTTATTTTGTTATTACATGCAGGTGTTTTACTAAAAGTAACGTCTTATTTGGTATGGTTTATATTTGTTATAAGAACCAAGATCGTCTCTTAGGGCCTAATTAAGTTGCATCTTTTACTCAGTGAGAGCTAATATTTTGTCATGATTACAAATTTTGCAATTGTTGCTTAGTCCAATTCATAGTTGAGTGATGATGCATTGTAATGCAATTATATTATGCAGAGTACCTTTTCCCCCTCTCTGTTAATCATATACATATTTTCATCAAGTTTCTAAATTTCCTAATTCGTTTTCCGGATGATCTCTATGTGTGTTGTTTCAATTGTAGCAATATATAGCAAACAGTGCGAAGGTTATCCATTTGAATCCAAAGAGCTCAAAGCCATATCCAGAAGGTGTTCCCAAGTCATACATCGGTGGCACCCCGTGCATTATTTGTGCTCGTGCCATTTCCAAACCCAATCTCTTTTGTTCCATAGCTTGCAAGGTAATAATTTAACTGCACTTATTTCTCTAGAACATTATTTTCCCATTAGGTAATTCATGAGAGGGAGCTGTTATTTATTTTACGTTAGCAATATTTAGAATTGAATGAAGTTATAGAATTATGTGTTGATAATTAGAGGTGATTTTATGGATCAATTCGGAGACCTACGCGGTAGATAAAAAGTACTTTACATTAACGAAATGGTTCTGTAAATGCTATATGTGCAAGTTTCAGAGTGAACTTGAACTTTTATATTAAAAAGGAGTGAGCATATGCGTGATTTTAGAAATTCAGATTGCAGAGAATGATGCATAGAACTGTCGAAAGCAAAATTGATATATATTTTTTTTGTGAAGTAGTATTTTCTCTAAAATTAATTTCTTATTGAGGCATGGAAAACTATATGCAATGCACTTGATTCTCCATCTCATAATATATTATATGACTGATATTAGTCATATATGTCTCTAGTGCTGGCACAAGAAACAACAGTTCTTCCATAAGCAAACTTTTCATCAAAAAATTAAGAAGGATCAATTATCTAACAAATGATTTTTCTTAGATAACTGAGTATCCTGACAAAGAGGGCCACTTGAACATAATAGCAACTGGGAATGCTTGTGATGATGGGTCCCAATCAATGACTGGTGTGAAGCGCTTCTCTACTGAGAAAGAAGAACCCTCAAATGTTGGCACCTTCTCTGAGTCAGGATCCGAGAAGAGCGATGCCAACTGTCCTCGCATCATCTCTTACCGCAAGAAAAGCCGCAAAGGTATCCCAGTGCGGGCCCCTTTCTTTTGATGCAAATCAGCGTGTACTGCTTAATGGTCATGAACTGGTTAATTAAGAAATAATTGTGACTGTTGTATTTGATAATAAGCTGGGAGGGAAAAACAGCAAGTCTGATGTCTTATTTGTCAGGGTGATGGACACCAGTTATTGATCAATCTGATGTCATCAAATTATTAGGGTTTAATAAACATCTATTTGGAAACTTAATAATGTTTTGTGAAATTGCATGGAACTCAGTACATGCCCTATTCCTTTTTTTTCTTTTCTTTTTGAGTAAATCAACCAAGAAAAAAAAATACAAGTAGCTACAACAAATATAATATAATCAATCAAATAACATATACCACCATTTTAACTTCTCTGAGTCTTTCAATTTGTGAAGTATGTTTGATTTGATCCCCGAAATGTTCAACAAAAGTCTAGAATACAATCCATAAACTTTTTCTTAATCTCATTCCAAATAGACCAACAAACAACCTTACACAACCTGATCCTAGCTATCTGATTTGGCTGAACCCTACTGACACCATATTCTTGCCACCTCAAATCAATATGCACCATTATCATTTATTGTGGAGATCAACATAATGATTTAATTCAAACACTTTACTCAAACTAACCGTCAAATTTTACAACTGAACTTTAATTCAGTATACTCAATTTCACCCAATAGTACCCAAGGAATGAGAAGAACAAAAATGTCAAAACTTTTGGACGGGTATTATGCCAACCTCAATAAATTAAATTCTTAATTCTATTAGCTAACTCAAATTCACTAAAGCTCTTCAATCCTTCAAATATACAATCAATAAATCTATTCTCAGACCATATTGATCTCTCAACTACCTTCCTCTCCAAATCAATGCCTATCAAGTATGGTTGAAATTACAACAAATTAATACGGAGAAAATGATACAATATGCGTATGTAAAATTGATAATTGACAATACGAATAAGGATATGAATACTAGATACGTAACTGTAACATGTTGCAAAGTACCAAAACAATTTGCGGAGAGTACGTAGAGAAGAAAACCCATCATGAAACAATTAATGTGCGACATGCTCTGAGGTGTACTTTCATGGCCAAACAATGCAGCCTGCACTGTTTGGATCAGTGATTGAAACCAGGTTGATGTTTAGTTGTCATATACTCATATAAATCAACCCTTGCAACAGTAATTTATATTTCTATAATGATCGATCTCCATACATTGCTTATAGAGAAAGCTTGTAAGGAGACTAGTTGATTTAGCCGTGTCAGGACCAGAGCAGCTAAGTTTGATCAAAGTTTGAATGAACTCGACAAAGTTTAATCCATTGGATTAATTGATGTCGTGACTTTTTTAATGTTTCAAAAAAAATAAAAAAAACGTGTTTTGCGCAATTGGCAATAAGATATTGTCAGGTAAGAAATTATAGTGTGTAGTGGAGTTAGAAGTTGGTATCAGATAGAATCAGAGGTTATTGTCAGCATATACATTAAAATTATGATTTTTTTTTTTTTTTTTTTTTAAAAGAGGCAAAAAGCCCATTTCATTACTGAAATTGAGTTAAATACAAAACATAATGCTTGGTTAAATACAAAATTATGATTTATTATATGACTACTAATAATTACTTTTTTTTTTTGCTCTATTAGTATCAAATTTTATACTGGGAGAACCGCAGCCCCATCAGTCCCTCCTACTTCGTTCCTGGTTTAAATTTGATGTAAACATACTGAATTGATTTAAAAAATTTAAACATCATCTTATTCGTAAGAAAAAAATGAAGTATGTGAAAAAAATTTAGAAAGTAGGTGTGCAATTACAAATCTAGTGTCACGTTGAAAGTATTTGATTCAAAATTCTAAGAATTGTAATGTTTTGAGTATGTTTACATCAAATTAGTTCATTGCTAAAAAAAAAATTTATACAGTTGCTAATATTCCGTACTGCGTACAGTGGAGAGGATTTGGTCATGTCGAAGTTGTCAATTTTTATTTTGAGTAAAGGAAGGATTTTTACGTTTTTTTTTTTATAAATTTTAATCAGTATTGAAAATTTGAATCTATGTTCTTTTATACATAAAGTATTGGAGCTGTTCAGCAAGTCTTCCTTAAGTCTCCTTAAGATTAAAGGAGTCTCATTTAGCTTCCTTAGCCGCTTAATCCTGCCGAATACCGGTTCCTTAGCACGGATTAATATTACCTCCTTTAGCCTCCTTTTGTCCGGATCTTAATCCTCTGCCCGGGTCTTAAGGCATCTCTACCTCTTTCTTTAGCCTCCTTAGCTATCACTCACGGATTAAGACAACCGAACATCGGTTCCTTAAGCTTTCTTAAGACTTAATCCTAACTAGGATTAAGAGGTGTTGCCGAACAACCCCATTGTGTTTATCAATTACATCAGATTTGGTTCTCCAGTCATATATGGATCTCATCTATCTGCACATTATCTTGTGTTATTAATTAATATTCTAAAAAAATGATTTAAGTTTAAATCTCTAAGATAAGTCATCAATTATTTTAGAACCTTGGATATTGTCAAATGTAATGTTACCACTAAAAATTATTTAATTTTCTACTATCAAATACTCACCAAATATATGTGTGGATTATATCTAATTTAATGTGTGAAATTACTTTATTGGGTGATCATTTTATTAAAATTTCTATATATTTTTGATGTTGTATTCTATTTGATAACATTTGTCTCAATTTAAAAATTAAATTTTCGAAACATAATCCAAAACTAGTACTATTTTTTTTTATAAAATGAGCCGAATTGCAGAGCACACCCTTAAAAAAACTAATATGCATGGCTAGTGGAAAAAAAAACAATGAACAAATTAACTTCACAATGCTTGAGTTTATGTTTTACCGAAAATAGTTGTATGGTGCATTGATTGTTGTAGTGTATATATTTAATCCAGGAATTTCAATATTTAAAAAATGAGATCATGAGAACAAGAAGAAGTGGATGCATGGCAGATGGCACCATAGACTGGACAAATTTAAGCGTTACTGCTTTTACATTTAGTTGTAGAGTTAGTAGGTAGTAACAGGCTAACAGCCGTTAAAGTTTGTAGTTTTGACCAACGGATCCATTTTGAATCATCGGATTTCAAATTAGGGATTAAATTGAATTTGTAACTTTGTATTGATATAAAACGAAACAGAGATGAACGGAATGAATCATTGTAAAATAATCACTGCAAAATAATCTCTTTCCATTAAATTAAGCCCTTATTACTTATTAGAGAAAAAATATAAAATACAAAAGACTTGAAGGATGTGAGTATATATGCGACAATAAAATTTTAATTTTACCCCGTACCAACTCTCTCACAGTTTGTTGGTGCATGAACACGTGGGCCCCGTTCCTTAAGAACATTCTTTTACAAGCCATGAAAGACACACTTCCTATTAAAGATAATATATAATTTTGTGCATGCTCCTGGAATATTTCCATAGAATTATAAAACTAAGATCGGAATTAATTAATCACGGAATGAAAACCCTGTAGATAAAAGCTACTATACCAAATTAATCTATTTAGAATATAAAAATTACGTACGTACGTACGTACGTACCCAATACTACATGAGATATTAGTTTTTCGAGGGTATATATATATATGTTCAATAAATCATAAAAATTTATTAAGTAGAAGAAATTATAATATATATAAGTGTATTACTCATTTGCCATAAATAATTGTTTCACAATATATAGCTCTTAGCTCATAGCATTAATTTCAACAATATTTTGAACATATATATAAATCATGCATCAATTTCTATTGCCCTCGTGCAACTTAATTATTAGCTGCCTAGAGCCTTTCATATTATAACAAATACAATGAGAAACGATGTACATCTCATCCTGTTAGATCTAAAATGGCATCCATAATCCATTATCGTAATTGTAATTAAGGTTTGCGCCATTATGACATACAAAAGTAAAAAAAAAATTTGCAATAATTTTGAAAATATCTGTTTTTTCATCGAATAGTTGAAGATATATAATTTGTGTCTCAAGTTAACTACCGACAAAATTTAGTCACGCCACGTGTAAATCATGTATAAGTAAATGCTCTACATAGATAATTAACGGTTTGTTAGCACTTTTCGAGACCAATATTCTAGATAACGGATATTGGTCTCTAACGGTAAAGGTGTTAATTAGTCGAGGCTATAGCGGGTTATGCTAATTAAGGCGGAAACTATGCTACATATTACTTTACTTAAATATTATTAAAACAAAATTTACATTATATATTTAAATGATTATTTAATGTTAGAAATATTAAGAATTAAGGGACAAATGGGTTCAAAATTCAGATGGAGGAAATATTTTGTTGTAATAACAAGGATATTAAATAGTTGGATGACTTGATCTCCAACTTTACTCAAAAAATAAAAATTTAAGAGAGAAATGTAATAGATCGATAATGAGAGTGTAAGGAGGCTAATAAAAAGAAGGAAAAAGAGATGCCGTTTGGATATTATTAATTGTATCTTCATTCAATATAATTGTTCATTTATATCAATATTGGACTATTTTTCATTCACTACACATTACCAATATATATGCTATATATACTAATATTGTTTAGTAAAAATGCAAAGTTTTTAATGTAATGATTGTATATATATTTATGGAAGTTATTAATTTGTGAAGATAAGTGATTGTAAGTTTACTAATTACCAAATTGAAACGTTAAGAGTAGTAATGTTATTTTGTGCTACACCAAGTGCATTCCAAAACCATTACTTTATACTCGCCTGTCTTGGTATACTTTCTTTACGGAAATAAATATAACATAACATTTAATAAGCATTAAATCCTAAAAATTACTGATCATCTCTCCGTTCCGTGCTTCCTTTGTGCATGCTAATTTAATTGGTATTATTTTTCTTTCTATCTAAAATTTTCTCATGATATACTTAAGTAGATCATTTTTTTGGTAATTGCTCTTTGTTTGTGCTACTTTAGGTCATAATTAATGCTGAATCTTTTCGGTTCTACTGGTTGAATTCATCATGCAAATATTTTGTTGACTTTTGTGAAGAATTCATGTATAGGATTTAATTTATAAATCATGGTGTAGTGCTTCAACGGACCTAGTACAATGCCATTGACCTCATCAATGGTAAATTCATTAAAATCATTTTATTAAGAACTATATTATGATAGTTTTGTGTACTAACACAACAAAATTATTTTCAGCAAGTTGAAGTATCAAATTCAGTATGCAATTCAGATGCAACTCTATCAAATTTAGTCTATAATTCGGATGCAACTCTATCAAATTCGGTCTTCACTTTACCTTCTAATCACATGAAGATGATGCTTTTATTCATGTGATCAAGGCTGGTTTTTTTATTCTGAAGTTGCACATTACGGTTCTTTTTATTATGAAGTTACCTTTAAATCACATTATAATTCTTTTATTCTAATCCAAGTATGTTTGTCTTTCTATGTAGAATTCAGATTTCAAGGAGAACACAGATCCATATTTCAAAAATATTACATTGACCCCTTCTTAGTGGAGAGAGATATAGGTTATTATTGAATAATTTTATTTGGTTAAAGGTTAATGCAAACTTGGTGTTTTGTTCTGGTCTAATGCAAAGGCTTTATATGCTAGACTTGTGCTTTTTTTCTGGTCTAATGCAAAGTTGTATAATTGCTTTATTAATCAGTAAAAATGCTTCTAATATTCTTTATATGCTGTGAAAATTTTAGAAAGAAATTCATAAGGGATAAAAAGATGTGATTTTTTTAAGGAAATGGACAACAATGCCCCTAGTATCATAATGTTGAGGAGAGTTCAGCTCAATCAGAAGCAGCTATTCTCTACAATGGCTTACATGTAAACAATCTGTTGTGCCTTATTTGCTAATTATCTCTCTTTTTATATAGGTTCTTAGAGAATCAATGGAAGGGCTTAGATGTGATTGTATTATGGTAGTGTCAACCCTGATAATCTATGGAAGGGCTTGTTGTTTTACACGTTTCTTATTTCTTATTGTACAATTGTTTCTGGTAAATAAGAGAAATTTTGCTATATGCTATTCTGGAATGCTTAATTTAGTGTATATCCATATTTTTTATAATGTGAGAATCATATTTTGTGTAATTTTTATGTATCTGAATCTATTTTTGAAGAAAAAAAATGAGGGTCTAGCACCAAAATTTTATTAATTTGACATCATAAGTGTAAATTTACAAGAGTTTAAGCCTACAAAAATAAAGTTAATACATGACATTAATTCAGAAACAAAATACAATTTGACAGTACATCTTGTGAAATATGGGAAGAGAACAAAAAACGAAAAAGAGAGAATAAAAAGTAAAACAGAAAAATGAAAAATGAAAGGCTAACTATGCTACATCTTGTGTAATATCATCCAGCATTTAGAATTCTTCATTGTTGGCTCCATTGCGCTTTACACAAATAACAAAAATTTGGCAAGTTGTATACTCTTTTTATTAAATTCTCCGCTGTCAGAATTTTGTTGCTCAAAAGAAGTCAGGTAAATACTTTGCTTCTTGGAGGGGCATTTAAACTCCAAATCCTACTGATGCAAGATGTAATCCTGGGACGTGTTTGAGAGTGTAATATACACAGATTTTACTGAGAAAGCTCCATCCGTAGTTGGTTTCTAGTTTGCATCATCTCTTTCTGCTCGGCTTGTTCCAATGTCTGACATCAGCAGCTGTAATCGGGCCTTGTTAGCAGAGGACCTGAAATTCATGGCCGGCCTGATGCGACAGGTTTGGTTTGAAGAGTTGTCATCTCCTGGTTTCGAAGTAAATCCTGCAGTGACCAATGAGCTTTCTGATTTTTGGGCATATGTGAATAAAGTCGGCAATTTATATTTCACTATTCATTCTCCCCAGTCTTGAGTCCAGAGATAAATACTTTTACCAGAAACCAGTATTCTTCTGATAAATAATACATTACAAAACTGCTGTACCGATCTCAGATGTTGATTGAAATTATTGAAACCAGTTACACTAGATTCCGTCTACCAGTAACATACCAGCCTACAAAAGCCGGCCCTAATTTCAGGGAAGCATTGTTCTTACAGGACAATCTTCTGACCTCATTAGAAGAGCATTAGCACCAGGAAAAGCACTCAGGGGCATATATGCAAATGTCAGAGAGTACAAACCTTGAATTGAGACGAAATAGCCGACCTGAAAATACATGCTAAATCAGATCCAAGACTGACATGAACATAGTCGAAGGCCAGCGAGATGGGAGGAGGGGGTAGGAAGAGAAGTAAAGCAAATCGGTGGGAGGTCGAGCTGAGCTGGTCGGAGGAGAAAGTATTGAGAGGAGAGAGAGAGACGAGCTTCTAACGGTGAGAAATTCTCGCGAAGAAAAAGAGAGACGGAGAGAGCTGGTCAGCGGTCGGTCAGCTTGTATAATAGCCTCGGGCAGCGTTTTTTTTGGTCCGCTGGATTAGATGGACGGTCCAGATATCTGCCCAATGTACATGCTAGGGTAATAGAGGATACGGATTCACTGGAAAGGGGGCGCGCCTCAAATTACTAAAGACTGAGAGGGAGAGGGACCAAAAGAGAACGAGAGAGAGAGAGAAAGAGAGAAAGAGAGAGAGAGAGAGAGAGAGAGAGAGAAGTGGTCGGGGAATAGAGAGAAATGACGGACGGACATCAGTTTAATGGTATTCTCCTCGGTGGCCGAGGAGGCACGGTGAGAACAGCCGCTTTTGATTCATCCCTTTTAACTGTTACA
The DNA here is from genome assembly GCF_964058835.1 of Carex rostrata. Lineage (NCBI taxonomy): Eukaryota > Viridiplantae > Streptophyta > Magnoliopsida > Poales > Cyperaceae > Carex > Carex rostrata. Next base: position 8,241,550 of record NC_135924.1, read on the forward strand.
TTTTTTTTTCTCTTAATTTGTGCGTCTCTTTTGGATTTTGGACTCTTAGGTTTGATTTCGGTTCGGTATTTTGCTGTAACCATGCTCGAATAGCTGAAATTGGAATATTACTGAGGATTAATTTCTGAGTATCAGGCCTCAGTAGCTGGCTTGGAATGCATTAGGGTTTGATTTCAGGGTTTGCCTTACATGCACCGACAATTTTTTTTTTTTTGGTGAAGGTGTAATATTAGCTTGTACTTGATATAAACGAACTTCTGTGTGCTGTCATATTAATTTTTAAAAGAAAGATAATTTATTAAGTTTGCTCCAAATAGTTTAGCCCTAGTTTTCTGGAGCTTTGAAGTTCTGAGGTGCTATTGATTTTAGTGAAAATAATTTAATAAACAATAAATTGAGCTTGAGTGTGTTTCCTTTTGTCTGCCATTTTTTTTTTCAGAACCCGGGCCAATTTCGCCTAAACTCCGGGGGACTCCAATGGAAAAAACAAGGTGGTGGGAAGGAAATAATTGTCAACAAATCTGAGATAGTATCTCTCACTTGGATGAAAGTGTCGCGGGCTTACCAACTTGGGGTGAGAAGAAAAGATGGGGTATTCTATAAATTCATTGGTTTTAAAGAACAGGTAATTGTTCAACTTAATATTTTGGTTACCAGTTTATTTGAATAGACCCATTAGTATACTGTAAACACGACAGTATAACAAATTGGGTTGCAAAAGATGAAATGTTTTCATAGAGGGATGCTTTGCTCATATAAGTCCATTGGGTTTAGCCTAATTTTGCCAGTGGTTTCATATAAGTTCATTGTTGTTCCCATTTGAAATGTGAATGCAAAAATGTACTGCATGACATATAAAAAGAATTCTTCGAGATATAAAAAGAATTCGCTGAAATTTACTTCCCCCGTTTCAGGTGAAATTTCAGTTTTTAAAATATCAATATATCATATGTACCGTACGTGAAATCTTCCAGCTACCGCTACAAATATGGAAATTAAATTTTTGAGTAAAACTTGCAAAGAGCGAAGCATACTATCCATTACTGATCGTTCTTACTACCCGGGGCCCAAATTACCTGTCCTTCTTGACTGTTTGTGTCTTTATTTATGTTGTGGGATTATGTTGATGGGGGGAATACGTGACATATTTAGCTTTTGCAAGGTATGCATTAAATCCTTGCTTGGTTCGTTTAACCACTTTGTATACATTAGGATCAAAATTTGACCCATTGTGGATTTATTAAGAATGATATTTGACTAGATAAGCTAACAATTATACTGTACTTTTGATATGAAGGATGTTGGCACTTTGAATAGTTTTATACAAAAGAATATTGGAGCAACGCCTGAAGAGAAACAGCTTTCTGTCAGTGGCCATAATTGGGGAGCTGTTGACATAGATGGTAAATTTCATTCCCTTTCTTATTTAGTACTTAATGTCAGACATTTTTGCAAATTAGCCCAATGTCTAACCTTCTCTGCTGCATTTCATATATTTTAATGACATACAAGATTGTATGGTTAAGTTGTAAATCACTCCAAACCTTTGGAAGGTATGCTGAAGAAAAAGGTGACTGAATAGCCCCTAATTTCAATCTACTTATAAGTAACATGAATTTGCAGTATAACTTGTAACATCTAGTTGGCTTGTTTTTAAGATTGGACATAGAAACAAGTAGCAAACTCTAGTTAGGAAAACCTATCTAAATATATAATGAAATATTCCCTTTTCATTATAATTATAATAAATAAATAATGTTAGATGATATTTGCAAAGACGCAGAAAACTGTTCTCATTTTGAAGAAGAAAAATAATTAATGTTATTAGCTATTTTATGTATACCAGCAGAACGTGCTAAAATTTGCTTCATATTGTAGGAAACATGCTGACATTCATGGTTAGTAACAAACAAGCATTTGAGGTCTCTCTAGCTGATGTTTCGCAGACACAGTTGCAAGGGAAAACAGACGTGTACTTGGAATTCCATGTGGATGATACTACGGGTGCAAATGAGGTGCTTAATTCATTATTAGTTTAGTTAAATTGCATAAAATTTTCACTCTAAATTTCTCTGGAATACAAGATTCTCATTGACAAATAAAAGAAATAAGTTATTTGCTATGATACCGAACTGCTAGTATAGTCTTCTGGAAAAGATATGGAGAAGTATCAACCTTAAATTCTGGCAGCTTTTCTCCTAATAAAAATATCAGTTCCCTAAATTAATGCTAGTATACTTTTGATGAACAATTTGTTACTGTTCCAAAATATGGTTGGAAAGATACTTGATGTCAATTGAATTAACATGAAATTTGAGGGGCAATTTCAATATCAATTTCCATTGATTTAATCGTTATGAATTAATTTTGTGGTCAAATGTAGAAAGATTCGTTGATGGATGTGAGTTTCCATATTCCCACCTCCAATACCCAATTTGTTGGAGATGAGAACCGGCCTCCTGCACAGGTGAGTGTTTGTTGTCAATCTGATTACGTTCAAGGGTAGTTTTTAAATTAACAGTAAAGCCGTCAGTTGACTTCAGATGTTTAGTTTTAAGCCAATTTCTAATTTATTTATTTTTGTTTTCAGGTTTTCCTGGATAAGATAAAACAGTTCGCAGATGTAGGATCATCGGAAGAGCCTGTTGTTACGTTTGAAGGAATTTCAATTCTCACACCTAGGTAGACAAAAATGGCATTTCTATGCTCTTTCACCTGCTGTTTCAACCCCAAGGAGGGCTAACATAATTTTTTGTGTTTTTCAGGGGACGATATAGTATTGAGCTGTACATGTCATTTTTGCGAATCCAAGGGCAGGCAAATGATTTTAAAATTCAATATACCAGTGTCGTTCGCCTCTTCCTGCTGCCGAAGGTTTGCTTTTCTTTTATGTGAATATGTTGATTTTGCTTTTCTTCTATTCGAATATATTGAATTTTAGATTTTGGGAAGAGGATTTCCCTTGCATACCCATTGAATTGAATAATTTCCCAGGTGTCCCTGAAAATGTGAAGTATTTTTGGGCCTAAACCTTTAACCCTTCTTCAATAGTAGTTTGGTATTTGGAAAGGAGTAAGAGATCAATTTTTTTTGTCATTTATGAAACTATTGGAGATAATAATTATTATATACGTGTGTTATTATATATGCAGTCCAACCAGCCTCATACATTTGTTGTGATTACTCTTGATCCGCCAATCCGCAAAGGACAAACTCTGTATCCGCATATTGTTATTCAGGTACATCCTTTTGAATTACAAGTTTACAACTCAATTAAATATCTACTTACTGTTGAAATTTATTTTACAACACATCACATATTCTATCATTTGGTTTTCATTTTAATTTCAACTCAGTTTGAGACGGAGGCTGTTGTTGAAAGGGAACTGACGTTAAGTGAGGAACAACTTACTTCAAAATACAAGGACAGACTGGAGCCAACATACAAGGTGATATATGCATATATATTTGTATACATCACATATTGTGAATGTCTCTATTACTCGTAGGAATTACTTGTAATCTGGGCTCTGTACCTTTTTGGTCCCATGCTTTAATAAATTTGTGATTCCCTTTCTTGGTTGTTTCATCATCTGACTTTCCACCGAGGGTAAGTTGAAGCTAGGGGTTAGACTACTGCATTGTACACTGAGGACTAATCTTGGTTTGCACAACTTTGGGTTAACTCTTGCTAAGTTGGGCATTATTTTGAGCAATTGCAAAAATTGGATTTCATTACTAGATGAAATCTAAATCCTGTAATGATGCTAGCCATAATCTTGTCCCATTTTTGTTCAGGGTTTAATACATGAGGTCTTCACCAAAATTTTACGTGGCTTATCGGGTTCAAAGGTGACAAGACCTAGTTCATTCCGTAGTGCTCAAGATGGGTATGCAGTTAAATCTTCTCTTAAGGCAGAAGATGGGCTGTTATACCCGCTTGAAAAGGGTTTCTTCTTTCTTCCCAAACCTCCAACTCTAATACTTCACGATGAGGTACAATTTTTTTCTGCTTTGATCTCACTCTTTATTATATTATATTTTTTTTTCATTTTTTCATTACTCAGGGTCACATTCACAAGTAGTTTGGATAAGTTTGTCCTTTCCTTAAAGTGCTGATTGGTGTGTTCTAATTTTTCATGGTGCCATTGTGAGCTTTGGGATGCTTTTTGTTAATTGCATAGTTGAAATTGTAGATATAGTCTGATTTGAGTTGTTTTTCACAAGGGTTTGTATTTCCATAGTGTACACAGTACAAGTTGTTTATTATGGTCTTTTCTTTTTAAGTATAATAGGCTGCTTGTAAACCTCTTTAAAAAATTAAATGACGCAGATTGATTATATGGAATTTGAAAGACATGGTGCTGGTGGCTCAAGTGTGTCATCTCACTACTTTGATCTACTAGTCAGACTTAAGAGCGAACAGGAGCATTTGTTCAGAAATATCCAAAGGAATGAGTACCACAGCCTCTTTAATTTCATTAGGTATATCCTTTTCCTTCCTCTCTTCTTACTTTTTTCTAATTCCTGTGGTTAAAGGTTACTTAAACTGTTATATTTATGTTAAACTAGACATGTTCGAAATGCCTGAAAAATATAAAAAAAACGGCCTATATTTTAAAAAATAAAACAGTTCACTCAGTCCCCAACTAATCCTTTTTCATCTTTGCTTCCTCTTTTTTGAATGATGCAGAAAAGAGGGGCACTTATATGATTTTTTTCATCGTTCTTGTTGTTATTTTGGTTTTTAAAGATATTGGGAGGAAAAGTTATGTTAGTGATACTTCCATATTTTGCAGTCAGGGGTGTATGTGATAATTATTGTTCTAGGAATTCTCCCCTTTATTGATAATGTGTGCCAAAAGTAACAGACATATTTGTGGGGATCTACCTAACATTGTATGAACCTCGCATCTCTATGGAGATGCAGGTTCAATTCTCGCAAGAGGCATCTGAAAGGATGCTGAGGTTAAGGCTGCAAATATTTCACTGAATAAACAAGGCTAACATTGTATGAGGAAGAATTTCACAATATTTGGTTTACTCCTTTTTGTAAAGTGCGAAGGGCTTGAAGATACTCAACCTAGGGGAGGTGCAAACAGCTGCTGGCGTAGCTGCAGTTCTTCAAAATACAGATGACAGTACAGTTGATCCGTATCTTGAGGATATTAAGAACCAAGCTGGTGATGATGAAAGTGATGAAGAGGTAATTACCTAACTTCACTCATGATGCATATTATTACTTTTCTTTTCTGGCCTCTGTATATAATGATTTCTTCCTGGTCTTCTTTTTTGCCAATTTTGTTATTTCATTTTGGTTTTCTTTTCTCAGGTTGCCTGGTCTTTAGGGTTTTAATTTTGACTTGGTTCGAAAAACATTAGAGAAGATTTTATTTTGGGTCAGCTCATGAAGGTAGCCTTGAGCTTAACCTTTGAACTGTCAGATGGGCTTCAAATGAGAGTCTGAACTGATGGCCATGATCTATCTATCTACTTTGTTAATGATGCATTAATGTCTAATATCTGTACATTTTTTTTATTTTGTATTTTGTTGTGTCTAAGATCAAGAGGATGGTAATGTTAAAAGTACCAAACAGACTTCTCAACCCTCATTTTTAAAATTTTGTGATCTTGTACGAAACAAACTTGGTATTTAACAATGTTGGGAGGTGCTGTATCTGACTCTGTTGTGAATTAGATCAAGATCATTTGTCTGGATCTATCTTTTGAAGCCCATGTGGAGACTTAAAAACTAATCAAACAACCTTTGATGTGATAAAAATGCTCTAGTTGAGCCAGAAAAGAACATTCCTATCATTGGTACTGTATCGGTTGGTCTGGTTACCTTGGGTATATGTTCGTTCACTTTGTGTTTGGGGCTGGGTAGATCATTAGGAAAGATTACATTATGAAGACACATTGAAAATTTCCTTGAGAAAAGCCAATAATTCATGAAAATGTGACTATCAGTTAACTCTTAATTTAGTATCATTGAATGAGAATGTACAGAACAATTTCTTGCTTCTGCTTGCATGCACTTGTAAAGCTCAATTTTTTAATTGCGATATTGATTATGCAAGGATCTAAGCGACTTTCTTCATTGTTGGTTTTCTAACTGATCTTGCCCTTGCTTATGACAGGATGAAGATTTTGTTGCTGAGAAGGATGACAGTGGGTCCCCCACAGATGATTCAGACGAAGAACATTCTGATGCCAGTGGCAGTGGAGGCGAGAAAAAAGAGGTAACATGTTCTATGCCTTTATTTTTCACTGTTTGCATTCTTAGTACTCGAATATTTTCAATACTTTGGCTTTTGATGCAAGGAAAACTAAAAGACGTAACAAAATGATACCACTGTACCTTAATTTATAAAACTTTTTTTTTATCAATACAATTGTTAGCGGGCAATTCACCTGTTGTTGGTTTTGGTCTTCTTGATTAAATTTGATTACCACTGTACCTGCTACTATGGATTTTATGAGGATGCCTTTTCTCTTAGAAATATTATAGATGGGTAATCTATATGGAACTGTAATATTTCTGCTTTCTTAAATATTAGAACTTCAAAGAGATGTAATATGAATGTTCTTTAACAACAGAAAATGCCGAAAAAGGAAGCAACTGTTACCAAGCCATCATCATCCAAGAGAAAAGCAAAGGATGGAGATGAAGGGGGATCAAAGAAGAGGCCGAAGAAGAAAAAAGACCCAAATGCCCCTAAAAGGGGCATGAGTGGCTTCATGTTTTTCTCCAATGCAGAAAGAGAGGCAAGTTTTTTCTTCTTTATTTGTGAAATATTATTATGTACTTTTGTAGCCATAATGTTGTTTAGATTGGTAAAGAAAAGTGGTTGTGTACTGATATAGGAAACAAAACTTGAGGCTGTTCATGTCATTGTTTTCACTTATCAGAATATATGTTGTACTGCAATGGTAACCCATCTACTCTGTCATAATTAGGGGTGCAAATGGGTTGGATATTATCCGACCGTATCCGCATCCGTATCCGAAAATTAGATATGGATATCCGAATATCTGTGCGGATACAGATACCGATATGGTTTTGAATTTTAATTATCCGTATCCGAATAGTAGATATGTACCATATAATTTACCATAAATAATTAAAATATTTATGCATATATCTACGGATATCCGATCCGTATCCGTATATATCCATCTAATATCCAATCCGTATCAGTATCCAAATATTAAAAGCGGATACGGATATGGTTTTACCACTATCCGATCCGTATCTGATCCGTTTGCACCCCTAGTCATAATATTTAAGAATCTCTACCACAATTTTGCATACGTAGTGCAGGGAAAAGCAAACATCATAGTAATTTTGAACAGCTGTATTTATGTTGCTGTAGTGTGCATATATGTTATTGCAAAGCATGCCAAAAAATTTAATACCCTATTTTATGACCTTTTTTATTCATGTAATTTTATTTGTTGCCGGAAAGTTTTTGCATTTTTGTGTGTTTTTGTTAAGCCACAAAAATAATCTGTTAACATTATATATAATTGTGCAGAATATAAAGAAAAGCAATCCGGGATTGGCCTTTACTGAAGTGGGGAAGGCACTTGGTGAGAAGTGGAAGAAAATGTCAGGTAATATTGAGCTATATTCCTTTTTTATTTTCTTGTCATCCTACTATTTTTAATATGTAAATTTATGTTCTCTTCTGAGCAGCTGAGGAGAAAGAGCCCTTTGAAACTAAGGCCAAGGCAGACTCAAAGCGGTACAGAGAGGAAATGGCTGGGTACAAAAGTGGTGCTGCTGCCAACGTTAATTCTGGCAATGATTCTGACTAGATTATCCTGTGAAATGTTACTGTCAGAGGGAGGGAGAGGGGGTTGGATAGATTTTGCACATTTTTAGTGAACTTTGATGTCTCTCTCTGTTCTCTTTAATTTAATTGTATTGGGCACTTTTTAGCTAGCAGTTGGATCCAGTACAGTATACATATTTTTTTTTCCTGTCTATTTGGTACCGCTTGCGCAGCCCGCACCGAGCTTTACTTTTTGAATCGTAAAACTCTAAGAGGTCTGGCACTATTAGCTGCATTAGCCTTCTAGAGTAAAGCTCACTGTTTAGAATTATTATCCGCTCGTCATAGAGCCTATTATAGACTCAAAGAAAATCATCAGGCAAGGGTCGGAGATGCTGATACCTCCTTTTATTTAAAAAATCTCACTTCATAAAGTCTTCCCATTGTATTAAATATTTTAATAATCAATTAAGATTATTTGATTAATCAATTAAGATCCTGAATTAAATATATAGGTTTTGATTCAAATAACATTTATCGAATCACATCTTATTAAGATAAAACCTGATAAAAATCATAGTAAATAATTATAGTATAATATCACTTTAGGGATATTTCTATGTTATGACACTAAAACTTTCTTCTTGCATACGAGCTCCTCCAGAAGCACAACAAATACATATGAGGTTCTTTCTTTTTCTTTCATATTTATTTATTGGTTATTGGAAAAAATAAGATTTATTAACTTGACTCAATCTGTCTAATCTTGGTTAGGCGTTGTGTCTTTAGAGTTATTCTTTTGATCTTTTGATTTATAGGAATTGTTTCTTATTGGATTTGTGGTTTCTGTCGATTCATCATTTATCTACCATTCATTAACGCCTCTTGAGTACCATATCTGCTTGGACTGTTTTCCTCTCAGATCTAGAAGGGGCTTTATCATGACAGCCCAGTACCAGTACAGTCATCTGTTGGATCTGTGTGCAGTGAAGGATGTGAATCCATATCGGCTGCCTTTACAACTAGTAGTATTTTATTTGTGCCATTCAGTTTAACACCGTTTGATCCGGACTGTCAAACTCTGATTGGAACCATGAAATGTTAATTGAACAGGTCACATAAAACGCTAGCAACTCTCTACCATCACTGTTCAATAGGCATTTGGATTTAGATATTCAAAGCAACTTACGGAGAAAATCTACAATATAAGCTATTTACTTTTAATTGTTTTCTGTAGGAATACATGTTACTTTAATGCAAGAAACAATAGTACGCTGGAACTAAGGCTTCCCAGACTTCTTGATACATACTGCTTAAAAATAATGTAAAATTTGAAACGTAAGTTACAATAGACGCACTTTCAATTTTCAAGATTACATTTTGACATATGCAATCTAAACATAACTATTGATGCCATACTTCAATTTCAACAAATTATAGGGGACCTCCATTGATCATGGCCTTCTTCTTGAAGGTTGGTAACCGTAATATGGATCTGAGGGGTAGGTGTCACTCAGCTTGCGTACTCGTATATGTTCTCCGACCTTGCTGGACAAACCATTGCTCATCCCATCATATCCTTCCTTAACTGTAAAGTAATAATAGATTATGAGAATATAAATGAAAGAAATTAAAATGGATTTTTTGAGAGCTTTACAAATTAGAATTGTGCAAACAATGGAAAAAGGAAGGTTGATCAGACTCACCGGGTGACAGAGTATTTCCAATAGTTCTAGCAGCTGAAGAACTAGGGAAGATAGCGCAAGAAAGGACAAGTACCAATAGCATGACAATGGAGAGAACTTTGAAACACTGATGAACCATTTTTTTTCTTCCCTTTTGTGAGCTCTTGTTGTTTGAAGCTAGTTGACAAAATGAGATCATTTATAGTTGTTGCGACAGAATCACTGACAAAAATATGAGTACTTGACCTCGCCTAGATTGGCAACAATTTTTTATTGGTTAGACCAATTCAAAGAAAGTTTCATTTTCATTTAAAATAATTATTTTAGTACTTGCGCTACAGTATCCGCATAGTATCCGTGCTATAGTATCTATACTTAATTATTCTAAAATTCTAACAACATCATTTCAACAATGCAGATACTGTTATCAGCTTCCTTTAATTTATTAAACTAATTAGTGTACTAGCTAGCTAGACATGCAACATATAAAACTCAACCCACTGGAAAGCTAACCTAGCTTGACTTAGTCCAACTACTAAGCAACAAACTTTTCATTCTATAGTGTTGATTTGTTTTCATAAATTGAAAAAAAGTGAATAAAGATTCATCAGTATTTAAATAAAGTTAACAATGATATCTTAAAATATCCTTGGATTTTGTTTTTAAGTACTTAATGCCCTCAAGCAATTAATTTCAGTTATGTTAATAGAAGGAATGTGGCTGACTAGTTTGTCAATTAGAAGGCAAAGATTAGTTTTTTGTTTAGAAAACGGATTATAAAACTACAACTTGTTGTTCCTCAAAGCCTTTATTTCCAAATAAGTTGGAGCAGGCTAGAAATGAAACCCAACCTGAATTAACAACACATGGACTTCCCAGGAGGTCACCCATTCTAGTACTACTTCTGCTCAATTTATGAGGGTTTCATTTCTATAAAGAGGCTTTTTTTTTTCTTTTACCGTTGGCTCGCCAAGCCTATCACGAACCCTCCTCTTTTTTTCTGGCTAGCTTGGAACATGTTGTGCAGAAACTACACAAGCAGATTTACAGTGTTGTTTTTTTGGTTATCTGGGGTTCTGGCTTCACTAGTGACATTAGATATAACCACATTCTGCTACTGATTGGAAGGTTGAGAGCAGTTCACTGGGGCTTAGATTATACTTTTGACTCTAATTTGTTGTCCAGATATATATACACTTGATCTATTGTAGCATTTCGCATTCAACTAGAAGAGTAGAATTAGGGTGTTCTTAAGTTCACCAAACTTCTTGGTGAATTCAAGTCTAAAATCCATTAAATTAGCTTCAAATGACGAATCCAAACCGTTGAAACCCGCCCACCTTACGAGTGATATGTCTACATGTGAAAAATTTAAACATTCAAATTAATTTAGTAAAAAGTCAAGCGGTCAAAATTAGAAGGTTAACCCGCCCACCCTAGTTCTACTCCAACTAGAATATGTAGGCTGTTTAGGGGTTATCAAGTGTTGTGATTTTTTCTTTAATTTGTACGTAAGAGTGTTTTTTTTTCATGTATTCAGAGTGTAGACATTGGCTCCAATCGGAGAAAAAACCCTACATCAAAATATGTCAAAGTATCTAGTGTCTGCATCAACCTATTAGTTTCAGCTACACCCCTCTGAATGATTAGATGAGCAATATTAAAACCACCCATTTTTACCAGTTTTTTTTGCCTTTTGCCTGTGAAATATGTAAAAAAATAAAATATCCCACTCTGGCTTCTGCCAAGGGTAGATGTTGTATCTGGTCATACCTTTACATTTATCAGTGTCAACCTTTGAATCATTAAATAAAGAGATTTTCAAGAGACGAGGATTTGTCGCTTCTTGACTGTCCTGCTTGCCTCCTCAAAGGAGGGGCATAAACAGTAATTGGCAGGACCCACTCCCCCTTCTCTCGTGTCTCTACAAGTAGAGGATGCTCATACCTACCAACTCATAAAAAAAAGTCAAAAAGTATTAGTTAACTAATAAATGATAGAACATTTCATGTTATACACCTTGCAGAACAAGTAACAACCCCAATACCACCAACAAAAACATTGTCAACTGCAGTGAAGCCACATGGTGGAGGAGGATCAAATGACCCAACTGGTATTTGCAAAATTACCTTGCAATATATAGAAGCTTAATGAATTTTTCACCAATGTTTTTAAATATGTTATTTTGTTATTATTGACACCACTAAGAGTATTTTTCTCCCCCCACTGCTGAAGGTAAACATCACCATTTCCATCATCTCTTTGGTACTTGAAAAATAAAAAAATAAAAAAGATAACCAAACAATCCCTGGGCAATCTATGTTGCATGGATACAGGTACGGGTATCGTATTGAATGCTGTACGGGATACGGCGATACACAATTTTCAACATGATACGGGTCAATACAGCAATACGATACGTATCGGATATGGGTACAGGACCAAATATGAAGTATCGGGTAACATAGGGTTGGGTTTCCCTTGCATTTATTAAAGGTACTTGAGACCTTGGGCATCTATAGATTAGAAAATGGAGGGTGCTTTCCAAAAGTTATATTCCACACTTTCCATTTTTGCATCAATAAATAAATAAATTAAATCATGTCTAAAATGAAGCAACTTTTTCATATGTGCCCCAACAGAAAATTTTGGAAATGGCAAAGTATCTAAAATTTTACACCTAGGAAGGAAAGAAAACATGAACCTTCTCCTTTATTTTCAAATTTCTTCAAAGTAGATAAAATTGAGGTGGAAAAGGTGGTTTGGGCCATTTATATATATATAAAAAAAATTGAGGGAGAACTGGGGCATATACAACCTTTTTTTTTCTATGAATTGCTAAGACAAAATGAAAGTTATGTAGGGCACATATGAAATTGCTCCATCACATAAAGCAAAATGTAAAAAATTATAAAAAGAAAAAGAAAACAAAGTTGTTACCTAGAGATATCCAAACCCTCAGGGGTTGTGAAAAACTCGAATTTAAGAGACCATTGTACAGAGACTTTAGGGGTAGAGAAGGTCATGGGCCCATCAATTGGTACTGAAAACAGAAAACTCGTCTGACGGATATCAGCCACCACCATATGATGCTCACTATGTACCTAAACCATATACTACAATATCAGAAAGAGAGAGAGAGAGAGAGAGAGAGAGAGATTGACCAAGCCAGAAGTTGGTAACTAACCAGTACATCTTGATTTTGTAGACACATAGCTCCAATAGTTTATACTATGCTGATATATTGCTCTTAAACCATGACAGTCAATGCTAATACTTATTGACCACAATAGTAACAATTATTTTATATTGTGGCTTTGGCTTGTACTAGGGTCTATGCAGTATTGTCACCTGGTACCTGAACAAACCACAAAAACAGAGTACTACTTACCTTTCTTATTGTAGGAGAACCTCTTCTAGAAGGATGTATGTACTGCTGATTTATTGACTCTGATGTCTCCAATGTAACAGAAACCTTCACAAGTTGAAGGCAGGAATTTTTGAAACGTAAGTTTGATACGGATGAGAAACTAAACAGAAAGAATAAGATAAACCAAAGATACATGTTTTCTTCATTTACTTTCATTACCTCAAGGCATCTCCGCATTTGATCTTCATGAAAAAATTTAAGTGTGCCCCCAATCTGCTCGGGAGAAAATTTTCACAATTTAAATAAAGCATATTGTTCATGCAAAACTTTCATTTTTTCATAAGATTGTACCAGAACTACAATAGCAAAACAATCAATGGTGAGCAATAAAATCTAATCAACAGAGAAGGAAGATGCAGATATTGGAGTTGGGGAAATTACCATATCACCAAAGTAATAGGTGGAGTCAGAGTTCTTAGGCGAGAAACGTAGAAGAACATTATCATCAATTTTTATATTGTATGATCTTCCTCTGAACCCTTCTGCTGCACAGTAAAATGTAATATGAATATCTTTCGTGCTGCTAACTTTTTAAATTGCCAGCTGTGCTTCCAACAACAAGCCCTAACCATTGATCAAGATCTACTTCAACATTGAGGCACATACACCGTAAATTTGCAGATCTGTTAGCTTGTTCGTACAATATTAAGAGTTCTGACTCTTTGAAAGTTGATGTGCTAAACAAACTTCTAAGTTTTCATACCTGATTATCTTAAGCATGTATATGAACTAAAAATTAACAAATTTTGGGCATACACAGATTAATCGTTTGAAGCCCACTCAAAGACTTGGCAATCAACCTCAAGGACCTCCTTAGTGATCTTCGAAACTCCCCATTACTCTCACTGTTATTGAAGGCTTTTTAACTTTTAATTTCAATATTTTTAGAAGCAATAATCCAAAATAGGAACTTTTCATTTATCAGAAAGATTAACTTTCTATAAGACAAAAACAGAAAAATAACAGTCCCTCAAAAGAATAAATTTCAACATGTAAAGATTCCAAAAGAGGCACAGACATTGTGGAGGTAATCACAAATGCAACAAAATTCAGCGTATTGATGTTAACAAGTAATAGCTAAGACACTTTTGAAAATAACAAGCACAAATAAATGGTTATCAACCTTACCTAGTTGTAATGTAGGGACCCAAAATAAAACAACTAAACAAAGAAAAGGTATAACTAAAAAATTAGTTAAGGTGTTACATTACCCTGCAATTCCACCATATTCTATACACTATCCATCAGTTCGAAGCTAACCACAAGCATAACCAAAACTTTATTATTTGAATTTTAGCAAAAATATAAGAGAGGAAATAAATTGTTAACAACTCAACTTACATGAAGCTGGATCCAAATATCTAGGTGTAAAAGGGGGTCCCGGATCTTCTTTCAAGAAATTACTTTGTAAATCCAAAGAATTCCTTCCTTCATTTGAGGATATGTTAGACAGAGAAATGCTCAGCTTTCTTTGAGGTGAGACTATACCTGTAGGTCATATTAAAATATCTAATATATTAAGATAATTTAATGGTTCTTGGTCACACTGGTATAGTACTATACATAATGGAACAGAAACAACAACAAGGCCTTTCAAGGTATCCCTTTTATAATTCTCTTATGCTAAATCCAAAACGATAGCAATGGTTAGAGACTAGTGCTTGAATATACCACAAGGGTAGCGTACTAGAAAGAATCGTTCATTTTTACACAAGTATGATCCGTTAAGTTCTATTATTTAATAAATATTATTTATTTAATCTCCCAGATGTTTCCTTTAAACTAAATAGGGTACAAACCATAACAATACTCTACTGGTAGGAATAAAACATTACGGTGAAAAAAGATTTGTAGCAAAGCATTTATCAGAAAAATTAAGAAATCGCAATAGGTGATAATCCCTAGTGCTAGATCATGGAATCAATGCCAGTTGTAATTAAGTTCCAACATACTGTAAACAGAGTAAGCGATGACACCTCATTACACACTTAAATTCAAGCTATAATAATTCTCAATTAGGTGGTGGTACTTTACCTGGACCAGGTTCTTCCAAAATCTCTGAAACAGAGAGCTGAGACAGTTGTTTGTATGGGGGAAAAGCAGGGTCTGCAGGAAGCCTTGAACTACTAAATGACTGGTTTGAAAGGGAATTTCTGAGGGAAGAGAATTCGAGATTGTTTGCATTTGCAGGATTATAAGACGAAATTGATGACACCTCATCCTTTGAGCTATCATATCCTTCCTCCGTTTCCTCTCCATTTTCATTAACCCTTGTCTGAACAAGTCCAAAGATTAAGCAATAGTAAAAGTAATAACAAAGAATTATTGGAGTATACCATTTTGGTATCCTATTAGTCTAGTTTGACATTGACAACTTGCCTCTTAATCTGTTACTACTTGTTGTTCTGTTCTATGGTAAATTTAAATGATTAAATGCAAACAATATAAATAACATAACTAAAAAATACAAAATAAAAAAACAATAACGTAAGTTTATGTTAATTTTTATCTTTTTTTATTTTCTACCAGCTGCTATTTAGACTCAATTTTCTTTTGTTGAACATCAAAAAAAGAAACGACCAAGTGAACCATTACTTGTATAACAAAATTGGTGGCACAGAAAAAAAATAACAAAGTTACACAGTACTAACCCATTCAGAATCTTCGTCTTTCTCTTTCCAGTACATAGACAACTGATCTGTAATCACTGGTAAATCTCCTAAATTTAAGAGGAAATGAAGAAAAATTTACCTGATGTAGCTACATGTGCTAGAATTAAAATAGACAAAATTTTACCTTCTTCACTCAGTAAATTGACACTTTTTTGAGAAACCCATATCTGTAATGGAGCTCGGGCTTCCTTTAAATTTTCAAGTCCAACATAGAAAACAAGAATGAATTATTAAGCACTAATACAAAAAATGTAGACTATATTTGCATTTACTGCAACAAAACTTCTTAGTTACATATAATGCATCAAACAGTACAGTAAATAATTAAAAATTTGAATAATAAGTAGTAGAACAAGAACGTACCAACTTGAAGAAGTTACTGGTGGGCCCGTTGTTCCGGTGCTCTGCATCTAAATGAAGCCACCTAGCATACAATGTGGCTCTAACATAGTAAACGTATCGAATGCTGGTACCTCTATATGAAGGTGGCAATAACTTCGGCAGGTCTACTCGTAAAATATCTAAAAGAAAATATATTTTATTGATTGCTTATTAGCAATTGCTATGGATAACCATCTCCTACTAAAGACATACCAATTTTTTGCTTCATATGACAGTTTTTTTTTTTTTTTTCTTTTTCTTTTTTTGTTATTCTTTGATTTTGTTGATTGTACTGAGGTTTTAATTACATACTTCAGCTACAAATAGAATTAAGTGCAAATAAAAAACCAAATTTTAATATGTACAATCAGCAATATGGTACATGATGTAACAGTAATGGGAAGCACGACCTTCAGTAAGTAAAAATGAAAAGAACAATATTCAAATTTACCTGAATGATGGTAGAATAAGCATACTTTTTGTTCTATCTGATGAATAAAAAGATGCAAGAGAGAGTACTTACAAGTTTTTGTACTTCCAGACGAAACAACCACTTTAGAAATTACAGATGGTGCCAACGAATCCAAAAACACATTCTCACCTATGTAAATTAAATTAAATATTGTAATAAGCACTAGATTACCAAAAATTAGCAAAGCAACTCAATCATTCAATAATATTGCATCCAGCAATTTATGTTTCTATTTACATCCTCTTCCTTGCATTTACAATCACTAAAAGTACACTTTTGACTTCCTGCTCTTAATTTGAGGTATTTGTTCAGAATTCAGAAAATAATGCCTGCAATATAAAAAGAAGAAGAAGTTAAAAATGCAGAATTACCTCTCTTTTCCTTAGAACCAGGCATGGGCCTCTGAGTTGCATACCACTGGCTATCAACCTTCTCCAAACCTTTAACCTCAAAAGAAAGCCCCTCAACCAAGAGAGAGAGATTATCTTCCTCCTCCTGCCCTTCTCTCTGCTCTCTAGGGTTAAAGATCTCTATACTGACTGTAACAGCCTCTCCTGGACGATACGCCTCTTTGTCAGTAAAAAGCTTAATAAAGGGAGAAACATCTCTCTTTTTTGATGAATTTGTGTTGGTTTCTTCACCCCATACTACACTTTTGATGAGAGACGAGATCCTTAGAGAAGACAATGACATCTCGATAGGAAACAAGATATTCCCATTCAAAAGGAGGCCATCTGGAAAGACAAACTACTGTGTTGCTATGCAATCAATAAGGACAGGTGGGGATCAAACAGAGAAGTCTCTCTGAAAGGCACGCGGTAGGATCGAAGGGAGAACTTTGGTGGGTTGGGGTTTACTCTGATCAGAATGAGCTTCTACAAAATTTCAATACAATTCAATTAGAAATCCTAAATTTTCATTCAATTTACAGTCTTACCACTGATCTAGGTTTCAGTTTATGCTAAAAAAGCAAAATTAACAAATAATAGAGAGAATAGGAATTCACAGACGAAGAACAACAATACTATACTGTGAATTTATCGGAGAAGAGAGAAAAAATTTCTCGCCTTACCCCCAAAAAGCGTAAAAAAGAAGAACAGTAAGAAGGATCGCCACTCGGTTCCGTACGATTCTCGCGAAATAGCAACTATATTAGCAGGATTTGGCAGCGCAATTCCCCCCCTCTTCAAATCGGAGAAAGGAGAAAGGGTTTTGATCAAGAGGCAACAATGGAGGAAATCTGGATGAAAGCGAACACCGTAGAGAGGTGAGTAAATAATGGAATTTATATCGCCATGGTAAATTAAAATTTGAGTTTAGATCATGACCGTCCGATCTACATTACACGAATATTAAGGATCCCGTGCAATCTACTTCAGCCGGATTGGCTCGGATTCTGATCGGACGGTCCATATCCAAAATCAAAATTTGAGTTACCTCAGAGGATGTTGCGGGTCATCCCGATTCATTATATGATATCAGCATAGAAGAGGTAACAAAATTTAATGAGTGAGTCTATGGTACTATGCATATCACGGGTTGGTTCGTAATACGGCTCAATATTCGACTTTTCAAAAGTCTAACGGTCGATCTGAACCGTTCATCTTGTTCTCCATATTAATATGTGTTTGGAGACCAAATTTTACATTTTTTTTTTATTTTTTTACTATTTTTTTAGATATTTAGAAAATCACTTGATCTGAAAATTCTGGACCATACAAAAACAGTAATTTTCAATAAATCTAAAAAAATAGTAAAAGAATTTCAAAAAATGTAAAATTTGGTCTTCAAACAAATATTAATATGGAGAATAAGATAAACGGTTCGAATCGACCATTAAAATAAAAAAAATCAAATATTGAGCCATATTACGGGTCAAATCGAAATATGCATAGTACAATAAACTCACTCAAATTTAATTGTTGAATTCAAAGCAGTTTGTATTTTCCGTAGAATTTGACTGTAGCCCAACTAGATATTAGCCCAATAAGGGGAAAGTGTGAAGCCGTGAACCCAAGAGAAAGCCTCGGTCTATCCCAAAAACTGGACCAGTTCCTATGTCCTACTTGCAGAGATAATAGAACGGCGCCGTGTGGTGTGGTTATTTTCGTGAACTGATGAAGTGGGTCCCAGATATCAGTGATTCAAAATCGATTCCGGTAGCAATTGAGGAATTGGTGCGTTATTTTGCTTCACCAGTATAGGATCCATAATTTTGACATGCTGACACGGCGTGTCAGGAACACAACGGATGGAACACGATACGACACGTAGGGTTATTCTCCTCGGACTCTTTCTGATCGGACCATATGTGTTCCAATCAGCATCAGTGTTTCATATGAACCAGGTCTCAACTCCAATGTTTTGTTTTTGACTGATATTTGGTACCAAAATTGCCCTCTAGCTTCTAGGTTCTCTTTTATATTTAATATATGCTCTAACCCAACCATCTCCTTGCAATTTGTCATTAATTCTCAAGGGGAGGCCCTTCAATTTCGTCGATCTTTCGATGAGGTCCAATATACAGAATGGTTGAACATACTAGATATTATTAGTCATTTTTCTTATACTCATTTACAGGATAAACTCAGCTGGAGATGGAAGACCAATGGACACTTTTATGTTCGATCCCTTTATAAGATTCTCAATTTTAGAGGAGTGACCCCCAAAAATGTCATGTTACGGTGGCAAATTCCAATTCCAATTAAGATTAGAATTTTCATGTGGCTTACCCACAAAAACAAAATTTTGACAACAGAAAACCTCAAAAAGAAAGGGTGGGTAGGAACTGATAGATGTCAGTTTTGCCAACAACCAGAATCTGTTGACCACTTATTTGTGTCATGTACATTTACCAAACAAATATGGTTCTACTTAGGGTCCTGCCAAAATATTAGTATTGTTTGGCATAGATTTTCAGATGTCATTAAATATGCTAATCACCTCCCCAAAAAACACAAAATAGCTTTCTTACTAGTTATAAGTGCATTTTGTTGGACTCTATGGAAATATCGAAATGATCTTTGTTTTGCTCAAGGGAATAAAAAAACAGTTAGACAAGTAGTTTTACTTATTATCTCTCTTGTCCATTATTGGTCAGGTAAGGTGAAACCCCAAATTGCTGAAGCAACTGCATTGTGGCTTTCAGAGGATCTGAATGTGCTACCCCTTGCGGTTTGGAGTCCCGATGATGAAGTAGTTGCGACTCAAGGAACTGACGAAGGAGGGCTACAAATGGTGATTTATGAAGAATGAAGCCAGCAGCAGGTCCTGGGCTTTTCAGCCATATCTTGTGTTTACTTTTGATTCCCTCAGCTCCATTGTGAGGCTTAGATATACACTTGGTTGGTTTTGTGTTCTGCTACTATGGTTGTTTTCTGTGACTATCGTTTTGATTTTATTTTTGTGGTATGCATCTTTATGGGATTTTTCAGCTTTCATGCTGAATTTTTTGGTTTCCAGTATCTGCCTTATGGGCTTTTCGGTTTTCGATGAGTTATCTTTGCATAAGGTGCAATAGTCAACTGACATCAATGTTGTAAGTTAACGTTTTCTTTTCTTCAATGAAGATGGGTCTTTTGACCTTTTTAATCAAAAAAAAATAGAGCAATTTACTCCTCTTTCTTCTCTCCTCCCCAATACCATTTCCAGTTCCTCCGCTCTCCTCTTTCAACCCAAACCCAGCCAAGGAGTTGCCTTTTATTGCCGACTATCTCATCTCCTCCTTCGGCTTCTCTCTCGATCGAGCGCTCAAGGCTGCGGCAGACAGTAATCTTACGGCGATCAAGTCCTCGGCATGGCTTGAAGCAGTAGTAAACTTCCTAACTCACACTGGCTTATCCCATTCTCACATCAAATCTGTTGTTTTGCTCCGACCATCTCTTCTGGGATACAATGTGGATAAGACCCTGAGACCAAAGGTGCGTGAAATCATGGAAAAGGGGATCCCTGGAGAAGTACTGGTTCAATTGATCTGATACAACCCGGCTGTACTTCAATTGTATTTCACATTGACGAGCATATTCTTCTGAAAATAAATTTACTGAAAGAATATGGATTGTCTAATGAAGATATAGTTTCATTGTCAGGGGAAAGAAGCTTCTTTTGCCGTAACCTTGATTCTTTAAACCAGATACTCGATCTAATTGAGAAGCTGGGGATTCCGAGGGGATCCGGGATGTTTTTATGGGGGTTACATGCTATTGCTAATTTCAGCATAGGTAAGATTAAAAGCAATGCAAAGTTCTTCAAGAACACATATGGCTGGTCATAGGAAGAGGTTTGTGCTGCCTTTCAGAAGTGCCCTTTGGTACTCAGAATATCAGAAGAGAATGTGAGGTCGACTATGAACTTTTTTATGAGTAAAGCTGGGTTGAGGCAAGGAGCATAGCTTTGCAACTGCGGATACTCAGGTGTAGCTTACAAAATGTATTGATCCTGAGGTGTACTGTATTGAGTACACTGCAAAGCAAGGGACTGAAGAAAAATTGCAGTTTTTTCAATGCTTGTTTGGCTTCTGAAAGGCGCTTCCTCGAGATCAATGCCATGCTGTATGAGAACGATGTGCCTGGGCTTGGCAAAGCTTATGCTGCTGCTTATGGTGGAAAAGTGCCGGTCTCAATATTGTTCTTTTGAGGAATAATTATGTGTATCAGTTTGCAGCTGTAAATTTGGTAACAGGTGATATTAACTAGCTAGGCTTCTATTATTTTGTAATTTTTGTTTTTGTTCAGTTATTTTTTCTAGTCAGTAGAAGCTTGTAGTTCTTAACTGGTACCTCTTTGTTCCACTATCATTTCAGTTGGATATTGGGGATTCTTAATTCCATTCTTCTAATTTATTTCCTGTATCTTTCTCTTTTTCATTTTAATTGCAAATGTCACTTTTTAATAAAGGGACATTTGTTGTTTTCTAACATCTTCTTGTTTTTTGACAACATGGGCTGTGCATATATTAACACAGAATAAGAATCATTATTAAAATAAAATCTAATTGATATTGCTTCTGGATCCTATACTGGTCAAATATATCTGTAGCGTTTTGCATGAGAACAAGGAAGGTGTTGCAGAAACCACATGAATTGGCAAATCATGCGCGGAGATCAAAGCAAGAATTGAAGGTAAGAGATTACACTTACATATATACACATCCACCAGAATAAGATTATTAGATAAATATTACATAAATAGGTTGCTGTACAAGCTATACTTTATACAACCATAGTGACCTATTTTCTTGGATTGCTGTTTCCACCTTTAGAAAAAGAATCACGAAGCATTACAGTTCGGTTGAATACAAGTTTTTTGTTAGTTGAGTCCAGGTCAACAGAAAAGTACCCTGAAATCATATCAGGAGAGAAGTTAGATCAACGAAACTAGTCTTGGTATTTCTTCAGTATGAAATTAGTTATGTGGCATTCTGCATGCCAATACTTACAACAAGTAAAACAAGAGCACAAATGTCAAAATAAAATACAAGGAAACTTACCAAGTCTCTCAAACTGAAACTTATCCCCTAAAGTCGAACTGGCAAGTGATGGCACCGCATAGGCATTAGGTATTACCACCTTCGAGTGTGGATTCAAGTCTCCAAGCCAATCCTCCAGCTCAGATGGATTCTGATTCATGCAATAATGTGATTAATATAAGGTATTACCACTCAACCACCAGCTCATTTGATCATGCCCACTGAAATTGCTAACCTTAGAAAGAAGAAGCCCAACTAAGTTTTCCAGTGCAGTTAATTTTCTTAATAAATAGTTATATTGATTTTAAATCACCTGTGGAGTCAAATCTTTTTTAATTAGCCACTATTTTTTAGTAAGCAGATTCAATCAAAGCTTAAGGGAGACGGTGCAATAATTCATATTCCAAAAATGAAAATAAAACTTGTGCAGAAATCCAGTACCGACAAATTTACAATATTTGTAGTAAAAATGTAGCATAAAATAAAACAAACAAAAACATACCTCCGAAAGGAATAGATTCTCAAATAGTCTAACCTCCACCTTGAGAGGCTCAACTCCAGGTGAGGGCTCAGCAACCCAATGAAGAACCCCCTACATTAAAATTATTAGGTGTTAATTATAAAAGTTGGTCATGTTTGTTGCTTCATATGTAGTAAAATTTCATGGAAAATATTGGAGTAATAATGAATTATATTAATACCTTGGGTTTGGTTTCCTTCAAATTAAGGATCATACTCTGCACGTAATTCAACAATGGTGTCTGAATTTTCACCATGTATTACTTCTGTGCACCTTATTGGAAAAGCATACCTGAATTTCCATAATTAAGAGAATAAATAATAAAAGTTTAAAGGTGTAAACATTATGAGATTGATATGCTGAACATAAATTTTAGTGTGAATATACCTTAGCATAATGGATTTTCCGGGTGCTAGCCCATAGTAATCTTTTGAGTCTTTTAGGCGGAAATCAGAACTTTCAATATAGACTACTCTCATAAAAAGTACCTGCAAAGAAAATGTTTTATCTACAGTAAAACTTAGCTCCAAAGAAAATTAAATACAAAATTAATGTCAGAACGGGTACCTTATAGTATGAGGAAGCATCATCAGGAGAAGCATGTGGCCACATCCTTGCATCAAGGTTTGTTATTGACTCTTTGTCCAAATTAGTTATGACAACCTGAATTATTTAGTGATAGGTGAATTGCTTGGAAGTACATTCAACAAGTTCATAATAGATAGTTTTAATAAAACTTGAGAGACCTTTAAAGGATGCAATACAACCATTGTGCGAGGTGCAGTTATGTTTAGCTCTTCTCTAATATGGTACGCAAGTCGGTCTGTGTGTATCATACTATTGTCACTGTAATTGAGTTTTACATGCTCTATGAGTAACCAACTAATAAAAACTATAATAAACTTTACATGCCTAGTTTAGTTAAGTTCTAAACCAAATTTAAAAACTTTATTACAACTATAATAAAAGTTGTGAAATCATAAAATTGGTTCTCTCTTCCATTTTAGTTTTGCCACTTTATTAATTAATCTAACTAGCTCCTTAATTAGTAAAGAAACAGTTCAAACCTCATCTGGTAGCATAGATGAAGTAAAACCCATGGAAAAAAGGAGAAAAAACAAACTTCAAACTAAACCAAACAAAAGGAAATAAAATATTAAATTATAACCAAAAGAAACTTTATAATATACAGTGCTATTCAATATATACGAGCACAAAAGTAATATTTGAAGGTGTTCGTAAGGGGCTATCTAAAGATATGATATGGTCCCATGGATAAATTTTGGTAAATCCTAGTATTTTCTAGAACCCATAAATGGTATGAAAAAACTCTTGAACTAAAAGGTAAGAAATATATAACCTTCTAGTAATTCCAACTCCTCGAATGAAAGCATTAATTGAAGTTGAAGAAACACCTTTTCGGCGCAATCCAGCCAGTGTCATTAGACAAAGGTCATCCCAGCCGTCGACCCAGTTCTCCGTTACTAAACGGTTCAACTAAAAAAATAAAAGAAAATAAAAAAGGAAAAGGGAACAAGGTCAGGAAGAAAGATAAACATCTATACATACCATATCTAAGAGCATGGCACCATATCTAATTATCATTTTTCCGTACTGGGAAAAACAGGTATAGGATAAAACAACTTTGCAACGACTATTTAAGCATATTTTTGTTTGGTACAAGTTTCAGATTTGGCCTTAAAAACCTTAAAATATCCTTTCTAAGAGATGGCAAATAACAACTGTACCTTTGTCTCTGGTTTCCTCAAGAAAGTGCTCCCACACTACCCTTCCATTATCCTAACCAGATAAAAGACCAAGAAAAGGTTGATTTTTTTTTTTTTTTTTAATTTGAAGGTTATACACGAAATTTCACTTCTTGAATAGTTACATAAACCCTTTTTGATATTTTCCAGAGGCACACAATATTTTTTTCATAAAACATATTTTGGCATTTCTACAAGATACATAGTTTGACTTCTTTTTTTTGTTCTCAAGTAAAGCTGTACAACTACCTTGCGCTTGGACATAACAGTATTAGAAACATTTAGGCGTGAATACTCCCAAGCATGGGGCTGGTATAGCCCCAATGCAACAAGCAACCAGTAGTAGGAAGGGCATCTTATCTCAAATTCAAGTACCAAAGCTGCAATTTACAAAAAAAATGGACAACACAATTTAAAATACATAGATTATAATTACAAAGTATAAATGCAGGATGTATTTATAATAAATGCAGGAAGTAGCTAGTGTTGCAAAGATGGTACCTGTCAAATTTTACTTGATTTTTGCCTCCCATTACTATCTTTACTTTCCATCTCAACCTTTTTTATACCACTTAGGGCATATGAATTTTTTTTTTTTCTGTAATAGTCTTGGTATCCTTCATCATTTTTATGTTTTCATCTTTGCTACAAGAATTTATTAAAAAATAAGAAGAAGAAAAGTAACAACCGAATGTGTAATATTCTCAAGAGAATCCACAATGCAGTGTGAATAGTCATAGCTTGGGTATATGCACCACTTGTCACCAGCTTTTGGGTGGGTACTGAACTGAAAAATAAGAAGTATAATAAATTGAAGAGGAATGTTAAAATTTCTCTGTACAACTGATAAAATTGTACAAGAAGAAAGCAACTCATTATATATATTTACTTACTTTTATACGATATGCTATCAAGTCACACATGTTTTTATTATTGCTCTGCATGTCCTGTTTCAGCCTGAGAGTGGCTTTCCCTTCTTCAATCATGCCCCTCTTCGTTTCATCAAAAAAATTTAGTGACTCTTCTATGGGCCTATCTCTCCACGGGCTATTCATCATTTTTTCTCTGTACTCCTTTATCTCGTCTGGAGTCTGATTAAAAAAAATTCAAGAGAAGGGTTTATTGAATCCCATTCCAACAAGTTTAACCATAGCAGATTTCGAGGTGCTCATTCAGTTCTTTTATGTTCCTGGTTCCTAGTCGTATGGTAATTTGATTTTATTTAAGCCTTTTTTTTTCTTTTGTTTGTTTGTTTCATAAATGCATAATGGACTTATTGATAAATTTAGAGCAAACTGACAAGTGCAATTTCAAGAGGTGCCCAATTACATAGTGTGCTTCTATTGCAGGTATATTTTATATTGAACAGTCACATTTTGAGCTAAAGTACTACGTCGGAATCTTACAATATAGTGTGCTTCTATTAGCTAATAATTATTTGTAGCAATAATATACTAAATCAAAACTTTCAAAATTACAAACCTGGTGGTCAACATAAGCTAGACCCTTTTTTATCAGCTCAATTGCTAGCTCCTGCAGAATGTCAAAGTAGTCGCTAGTATATGTAACCTATGAAAGAAAGGATAATTAGACAATATAATGTACTTGTTCCAACAGGGTTGAACCCTAATTTGAGAGTTATGTGGACATGTAGTGCTTGATTTGTACCTTGAAAGGTTTCCAACCGATCCACTCTATAACTTCCTTGATGTGCTCTATGTATTCTCTCTTCTCAGCTGCAGGATTGGTATCGTCAAACCTGAAAGAAAGTTTGTTAATATTGGTAGATCACTGTATCAGCTAAGGCTTTTATTGGACTAAGATTTAAATTGATGGTTTTGTGAAAGAAGTACAGGCCACTTTCTTATCCTTACAAGACGTCCAAACATGAATAAAATCATTAAAAGACTAACTCCAAAGCCTAGGAATATTAATAACTTTTTTTGTAGAGAATACCTTAGATAACAGTAGCCATCTCTCTCCTTGGCTAGACCAAAATCTATAAACATGGCCTGCAATTATCATGACAAAGAATAACTAAATGTAATTATAAGAACACTGTACAAATGAAAACCTTACTATTATAAATCAGATAATGGCCTTAGCATGACCAATATGAAGATAACCATTAGGCTCAGGAGGAAACCTAGTGAAAACCTTTCCTCCAGTCGCTTTGAGATGCTTGTCTAGTATCTCCTTGGTATTGTGAGCTCTCCATATGTTTCCATCACTGAAATATATTTCCGTGTGAACCTGATGGAAACAAAGAGAAGCATAGGAATAGAGACATCAGAATCTGATATGTCAGATCAATGCTACAGATAAGTTCATTATTTTTTCTATCATGTAACAAAGTCTTGAACCTGAAATACAACACACTAGGTTTTTAGCCAAAAACAAGATTACTTTATTGATTAATGATTGGGGCTTTTATAAGCCTTACAACGAAACTTACAAATAACCCCTTAACCATTTCATAATGACCTATTCACCGATAGGTCCTCAAAACTATCCTAATACGATAAACATAACAACACTCCCCCTCAAGATGAGCCTATGGACGAAAAATATCCACTAGGCCCATCTTGTCACATAGTCTCGACAAATCTAACGCACTAAGCCCTTTAGTGAGACAGTCAGCCACTTGCTCTCTAGTAGCTACATGTCCCAGCTCAAGTAGTCCACTATTTAGTTTTTCCTTGATGAAGAACCGATCGATCTCCACATGCTTGGTCCTATCATGCTGCACTGGATTATTGGCAATGCTAATAGCTGACTTGTTGTCGCACCACAACTTCATTTGGGCCCCTCGATCCATCTTGAGTTCCACCAGTAGCGCTCTCAACCACAACATTTCAGCAACACCTAATGCCATGGCCCTGTACTCTGCCTCGGCTGTGGATCTCGCAACTACCAACTGCTTCTTGCTCTTCCAGGAGACCAGATTGCCTCCTACAAACATGCAATATCCAGACGTGGACTTCCTATCATCAGCACAACTAGCCCAGTCTGAATCGCAATATCCCTCAATATTCAGATGCCCATTCTTACGGAAAATCAATCCATTTCCCGGTGCATTCTTCAGGTATCTCAAGATCAGGTACACAACATCCATGTGACCCTTCCTAGGATCATGCATGTAGCGACTCACGACACTCACCGCAAATGAGATGTCAGGACGAGTGTGGCTCAAGTAGATCAAGCGACCCACTAACCTCTGGTATCTCTCCTTATCAACTGGCTCACCTGCCTTAGCACTCATTAGACTTCTGATCGATAGGAGCCACCGCAGGCTTGCACCCTAGCATACCTGTCTCAGTCAGCAAATCTAACACGTACTTCCTTTGAGATAATACAATCCCCTCTGCACCACGAGCTATCTCAATTCCAAGGAAGTATATCTGAGTTGCCCCAAGTCTTTCACCTCAAACTCCTTACCCAATCTCTCATTCAGCGAGGCAATCTCACCCTCATCATCACCAGTGATAATCATGTCGTCCACATACACCGCAAGCATCGTAATGTGAACTCCATGTTGTCTGAAGAACACTGTATGGTCTGCATTGGTCTGCCGATATCCCATGCCTACCATAGCCCTCCTAAACCTGTCAAACCAGGCTCGAGGGGACTGTTTCAGCCCATAAAGAGATTTCTTGAGCCTGCACACCTTGCCCTCCGTTTGTTTTGTGCCAAAACCCGGTGGGACCTCCATGTACACCTCCTCCAACAAATCACCATGAAGGAATGCATTCTTCACATCAAGCTGGTGCAACTTCCACCCCCCATTCGCTGCTAAGGAAACAAGTGTCCGTACTGTGCTCATCTTCGCCACAGGTGCAAAGGTCTCATCATAGTCGATACCATAAGTCTGACTGTACCCCTTCGCCACCAATCGAGCCTTGTAACGCTCAACCCGACCCTCTGGGCTTTGCTTCACAGTAAAGACCCACTTGCATCCAACCGCCTTCTTGCCTGGTGGTAGTGACACAAGCTTCCAGGTTTTGTTCTTAGCGAGAGCCTCAAGTTCCTCAAGCATGGCAGCTTTCCACTTTGGATCTTCTTTAGCAACCTGCCAACACTTAGGAATAGAAACAATGTCCAAAGATGCAATGAATGCTCCATGTGCAGGTGATATGTGAGAGTAAGAAACAAACTGGGCAATATCATGTGGAACACCTGGGAAACCATATCGATCAGGGGGAACTCCCGCATTGACACGAGAAGTCCTCCTTACCGATAGGGGAGTGGGAGGAGTAGAGAGAGGAATCATATCACCTGTGTATTCTGAGTCTGTGGATGGTGTAGGTGTCTCAGGAGTCGGGGTAGGCAGGGACACGGGACTTGGCACAATGGGCACTGTAGGCACGATTCCCTCATTCTGCTTTCTTCTCCTCGTGTACACTCGCAGCTCCCCCTGAGCTTGAGTGCCACCATTCCCTCCCTGTTCTGGCACACCCGGCACAACAGCCGACTCTACAACGGCCGACTCCTCAACAATCGGGGTCCCAGTCACACTCACAATCCCCCTCTCGCTACCACTGCTACTCTCCCCCTCTCGCGTCATACCTCCTGTATCGAGCGAGTCTCCAAAAGGTGATGTAACCTGAGAGGAGTAGTATGGCTCATGTTCTCGAAATGTGACATCCATACTAACAAACAATCTCCTCTCCAAGGGACTCCAACATACGTAGCCCTTTTGGGTCGCCGAGTATCCCACAAAGATACATTTGACCGCCCTCGGATCCAGTTTACCCACATTGGGCCTGTTGTCCTGCACAAAACACACACAACCAAATATTCTCAAAGGAAGACTATCACCATTCCCACCTTTCAATATCTCAAATGGAGACTTCCACTCCAACACACGTGAGGGCATCCTATTGATTAGCCGCGCAGCTGTCAGGACTGCTTGCCCCCACAAGTGCTTTGGTACATTCATCGAAATCATCATACTCCTCGCAACCTCAAGGAGATGCCTGTTCTTCCTTTCTGCCACCCCATTCTGCTCTGGTGTGTATGGACACGTGGTTTGATGCTGGATTCCCTGAGAGGACAAGTACTCTCTGAACGCATTGTTCGTGTACTCTGTCCCATTGTCAGACCTCAATACCTTCACTACTGCCCCGTATTGAGTCTGAACCTCTTTGTGAAAATCTTTAAAACAAGCAAGCACATCATTCTTATTTTTCATCAAGTAAAGCCAAGTCACACGAGAAAAACAATCAATGAAAGTCACAAAATATCGAAATCCATTCACAGAAGTTGTGGAACAAGGTCCCCACACATCAGAATGTACCAAATCAAAAACACAGGAGCTCCTACTACCTGAACTGACATATGAACTCCTGGTGTGCTTGCCAAACTCACAAGCATCACAAACAAGTTTCTCTTTATTAGCCTTTTCAAACAGAGATGGATACAAACGACTCAAAAGACTAAAAGAAGGATGACCCATACGCCTGTGGTGAAGCAACAATAAGTCCTCTACACTACTCCCAACTCCTCCAGATCTCTCCACCACAGATGAAAGGGCTGAGTCCATCCCCTCTCTATCCAGGAACCACAAGCCATCACGCCATGTGCCAGTCCCAAGCCTCCGGCCCGTCCCCTTCTCCTGGAAGACCATCTTGGGAATATCAAAAGAGAACACATTTTAGTTGAAGAATAATAGCACTTATGGATAAGAGATTTACAGGAAAAGAATGAGCATGCAAAACATTGGACAAAGTCAAGGAGTTGGTACATCGCACAGTACCCTTACCCACCACAGGCTGGGCCGTACCATCGGCTGTCTGAATACTCTCAGGGACTGCCAGGTGAGTATAGGAAGAAAACTCCCCAGCAGTACCCGTCACATGTCTGGAAGCACCAGAATCAACAATCCATGGTGAACTAATGGTGGATATAGAGGCAAGAGCGTGTGTGTCACTCGTACCTGCAACTGAATGAGCATAAGAGGCAATGTTACCCGAGGTGGATGCATCCTCTACTGCGCCCTTTTGCTTCCTCCTAAGTAGCTGGGAGTAGGCTCTCAAGAGCTCCTGATCCTCTGCAGAAAGATCCTCATCATGCACACCCCCTTCTTCCTCTTCGCTTGCTACCATCAGGTTTGCCCGGTAGCCCCCTCTTCCACCTCCTCTGCGGCCACGACCACGGCCTCAATCTCCAGACTGTCCGCGCCCCCCAGGGTTCCTCACCTTTGGTGGCTTAGTGCAAACCGACTTCAAGTGACCTACCTCTCCACAGTTGTAGCACTCCCGGGTCTCACCCTTAGACCTGGTACCACCACCTGAGTTGGAGACGGCTAGGGCTGACTTCGCCCCTGGAAGTCCCCCTGCTCCAGTCTGTAGCCCGATTCGGGTCTCCTCCTGTATCATTGCCGAAACTGCCTCCTCAAGTGAGGGAATTTTCGGCTGAGCTAGTAACATCGCAGTCCTCTGCTCGAATGCTGGAGCCAAACCCCTAAGGAATCCCATGGTCCTATCCTGCATGCAAGCCTCAGTCTTCCTGCACGCAGGATCAGGGCAACACAATGTCCTCGTGCAGTAGTCATGGTCCAGCCATAAGCGCTCCAGCTCTATGGCATACGCCTGCACAGTCCTCTCCCCCTGTATACAAGCAGCGATCTCTCCTTTGATCTGATAAACCCTCAGGTTGTTCCCCACTCCATCATAAGTCTTCCTCAGCTTCTCCCAGACACACCTCACATCCTCCATACCATCAACATTGGCCGCAATCGGTGGAGTCATCGAGTTCAAGAGCCAAACATACACCAGCATGTGAGTGGACCTCCACTCATCCCATGCTGGAGTACCCTCAGCCGGCTCAGGAATCGCTCCAGTCAAGTACCCCTCTAGTTTCTTCCCTACTAGAGTGTACCTCACCCGACGTGACCAGCTCAGATACGAAGCTGGACCATCAAGCTTTACATCAAAAGGTGGAAGCTCCACCCTTGGCGCTGGTGCTGGGGCTGGTTTCGGTGCCATATCACTAGAGGCAAAACTGAATGCTCGCATCAACATCGCGATCTCATCACCACTCAGCTTACTCAAGGCCTCTTTCATGGGATTCGACTCTCCGCCTTCCATTGATCTGACTCCGATCTACACACAAGATTGAGTCAAATCCTCTTTCTTCTTCCCCAAAACCCGATCTTGAACCCTCAAGATCTAAAACCTCATCACTGCACACCTCTTCCTCTTTCCTTTAACCCGATCTTGATCTTAGCACATCAAGATTCGAGCTAAACCAACCCGATCCAAATCAGAAAATAACAATCACAAGAGATGTAGAGAGAAAGAGAAGGAAAAAATGGAGCAAATCAAGGAAAAATTGAAGAAAAAAGCTGTTCTCAGGTCAGGGAGGCCAGATCTGGGTGGAGTAACTTCTGGCGGGTCACCTGAACTTCTGGCGGGTCACCAGATCTGCTGACAGAGCCGCTGGCCAAGCACCAGCAAGGGTGGCGGAGCACCAGCACCCCTGGCGGAGCACCAGCAGGGCCGGCGGAGCCCCTGGAAGCCCGGCGGAGCCGGCGGACCCCTGGTGGAGCTGGCGGACCTCTTGGCGGAGGTGGCAGAGGGCTGGCGGAGCCCCTAGAGGCCGAGCAAACCCCCTGGCGGAGCTGGCGGAGGCCTGGTGGCGCGGGCGGAGGTGGTGGCTGCTGCACAGTTTTTGATGCGAAACCCTAGATCTGAAAAATAGCTCTGATACCAACTAGGTTTTTAGCCAAAAACAAGATTACTTTATTGATTAATGATTGGGGCTTTTATAAGCCTTACAACGAAACTTACAAATAACCCCTTAACCATTTCATAATGACCTATTCACCGATAGGTCCTCAAAACTATCCTAATACGATAAACATAACAACAAACATTAACTTATATTCATATGAGAATTTAAGCAGCATAATAGAGTTTCTTTTGTGAAATATCAGTACCACACAGGTCACAATCAGTACTTTTATTGTACCTGATTGTACTTGGTACCATTTAAAACAGATAGGTTATTTTTATCCAGGAGCATTAATTTCAATAATTTTAATATCATTACTTGATTTATTTCTGTTGTTTCTCTTGCAGCTTCCCCAACCAAGATAGTGAAATGATTGAACAAAAATTACCTTAACTGTTGTAAGTTGCTTATTTATTTATTTTTATTTTTTTAAGTTACCTTAATGTTTTCACTGGGATCAGGGAATATGGAAAATGGATTTGCTTCTACCTCATACAGCACAGAAGAGGCAACAATGACTTCAGATTTATCCTAAATTAATGCAGAAAATACGATTTATCTTGCTTTCAAATTTTCTTTATTGAATAAACATGCTAGTCCTGCCAGCATACAAAATACCTCAACTTTCACAGGCTTTCCTTTCATCTTTTTCACAGGTTCTTTGTCTGCTTCAGTCTTTTCACCTAGGATCTCAGACAACTTATTTTCAATGAGTTCCTAAAAAGAGAACAAAGATTTATTAGGAATATTTGACTTAGTGTTTGGTGTTCTAGCACATTGTGACACCAAAAGCTCCAAACCTTTATGATTTTTGCATCAGCCCAAAGGTGACGCTTTCTGACCTGTCCACATAATTTACCAACTGAAAATGGAAGAGAAAATTATTATTTCCATTTGCATGCATTTTCAAGAATATTATGAGAAGGACCGTGTACTGTACACCCCTAATTCATAAACTAAGGATAGAAAGATCTTCATATATTTAAGCCACCAAGTAAACATCACCCCTGCTCTTCTCACCAGTTCATATATAAATATCAAGGTTCCTGCTAAAACCAATCTTTTTTATTTTCTTTTCTCTTTTTTGACTGTCTAGGTTTAGATTTAAGATTTTATGGTTTCGAGCTGCATTATTTTTATATTTATTTTGTGTTCTGTTTGACTGTCTGCCTAAATTTTACTGAAGACATCACCACCATGTACAATTTGCATTGTTCGGCTTGAGTGAAACAGTCCAACTGAAAAGCAGGTCGTAAATTTTAAAAAGGATAGAACAATAATTAATTACATGATACAAATTACATATATATAATGATAAATTCATTCTGCTCATCCACAAAATAGATTATGCACAGTTCTCTACAATTGTTCTCAGACTTCGATTTATTTTGTTCGAAGTGTTACACTCAGAAAAACCCAAATATATATAATAGACCTATATATGAAATCTAGCCTTACAGAGAATCTTATTAACATCTTATCTGATATCTTACAATTCCTCCAATATTACGCTACAAATGGTATAAACTCTTTAAGAAAAATTATTACTACTCATCATCAGGCATGCAGAAGATGGCCGGCTTGGGAGGCTCGGTAATTTCCACAGTTCCTTCGAGCATTTTTGCTACCTTTCCCATTGAAGGCCGCGAATCGGCTCTATCCTGAACGCACCATATAGCCGTCTTCACCATCCTTTCCACCGCCTCGTCATTTGCCCCATCAATTATTCTCGGATCCACGATGTCCTCCATTTTCTTCTCTATGTATACCTTGTCAAATGCCCACTTTGGAAAATACCTAGAGAGTGAATGCAGAGTGATCGTATGAGAAACAGGACGTGCTTTATCTATCCGATTGGTATAGTAAGGATGTAGTGCGGTATGTGTAAGTACTCCAAATTTGGGGTTAATCCATACTCATTTCAATTCAATTATGTCTCAGCTTCTCCTTACTAAATTAAAACTTAATTAGCATTTAGGTACCAATTGAAACCGACCTAACCTCTGATAAGCCATTTAGCACTCTACACTGAATATAGCATAAAATAACTTACAAAAAATTCTGCCTGAGTCACCACTTACCATTCATCACTCTCCATCAACTCGCGTTGGAATTCATAATTTCTCCGCCCCGAGACGATCTCAAGAAGAACCATTCCAAAGGAATACACATCAGCCTTTGCCGTGATTGGTTCCCGGTGTATAACCCACTCCGGGGCCATGTAGCCCCTGGTCCCACGTATCTTCGACATGGTCACCTTATCCTTCTTGTTAGTCAACTTTGACAACCCAAAATCCGAAACCTTGGGGCAGAAGTCGTCTTCTAGAAGAATGTTCTCCGGCTTTATGTCACAATGAAGCACCCACTCGAGGCACTCTTCGTGTAAATATGCAATTGCTCGGGCTACTCCAAGCGCAATGCGGTACCGTGTATTCCAGTCTAGAAGGGGTCTAGGGGGTTGGAGAAGGGTTGTGCTAGCATCACCTTCCTCTCTGTTTACGTTCTCGTTTAGGTTGGTGTGTGCTGGGAAAATGAACTTGTCAAGGGAGCCATTGGAGACATACTCATAGACGAGCATGCGTTGATCTTTATCAGCACAGAAGCCCCACATGCGTACCAGGTTTAGGTGGTGCATCCTTGCAATTATCGTAACCTTCAAATGATTAAAATGTTTGTAAACAAGTGGGAACATAATAGATTAATACTGTTGAGCATGTTACTACTGACGATATGCCGAACACATAATAAAATTCTCAAAGAATATCATTTTAGTTAATTATCAATTATAATTAAACATCATTGCAGCACTCCATTTTGACTAACTACTACTAATTTTACTTATTTATCATACTTAAATTTGTATATTAAGACAAGGGCCATATTAATACTAGGGAAGATCGCCTGTATAGGTAAATCCCCTTTTTAACTTTTTAAGTAAATTGAACATACCTCTGCCCAAAATTCAGCTTCACCACCACCGATATTTCTAAGCCGTTTAACGGCTATGGCCCGTCCATCAGGGAGTTGCCCCTTATACACAACCCCGTATCCACCCTTTCCAACAATATTTGAAAAATCGCTTGTTGCTGCTTTGAGCTCCGCATAACTAAATCTCCTGGGCCCACCTGCTGGTAAATACTCCAACCCAAAAGTCCTTGCCATGTCTCGGTACTTGGAATATTTCTTCAAAAATGCCCAAAAGGATAAGACCCCGGCCAGCAACTCAAGTGAGAACAGTATAACAATTATGGAAATATTACGTGCCGTGGTCTTGGTCTCATTAGGTGGTGTTGGTAGGGATAAACGCACTGGGCAAACTGTTTCAATCATTTGTGTCATGCCGGTGAAATTACTTGTATCAGTTTCTGATTCTGACACGCGTATATACGTGGCAGTTTCAGTAGCTGGGGACCAGTACCCATCATACAAGGGGCCAAACAGGTTTATGCATTCACGCTGGCCGGTGAACTTGTAGCTGAAGGCTACACAAGTGGAGTATTGCAAGCATCTCGATTGGCATTTAGCAAAGTTCAGAGTTAAGGATGTCGAGTTTTGGCTTAAGTTGCCAAACTTAACAAAATCTAGCTGAAGGAATTTGCTTGATGAACTAGAATATTTCGATTTTAGTGTACAGCCGGTAACAATGTTATTCTTGTATCCAGGAGGACAGACGCACTGGGTACTGTTAGATTCAACTGGTACGCAAATGGCATTGGCACCACAAGTGCCACGGATGGTGCATAGCTCTTGCACGGCTTGCCACACAACACGCCACCTGCCGGAGGTGGAGTTCAAGCTATAGAGTTGCAGATTACCTGTAATTAAGTATAAGCATTTGTCAGATACATGCTGTTTGGTAAAGAGATGAAATTAGTACTTGCTAAATTAGTTACTCCTATCATCAAGTGGATGTAAAAATCCCATTGGTACCCATAACAGTTTGATAAAGTGGGTAATTAAATTTAAGAAAATTTTCTTGAGCAGGAAGCTGAAGAAAAAGCCCAAATAAACAAAGGCTAAAAAATGAGACCATGGTAATATGCATATTACGGATCACCTCGTACTATGAATACATATCTCTATTTTTAAAGTTCAAACAGTCAATCCAAACCATTAAACATAATCTTCATATCAAATGTACATGTAGAGCAAATTTTATATTTTTTTTACTATTTTTTAGTTAGGTAGAAAATAGCTGCTTTTGGATGGTCCAGAATTTTCAAATCAAGTGGTATTTTTCCTATCTAAAAAAAAAAGTAAATAATCTAGAAAATATAAAATTTGGTTTGCAAGTACATTTCCATATGAAGATCATGTAGGAAGGTTCAGATCGGCTGTTTGAAGTTTAAAAATGGAGATATGAATTTATAGCGCGAGTCATTGTGTAATATGCATATTACCATAGGACCATAGCCTCACTCAAGGCTAAATATTACTAGCCAGTACAAGATCAGATTATTAGTGTAGAAGCCATAATTTTTTAAATTGAATAGAGCAACGCATTAACAAGTTAAATTTTTGAAATACCATTTGGATCAAGCGTCAGCCTCCTCAATCGATCTGTCTTTCCATAATCAGATGCGACCTGCCTGGTACCATCAGATAGCATCAGCTGGCCATCATTTGTCAAGTTCGTAATCATTGCTGTGTTATAATAACTGTCATTCGATCCAGAAAGCAACACTGATGCATTCACAAACCGAAACTGACCCTTTCTCATAAAGCTGTTTTTGGGTATTGTCTGGTTTGGAAGAATAGTGTCGTTGAGGTTGTTCATGTCGTTGAGGTTGTTAAAGCTACTCCATGTATTGAATTGGAGCTCTCCATTGTCAGTCAAGACAAGCTGTGGGGAACTTGAACTTGAATTGGTAAGGACACTCCACAAGGTTTGGTTGGAGGAGATGTTGGTGAGGAATAATTCCCCTTTAGAAGAGATAGAGAATTGAGTTTTGGAATCAAACGGGGAATCCCTGAAAATTGACCAAACAACGAATTTGTCGCTGGAATTGGTCACCCAAACTCGAAAGAAATAGGAATCTCCATTTGAAGTGGTTTTTTGAAAGCCAGCGCTGAAGGTGCCGTTTTTCGAAATGAGGTCTGTGCCGTTGGTAGGACCCCATGGTGAGTTGGAGACAGAGAAGGAGGATATGACGGCGGCGGCGGAGGCCGGCGAGAGGAGAAAGAAGAAGATAAGAGAGAGAATTGGGAAGTGAGAGGGGAGAAGAAGAGAGGAAGGAGACATTATTGTCTTTGTGAATTCAGTGTTAGCTGTGGAGCTAAAAAATAAGTTTATGGACTTGTCAAGTTCGCACCACGCATCCTCTGAGATATCTCAAACTTTGAGTGTCTTTTGGGAAAATCTTAACTGTTCAAATACATATTACACGATCTCAAAGCACAAATAATACTATAGACACCGTACACGTCGGTCACGCTAAAGTTGAGATATCTCAGAGGATATGAATTCTCAAGTTCGTTGAAGTTTCTTTTCAGTTTTGTTTAAATATTTTTTTCAGTCTGAAGCCGCCGGAATCATCTTTGGTCGCAAGTTCGCAACTCGCAAGAGGTTATTGGCAATGTTTCACGTCTCCGAAATGTTCAATTGCTTGATAAATGATGACATGGACGTTTCACATAGTAATAAATTTTAAGTTGAAATAAAACCCGAAATTTTTATTAATATCCAAAAAAATAAAGAATTTAAAAAACTATCCAGCTTTTCGAGTTATTTTGAAATCTACCCAAACTGCAAAAAAATTTGTGTTTTTTTTTCAAAACTCAATTTCCGCAAAAATTATTTGCAGTTTTGTCTTCTTTTTTTTCAAAACTCTCTTTCTGCAAAAATTATTTGCGATTTTGTCTTTTTTTTAACAGAAAAATTTATAATTTATTTATTTTTTATATTGAAATATTAGAAATATTATATAATTTGATTTATTAGAAAAACTACAACAAATAACCTGGATCAACATTTTTCAAGCCGGATTTTTCACGGTTATAAGAAAAATTAATATATTTCTTTGTATGTTATTGAAAAAAGAATAAAAATGCTTGGATTCTGAGTTATTGATCGCGGTTCAAAAGTCACTTCTAGATAATACATAAAATATTGTGATCCTTCTAGTTCATTTAATTTTTAAAAAGTTGTATCTATTTTGAGAATTCTTTTTGAATAATAATCATTAAATAACTTAAAGTTTTTGTTTTTTTAAAATAGATACAACTTTTTAAAAATTAAATATACTAGAAGGATCATGATATTTTTTGTATTTATCTAGAATTGACTTTTGAACCCAGGTCAATAACTCATAATCCAAGCATTTTTATCTTTTTTCAATAACACACAAAGAAATATATTAATTTTTCTTACAGTCGTGAAAAATCCAGCCTGAAAAATGTTGATCCGGGTTATTTGTTGCAGTCTTTCTAATAAATCAAATTATATAATATTCCATCTATTTTCAAAGAAATATATTAAATATTTCTAATATTTTAATATAAAAAATAAATAAATTATAAATTTTTCTGTTTAAAAAAACGACAAAACTGTAAATAATTTTTGCAGAAAGGGAGTTTTGAAAAGAAAAAAAAAAAACAAAACCGCAAATTTTTTTTTGCGGAAAGTAGGCCTAAAACCGCAAAAAAAAAATTGCGTTTGGGTAGATTTTGAAATAACTCAAAAAACTGGATAGTTTTTGAAATTCTTTTTTTTTTGGATATTAATAAAAATTTCGGAAATAAAACTAGAATAGCTCCTGTATCTACGTGTATGCAAAGATAAAAAATTATTTGCGGATGCCCTTGTGCTATCCATAGCAACCAAAGCCTTACTCAATATATAAATTGTGTTCTCAAACTACTTGAAATATTAAATTTTAAAATCTAAGATGAACACATAGGGATAAAAAAAAATAAGTAATTTATTTACATTTACATATACAAATTTAAAAAGCTATTATCAAAATATATTTTTTATTAGCAAGTTGTTTGACGTTTTTAAAAATATATAAGTATCTAGAAATATGAAGAGTTTATGTATTCTCGGAGAATAATATATGTATTTATCGTTACTAATAGTGTAATATATTATTTTTGCAAAGTAAAAAGTATTTGATTAATTTTTGTATTGCTTGTCAGTTGTCAAACTAGATACATGGGAAAATTTCTCTATTTTTCTAAATATTCAAGTAAATAATTTCTTACCAAAATAAGCAAAATTATGACAGAATTTTTTTTAATTGACACCCCACTAAATTCGAATTAAACAATTACCACTCAATTAACTATATTTAAAATCCTATCACCCACACATACTTAGTCGGTCATCAAATTGAATTTGTGCGCAGACTGAGAATGTACACTAATTTAGTATGCCGACTGAGTATCCGCACCAAGTTTCCTTTTTTTTTTGTTTTGCAATTCATTGGGAGTAGTTCATTGGTATGCAAACTTGATGCTCAACTATAGTCAAACTTTAGAGGTTCAAATAATATAAGAGGAGGGTTAAAATGCACCATCTTTAAGTTTTTGTACTTCTAACGTGTACCCTTCTCTCATATCTTTATTTTCAAAGTTTAAATAGTCGGTTTGAATCTTCCAACGCGTTCTTCATATTAAAATGTGCTTGGAGACAAAATTTTATATTTTTTGGAATTTGTTTTACTATTTTTTCAGAATTTTTTATTGAACTAAACAATAAAAAAAATTCAGCAAAGTGATGATTTTCAAAAATTCTGAAAAAATAGTAAAAAATTTCCAAAAAATGTAAAATTTTGTCTCCAAGCACATTTTAATATGAAGAACGCGTTGAAAGGTTCAAACCGACTATTTAAACTTTGAAAATAAAGATATGAGAGAAGAGTACACGTTAGAAGCACAAATGGGAGAGTACATTTTAACACTCATAATATAATATGGAATCTAGCACTTGGTAGTGCGTAGGCCAATGATAATCAGAAATAAATCTACTGCGATCTCAAATCCAACCTTTCGTTTGTTTTGAAAATCGTGTATAAAAAGAACTTTTATAGAGATTTGTACAACTCAAAAAATAAAATGTTGAATTTGAAATTGTAGGGATCCTACAATCCCTTAGGATCGTAGCAGATTTACTTCCATGAAAATCATATAAATGGGACCCAACCTGTTCGAATCAAAACATTATACTATTTTCGTTGAGAGAGTAAATGGACCCATGAGATGTTGAATGAATTGCAAAACCGAAAGAAAAAAAAATTGGTTGGTATATTCAGTCAGCGCATCAAATTGATAGGTATATTCAGTCGACGCATCAAATTGGTGCGCATTTCCAATTTGCATATCAGTCTAATTTGATGCACCGACTGAGTATGCGTGGGTGGTAACAATTAAAATTTGACTAATTGGGTGATAATTATTTAATTGTGATTTATTAGGGTGCTAATTTAAAAAAAATTCGAAAATGATGAAAAGTTAAACAAATAAGAAATTTGAAGAGGTAAACATTAGTAGGAGAATGGACGTATCAGACCGAAATTTTTAAATATACCATGGTTCAAAAAAAGATAAATCCAAACACCCTTTTTTTGAAAAATTTTGAATTTTGACACGACCACATCCCGAGGGAGCGGCCACCCTGTTTTCAGTTCAAAGTCACATGAGAAAAAGAAAAAAAAAAAAAACAAAGCAAAAAAAAAAAAAATGGGCCGCTGTCCCTAGATGCGGTCCACAGAAAAGTGGCCGCATCTAGGCGATGCGGTCATGTCAAAATTCGAAAATTTTCAAAACCGGGGTGTTTGGGTTTATCTTTTTTGGAATGATGGTATATTTAAACATTTCGGCGTATCAGAAGAGGACAGACCATAAATGAACTTCTTTTGGAGGAGCTGAAATTTCTTATTTTTAATTAAAAATGAATTCTAAAACTACGTGATTAAATTTGAATAATAAGAATTTGAGTTTGCCAATTTTGTGATAGATGAATTTACATAGTCGCAGAAAAATAAAAGCTATACAAAGGCATTCGAGAATTTACAATACAGAAGCCGAGAAGCGTGAAGAGCAGGAAACAAAAAAGTTAAGTTCTAGCAATTATGTGTACATATTGGGTTCGTACTTGATATTTCTTATCCAACAATGGTCTACGGTTGCAACCGTGCAACTTGCGAGTTTGATCAAATATATCCAAAGACGGAGCAAGTGGATCCGTGTTTTTTATTATTTAAATTTCGTCTTGAGTTAAATTTGATGAAACTTTGATTAAAACACAGAAATTCGGGTCGGGAGAGATGTGAATTTTGATAAATTATAAAAAAGATAATTATATTCAACACGGGAAAGAAGACTACTGAGTTGCCCATAGTATCGTTCAAGGATGGAATTAGATTTTGACCATAGTACCTTTCAAGTAGGGAATTTTTTTTTGATAGTAATTAGCAGAAAAGAAGAGAGAGAAACAGAAAGAGTACAATATTTTTTATATGCATAGTAAGATCGGTATGAACAGTACCGATCCTAACTTTTTTTTTTTTTTTTTTTTTTGTAAAGTTAGGATCGGTACTGTTCATACCGATTCTAACTTTTTTTTTTTTTACAGAGTTTGAATTGATATTTTAAAATAGAACAAAAAAAAAAAAAAAAAAAGTTAGGATCGGTACTGTTCATACCGATCCTAACTTTTTTTTTTTTTTTTTTACAGAGTTTGAATTGATATTTTAAAATAGAACAAAGTTAGAAAAAAAAAAAAGTTAGGATCGGTATGAACAGTACCGATCCTAACTTCACAAAAAAAAAAAAAAAAAAAAGTTAGGATCGGTACTGTTCATACCGATCTTACTATGCATGTAAAAAATACTGTACTCTTTCTGTTTCTCTCTCTTCTTTTCTGCTAATTACTATCAAAAAAAAATTCCCTTTCAAGTAGGGGTGTCAATGACACCCGTTTACCCGTTTACTCTACCCGTATCGTATTCGATAAAACGGGTATGGATAAAAAAAAAAATTTGATTAACTTATTGAGTATGGGTATGGGTACGGGTAAAGGTGATTTTGTACCCGTTAGGTAACAGATAATTATATAAAATAAATTATATCATAAGAAGAATATTATGTTAAACATTTTACTTTTTTATTTGAATGTTTTATTATTTAGTTAAGGAATTTAATTTGTTAGAAGAGATATTTGTGATTTTGATTTTTTTTGCTTAATAAAAAACTATTACTTAGAATTAATTGCATATTTATATTTTAATTTTATATTAGTAATTGTGAT
This sequence comes from Carex rostrata, assembly GCF_964058835.1. Lineage (NCBI taxonomy): Eukaryota > Viridiplantae > Streptophyta > Magnoliopsida > Poales > Cyperaceae > Carex > Carex rostrata. The sequence goes on from NC_135924.1 coordinate 8,283,703, forward strand.
TGTATATGTATGTGATAAGTTTTGATGGTTTATTTAAAAAATTAATAAAATTATTATATTTATATTATCCGTTATTCGCCCACTACCGTTTCATTATCCGCTAATTTTAACGGGTATGAGTAGGGTAGGGTAAGGCAAATTCTTAGTGGGTATGGGTAGGGTGTGAGTAATGTCAATTATTACTCCAAAGAGAATTAAATTACTTTCATGATTCTAATTTTTTTTAATTTTGTAAATTAAAATTTAATTGAATTTTTCTTCTTCTTTAAGTTTTAATGTAGTCCAGTTTTTCTTATAAATTGTCAAATATTTGTTTATAATTTAGTAGTTAAAGTTGCTTATGCAGGTGTGGGAGAACTTAAGTTCAAATCCTACGTACTATAACATTATTCATTTTTACATTTATTTTCCAACTCATTGTCTAAATTTTCTAGTTTTGCCTCTGATAGAGTGAATTTTCTCTTTTTTACTATTAAGCCTGCTAAACAAGAGCGGAGTAATACTTTCAGACTATAGAGGTCAGACACACACACATTGAAATGTCAATCATATTTTTTTTTCTACAAAGAAAAAAAATATAGATCAAATTTATAATATCATAATATTTTACTTTAAATTATATAAAAACTTATGTATAAATAAAAAATAAAAAAATAAAAACTTAGAAGTCAATTGAATTGACCCATACTTTCTAGTATAGTCTGCTCCTGCTGCTGGGTAACCAAAAGGTTTGTGCTAATAGAAGGTGTTTCTTTTATATGTATATTTTTTTGCTTTTATGCCTGTTGGTAGATGAAAACAGAGAGCTAGTTGTTTGTTTTATTTTATTTTGGGTAAGTTGTGCATGTTCTTTATAAAATTTAGTATTTTATATGTAAGTTTAATTCTAATTTGAGAACTGATCTACACAATCATTCCATTAGTATTTTCAATTGACATAATTAAAAAAGAACAAAGCATTTTAATGACATTAATTCTTCTAAAAAGTAGGTAATTTGCCTACAAATTACTAAATCAACTAAAAGAAATATAAATAAAAAGGTGAAGGAAAAGTGAAAAAAAAAATCAAAAGAAAGAAAATACATGCACTTTTTAACCCTAAAAAATAACTACTGGAAAAAAATCATCATTCGGATTTCGGATACCATTTGCAAAGCCTTGTTAACTAATTTAATATTTGTTTTAGATCCGCAATCCATCAATGATTATTTTCTCGTATTGCCTCGTCTTATGTTACCTAATCCGTCATTCAATAATTACAAAATTTGACCCGATTTATATCTATACCTGGCCAAAAAAGTCTTAATTTATATTTAAAAATCGATTAAAACAGACTAATAAAGAATGGATACACAAGTAATACAATTACTTGAAACTCTCAAATAAATCTAAAATGAACGAACTATATCTACTCAAAACTCTCCAATAAATTTAAAATTAACGGTGCATGTGTACTCAAAACTCTCCAATAATTTCAATCGTAGAACTCTCCAGTAGATGGCAGAGCATATTTTACTTTATTTTTATTCCTCTTGTTTTACATCTTGTTTAACAGCTTAAATTAAACCAACCAGAGGAGAGAAAAAAAAATTCAAAATTAGTTTTATCTATAACAGTGAAATCTACATGTGAAATAAGTGTGAAATAAAGTAATCCACTTGAAAATGTAAGTTAAATTGTTCCGTTGTAACTCCATTTCACTCCTCATGTTTTATATCTCGTTTGACAACTTCCTTCAAAAAAAAATTCTTCAAAAATATCTCATTTGACAACTTAACTGTGAATTAAAAATTCACTCCACCTCTTACTTCACAATCAAGTGTGAAAGAAAAAACCAACGCCACCTCACCTCATCACCAGTATACTTCACCTTATCTACCTGATAATATATAACTTTCAATTCTACAGTCATGTTCAAAAACACTTTCAAGTTCCTACTTTTCAATACTAAGTAACAATCAACTAAGTCCTTGGCTGACCTCCATATTTTTTTTATGAGTAGACCAATTCTTTAGTGAGTTTGACTTCAAAACTTATCACAGTGACTTCAAATATCAAATTCACACTGTTGAAACCGATATTTACTTCAAAGAGTAGTGTGTTTACAGATTAAATTTATAAAATTTTAAATTAATTTAGTATAAAATCAAGAGATAAAAAACCATAAAATGTATTAAAATTAATTTATAAACTTTTTTACCACTTTGATTCTATACTAAATTAATTCTAAAATTAGTGAATTTGACATGTAAACGCATCGCTAGTGAAGTAGATGAGTTTCAACGGAGTAGATTCGAATTTAAAGTTATTTCGATAAATTCTGAAGTTATACTCACCAAAAAAAATTGATGAGCTTAAAAGAACACTCTAGTTTTATTTTATTTTTAATTACAAAAAAGGTAGAGGTTTTTCTCCATCTTGAATAGGATTTGAATAGCTTTCAATGTATTGATGACTGATAATCTACCCTTTGATTGTCTCCCATTTTAAATAAAGGGCGAATTTTATATATACCACTCAAAAATTATAAAATTATGTATTTACCATCTAAATTTTTATAATTACATATTTACCATCTAAAAATCTAATAACTCACGTATTTACTCAATTAATCAAAAAATAAAATTAATTTAAGTTTAAGATTATATAAACTATAATTAATAAGTTATTTAGTCTCTTCTCATTCTCCGCCTCCTTTCTCTTTTGCGCACATATTTTTCTCTCGTCTTTTTTGACGTAACTTCTCATTTTCGCTTAAACTCTTCTTATCTTGTCGCTCCCGCTTAAACTTTAAGAGAAGGGGTAGCAAACTCAGATTTAAGGATTCAAACTCCAGCTTAATTGTCTAAAAACAAGGTGACCACTCAAACTTTTCAAACAAAATAACTCATATTGAATTCGACGATGATATCACAAACCGTTATCAAAGTAGTAACTGAGTTTGAGAATCTGTGTTTTATTAGTGGCTTAGTTTGAAATATATATTTTTAATCTTTTATATTGGGTATAGAACGGTTCTAAGGAAAAAAAGAGAGGTGCTAAGTTAATCCTTGATTAATTATAATTTTAAGAAAGTTAAACATAATTAATCTGAGTTTTTGGTATATTTGATATATACTAGATTTATATTGGATAAATATATGAGTTTTTAAATTTTTAAGTGGTAAATATGTAATTACAAAAATTTGGATGGTAAATATGTAATTTCATAGTTTTTGAGTGGTATACATGAAATTCTCCCTTAAATAAACGAGTCAAAGTTCCCTTCTTGAATTGAAATTCGACCTAATCATTGACCAACTCATTTCCCACGTCTAAAAAATTATGATTGAATCATTAACATTAGAAACTACCAAACGGATTATAAATGATTAAGCAAAAGAAAATTATAAAAAAAATGCGAGCAGAAATGAGGAAAAAACTGTCGAGCATATCTTCAAGTTTTAATCTGTGTGACTGTCCAAAGGAGGGCTTGACCCTCGTTGTTCTTCAAAAAAAATCTGTGTGACTGTCCAATGGAGGTCTACTTATAGAGTCTGAGTCTCAAAAGAAAAAAAAGAAAAAGACTGCATTGTGCAATGGAGTGTCGCTGGCCAAACACCCATTTAGCAATAATAAAACAAAATTTGGCAATAATAAAACAAAACTTGGCAATTATGAACTTTCTTCTTTCACTACTTCGGCGGGAGAGATGGAGAGATGCACAGAGATATTGAACAGAAATCAAAAGCATCCATTCAATGTACGAAAGATGTGCATCTAGAGTATGTAGATTTGTTTAATGATGCAACTGCTTTCTAAGGTGTTTTATGAATATCTTTTCTTAATAAGAAAAAGTGAAGGCTTAGAGCACTAGACCTTCACTTCTACCTAAAAAATATACGCTAAGCATAGCACAAAGTATTCAGAAAATTGGCATTGCATAATCTTGGCAGGAGTTTGTAATTTTAAATAATACATTTTTAGCTTTTAAATTATTTCTACTAGGGGTTTTTTAACAGTCGGTTTGATTAAAACCGAATTAAAATAGTCAAATCAATATTTTATTTAGATTTTAAAAATTTAACCAAATCAACCGAATTAAACTCGTCAACCGAATAACAACCAAACAAAAAAAAACAAAGTAAATTACAGATTGTTTGATTAAGCTGAATCAACTGAATTCAACTTGTCAACCGAATCAAAAAGACCAAATTAAATTTCGGTTTGTTTTATAAAGTCGAAATAAGTAAGATTAAATTTCAAAATCTTAAAACTCAATACATAGACAGATACATGCAATAATAATATAAATAAGTATCAAGATATATATCAGTCGAACTGAAATAAGATTAATTAAATAGAATTAAATATAAAAAACCAAAGTAATTGAAATAAATTTCGATTTATTTAGTTGAACCAAATTATAAAAGATTAAACCGAAAAATCAAAGTAATAAAAAATTCAACCGAGCCAAACTATTTAATCAAAATGTATCGATTCGGTTAAAAATCCAATAAACCGGATCCAACAAACGCCACAATCCAACTCTAGATTTCTGAAACAACTACTGTTGTGTACTGTTTCACAACCACCTATCAAAATCAAAATAATTGCTCACTTTCTTCTCTCTAGCCCGTTTATGGGGGTAATAAAAAAACACAATCCAACTCTAGATTTCTAAAACAACTACCGTTGTGTACTGTTTCACAACTAGGGGAGAGTAAATTGCTCATAACTCGTGAGTCGCTCATAACTCGCTCATTAAATGTTTACTTAAACTCACTCATTTATCAACTCGCTTAAACTCGTTCATTAACAACTCGCTCATTTATTAAATGAGCGAGCATGAGCATTTCCCAACTCGTTCATTTAGGATTTGCTACATCTAATTCCTGCCACATTCAATCTCAAATAAATTTCTGCCACATCAGCCTTGCCTCATTAAATCATGTGTAATATTCATAGTTTCATCATACATTCATTTTGTTACGTTACGAAATTTTTACAATTAAATTGAAATGAATTAAGAGAAAGAATCAAGTTAATTGTGTTAATAAAATGGAAGTTTAAACCTTAACCAAGGTTTCCCTAAATAAGTAAGTTAATTGTGAATTGAAACCGCGTCGAAATTTCGAGATTTCGGAACTTTATAGGCTCAGTGCGGATTAGATTGACCGCAGTGCGGGTGGAAGTCATCCGCAGTGGCTCAGACTTTTTCTGGAATTTTGACAAAAAAATGACTAAGTAGTGAGTGCGGGTGAGGGATCCGCAGTGCGGATGGGTTTAGCCGCACTCATGAATTTCTGTATTGCAGTGAATTTTTCTGAAATCGGCTAAGTAGTGAGTGCGGATGAGGTTGAACCGCAGTGCGGATCAGGTTCATCCGCAGTAGGCTCGGACTTTTCCTGGATTCGGCTGACAACCGACTAAGTCTCGAGTGCGGATTAAGTCACCCGCAGTGCGGATTAGCTAATCCGCATTCAGGGTAATTTTAACCCTAAAACCCAAATTAAACCTTCTCTCTCTCTCACTTCACCATTATCCCCATTTCTAAGTTATTTTCGGTTAAGAGAGAAGAAAAAGATCCCGTGAGTTTCCGTTTCTTCCAGACTCCCGATTGTTGCGAGAAATCGAGTTTGGAACCGAGAAAGCAGCCGAGGATCTCTCAGAACCCTTCTATTTGGTATTTCTTTCTCTCCTTTTTACTTTCGAAACCTCGAATTTTCTCGATTTCTCGGATTCTCGTTTTAAACCCGAGATTTGTGCTCGAATTGCTCGAGGACTAGTTCCTCTACACTTCTTACTAGTTTGTTTGTCATTCTTTTTCCCGATTTCTTCCGATTTATGAAATCTGATTTCTAGGGTTTCGTGCCAAAATTGAAAGTTGGCATAATCGTGATTTGATTTGCCTAACCCGACCAATTAGACTTGTAATCGGTAGGGTTGCCTCCTGATCGTGAATTTTTAGAACATTTAACGGCCGATTTGAGGTTTTGACCAAATTAGGGTTAACCAAACGGTGGATTGAATTGAACCGAGAACCAAAGTAGTGAAACGGTGATTTATGGTCACCAAATGGAGTTTGTATGGTCCCGAGGACCTAGATGAATTTTGTGTGGTTTTAGAGGATTTTGGTAAGAAATAATGAACCGAACGAATTGATACCAAAAACATCGAAATTGATTAGGGAAGGTATAAGCCCTAGAAGTAACTCGAGTAAACCTCTCGACCCTGAACCAATGTTAAACCTAGTATACGTATGATATAGGTGTAGGCTCGGTCGAGTAAGAACTTGCGAGACCATACGAGACGTCCGATCCTTAGCTTAAGCGGTACGCTCGTCAAAAAGGTGCGGGATTCTTGGACTTGTTTGATACTTTATTTTCAGGAATTAAACTGTTTATTCGTTTGTCATGTTGAATGATTAATTGTTGCATATTTTGGAATTCATACTGCATATTGATTCTTGCATAAATGAGAAGGATTGAATGGTTTTAGTTAAGGTTGATTGGCATGTTGGTACGGTTATTAATTGTTTAGTTATATGAATTGTTCTTGTTGTGAATGAATCTGCCAGGCCGACCTGTTTAGGTGGCTGGTTAAGGTAACGGTGGCCTATCCGTTGACCGGTGTTTATGAATTTGCCAGGCCGACCTGTTTAGGTGGCTGGATAGGGTGACGCTGCTGACTTATGCGTTTGACCTGTTAGAATTTGCCAGACCGACCTGTTTAGGTGGCTGGATAGGGTGACGCTGCTGACTTATGCGTTTGACCTGTTATGGATTTGCCAGACCGACCTGTTAAGGTGGCTGGATAAGGTGACGGTGAGCTATCCGTTGACCATGTGTTATGATTTTGTGAGACTAACCTGTATGTGTGGCTTTGAGATATATTTGCTTGAGATTTAGCAAAGTTGACCTGTATAGGTAACTTTGATTCCGTGTGTTGCATTTGTGTCAAGTTGACCTGTATTGGTGACTTGTAACCGAACCTTAGGAAATGGTTAAGCCAAACAGCAATTGCAGATGGGTGTCCGATAAAGGTTCAGCTTGGTTGGCCATCTGTAGGTGCTTGTAACCCTACAGATGTGGGTTTGATAACGGTTCAGCTCGAAAGAACATCTGTAATTGCTACCAGCCCTAATGAACTGAGTTAGGAATCGAGTTAAGCCAAAATAGATGTTGTGTTTTGAAATCCATATTGAAATTCCGTAAACTGTGTTTCAGGTTGATTAACTGTTGTCGAGTAGTGGCATTCTGTTATTTATGTTTTCTTATATACTGTTGCATTGTTATTGTTTGGGTTTCATTATTGAATATAGAGTTTGATTGCAAGTCCAATAATTCATATGTGGCAAAATTCGCACTGAGAATTTATTCTCACCCCCACCTTCCCCGTTATTTTACAGGTATTGGTGCGATGGATTCCGGAGAGGCACGAGAGTAGTAGGCCTTAGTAGCTTACCAGTATACGACCCTAGATATGTTTTGTTGTATAGATTTAGGGTAGGCCTCGTGGTTGGTATCCGGATGAGATACTTATATTGTATTATTTACTGTCCAGACTGTGTACTCTGATTATATATATTAGAAACTTGTTTTGAATTGCGTGTTGTTGGTTTAAATTTTGATTAGCCTTGTAAGCATACACGGCGTTGTATGCTTACGGCGGGGGACTGTTACTACCCGTGGCCGCGGGGTGTGACACATTTTTTTTTTAATTCGGCAAAATAAGTTGAAACTATTACACTTTGTTGGATTATACTATTGATTTTTGTTATATTCTATTGTTGTTTATTGGACGATAGCTGTGAAAGTATCACCGTTGAAGTATTGATAATACTGTTGATTTTTGTAATATAATTCTATTTTTGTTAGATTTTTATTATATTTTATTTAAATAAATTATGACAATTTATTAAATTTTAGTACTCATAACTCGCTCATTTCCGACTCTCTCATTTATCAACTCGCTTAAACTCACTCATTTACTAAATAAACGAGCATGAGGATACCCTAACTCACTCATGCTCGCTTATTAATCTCCCCTATTCACAAACACCTGTCAAAATCAAAATAATTGCTCACTTTCTTCTCTCTAGCCCGTTTACGGGGGTAATAAAAAAAACAAAGAAGAACAATTGTACGAATTCAATAGAATTGACGAGGGGATTGTGACTGGTCAAAGTCAATTGTTGAGTCCTCTACGCTCTCAAGTTGTTCTGTTAATATCAGGAACCTCATTTATTATATTATACGCTGCTATCTTATCTTGTACAGAAGCGACCAGCTGCTGTCTGTCTAAATCGGAAACAGTTTTGTCGAAAATCAGACGGCTGTGATCATCCATCCCATCATGTTATAAGTTTTGACCAGCTGTTCTGTATGGTATAGAGTAGTGTGGAAAAAACATCCGTGACTAGCACGCTGTGATTTTGATTTCATGTTGTGTTGTGCTGTGCCGTAATCAAGTGAACAGTTACACGTGCCATGACCAAAATGTTAAGGGGTAGTCACAGCACGCGAGTCACGCTGTGATTATTCGTGTGCCGTGTCCAAACGTAACTGATTACGTTTCTCACGTTTAATTATTTATTTCATAATTTAAGTTAGTTTATTCAAGATTCACCATTTGATTAAGACCTAACGGTTCTAATTACACGTGACTCGCGTGATTACGTGACGTACCGTGCCGTGATCGGATCTTTCGCATGACGTGTCATGTCGTGCCAAATTTTTCAAAAGCTGATCACGGCACGCGAATAGTCATAGCATGAGACACGCGAATCACAGCACAAAACAGTCACACATGTCGTGCCATTCCGTGACGGAGCCCGCTCTGCCGTGCCATTTTTGCCACTCTAGTTTAGAGTCGATTGACTATGAATAAAATATATAGGGATATTACGTACTGCTGAAGTTCCCGTCTGTTAATAGAATAAGCTAGTTTTAATTACAACGCTTCTTACATTATTGGGTCTTTGAGGCCCTCTACAAAATTGGGATTGGGTTAATATTTACCTTATGAGGCCTTCCCTACTACTAGTGGGCTTGGCTAAATTATTATCATCACCCGATATCCCCAAAATTTGAGTTTGGATCTGGACAGTCCGATCTGCTCTGGCAGGACTATTAAACGGGTGACGTGCATTCCACCTAGGGATGTAAAGTGTAAACGGTTGGATACGGATCGGATAGTGGCATTACTGTATCCATATGCGTTATAATTTTTCGATACAGATACGGATACAGATGGTCTCAGATACAGATACGGATCGGATATTAAATGTTACGGATATGAATACGAATCGGATATTGAACGGATTGGGATATTTTTCATAATTAGCTTGTTAGTTACAAAACATTTATTATATATTAAAATATTTGTCACTAATTATTTCATTATATTGTTCATCAAAATATATATATCTATATGCAATTTAATAAATTATTAGTACAATATGCAATTTAATAAATATATATGAGTGATGCTTCTATGGACATAAGGACCTATTTGTAAAATGAATATATTTTTATTTTCAAAGTTCAAACAGCCGATCCGAACCGTTCATCCTGTTCTCCATATTAATATATCTTTGGAGACCAAATTTTACATTTTTCTGAATTTAGTTACTATTTATTAAGATGGGTACAAAAAATATCAAATTCAGACCATTGAATTTTGTACCCATCTTAATAAATAGTAAAAAAATTCAGAAAAATGTAAAATTTGGTCTCCAAGCACATATTGATATGGAGAACAAGATGAACGGTTCGGATCGACTGTTTGAACTTTAAAAATAAAAATATGTTCATTTTACAAATAGATACTTATGTCCATAGAAGCCTTTGCCAATATATATAGCATATTTGTTGTGATTTAAAAGTGTAAACGATCGGATACGAATAGTTAAAAGTTTTACTGTACTTATAATTTTTTGGCTACGCATCGGATAATTTAGGTAATTTTTCGGATTTAAATCCGAACGGAATCCGTTTACACTCCTAATTCCACCCCGAACCGGATTGACCGAATTCTGATTGGACGGTCTGGATCCAAATCCAAAATTTGCATTACTTTAGAGGATCCGCATTCCCCCCCGATCTCTGAATTCGCATCCTCTGAGGTATCCCAAGCTTTCAGTGTTTTTTCTGGAAAATATCAACCGTTCAAATAAGTTCTACACGAATCTCGAAGCTCAAAAAACTGGTCCCAGCGCTATCCCCGAATAGTCATTGTACACGTCGGTCACGCAAAAAGTTGAGATATCTCAGAGGATACGCACTCCCAGATCTCTTCGCCACGAAGAAACGAACTTAGAAGATCTTCGAAATTTCATAATTGACACGTAACCGTTCCTATCTCTCTCTCTCTCAGTCTCTCGGATTGATCGATGGCGTTGCAGTGGGTGATACTGACCTGGGTGGTGGCTGCGGAGGCGGTGCTGTCGCTGCTGCTTACGCTCCCCTGGCCTCGCCTCATCAAATCTCAGATCGTTTCTCTCGTCTCCTTGATTCTTCGGCCTGCTGCTGGCGTTCTCTTCTTCGCTGCCTTCCAGCTCCTTGGTTAGTACTCTCTCCCTTTCTTCCTCTTTCTTCGTTTATACCATTTGTATTGCGAAGAGTTGATTCAATTGAGTAGTTCGCGATTGTCAGCCGGAATAAGGTGCTTTTTATCATAAGACAGACTGGTGATGTCTCCAAATTTGTCATTTTAAGAGGTGTCTTATGGGAATTCTATGCTAGAAGGAAAGTTTCTTTAATTTGCTAACTGAATGATGGCGATTGGCTGTGTTTAGCGTTAATTAAGGTTTTAAGCTGCGTACTTTATGGATGAGTCCTACACTCCAAATATTACTTTTATTATGGAAGTTGTTATGTTGGAAGCTAATTCATGTAATTGTACCTCTTTGTGTTGTTGTTGTGAACTTATGATTCTTCTTTTACTATTAGATCTGTATTGGAAGAATGAGCACAGGCTTACATGCTCCTCAGAGATGTGCACCTCAGAGGAAAGAACTCGCTATGAAAAATCGGTATGTGCTCAAAAGCTATTTGTTGTACCACTGCAGCATATATTATTTATATTGCTGCATCTATCGCTTTGTTCCTTTTTGGAGTTGTCCTGATTATTCTGTACAATTTTTTTTTTTTTATTGTTTTCATGTATATATTTTCTTGACAATTTTATTGTACTGTTACATAGTCAAGTATCAATTGAATTACTGCAGTAAAATATTTTTTTTAAAGTAGCATAGCTTCCGGCTACCCTTTGTTTCATGATGAAGCATGAGCTACATTAAGTGTATCTTATCTTAACTAAAACTGGTACTTTTTATTGTATGTTCTATTGCGCTAAATGATACATGTACAGGACCAAAACATGAGAGACCCATGGGGCTTCATGTCCCTCATGTTTCTTTCAGAAAAAGGCTGAAACAATCTTAGCTTGTCCTTTATGAGTGAGTGTGAAATAGGAATGTTATTTTGGTCATTAATTTTAATGGTAAGGATATTACAATGGGGAATGTAGTGCTTCCCATACTCCTAGGAAAATGTAGAATTTTTTAAGCTTTTTTGTAATTTTTGGTCTCTTGCGATAAATGGAAATGCATTTGCCTAAGTTCGTTTTGTTTAATTATTTAATTAACTTTTCTCACATGGATATATGTAGATCTTCAAAGCTCAAAGAAATGCAATTCTTTGTGTCTCAGCTTGCCTCCTTTATTGGTATGTTTATTTACTACAATCAAACTGTCTCTTAACCACAAGTTCTGCTGGAGCATTCTCTGATGCTAGTCTTTCTAGATGATGAAATTAAAATTACCCAATAGAAGATTAGAAGTACATGTTTTGTTACTCTTGTGTACCGGATGTCTATTTTGTTTTCTTATCTCATGTTTATTTCTTTTCTTTCTTTTTTCTTTTTTTGGTGGGGGAGGGGGGAGGGAGGAGGGTGATCCTTGCAAATCTAGTTCCACTGTGGGGTTGATTATTTTTCAAAGAAAGTGAACACAACAACTACAATTGCTGAATGCTTCTCAAAACTGTGCTTGAAGAACAGTTAATATAGCTTATGTTTCACATGTAGGTGCATGTCCCGCATCTGCAAATTTCACAAGGTTATAAAAGGATTAGAGGAGGCTGAGAAGCGCCTAAAGGAAAATTAGATCCGATGTTCTATGCAGTTGCTGAGTCGAAGTCGATACATTAGTATATTGTATTTTTTTGGTAACTACTCATTAGAAGTATTAATTTTGGTGTGTATTTTTATGTCAATACTTTTCTTTGCTTATGTCGTAGTTTTTTTTGCTTTTCTGACCCACCTTGCTTTGGGTGCTTTTCGTCCTTATGGATGTATCAAACTTTCAGTATGCAAATAATATTTCTACAACAAAAATTTTGTGCTTTTCTGATAAAGAACTTGTGTACCAAGGTTAGTTCAGTTAAACTTGATGCAGGATTATTGGGGAAGTATAACTGTACTGATGTGTACTTTTCTTTGGTTTGTTGGAGCATAACAGTCCAGAAATGTTGTACTTCCAAATTTAATTTTATTTTTCTGGAATTAATCTTCCATCAAGGTTTATGCTATTAATTTAAGATCAACCAAAACTTCATTCAAACTCCCTGTGTTATGTCTTTGATTATTCGTAGTACCATCAAGAATATTTTTCATTTTTTTGTTCATTCTAGATATTGCTTTAATACTTGATCTTATAATATCCATTTTCATATTAATAATATCTGTATTTTCATTTTTATGTTGTAAAACCGAGTCATATTAGTATTTATTTAATATTTGATCTATATTTATTAATTGTTTGGTTGTATTATATTTGTTTCCGGTAAAAAGAAATATATCCGGACACCAGTGTACACTTTGTTTTCCACAATGGCAAATAAGCCTGATGATTTTTCAAATAATTGCTCAAGAGTCTTGATTTTTTTTTTTCGAAATTGAATCTTGAGCAATGAGTTTCAGTCCAATGATGCTAGGTTAATCTACCTCCTGTGTTTTAAATACTTTGTTTCTATGATTTCTATTGATTATATGATAAATTAATTTGTTGGTTAATCCAACTCTTATATCTGACTTGTTAATTCAATTCTGTCAAAGCAATAAGCTTTTGGAATGCACAGGTGAATACCAATTCGCTGAGAGCCTCTGCTTTATCATAACAGTAAGAGGTTTGTGTTATCATAGTAAGAGGTTCCAACACAAACGTACCAAACAAACAGTGATGCCAAGTTTATTTAGATTGAAATCAAAACACAACTCACATGCTAGCCTTTTTATTTATTTTTCATGGAAGCAATTTCTTTAACTTACGAACTTTCGTACTTTCGTCATATTTTTAGTTATATTTTTGGGAACTCCTTTGTAATTGAGCACTTGGTTTTTATTTATTTTAGTCCTTATATCCTAAGAATATTTTTTTTGTTTCCTTTTTTTAGGGGTACTGGTGTTCCTTGTTTCTTGAGTTGGCCTTCTTTTATTTTTTTTATTTTTATTGTTTCATGCTTATATTCACTGAAACTTGGATGATAATTTTCTTAAGAAATCATCAAGAGTATTCCAGAGAAAAACTTCATATTAGCTTGAATACCTTCCATTAAGAAACAGAAAGAAGAGATTGCGTTTAATTTAGGATAATGTTAAACACTGCACAATATATGCAGTCCTTAACATTAAATTATCTTCCCGCGTGGTAAACATAATTGAAAATATTATGTTTTGTTGATGTTCTTTAAAGTCTAGGAAGTAGGAAGGATAGAAACTAATAAAGCAATAAAACTTTTACCGTGTGACATCAGTAGACATGCGTTTGCAGACTAAATTCCAGACCAAATTCGGTGTTAGTGGCACGTTCTATTATTTCCAATAGCGTACTTGCGGTGTTCTTTGACTGGGTAAGATTTTTTTAAGCATCGCACACATCCGAATTTGTTAGATGTTCTTTGGCTAGGTTAGATTTTTTAGTATCTCACAAGTCTGAATTTGTTAGTAATCCAAATGCAGGCTTGCTACTTGCTAGTGCAGGTAAAGGATCAGTAATCTGTATCTGATTAAACTTATTCTACCTATATACAAATTGAAGCATTGTTTGTGAAGCCCCGTTCCACGATTTCCCAGAAAATATGAAAAAAAAAAAAAAAAGGCAAGATGTGAGCATCAGACCCATCACCAAAGGCATCTCTTTGAACACAACACATTACATTGAATTTTAAAGAGAAAGAGAGCTGATGCATCATAGCAAATCGCTTGAGATGCATTGAAATCCTTTTAGAGTTAGCGACCCCAGGCCTGAATTAAGCATACACTATATATTATAACATGCCTTGCGAATTACCAACATAAATTAGAGCACAATATTTTTCTAGGTAAACATGACACAAAATAACAGAGAAATCCTAAACAAAACAAACGGAATAAAAAGACCTCTATACCCACATTTTCTTGGTGGCCTCCATTCTTTCAAGCAAACTCGCGATCTCGGTCTGCATTCGCATCTTCATCTTTTGGTAGTCCAGTTGCGAGTTCTCCAGCATTTTTAGCTCCTCTATCTTCTTCCTACGCCTCTCGTCTGCCTCCTGTCACAACCCATGATATAACTTTCAAAACATGCTAGATATTATCAACAAAGCTTTAACAAAACTCAATACAGGCCACTCTTCTTATGCCTCAACAAAGCTAAACTTCTGCCCCTGTACTAAATTTAACTAATAACCCAATATATCCCCTATTAACCTACATCTGTTAACTTAGGCCAAGTTCAAGCATGCAGTTACTCGATCTGGTTCAATTCCACAAATAAAACTCACCATCTAATTGTGTTTTATTTTAGTAGCTAAGATTCAATTTTCAACCCAATCATTTGCTCAATTTTACTGAGCTATCCACAGATCCAAAAATTTGATAAGAAAAAGGCAACACCATTTTCTCCCACTTACTCAAAAAAAAAAAAAAAAAAATTACCCTCCCAACAAGAAAACAATCACTTTTAAAAAAAACACCCCAAACTTTTAATATGACAACCACATAAGCAAACCAATTGTCCACTAGCCTCCGTTTATTAAGAACTCAAACATGATGTATTTAGTATTTACCATTACTTGCCATGACTTTAATTAAAAAAGGAAGTTCCTCAATAAATAAAAAACAACTCCACCTCTGCTTAATTTTCATATTACTTCTACTGATTAAAAAAAATTCACTCCATTACACTACTAAATCTATTTCTGAAAGCTGTTATTTTTTCTTTGTATATTCCGTGGCAAGGCACCTTCATATTTCAAGGATTTCTAAATAAATTGAATGACAAGGATGCCAGCACTCAGTCAAATAATTACCTGGAGACACAGGCGAGTAAGGGCAGCACCATACTCCTCCTCAAGCTTCTCAGATCGAGCCCGCACAAGCTGACGGTAGTTCTCGACCTCACGTTTTGCATCATCAGCCAGCCGCTGGAACAGCTTTGCCTCTGCCTCCTTGCACTTTACTATAGTTTCAAGGCTCTTCACTTCCTCCTCCTTAGCACTGTTTGACACCACAGATGCTGCAAAACGGGTATCCAGTGCAAGAGGGATTGGTTTCGGGCTAGGGTTAGGTTTGATATCTGGGATGGAGGTGGATGGCTTGAAATTGAAGCCTGCTGTGGGTGTTATAACTGGTGTGGATGGGAGAGCTTGGATGGCCATGTCAGCACCTGCTTGGGCTAGTATTGAGGTTGGCTTTGATTTGCTGCCTGTGACCGAGAACTCAGTAACTCCATCTGCAATTGTTAAGGCAAGAAAAAAAAATCTTAAAGCTAAAACAGTCTGAAATGTGAAAATAAGTTCAGGAGCACAAATGGTTCAGCTGGTGACGTGTTCCATGAGACCCGCATTGTGCAACCTCTGGTGTGGTGAACAACACAATACAATTCCCACACACTCGAGCAACTTACAAGCTGCAGCAACTCGTTAATTTGGTACTACAATGCGTCACAATCATAACAAATTGAATTTTCTTATGAATACCAAACAAGCAAAACCTTTTAGCCTAATGGAAATTGGAATGACCCCTAAGCATTAACATGAAATCATTCACCCTATAGAAAGTAAAGTCTATAGTTACTTGCAACATAAGACAAATAGTATGAGGACCTCAACAAGGAACTAGTAAAAGGAACACTCACATTTGAAGAACTCGAGCATGCTATTGCATGCATCCTCTGGCGCGACCATCTTTTTACTGAGTAACCCAATAACTTCCTCAGCCTTTGCATGCAAGCCCTTCCCTTCAAAATCCTCACTACTAGCAAAAATCTTTCTAACACAATCCAACTCCTTCAATAATATCTCCGGGCTCCACAACTTGGCACAACAGTTAAAAACCTCCTTGACGAAACCAAACATTTCCGATGCGTGTCCACAGCCAACGCACTGGAACTGCATCTCAGTGGTTCCAACTGGCCCCTTCAGTGTGGGCCCAGCTCTAATCAGGTTCCTCCCAAGTGCACAAGACGCATGGCACCAGTGTGAGCACACGTCACACCCAACCCAGCTGCATGTGTTATTTGCGCAATCGAATTTCAGGCAAACAGGGCACATGCAGGCGCTACAGAAACCCTTTTTAGCGACGCATATTTTGCACTCGCAATCATCAACTGGCAACAACCCCTTACAAGTCAAATTGCGGCATCTCATCAGGAGAAACATCTCAGCCAGTTCATTCTGAGGGACCCTGCACTTCCCAGATACAAAACTCGCCAACCCAGTCTTGATTGCAACAAGGATCTCAATCTGGGTCTTGTGACACTTGGTTAGGGTTTCTAGGGTTAGGTCAGATCGCCTCTCCAGCTTCCTTTGGAGGCTAGCAAACTCCTCTTTCCTCTCCTGCACGGTTACCAAAGCACGGCAAGACTCTCTTAATGTCTCCAGAGATTCAATTGGAAGATCTTGTAGTTTCCCAGCCACAGATGGTACAGATTCTGAGACAATCTCCCTCAAAACCTTCTCAGGGCGGGCAAGCATTAAGCCTCGCCCACTATCAGAGCTTGCAGTCATTCCGTTAACCCTAGCAGGACCTGGTCCAGAACCACCAGCCGGGTAGGGCCGAGCAGGTAGCTCTGAAGGAAAGAAAGAGATGCTATTTTCAGCCCCATTAATACTACCATTACCTCCAGTACTAACATGTCCCCTGAGGAATGCAGTGTTACTGGCTCCCGGGTTTGCAAAAACTATGCTCTCCCCTATCGGTTTGAACTTGCTGTGCACCGATCCATTAGTGCCCTCGCCTGCGTGCCAAATTTGCTCATTTTCCCTTGAAAAATCAAAATTCTCAGTTGAATTGCGGGTCATAGAGCAGCTCGGGTTGTGTGAAAAGGGGACCGAGTAGGAGTAAGACATAGACGGGTTGAAATCATCAGAATTAATGGTGTTGGTACGGGTATTTACACTGTATGTCCGTTTAGAGTGTGCACCATGAACCGTGGCGTTGCCGTGACCAGCCTGTTCACCGGAATTAAGGGAAAGGGACAAGTTCAAGGAATCCAACTTAGGTTTCTTCTCCTCTGGCTCCGACAACTGGATTCCTCCAGCATCTCGGCGCTTGTTACCCCCAACAGGTCCCAACTGGAGAAAATCGTGCTCTCGAGGCGGTGAATCCGTCGCAGCCGCGATCTCTTTACCTTTGTTGTTGTTGTTTCGTGCAAACAGGAGATCGGGGTTGGGGGTATTATTATCCTTTTCGCAAAGGTAGCTAAGAGTGAGCTCCTGTGGGGCTGCCGGAGATGATGAGGTGGCAGCGGCGGAGGCCTTAGGAGTGTCCGATCGGGAGGGTTCCGGCTTCGGAGGGTCCGATTCAGAAAACATGGTTTATAGAGGGTTTAATACAAAAAACAAACTGTTAGAGAGGAGAAGAGAGACAGAGAGAACCGATCTTGACTCAGTCTCCTGTCTCGTTCTCTTCTCTCTTCTCTTTCCTATGTTTTTCTCCCGTTGTCCTTTCTTTTGGTTGATCTCTCCGACGGGACTGAGGTGGCGTTGGTTGAGCTGGTACGCCGTGATTTTGATTCATTTACACGGACCCTTTATCAAAAATATGCAAATGAGCCCTCGGTAGAAAAAATATTTGAAAACAGTCCTGTGACTGTTTCATCATTATTTTGAGTACTGTTGAAGGGCCATTAAGAGCTGGTGCCTGTGGGTTTTGACTTATTGAACGCGGTTTCGTCTTGACAGCGATGTGTTCCCAATTGTATTTTACTATATTTTTTTTTTAATTTAGCCTTTCATTATTAATCTTCTAACTCTTAGTTCAATTTCAAACTCTTGTACTTCTGAAGAAAAAATATTACTAAATGTTTTCTTCTTTGTTTTTGTTAGTCTTTTGAAGTCTTTCTACTTCAAATAGAGTATTTCACAAAAGCAGGCACCAAATGACAGCTACTCGGACACCAAAGGTCACACAAAATGTTTTACAGAGGAACAAGACTATAATGAGACCGTGTGTCCTACACGAAATGAGTGCGTATCCTCTGTGATATCTCAATTTTTGCGTGACCGACGTGTCCGGCGTCTATTCAGTGATAGCGCAGGGGCTGTATTATTTGTGCTTCAAGATTCGTGCAGAACTTATTTAAACGGTTAAAATTTTCCGTAAAGTAACGCAAAGTTTGAGATATCTCAGAGGATACGAATTAACACGAAATGTGGTGGAAGTCTATGGGGCAGCTTATCGGCCAACTGTGTGGGACCAAGCTCAGCAGCATTATTGAATTATTTATTATATTATTATTTTTCAAAAGTTCTCCACCTAGAAATCGAAATAAATTAATAGATATGAAAGTGCTCCACTTATAATAAAGAAATGAAGAAGAATGTTTTATAGAAGTGTGGGACCATCTTTTCATTCAAATCAGATTGGCGCAAATAATTTCCGTTCTCAACACGCAAATAATCGGATTGGCTTAAGTTGAAAGTTGTTAAAGGGAAAACTAATAAGAAAAAAATGTTGTATTGCTTGGCATAATGGCATTACTTCTTTCCTTCCCACGCAGTTGACAAATTGTCATATATGACCATGTATTATCATTTTCTCTTTTTGTTTTATTCGACCATCCGAGTCAGCAAAATTTACCTAACAAATTGGTCGATGACTATTCGAATCAAACCATTTTTACTGTTTACCCGGTATCGTTTGTTCGATTAAGAGAATACGAGCATGGGTATAAAAATAATTTCATCAACTTATCTGACAAGTGTACGAATGGAACTATAAATATAAATAAAAATTATAATAATAATAACTTTTATTCTTACAAATATCTTATTATTATCATGGAGTTAGGCTACTATGACATTGGTGTTATTTGAAATTAAATAACATCAACTTTTAAACTCTTAGATCTGCCTTGAGATTCGTAATATCCGTTTTTACTGTTCAAGCACTTTATTTTGTACGAATCTCAAGGCAGATCTAAGGGTTTAAAAGTTGGTGTTATTTAATTTCAAATAACACCAATGTCATAGTAGCCTAGCCCATTATCATGATGATGACGACAATGACAATAATGATGGTGGTGATAACGATGAAGACGACCATGACATTTTCTATACAATATGCACTACAATTTTTTATTTTAATAATCTATGACAAAAATTAATTTATACAATATGTGATTATAATTTTTTAATCAATAATTTATACAACATTACATATTGTTTTATTAATTTATACTTTTAAATAATTATTTTAATTATTATAATGAGTTGGGCTATTGTACTTCATGAACTAAATGATGTATTTTACTCCGCGTCCATATTTTGTAATTTTAAAATTCAAACAATCGATCCAAACTGTTTAGCATAATCTCCATATTAAATTGTGTTGGTAGACCAAATTTTACATTTTTTGAAAAAAAAAGAAAGATTACTATTCTTTTTAGAATTTTAAAAATGATGTTTTTCACAGGCCATGATTTTATGAAAACAATGATTTTGAATATATATTAAAAAGTAGTAAAGAAATTTTAAAAAATATAAATTTGGTATCCAGACACATTTTATTATAGAGATCGTGTTGAACTGTTCGGATTGATCTTTTAGACTTTACAAACAAAAATATGAACATGAATTACAACACGCCCTTTATTTCGTGAAATACAATAGCTCAACTCTTCTTTATCTATATTTTATGATATTACGTACATGGGGTGTTAATATATTTATTTGTTTGTTCTCTAAAGTTAGATTATATAAGCTATTCAATACTTTTTTTTATTATTTGTTCATTACCCGTTAATTTTAACTTATGACTAAGACTAATACTTAACGAATAAGAAAAAGAATAGTTTAGGGTAAATTTCGTCATGGGTCACTAAACTTTGTTATTTATCACGAATTAGTCACTCAAGTTTGATTTGTCCATTTTTAGTCACTCAACTTTGTTATTTGTCTCAATCAAGTCTCTCTATACTTTTTCATCTAAAATCTTAACGGAATATGCTTATTCCGTTAGTATTTTGGATAGAATATATTCATTATGTTAATATTTTGGATGGAATTAGTATATTCCGTTAATATTTTGGACGGAATAGGAATATTCCGTTGAGATTTTGGATGAAAAAGTATTGAGAGACTTGATTGGAACAAATAACAAAATTGAGTGACTAAAAAGAAACAAATCAAACTTGAGTGACCAATTTGTAACAAGTAACAAAGTTTAGTGACCTACAACGAAATTTACCCAATAGTTTATGGTTAAACTAACTTTATATGGGTGGGAAACTGCGAATACAAAGATGTCTCTATCTGACTCATACTCTGGTCTGCCCATTGGACACCCCTACCTCGATTTTTTCTACAACCTGACATATACCAAAAAAAAATATATATAACATGGGATTTGTTCAGATTTTTCTCGCCAAACCTTCCGCCTTGAGAAGTTACATAATAAAGCTAGAAAGAATCTCACTGCGTTTTATTTAAGATAAAACTTTGTTTGGAATCTCCCGGTACAATAATACCCAGCATGTATGTTTTCGGTCGCCTATTATTAGTTTGCAGGGATAGCTCAATGGGTAAGAGAAGAAAAGAAAAATGGCAAAGAGAATTTCAAAAAAAATGAATCAACATTTACGCGTTTAAATATTCTCTCAAGTTGGTGAGTATATTTGTTTTGATAGACCTTAGCAAAATTGTATGAATTAATGACAATTAAACTGTGGAAACCATTAATTTGTAGGGGGGATTTCATGTATACCCCTCAAAAACTTGGAAATTACAAATCTCCCTCTAAGATTCATAATATCAAATGTACCCTTCTAAACTTCAAAAACTCAATTTACCCATGTTAGTGTCTTTTCTATAAAAACTCAATTTAAATTTATAAAATATTTATTTTACCCTTTATTAAAAAAAAATTAGTAGCATGTTTCAAAAAAGTGTCATTCTACTTGATTAGTTCCCAAGAGCAAGTCATTTCTGTACTTGATACTTACACAATCATATATCTAAATAGCACCGTATAAGCATCAGAAGTAAAGAAATAACTAATGACCTCAGAAATAGAATCACATTTTTCTAAAACATGCTAATTTTTTAAAAAAATTTAATAAAAGGTAAAAGTGGGTACTTCATAATTTAATACGAGCTTTAATAAAAAAAAATATTAAAATGGGTAAATTTGTGAGTTTTTTAAAATTTTGAAGGGTAAATATGATATTATGAATTTTAGAAGGGATAATACGTAATTTTCAATTTTTTAGGGGCACACATGAAATTCCCCGAAATTTGTATTACTCATAGGCTTGGCAAAACTAGCCAAATTCTTAACTTGCACAGCGTGGAGGGAAAATCGTACCAAGGATAAGAATTACAAAACCAAAATTTCGGAGCAAACAAATTATTAGTAAGAAATTCAAATAATAATTGCCACACAAATTCCTAACGAGCCTAGAACAAATCAAATCATAAACTAAAATTAGCAAACCTCTAATTGTAAATGCATTAAGCCTTCCTCAGTAAAAGAAACGTGCAGCGTGAACCTCAAGATCGGCTAAATACAAAGGCCTAATCTCCTCAGCATTCATCAGAGAGACTTTACACTTTTACAGGAAACAATCTTTGCAAGTCTCTAATATACAACAAGCATTATCAATACTACCAATGTGTATATTTTATGGATTAGTCATAATGCTAGATGCTACTGCATCCCAAGCCACAATTTCCAAAACAAAATCTAATTCCTTTATCTAAAACTATCATTAGTACTTCAAACACAAACCTAATAGAAAAGTAAAATTAATGAATAAGCAGAAACCAAAAACACAGATCAATACAAAGAAAATGTTGAAGCATTCGTTCTAAAATTTTGCTTGCTCCCTTGATTAGAAATCCATTAGCAGCCGTTGATTAATTAGGTTATCTGGTTCTCTAAAAAACCCTAATTATGTTTCATCTCTTCCACTCAGAAAATCTATACATTTAAATAATATAGAATAGATTATCATTATAAAGAGTTTACAAATAGACAGAAAGAAAGATAGACACTATTATCTGATACAAAATCCTATAGGTTTGGGTATATACGCCAGAATTCAAAAACCAACCGATCTAGTACAGGTGACAGCAAATCCATATGACACCTGTAATCCTGTGCTATTTGGAGCATACTTTTAGCCCATCTGTTTTGTGGTTAATTTGGTTAAATGAGGCTTAAACTAACATTTCAGTTACCAGTGCATAAAGCCAGGTACCATTGTGGCCAGAACTTATGCAGGGACCTACTGGTCAGGATTACAACCATAAATCACAGGATGCAAAAGATATCAACAATTAATAAACAAAATTTTACCACTTCCTAGGTAGAGCTTAATACTGTTGGCATAGAGCACTACAACTCATGATTGCTTTCATTAACTTTCTCCTGCATGCATACAAATTTAATATTTTGTTTAAGTTCATTAAATTCAGAGAATTATCTTTTTGAGGGACAACAAAAGCCGATGAGTTGCAATATTAATGCCGCTTCTAAGTTAAACCTAATTTTTCGAGTTGACATGAGCTCTCAGCAAGCCAAACCTAATGTATTGCAGCATTTGCAGTTAACAGATAAGATATAGTACCTAATGTTCTTGCTGTTTTTGGAAATGACACTGAAACATCAGATTAATCAGATGAATTTGTTATCCTTTTAAATATTGGCAATATAACTGCAAGTAAGCAAGTATTACCATTTAAATTCAAATTAAACTAAAAAGGAGGAAAAGCTCCAACTATTTGTAAACCAGTTATGAAGATTTGAGTTGAGCTGAAAAGTCAAAGAGCAATTAAATCTTTTTTCTTTTGCCTAACTTAACATTTGCTATAAATATATAGTGGTACCACTTGCAAATGAAACAAATAAGTCGTTAAACGTCAGCCATAAATGTGAAAAATATTGGGTGCAAATTGCCAAGGATAGTATCTTAAGATGCTGTGCAAAAGATCCCCTTTAGCTAACAGAAAGCACCACGAGTGAAAGTGAAAAATTTCGAAGTACCTTGAGGGAGGCATTTTCCGAGTTTAACTTATCACACTCATCTTGAAGCCGTTTCAACTCCTCTTTCAGTGATTCGTTCTCCTGCTTCAGGTCAGCTGCATTCTTGGCCACAAGCTCCCACTCAGCCTTGCCACAGAAAATTATATAACCTTAGTAGGATGACCAGATTTAATAATTGATCCTGCACTTCTGTCAATTACTCTTTCTCCAACTAATTTCAAGATTGTTTTCAATAAAATATGTGACATGAAATTATTTGGAGGTAGTTCGTTCACATTGTCTTTAACTGCATAATGAAAATGCTGTCCAGAAATTCTGATGGGCTTCAAGAACTTGTTGAGGACAAATTATGTATTATTATATTATACCTGTTTTTTCAAGCGGGATCGGCGTGCTGATTCACGGTTAGACTGTTTCCTTTTTTGCCTCTTCTGTTCTCTTTCGTCCTATTATTATCACAGAAAACTATATAACAAATACAACGATATAAATAACAAATGAACTCCTAGTACACAAGCCTTCTAGACATATTCATATAAGTGTCCAAGCAGGGGCGGAACTAGAAAATTAAGATTGGGGAGACGAAATAAGTTATTGTAATATAATTTAATTTTACAAGGGGGGCTAAAATGTACAAGTACTTATATAAATTATAAAATATAAAGATTAAAGTGCTAATTTCTAATTTATAAGGGTGGCTAAATCACCCCTGACCAACACATAGTTCCGCCACTGTGTCCAAGTTAATACAACTAATATTATTACATAGTTCGTTAAAGCGGAAAGAACATGCAAATAATCAATTATGACCTTAAGCAAGAAAAAAAACCATGGAATTCCCATAACATAGTAATTAAGGCCAGCAACACACAATGAAAGATGGGAAAATGGTTTCAACAAATAGTACCTGGGGGTTGGGGTCCGTCTGGACCAGACTTCGTCGAGGAGTAGGAGCCTTGACTGTCATGGTTATAGGAGTGGCAGGAGCAGCAGCTGCAGCTGCAGCTGCCCAGTAGTCAGCCGGCGTGCCGCTAGCAGCTCCAGGAGTAGCATATCCGCCAGGGGGGATGGCCCAGAATGGTGGCATTGCTGGACTCACCACCATCTGTTGCTGTTGCTGCAGTGCTGAAGTCGGGGTAGAGCTGTTTGATTTCTTCCTGCCTCTTCCTCCACTTTCACTCCCTTTCTGACTCATCTCTGTGTTATTTATAGTATCAGCAATCATCATATCCAGCTTTGCAAACTAGAAGAGTCTAATATGCCCCTCTAATTCTTAAATATTATAGTGATCCTCTTTTCTCTAACAGATTGCTTTTCCTTACAAAACTAAAAGAATCTAATATACCCTTCTTAATTCTAAATAGTTAAAGTGATACTCTTCTCCCTAGCAGATCTTTTTTCCTTGCAAAAGTAGAGCATGCATAGTAAGGAGGTGCATTGAGAGATATTGTCACATATAGGCATACAAGATGGTTCATAACTTAATTATGTTGTCGGGGTATGGAGGATATTTCTTGTTTTGCATAATTTACATGACACTTTGCAGTATATTAATTTGATCTAAATAATTCTTCCAGTACAAGTCCTTTCCATGTTTAAAATACATCTGTTCATCACTTCAATTTTGTTTCCTGATAATGATCCTCTCATATATAAGTAATTTAGACAAAATTCTTTGCAGTATATGAGAGGATCATTATCAGGAAACAAAATTGAAGTGATGAACAGATGTATTTTAAACATGGAAACAAAGAATAACTCGGAAACAAAATCATCATGTATGAGAGGATCATTATCAGTACAAGTCCTAGGTGCGTTTGGATGAAACAAAGAATAACTTGGAATAGCTACTAACCCGACATTTCGGAATAGCTACTAACCCAACATTTCTAAGGAATAGCGGAATAGCAGCTAATCCGAGCTATTCCTTGTGTTGAGAATAGCTTTTTTTTCATCCAAACGTGAAAAACAAAGAATAGCTCGCTAGGAATAGCTACTATTCCTGGGTTGGAGCTATTCCCGTGTCATCCAAACGTACCCGATTCTTTCAAAAAGTCATGAGGGAAAATAGTGCCTCAACACCAGTATGTTTAATTTGGTTTTGAAAAGAAATCTTATAAAAAAGTTACCCGTAATTATGTAATTTGTTGATTCTAAATCATGGCAAGACTACAAAAAAAATATTTTTGAAATTTGCAAGAGAAGACTAATTAGGCATGGAATACTAAATCTTAATAAATGCTCCAGTGTATTCTTTTTCAAACCAACAACAGTAAATTGTAAATCTTAGGCATTCAAAAACAGGGAACCACGTAACACTTCATTACCATTTTTTCAATAAATTTCAAATGCATACGTTTGTATTTGCGTTAGCTTGTGCAGGCGAATTGAAACATACCTTTCCCCGAGCTCATAGCCTGCAAAGGATGAATACTTTGAGTTAGCTTTAAACCATTACAGTAGAAATTTGCTAAAATCATGAATCATCCTTAAATTGCAAAAGAACTAGCAATTAGCCTTTAGAGACTTCAGTTCTTCTGCTCAAACAATATCACTAACTATGAAATAGTAACAACATTAAATTTTCAAAATTAAACAATTTTATGGTTTATGCTTATTTGTAGTATTTAAAATAACAACAAATAAAATATAAATCCAATTATTGTACAATGTTGTTAAAACTAAGGGCAAAGTAGGTGATTTAGTGCAATAATTGAAAATATATGGCCTTTTGGCAGATTGTTATACTTATAATTCATACAATATATTATGAGATGTACTTTTTGTTAATTAGTGAACCTTTACTCAAATCATCATGTTAAGAAATGTGCAAAAAAAAAAACCTTGTTAGTACTTGAGCTGCTTCCTTCCGAAGAATCATCACTTCCGCTCTCACCGCTATTGTTATATAAGTAATTTAGACAAACAAAAAGGTATGCTTCAGACCACAAAAATAGATTTAAATTGAGCTAAGTAAAGAGTATAAAATTAAAAAAAAGTGCATTGCACCTAGTGAATACATGATAAGAATTGAAGATATGCTTATTATGTACAACGTAGTTAAAAATATAGGGTATGCTTCATTGCTCATTTATCTTATTTTTTTCCAAAACTTGTTGTTTAGTTCTTATTATCTTAATATGTTCTACATACAATACTTGACCCCAACAAGGTTGAAAAGAACCGGAAATCAACAAAAAGGTATGCTTCGTTTATCTTATTTTCACAGAAACTTGATGTTTAGTTCTTATTATCTTATTATGTTCTGCATACAATACTAAACCCCAACAAGGTTGAAAAAGAACCAGAAATCAACAAATTTCTCCATGGGTTTACGGGCTGAACATGCTGAACATGCCATGATATAGAAAATATAAGTACCTTTGTGAAGAGGTGCCATTGGAAGAGGATTCTGACTTCTTCTTTCCTTTCAATTTTTTCTCAGATTTACTTTTATTCGACTTTCCCTGCTCAAACAAAGGACGCATAGCATTATTCGATAGAGAAATAAAATGAAAATACAACCCTCCTCACTCCCTAATACATGCGCACACAGAGAAAAATTAAATGCTGCTTACTGAAGCTTCCGTAGTGCCGTTTGGAGATTGTGTAGGATAAGGATTGTACTGCACAGAGCCCTGACAAAAACAAGTGAAGAGAAGTTTCATTACAACAGATATTTCACAAATGCACCAGCAAGGCAATAAATATTTCATTGGCTAATCTAAAACATGGAAGCCTCACAGACATCATTCATTGAGACAAACAGAAGGAAGCATTTCGGAAACCATTTGAAGTTAAAGCAGAAAGTAGATCTAGATAGAATATCTTCTCATTTTTCTATAGACATTTCCCTTTTTGTAAAGTTATATTTGGTCTTGTAGTATTTACAGGGAATGCCAATCCTGGCATTCTAGAGCAACATGAACGACAATAAGAAAAATGAGAAAAACCTCTCATGTCAACAGTAAATATCACATCTTAACTCCCCAAGTTTCTGAGGAGTACCAAAACCACATCCTAACTTGTCTTCCCATGTTCTACAGAAATAAAAGATCAGGAAGGAATAGCAGTGCACCGAACTAGCAGACAAGTCCAGAAAAAGGTATAGCAAATATTTTTGTGCTTTGCAGCAGTTTGCATACTATTTCTCATCTTGTAGGATTTTCATGGAAGTTTCTCATTTTCAAGGGGTACACACGGAACTATTCTTAAAAACTTAAGCATACATAATAAATAAATAAATAAATAAAAATACCGGCTGAACAGGTGGATATGGGTATACTCCTCCATGTGAATACATAACATACGGGGTCCCGTAAGGAGCCATCTGATAAAGCAAACACAGTTATAACTAAAAGTAACAATAAAACTTACACGATTTAACAAAAATGGTTCAAGTATCAGTCAATAATACCTGTGGACCCCACATATAAGGAGGGTGGCCCTGAGGACTGGATGCAATCTGAGGAGGAAAGCCGGGTGTGGCCACATTTGTACCAGCAGCGGGATTGTAATATGCCTATTGTATTTGTACATTCAAAATGTCATACATACAACAACAAGAGAGCTTTCTGCAAATAACCCCCCCCCCCCCCGCACACGCACAACCCTTTCCTACACAGCCAGCAACACACTTTTTTCTGGATAGTTTGCAACTGACACCTAATCAAGACTAGATAAATAAATGTGACTGATTTGCCCCTATTTTCTATATATTAGTTCATTTAAATCATTTTATAACAACTTGGAAAGGTTGAGCACTATACAAAAGCTAGCTGGAGATTCTGATTGTAGTTTAGAGCTTGAGGATAAAGAAAGGCTTGTAATAGTTATGACTTAACACGCTTGACAGCCACTGTCAAGTTTCTCAAAAAAAAAAAATATATATGACTTAACATTGTTTTAAGAATAAGCCAGGTGGGCATTAGTCTCAAACAACAAGACATACTGCACATGTATACAAATGAGCTAAAATTGGGTACTATTTACAGTAGCCCACAATAATAATGTCTAACACAATAAAGTGCCAACAACATTGTACAAGTAAAAGCAGTTTGCCTCCATTCCCCTCAAATATGTTCAGATTTTCATATATATTTTTGCCAAGAATAATGGAAAAAAGTTTAAATGGTTTTAAGTCTAAGTTTTTAAATTTTTGAACCTGATATGAGGCCCAGTCGGCATAAGCCAAGGCAGGGGTAGCAGCTGGTTGGCTCTGATATAATAAGAAATGTAGTTGCTCAAATTAAATATTAGGATGGATAAGCATATATCTATGGTAATATAGGAAACTTTCATACATGCACCTAGAACCTCATAAATTATAAAATGATAAATAGCCCCCAAACTTTAAATACTTGTTTTCCCCAGAAAACTATGCCAAATATTTTATATATTATCCATACTCCTTGCCCTTCTTTTATACAACTTGAGGAGGGATCACTTAACAATCCTTTATTTTGACAATCTTCAAACTGATGTTTAAATTGAAATCTAACATTATAGGCATGATCTATATTATCCACATATCATGTCTGTAAAATATAATTACATTTGATGTATGTTTCACCATACATCAAATGACTTGAAATTGCATCATCAAGTAATACTGAAATTGCATGACATTAGATTGTTAGGCTATCAAAATGCCTAATAACCTAGAAAGCTATTTTTAAATTTTCAACATTATTTCAATTTTAAATTTTCAATATTATTTGAATTTTTTTTTTTGAAAATTTATTGCCGAGATTGTCAAATTAACCATTGTAAAGTGATCCCCACTTCCCTTCTATTTCATAAAAGAGGAGGAATCCACTTACAACATTTATAAGTTACAACATCTTACAACAGTTCAGTTTTGCGATTTTAGAAGTTCAAATAGTCAATCCAAACCTTTCAAGATAATATCTATATTAAAATGTGCTTGGAGATAAAATTTTAGATTTTTTTTTTTTTACTATTCATTAAGTATTTTACAAAACTGTTGTTTTTCAGTGGTCTAGATGTGTCTAAAAACAACAGTTTTGTAAAATACTTAATAAATAGTCAAAAAAGTCAAAAAAATATATATATAATTTGATATAGAAGCACATTTTAATATAGAGATCATGTTGAACGGTTTGGATCGACTGTTTAGAGTTTAAAAATCACAAAATCGAATTGTCGTAAGATGTTGTAACTTACAAATGTTGTAAGTGGATCCCTCCACTTCATAAAATACAATATATCCTTGTTTAACACTCACTTGTACAACTCTTCAGGAAAAAAAAAAACTCACTTATACAAGGTAGAGAGAAAATAATAACAACTCAAGAAATTGAAGCAAATTAGCAAACACAAGAATGTAAATGATACTATTCCGAAGGGTATGCATGACATTTGTTGTTTTGGGCAGTTATGATATATTTCTAAATTTTCAGAGTATAGCATGTTCTTTTTCAACAATATCTGGTTGAACCAACTTCTGAAAATATTCAATAACCCCTATTTGGGGTAAGTTTTCTAAATTTCCACACACCTCTTAACAGTATCCAAAATCTTCTAAGCAGCACCTTGGACGTTTACATGTTTACCACGGGCATATAAGATGACGAGCTATTGGTTGTTAGAAAAGAAGGATAGGTACATGTTTACCAGGGGGCCATATGAAATAATGAACTATTGTTTGTCAAGAAAACAAGGATTGAATTTGAATAATAAACAACAAGCACTTAATGCGGCTAGTATGGTATTGCCGGCAAAAGGAACCAATATTTGCCGCCCACTATTTTGCCAATTTAGCTAAAACAAAACCACAGATAGTAATCCTGGAATGCGGGGGACTATATGTGGGTGTAAGTTCCATTGCATGGCTGTGCATGAAGAGTATACCTGAGTGGAAGAGGGTTTGGGGTCTTTAGAGGGAGAATCAGCATTCTCTTTATCTGTCTCTTTCCCTCTCTTCTGCCTGGTTTGTACCATCCGTGCCTATTTCCTATGACAGATGTAAAAATTAACAAAACCCAAAATTAAACAGGTTCGGAACTAAGAATACTGTGTGATTAGTGAGCATATAAACGACAAGAAGTTGTATAAAAAAGTTACCGCTTCTCAGTTTTAATATTTTTGTTTGACTACGAGAGGAACTAATGCATCACTATTTTTGTTGAATTAGAGTTGTCAAACATCCCTAAATATTTTTCTTCCAACAACTGTACCAAAGTAAACGATCAGAAAACTTTCTCAAAGAGAAACAGAAGAAAAGGGTGTATTATTGAGCAATAGGGTTCAAGTTGGGCCCCATGTTATCACAATATTCTTACAATAATAGTGTTTGAATGCTCCTAAGACGATCATTGGCAATAATAAATGGGATAAATTCCAACTCCAAACTTAGAGAAACATAACAAAGGCAATCATATTTGTTTTTCGAATTTTAGAGAGGTTATCCAGATTGAACTTTGGGTTATGCAAAATATAACCAGATTTCAGAAAAGATAACAGAATGCCTTCCTATTCCTATCTTAATAGGGTTTTAAAATAAAAGAGGATTATTCCAATCCTGAATTAGGATAGGATATATTTGCAATAAGCTTATTTCACAACCGATACATAGCTTATCAAAATTTAAAAAAAACAATGTATAGATACTCTACGATTTAGATAGGCCATCTATCACATTTGGTGCAATTTGAAAAGGGATTGGTCATCCATTAAGTGAATTTAAAATTTAACAGTTTTGTTTTTACCAGCACTTGATTTGTGATAGCGATTCTCAAATTACACTAAAGTTGACATTAAAACTATCAATGATAAAGAATAAAAAAAAACTGTCTTTTAGTTTCATCTAATGTTGATATCTATTGTCACATCTGCTTAATGAAGTTGATTATTAACACATCCCTTCCCTTCCGAGTTCAGGACACATGACAAACAAACAACAAACAGTACATCTTTTTGTTTCAAAAAAAAAATTCATGGACAGAAGAGATGTTCCAAATATAATTCCAGAGGAAATGTGAACTTTTGGTAGTTCACAGAAGGGCAAGACAGTAAACAAACCAATTATATACTGATGGTTTTACTGTGTCCATTTGTATCATCGTAATTGACTTTTCCTAAGGGCTGCACTTCATGTGTACCCAATAAGAAGCTCAGTAATAGTAACAGATTCAAATTGGACTAACAATGGAAAGTAACAGAACAAAATTTCCAGCAGCCATGCTGGATCTGGATCCTCTTTAGTAGGGAACATGGAGATGTCCCTGGTCCAATCTGAATCTTTCAATTCATATTCAATAGAATTACTCTTAATATTGTTAGACTTATACATGTGAAGTTGTGAACTATAGATTTGTTGTACCAGCTGGTATTTTTCTGAACAAGACATGAACTACTAGTGGCTACCTGACATGACAAGGAATTTCTTTTGAACCATACTAAACAGTAGGTGGTACACTAATATCACTCCAATGTTGACTTAAGAATGCTAATGAAATACACTACATAGAATGATGTGAGGCAATAGCATCTATTGCTTTTATGTGGCAAAAGATGGCGCAAGCTAAAAAATTTAGGTGATAAAGATGGCGAAAGCTACAAATAATTTCGGGAAAGTAAAGAGTATTTGAAATTAAAATTTTATGTGGATCAAACAGATAATTAACATCCAACAAATACAGTAGTTATACTCAATTTTGAACTCGCATCTGCTGCTATAGTTGCAATCCTACCATACTAAGCACATAATTCAGACCATCCGTTTCAAATCTCACACGAATCTCAGACACTCCCAGCTGAGAAGTCAGCAAGAAGTCGTGCGCATTCGATTGAGTCAGATGGATCAGGATGTGTGCCCATCACAGCTTTGTCAGTAGATATGGACTCCTCAATTTTTACTACAGTTACTGTATAATAGCCAGAATACTAACTTTAACAGACGTGCTGGTTTAAAGGTTAAAACTATGAACTAAGATACTTTCTGCTATTAATAAAATGGCGAACCACTCACCGTCAGAGGTGTCTGAGCTTTGGTCGGAAAATCTATCGGCAGCTCAGGATCCAATAATTTCGCGCGAAAGAACGCTTCATGAATCGCAAGAGATTCGCCGTCCGAATTACGCCGATTCTTCCTTCCTTACAGTCTGAGTGATTGCTTCTTCTTCAGATGCAGTTGTTTAGCGATTCGATTGTTGAAAGGCAGAGCCGAAAAGCTGATGTGATCGATTGATGGTGGGAACTGGGAAGAGAGATTTAGGGGTCGCGTGGAGTGTGTTTCGTTAACAAGGCCAAGGGGAGGAGCTACGGCGCATAACCTCATTCTGTACCAATACGCCCGAACAATTTAAACATTTTACAACAACGTTTTCATCTAATAAAAACGTGCTCGTAATTTTAGTAAACACGATATTAATAGATATTTTAGTTGAGGACTTGACTATAAAGTTACCATGACAATGGAGCATTTTATTTAGTAGTAGTCCACAGAATATTCCATATATGGCATAAAAATTTATTAATTTTACACTTTTTTTGTTTAAAACTATTATGTCAATATTAAATGTTTAAGAATATACAATCTCTTTCTGTGTGAGAATATTAAAGTTTAAAAACTACTGATAATATTTACAGGATTTATTTTTGTGTACAGTGTTGTTACTATCAAATATAAAAAAGACGGCTTGTTTTGATTATAAAATTCGCAGCTATTTTCCTAATAATAATTGCACAGAGATTAATTAGTGCAAGGATCCATCAAATTTTCAGCAAACAAAAATTGTTAACAGAGAACATCAAATTGCCACAATGCCGCGAAAAATACCAAAATATTATAAATGTTCCAAAACCAAACCACTTCGGATTTATGAAATTTACAAAAATTAATTTTATTAAAATTTCAAATAAATCCAAACATACCCTAATTTATGACATTTACCGATTTAATTTCTTGAATTCCAAGTTAATTGGATCTTTGATTTGTTTGCACAAATAAATTTTGAAACATATTAAGGACATGAGTTGCAGTTGGTAAATTTAGGATCAAACCTCAACGAATAAAACTACGAACAAACACACACATCCTAAATGTTCTCTATTAGAACTTTTATGCATATTATTCAGTGTATAAAATTTATGCTGAAGGAGATTATATGTAAGTATTTGTAAATTTAGAATTGTAGTGTGGTCTGAACTAATTAAAAAATACGAACAAACGTGGAATAAATTTATTTGATGTATTTTTTATGTATTTATTTAAATTTTGTACCAATAAATTTATCAAAATATAAAAATATAAGTGAAAAATTACTTATAAGTGTTTTATAATGTGATATCTTAACATGGCTTAAATAATTAAAAACGTGTACAAACGCACGTCAATGCATCAGCAGCAAAGCTTCCGTTTTTTTATTTTTTCTAAATATTGACTCATGAATTTCATTAAACAGTGTATTTCTTCCCTTTTTTTATTCCATTTCAATCCTTCTTCTATTCTCTTTTTGCAAATTATGTCATATTCCATTCCTCTCTCATATCCCATTCTCTATTTATATTCTCGCAATTGAAATTCCTGTGTCACTGTCATTGCTTCTCATGCAACTGAAAAGACACGACTCACCCACTTTACAAAATTGCTTGAGAATCTTTTTCTTTTTTTTTTCGAAGAGCATGAGAATTATTTTTAATAAAAAAGTTGCGTGCAATACGGCTAGCAAGAGTGATAAAATACAAATGCGAGTTTAAAAAGTATTCACATAAATTTTAAGCGATAGGGTACAGAGAACCTTTTTTTTTTTTTTTTTTTAAAAAAAAATCTGTCCAAAGAAAAATCGAATTGATTTAGGAGGATAATTTTTGTTTTGAATAGAACTTAACAATAAAACTAGTGTTCTTAAGCTTACTAAGGTGTTTGATGAACTTAACTCAAAAATATATTATATCGGTATCAAACGACAAATTTATACCGTTGAAATTCATCTACTTCACAAGTGATGAATTTACATGCATAGATTTTAAGTTTTCGAATTATTTTAGTATAAAATCGAGCTGTCAAAATTAAAATGTTTATAAATTAATTTTAGTGCATTATTTTTTTTAACACCTTTTAACTACTCGACTTTATACAAAATTAATATAAAATTCTAAAAACTTTATATTTAAATAATCACTTATAAAATAAATCAGTTTCAATAGTTTAAATTTATTATTTAAAATTAATCTAATAAATTTTGGAGTTAAACTCACCGAGCACCTTGGTGAGCTTAAGAACACCCGTAGTTCTACTCGAACTTAACCCCCAAAGTATTATGTCTCAGTTCAAGTTTTGCTTTAAATCAGACTAAACCGAGCCTGTTGCATCAAAGTCAACTATTGGGCTGTGACTAATTGTTTTATATTTCAACAATGGGCCATGCTAGGCTCGGAGCTTCCATCCCTTTAATGGTCCAAGATTTGAATACTTCATCAATATATTGGAGGTTGAGGCGCATGAATGCATGATCATGCTCTTATGCCAATTCCTTGTGTGACTGTTCCTCTCTGTTCCGGTTCAGTTGATTTAGTTTTCAGTTTGATTTGATTCAGTGTCTTCTCAGCTGCACATTCCTCTGAATGGTGACTGTCTCGATT
This sequence comes from Carex rostrata, assembly GCF_964058835.1. Lineage (NCBI taxonomy): Eukaryota > Viridiplantae > Streptophyta > Magnoliopsida > Poales > Cyperaceae > Carex > Carex rostrata. Next base: position 8,318,821 of record NC_135924.1, read on the forward strand.
TGATTGATTCAATTTTCAATCTGGTTTGATCTAGTGCCTTCTCGACTGTACTTCGGTTTAGTCTGCCAGAAAAAACAAGACAAATAAGCGTACAGAGGAAACAATCATTAGGCTTCTATGATTCCAATCAAGCAAAGATTATCAAATTTGTATCTACGGGATGCACATATCCATGTGTGTTTTTTATTTGTTTTTACAGCTGAAAGCTTTTAAAGACACTTGTTGTCTACTATCATGTAACAACTGCTTGTATCTTTTTGAATCAATGCAAATGCCTACGATCTTTTTACCAAAAAAAAAATTGGATCACCATTTAGATTTATCAAATTATGTAAAATTTGGTGGAATTTAGCTACAACACACGAGCCGCGTGAGTGTGTTTAATTAAGCTTGCTAAATATATATATTTATTTAAGAATTAAAGGTCAAATCACCTAATACACTTTTAAATTTCTATGTATATTATAGACAATTTTTCCACTTTGTGAGTTTTAAACTCATAATCTCTCACATGTGAGTTATATGTGTCTTTGTCACTAAATTAAAGATAGATTCTTGAACTTGCTAAAATTTTAGAACTACTTTTAATAATATAAAATTTTAGTATCACTTAAAAAAAGTTATTAAGAAATATTTTTATTTGACGCTCATGATTAAAAATCTCGGCTCCGTCACTGAATACAACGCTAGCTTTGAATAAAAAAAAAAAACTAGCAATTAAATAATACTGGAAGTGTACATCATGGTAACAAATGCAGTAAGATTTATTTCATATTCGTTGGAGACTTAACTAGTTGACTTGCGCAAGAATTCAGGATGGAGACTAATTTTACTAGGCAATTGTGTTGAAGACTCGATGGAGTCATGGATGCACGAAGACTTGGATCAGATTTCTTTGCAAACGATGAGCCTACCTGCCTTTACAATATTTTGTTAGCTTTGACAAATTTAACTTGTAATCTCCAAACACAGAACTAGAAATTCATGATATGAGTTATGAGATACTAAAAATTAAAATAAACAATATATATATTTTTTTTTTTGGTTCCTAAATAAACAATATGTTGTTGGTGAGAATTGAATTCAAACTTTTTACAGCTACAAACTAAGCTCTAACAACTAGAACTCAAGTAGACATATCATATTTCACGAGGGGAGCTAGGTTAGATAAAAAGTTCTAAAACAATTCAATTTAATTAAATTTTAATACACATAACTAAAATTTAAAAATCACATAGTGGTTTAGTATCTGTACGAGTGAATGTAGATCCGCCCTTGTCCAAATGCATACCCTCCTTTCCACGAGATCCAAATGCAATACCTGAATGAGTAGAATGAGATCTGAATCGTCAATTTTAATCAGACACAAATCTCAAAATAAACTCTCTATATCAAGTTAGGCGTTGAATTCCAATCGTTTGGACACAAATTTAAAAGTGAAGTCTCTCTATCTAAATAGGAGTCGAATTCCAATCGCTCAGTTGCGAAGGCATTGTATCTAGGAGGATACGTATTCTCTTTCCGCCCCTTCTCCAAAATTTTGATTCTCTAAAGTAACTCAAATTTTAAGTTTATATATGAACTGTCCGATCTATTTTGACACAAATATTAAAGTGATCATGTACATTGCACCTCGGATTATATTAGTTCGGATTCTAATTGGACAATTTGAATCTAATCTTAATTTTTGAGTTACTTTAGGGGATCCAAATCCATCTCCCCCCTCCTCAGTTACTTCTCTCAGTCTAACTATCTTTTTATTTAATATAACATTTTTCACAAATATATATCAAGCATGATATTGATGTGAGATTCTTTGTAGTGCCCAGCATGTTTTGTACAGACCACAAATGGATGTAATTTGAAAGTTTGAAATATTAAACAAAAAAATTGGATGTTGAATATTTAAAATTTGATTTTAGAACCTTGAGGATATTTTTAACGATTTATATTAATCAATATTGTAATAAATATTATGTTCATGTAAAATTGGCTAAAAGCAATAGTACACTAAAATTTGAAAAATTACCCTCTAGCAAGATGTGAAAATACAAGCAAATAAAAAAATATATAAAACTTAAAATCTAAAATTTATTGAAGCCACTTTTTGAAATATATATTAAGAAACATTGCTAATCATACAGATAAAGTAATCAAATTACTTTTGGGGGCTCATTAACACTCAAACAAAAATTTTACAATCATCTGTGAACTGTGATTAATTCTGACCTCTCAACTAATAACTTGAACAATTCTAAACTAAAACACCTTTGAGAATTAACATAATCCTTTACAAACCATTTCCCATGCAAAAGAAACCAAGTTGCAAAATTCAAATAAGTTGAAATCCGAATGCATGAACAGTAACCCTGAAATTCCGAATCCATCCGTCTAATTTTTTCTGTGCACGCATCTTGAAACAGTTTAACGGTTGGATTCGGAATTCCAGGAATTTCAGGATTACTGTTCATGTATCTGGGATTTCAGCTGATTTGAATCTGTCAATCAGGATATCTAGACCAAAAAAAAAAAAACTGTATTGTTCGGAGAAACCCTTAATATTGCAACCTGAAAACATGCTTATTGTTGGAATTAATCAGATGAAATTGATAACTAAGAAGGTAATGAAATTGATAACTAAGAAATTACTTTCGACAGGACACTAGAAAATCATGAATCGTAAAATAGAATATCAAGAAATCGAAAAATTCTACAAAAATCAAATGATGGCACAACAAAGAATCTTTTAACATAAACAGTTTTTAAAAATTCATGTTATAACACGCAATGATAAAATCCTTATATCAATATAACATTAAATCAGGGGGAATTGCACATATACCTCTCAAAAACTTCAAAATTGCGTATTTTCCCCACTAAACTTTGAAAATATGTATTTTCCTCTCTAAACTTCAAAAACTCACAAATTTACCCATTTTATTGTTTTATATTAAAACTCATTCTATATTTATAAAATATCCATTTTACCCTTTATTAAAAAGCATAAAACCCGGATGCAAATTTGAATCCTAAGAGTTCCTCAACGTCCGATATGTGCACATCGTATTAAGATATGTGCGTGTCACTCCAATATATGTGTGTGTTTGCTTTGAGATTCGTGTTGATCTAGCTTGCATGGATCTTAAAGCAATTCTGATCTGCACGCATCGCATTAAATTTGGTGCATGTCACTTCATTATCCGTGTGTGTTCACTTCATGATTCATGCTGATCTAGCGCGCACAAATCTTAAATTGATTCAGATGGTAAAGTAACTCTTTATATTCATAATTGAGTCTGATGGACGTTTTATGCTTTTAATAAAGAGTAAATAGAAATTTCATAAATTTTGAATGAATTTTTAAAATTTAGAAAGGGAAATACATAATTTCAAATTTTAGAGAGAAAAATGCATAATTTTGAAGCTTTTTAGGGATATACGTGAAATTCCCCTTTAAATTAGTATGAGGTCGTTCAGAATAAATAGTCCAGAAATCATCCAACATCAGTTCATGTCTAACAAAAACATTTATAAAATAAATCAACTAATTATCTGACATTTTATAAAATATGAAAAATTTGAATTAGGCTATGGTACTTTGCAGAGTGAGAACCAGTCCATGCTATAGATCACTATTTATTTTTATAAAGTTCAAACAATTAATCTAAACTGTTCAACATAATCTCCATATAAAAATATATTTGAAACCTAAAATTCACATTTTTTATAATATTTTGCCACTTTCTTAAAAAATCAGAAATCATTACTTTTGCATTGGTTTAAAAATCTTTAGATAAAGTGATTTTCTAGCTATCTACAAAAATAATATATAATTTGTTCTCCAATGCATTTTTATATGAAATGGTGTTGAACAGTTCAGATTTATTATTTTAATTTTATAAAAGAATATATCAATCCATAGTACAGACCATTATGTGGTTTGCAAAATACTATAAAAAAATAACTTATCCGGCTTGGGAAATTGAGTACAAACTTTTTTGAAACTAACCAGTTCAAATCGAGTAATTAGAATTACTTTAATTAAACAATTATAATACAGGCTCTTGAATTCAATTTCAAGGCCCGTAGAATGATTTAATTCAAAACATTATAATGAATAGAAAAACAGTTTAGATCATGAATAGTAAATAGTAATTGAGAGGGCTGGAGGCTAGAGAACGTCAATGAAAACAGAGCATGTATTTCAGGCCCATGATGACAATTTCTCATAAATACCAGAGGATGTGAATTTTATTTAAATCTAAGTTTTGAAAATAACAGATATTTTATAAATGTTTCCGTATTTAACCAGCCAATAGCTACCTTTATTTGTAAAATAAAGGGAGCAAATACTCAGCTGACTGAAAAGGATAAAGATACGGTCTTAAGAAGCTCATTGTTAAAATATATTTAAGGTTACAAAAAATATATAAAAATTGTCACTTGACGGAAAAAAGAAGAAGAAAAAGATAAAGACACCAGCTAAGGGTGAAAACGGATCGTATCGGATACAGAACGGATAGTGGTTAAAAGTTAAAACTATAGCCGATAATTTTTTATTTTTTTGGATATTTTAGACGGATATTAGATGGATACGGATCGGAATTCGAATTAGATATTTGTTATAAATATTAATAAAAAAAATACTATTTATCAACTTATAATCCGATTTTTTTTATTAATATGCAAAAAATAAATAAAATTTTAAAAAATATCCAAATCCCGACTGAATCTCGAAAACTACCCAAACCGGTTATCCAATAACCGGATTTGAGACAAATTTACGGTTAATGGATTCCCGGACTCAAAACAATATATCCGGTTAACCATTAACCGGAAAGTTATATATATATTTTAAAAATAACATATCCGGTTAATGGTTAACCGGAAACTTTTATTTATTTTTTTTTTAAACAGAAAATTTAAAATTTTTTTATTTTTTTGTATTGAAATATTAGAAATGTTGAATATATTTCTTTAAAAATAGATGAAATACAATATAATTTGATTTATTAGAAAGACTGCAACAAATAACCTGGATCAATATTTTTCAGGCTGTATTTTTCGCGGCTGTAAGAAAAATTAATATATTTCTTTGTGTGTTATTGGGAAAAATAAAAATGCTTAGATTCTGAGTTATTGATCCCGGTTCAAAAGTCACTTCTATGTAATCCAGAAAATATTGTGATCCTTCTAGGATATTTAATTTATAAAAAGTTGTATCTATTTTAATAATTCTTTTTTAATAACAATAATTAAATAACTTAAAGTTTTTATTTTTTTTCAAAAATAGATACAACTTTTAATAAATTAAATGTCCTAGAAGGATCACAATATTTCCTGGATTACATAGAAGTGACTTTGGAGCCGGGATCAATAACTCATAATCTAAGCATTTTTATTTTTTTCAATAACACATAAATAAATATATTAATTTTTCTTACAACCGCGAAAAATCCGGCCTGAAAAATATTGATTCGGGTTATTTGTTGCAGTCTTTCTAATAAATCAAATTATATTGTATTTCACCTATTTTTAAATAAATATATTCAACATTTCTAATATTTCAATACAAAAAATAAAAAAATAAAAAAAAATTCTGTTTTAAAAAAAAATATATATATATATACAAGTTTCCGGTTAACCATTAACCGGATATGTTAGTTTTTTTTTTTTTAAATATAACTTTTCGGTTAATGGTTAACTGGATATATTGTTTTGAGTCCGGGAATCCATTAACCGGAAATTTGTCCCAAATCCGGTTATTGAATAACCGGTTTGAGTAGTTTTCGAAATTCAATCGGAATTTTGATATTTTTTAAAATTTTATTTATTTTTTGAATATTAATAAAAAAAATCGGACTTATAATGATCAATAAGATAACTTTCTTTTTGCACAGTATACATTAAATTGTATATTTTTACTATTCGGAAATAATTAATTAAAACTTAAAAATTATATATGTATATGTATCCATACATATATTTGGATATAGATATTTGTATTTAATTTTTTGAATACTAATCGAATACAAATTATATATTATCCGCTTTGTTTTTACTCTTAAAAGAAGCTCATTAGAAAATCACATTAAGGTTTATTAAAAAAGAAAAAAAAATTGTGATTAATGTTTTTAAATGCAGTTGTTTAGATTGCATATGTGCATGTGATCTGTTGTCGTGCTCAAAATGTTATGCAACCATATATTTAAACAAGCGACCGCATATGCGGTCATGCTGACACATAATACTACATGTGGTATTGTTCATGCGAATGCATATGCATATGCAGACTTTCTAGTTTACGTACAGTACATTTAATTAGTATTGTTCTCGTATTTAATAATGTTATAACTAATAACTCGTATTACCTTATTAGTTTGTCATAAATATGAAAATTGAGTGTGGATATTGATAGAATGACAATTTATTTTAAATACGTATCTATAAATTTGTATTAAAATTCGTATATGTGATATGCAATGAATTTCTGTATGCATTGATTGTGATATCGAAATGCTCGACGATCTGAACAAAAATAATTTCCGAAATTTCGAGAAAAGATGTCTGGTTTTATTTTGTCCATCCAATCCACCTGGAATTCTTTGAACTCAATACAAATTCCCCGTGAAAACTTTGAAGCTCATCCACTTCACATGCAAACAGTTGTCCCCCATATCCACATCTGACCAAACCCCACTATCCACCATCTTGTTACTATATTTTCTTTATAAAAATATTAATTTCTACCAAATACAGAATTATTATGATGTGAGAAGTCAGTCAGATGGATGTCTGTCAAGAGAAAATCTAAGATTACTTATTGTGTGTTCACATGCATTGTTTAATGAAGGTTAAAATGTTTTATGCCTTTCATTTTTTTTTTTTAAGTACAAGTAGTCAATTCGAACCGATTAATATAATTTCCGTATTAAAATGTGTTTGGCGATTAATTTTTATGTTTATTGAATATTTTTTTACTATTTTTAAGGTATATACAAAATTATTGTTTCTAAATCATAAAAATAATAATAATTTTGTACCTATCTAAAAAATTTCAAAAATTAAAAAAAATTGGTCTCCAAGAACTTTTTAATAAGGAGATGATATTGATTAGTTGGTATCCAATGTTTAATTTTTCGAATCAGTAGCTTCATGCTCCAAAAAGATTTTTGTATTTTCTTTTGCATGTCCAACTGTCCAAGTGACCAACAAAGCCATTAATGACCGTGCATGATCGGTAATTGGTGACAATTACTGCATGCGTCCTTTAACAGTAGTTAAATGCACTGGTCATTGTCTCGTTGAAATGATGATTTGAGATCCAACAAAGAAGGAAGATTTCTGCTGTTATATTTCGCCAACATCTTCTCATGAAATTAGAACTTTACACATATATAAAATATAAAAATGTTTAATGTCCGATAACCAGAATTGAATTTAAGTCTCCACAATGTAGAATTTTAATTACTAAATTACAAAAACATATTGATATTTAATTTTATGAGAATCTGAAGTATCTAAAAATATAAATTAAATTTCAAATATATATATATATATATATAGATATATATAGAGAGAGATGGGCTACGGTGAGTTGTGAAAGCGACTATTTTACTTCACACTCATATTTTACGATTTGAAAATTCAAACGACCGATCCGAACTGCTCAACATGATCTGCATATTGAAATGTGCTTAGATACCAAATTTTATATTTTTTTGAATTTTTTTACTATTTATTAAGTAATTTTGAAAATCGCTGATCCGATGGTCCAGAAATTTTTACTGTTTTTACTGTTCACAGCAAAACAGCAGTTTTCAAAATTGCTTAATAAATAGTAAAAAAAATTTCAAAAAATGTAAAATTTGGTTTCTAAGCACATTTCAATATGGAAATCACATCTAACGGTTCGGATCGGTCATTTGAACTTTCAAAATGAAAATACGGCGTGAAATAGAAACGCGTTTTACTTCGCAACTCACCGTAGCTCATCTCTCTCTCTCTATATATATATATAATTACTTAATTAGGGTTCTAAATAGCTAGTTGTAATGCTATCAGCTATTTTCGGCACAATAGCTAGCTATAGCTTTTTTTAGTATTTCCACTATGACGTGATAATTGTTATTTAGAACCTTATATATAAGTTTTTTTTTAAATATAAGAGTGACTAAACACTATTTGGTGAGCACATCACACATTATATTTCGGCTCATCACAATTCGGATTTCATATAAGAGTGACCAATATCTCTTGGTAAGCACATCACACATTCACAATTTAGTTTTGCTCATTATTCGTATTTATCTCTAATTTAAAGGTCTGATTCCGCACCTGAGTGCATTACTTTGTCCAGAGAGGCAGAGACTCAATTCAAGAAAAAAGCAAAGCATCTAGAGGGGAGGGGCCATAGCTCATGTGTCAACAAAATTTTAGGTTGAATCAAGAAAAGAAAACCGGCGCTCCGTTGCCTGGATGGGTGTAGTTCCTTGCGGATCATGGCATTGTCCGTTTAAAGCCGCTCTGGTCCCCTTGCACCAATCACATGCTGTCTCGGACAAATATAAGTATAACACACCAATTAAAAGATAGATATATCAGAAACATAAAAGGAAAAAATTGAAAACAACTACTCACATGCTCTGTTCTTGCGGCGCCTCATGCCAACAATTCGGACCCTACCTACCTACAAAGAGTACGTCCAAATGAAATTTTCCGGTTTTAGAATAAGATTGGTTCAAACTTCAAATCAATGCAGTTAATGTTGAATTAAAATTAAACAGTGATCATAATTAATTGGGGGAAATAAATAATAGAAGATGATATTTGGAACTGGTTCATGTTTTTGGTCATGTACAACATTTTATTGCTGCTACAAGCCTAAAAAAATGGGGAATTGATTCAGTGCCTTGATATCAAATTTGTGTCCACATGTGCACATATCATATTATGCTCAGTTGTAATTCTTTCTATCAATACAATCATCATATTATGCTCAATTGTAATTCTTTCTATCAATGCAATCGCTTATGGGCTTGAGGAATTAGAAGACCCAAAACAGTATTGTACATTTTTTTAATGAAAACTTTGACTCACATAAGACAGCAAAGAAAACAGGCTTAGTTAGCTGCTCTGCACATTGACCAATCAAATATATTCCTCTACTAATATATGTTTTGTTTCTGATAGATAGAAGAATGCAATGTATATCCTACTGGCTGTACCTAAGACAATACAAACCACTAGCCAACTACCCATATTTATTTCATTCACACTCTCAGTAATCCAATTTCTCATCAAATCATCACCCTCCAATCCCTGACTACTACTATCTATCCATTACCTTTTTTCTTTCCACATGGAAACCAGCTGGAATAGAGAACCCAGACAAGGACTTATCTCTAACCCACCCTTTCCAAAGAAAAAAATGTTCCTTTGTCAGCCAGTGTGTGGCTGTGTATTTTTTTTTTCCAACCTTTCATGTGATCTAGCGTCTCTATCCGGAGTAGGTTTGATAGCTTTGGTTTTTTATTAGGGGGGATTCTGCTAATGGGTCTCGTATTTAATTAAGAATTAGGTTACTTGGATTGTGAGTTAAAATAAAAATTGCTATTGTGGGTTTCATACTATTTCATTCTGACATTGTAGGTAAGTCTCCAGCTGCTATTAATTTTCTCTATTAAAGAAAAAAGAACAAAAATCTTCTCTACAAAATCCTAAAATTAGTATTCAACAAGAATTTGATATATATATTTTATTGAGCGGTTTGAATTGGCCATTCTGACATGAAAGATAAAAGGCAGTATGAATGATTAAATTCAATTTGGACTTTTTTGACAAAAGAATCTAATAGATTGTACTGTAATAATTGAGAGCTAAACATGTTGAGAAATCCTGGATCCGGTTTATATTCTCTTCATTGATTTCGAAAATTAAAATGATTTTACAACTCATAACGGTAAATTTTTTAATTAAATTACAATCGTTTCATAATACTTGAACATCACCCAAGTAAATTTTAATTGAGGAGATTTCAATAGACAGGCCTCCTGCTAGAAACATTGTGCACTTAGCCACTTATGCACCAAAGACTTGGTCGCAATATAACTACTTCCAAGTTCGGTTGCATGTATCTCCAACTGTCTCCACTATAATTGCAACAGTTTTTCATTAAATGGTTTTGACTAAAATTACTGAGAAAAATAAAAGAAAAAAATAGCTGCCACTCCACGGTGGACAAGTGGTTGGGTTTTCTGTAGGTACTTGGAGAATTCGGATCCTATGAAAGTAATTTAGAGTTTGAGTTTGAATTCAGAATTTCATATTGTTTGATTAAAATAATATGTACGGATATTAAAGGGGTTACGTAAATTCAACTCCAGACTGAATTAGTATGAATTCTGATTGAACAATTTGGATCAAAATACACATTTTCAGTTACTTTAGGAGATCTGAACATGCTACTTGAATGAATTTATATCACCTAAGGTAATAGAATAATTATGTTGAGACTCGGATCATCCAATCAAAATCAGCATGAATATCAAAATGATTTCGTACATTTTATTTCAGACCGAATTTGTTTGAATTCTAAACACAAATATTATGTTACCTCGAGAGGATATATTTTTGTATGTTGACCTCCATCAAAGAATCTTCAATCTCCACCTCAGATCGCATCACGCAATAACAAAAATGTTGGTAAGGGATAAAAATTTAGAGTTGTTTATCTCTTTTAATTGGAAACAAATAATAGGTGGTAAGGAGTTAAACATAAATGAACTATATTGTAAGGATTCAAAATAAAGAAATCATTGATAAAAATGTGGGGACCGTTAAAATGGGCAGAGACATACTTGCGCACTATTCATAGTGCACATCCACTGTTTTGGATATTAAACGCAGACGCGTATAAAAAAGTAGAAAGAGGCACAGAAACATGTATTTCTTACGCTACCGTCTGCTTCCAACTGTTTTCACTTTTCATTAATGAATAGGTAATTAAATTAGGTGCTTTTGGCCTTTTCCTAAATCTCATCTTTTTCCCAAATGGCAGAGTCTATTTTTTAGGTTTTGTATGGAGTGTATGAAATTTCAACATAGATATTGTATTATGAGGAGAGTTTAAACGTTTTTTTTTTTGTTTTTTGTGCTTTTATTTTTAGAATTATAGTAATTTGAAATTTGAAATGTAAATGTTAAAATACAACTGTTAAATATGATATATATTATTGTCTCTCTGTATATACATGTAAAAATCACGACATTTTGATTTTGTTTTAATTGATACCAAGAGTTTGCAAAATTATAGGATAAATTATGAACGTTGATTTTTCAACTTATTGCTTCATATAAAATCAAAATCGAAATGTAATAATTTTTTATGTGCATGTAGAGAAAATAATATATATATCTAACGGTTTTACTTTGACATATAAATTTTAGATTTTTTTTTGTTATTAGAAAACTAAAAAGCGATATTTTAACAGTATTAGTTTTTTAAAATTATAATAGCACGAAGTTTTATCTGATATAATAATATTTGTCATCTACTTGATACTTCTGAAAACTCTCGAGATAGATTTTTACATTTCAGAACAAATAATGGAGAAGCATCCGAGTTAAATCGGATGGTCATAATCGTACTTTGATTGTTTGATTTTTTTTAAGGAAGAATGTTAATAAAACCTATCAGATTCTTTTAAATATTTATTGTAGTAAATAAATCCTTTTATTTGGCGGTGCACATCATCATTCTTATTTATTTAGTTTTAATTCATTTTGCATTATCGATAATTTAAAAACAATCACTGTGCTCTTACCTCACAAGTTCCATGATATCGTATGCTATTTAACAAGACGGATTCAAACATCTTTACTTTTTAATTTTTATGTCGGGTAGATGTATTTATTTTAACAGTTTGATAAGTCAAATATTAGTATTGAAAAAAGGTTAATTTACAGAGACAAATTCTATATCATAATTAATTATGAAATAGAAAATGAAGATGAAAATTATGCTAGTGTCGAGAAAGTCATCATGATCACACATAAATCATATTGTTTTTGTTATTTATTTTGAAATTACATTATGGAGCTTGTTAAAATAGGGGCATGTAGTGATAAAAATAATTAAAGTCATTTATATTATTCTCATTTTTCAAAACAAGTTTACAATAGCATAACACATCACATTAAAATAATTTCAAATAATTATTCCGTCTGATTTGTCAGTTTATTTTAGATTAGTATATCCAAACATAAAAAAATAAGTTATATAATGAGAAACCTCCAAATTTTTTGTTCATGACAAGTTGGCCTTTGATCTTTAATTTTGACAAGCACCTTCTCAAACTATATAATCAATGACAATTAACTTTTTCAGCAATTAATTTGCTAATTAGTGTTAGTATTAACATATCCATAACATCCTTGATTAATTAATTCCTTTAAATATTTTATTAATCACATTAGATTTTATTTTTCTTATTATTAATTTTAAATCAACAATAATGTCTTACTTCATAATGTTTACTATTTTTCACGTATAAATATAATTATCAATTTTAATTATATACTAAAATAAAACATAAAAAGCTAAAAATAAAAATGAAATAGGAAACAATTAATGTATTATGAATATTTAATCAAGGACCCATATTTAAAAAATTCCTAGCTTTTTACAAACTTAAAAACCATAAATGAAAAATATTTTCAAGTGTTGTATTATAAATATCCGAGGATTTTTTTTTTATCATTTTATACTTATTGAGCATTGAATAGTAAATTAATAATTAAATTAAGAAGTTATTAACATTTATTACAGGAGTAATTATCAAAATAAAAAGTTCAAGATCAACTTATAACAAATTAAAAATTTATAATCCAATGTAATCTTACCCCAAAAATAATTTTAAAATTTCATCTTAAAATAAATAGCAGCTGGTGTGGATCCATTATAAATATTAAAGTGATGTGACGTGACCCAGCTAAGCAATGTTACAACTGAGTTTACACTATCACTTATTACACTATTAGCATATCCAATTTATTAGGTTATTGTTGTTGGTACTATTCGGCAGGTGAGATTTAAGGCCCTGTTCAGCGCACCGATGAGAATGGGTGTGAGCATAGAAAAAGTGAAAATTTGAATTGCTTTTTACTATTCTTGTGGGGAAAAAAAAAAATTAGTTGAACTGAATTTTTTTTTCCCACGAGAACAGTAACACAGCCGAACATGACCTAAATGTTTTTTTAGATTCGTGGAATCTTTTCGATCATCGGTAAGGTGTTAGCGAGTATCAAAATAATTTTCTTTAGTCTTCTTTTATCCCAAATTTTTGTTTACGTTCGAGTGTTAATGCACTTCTATTTCTTAATTTTTTTTATTTTTTATTTACGAATTAAGACAATTGAATATGAGTTCTTTTAGAACAAACTAACATATAATTATTTTTTTGTTGCCGAACAATTACAGAAGACATGACTAACTCTTAAATACTGAAGAATGTCTTAATGGTTATTTATGAGCGTAGATATTTTGCGGTGATTTATGATAGTTACTGAAAAAATGTGTTCAATTACAGCATGAGTCTGTAATAGTAGTACAATCTGAGTCAGATATTCATTGAAAAACAAATTTGAGTTGGATGAGTATCAGAATCGTCCGATTTGTAAATTGTGCGAACGAATAATAGTAAGTGATATGCACAAATTTTAAAGCAGAACAGACGATTGCGATGTCCATTGAACTCAAATTCACTTTCGATGAACATCAGATCAAAACTTTTCTTCCTGCAATAGAAATATTTTACAATGTTATATAGTCAGTTGTGTTAAGTTGAATAATTTTAAAGCCAGGGGAGTTCATATTGCGGTATTATGTCTTGAAGTAATTGATTATTTATCGACTTCGGATTTCAGCAGATTCGGATCCTTCTAATGGAGTCATTCCTTTTTGAAAGGGAAATTTCATGTATCCCCTCAAAAACTTCAACATTATATATTATTTCCTCAAGAGTTTATAATATCAAATATACCCTTCAAAATTATTGAAATTCAGTTTTGAATTAAGTATGTGTTATTTGAATTTCAAAGCATAAAAGTATGTGTTACAATAAATATGTGTTATTTGAATAGCTTCACAATTAATAAAAATCATATTTACCCCTCAAAAAATTTTGAATAACAAAAAATGAGTTACAGAATATGAGACGCGACAAAACATAAAAAACGAGACATTTTAACCCTCTTAATATTTATACAATATTAAATTATCTACTGTGCATAGACCATTATCATCTGTTTGGTAATTATTATATGATTTTTCATAATGCAGACCTACACCAAACCACTTCCGGGTACATAAAACATTATAACCTATAGCACCGAAGAGCAACATGGGAATTATGAGAGGGATCTTTATCAGCGCCTTTATTAATAAATAATATTATCGGTGCGCTCCAGCACAACGTGGGCCCAGCCAGCTGAGCAATAGATTCTTTGACAGGACTGTGGGGGGAGTGGGGACAGAGAGCCGAGAGCGACACATTTTCGACAACGGCTAGGTCGCTCCGACGTGGCTAATTTCGGCTGTCCACGTTAGCGCCTACAGGGCTCTGCCGTGATCTGAGTCATCCTCACAGGCTCACAGCATTAGAAGAGCACGTGCAACTTCCTGCTCCACCGAGTTCAAACATTTTATTCTGTTGGTCCATGATTTTGTAGTAATTTTTAATGAGCGTTGAAATGCCTCTATTTTTTATGTCTCCATTGTGTCTCTATTTTTTAAAACTTTAATAACTCAAAATTTAAAACTAAAAAATCAAAATAAAACCATTGGATATGATCTACGTCATTTTATTTATGCACGTGTAAAAAATTATGACATTTCAATTTTATTTTGATTGTCATCAAGAGCTTGTAAAAATGCATTAATATGGATGATTTCTAGACGTTGATTTTTGAACTTATTGATTCACATAAAAACAAAATTAAAATGTGATAATTTTTTATGAGCGCATAGAGAAAATAACATAGATCACATCTAACGGTTTTATTTTGACTTTTAAGTTTTAAATTTTGAGTTATTAAACTTTAAAAAAATGGAGGCATGATGGAGGCACTAAAAATGGAGGCATTTGAACCCTCCTCATTTTTAATTATTCCAATGATTTAAAAGTCGAGGGAATTTCATGAATACCCTTAAAAAATATCGAAATTATGTATTTCTTCTCTCTGAAGTTCATAATATCATGGCTACATTCTTATCTCCATTTTCTAATATTATGTCTTTATGATTTTAGGTCACAATACGAAGATTACGTTGAGGTGTTTGAATTGGTTGTTTGGATTTTAAAAATAAAGATAATACAAAACATAATCGAGACACAAAAATAATGAGTATTTTAACCTTTTATTATACTTTAAAAAAAGTTAGAGCTTAATCAATGTTTTAATGGTTAGGGGAATTTAATATATAACTTAGTTTTCTGAAATAAAATTACGACCTAAAACCACAAAGACATTGTGCACATTTTCTCCATTGTTTAAGATATTTATACGATTTTAACTTTTATAATAGTTATTAAGTATGTGAAAAAATTAAATGTAAAAAATGATTATACTATTTTTTGTAGACGATTTGGTTCGGTGCTGTGTAATTTAAATTTAGCGACATGAGATACATTATTTTATCAAAAAAATGAAAGCAATATCAAGGTCTTTAAAAGAATAAATAAATAAAAATTATATTAAAAAAAAATGTAGATATCTAGATGACTTGCGGAAGCAAACATTTAAATTATAAATCTCAAAAGAAAATTGAGAAAAGTAGCGGAGTCACATGAGCCGAATTTTTTATTAATATCCAAATTTAATATTCAATTTCCAAAAATATCCGAATCAGCGGCATTTTTCGAAATCTACCCTTTCCGGAAAAAATTTTTCCAGAAATTGCCTCCGTTTCCGGAAATTTTTTTTCCAGAAATTGCCTCCATTTTCGGAAATTTTTTTTCCGGAAACAGACTTCGCCTACAAATGACCCCGCCACCCTTTACAGCATTCCCATCCCCATCACCATCCGAATTTTTCACCGTTTTTCAAAGGTAATTTTTTTTCTAATTTAATTTAATTTATTTTAAATGGTTTTAAATAATGTCGAAATAATTTAGAAAATACCAAATGGTGCCAAATAATTTAGAAAATACCAAAATAGTGTAGAATAATTTAGAAAATACCAAAATGGTGTAGAATAATTTAGAAAAATACTGAAATGGTGTAGAATAATTTAGAAAAATACCGAAATGGTGTAGAATAATTTAGAAAAATACCGAAATAGTGTAGAATAATTTAGAAAATTCCAAAATAGTGTAGAATAATTTAGAAAATACCAGTGTTTTAAATAGCGCGCTATAGCGGCGCTATAGCGCCGCTATAGCGTTTTCCGACCAAAAAAGCTATGGCGCTATGTCCAAATAGCGCCGCTATAGCGCGCTATTCCGCGCTATAGCGCCGCTATTTGAGCATAGCGCGATTTTTTTAACCCGTACGCTATTTCGCGATAAACGCTATTTAAACCATTGGAAAATACCGAAATAGTCTAGAATTGTTTAGAAATTACCGAAATGGTGTAGAATAATTTAGAAAAATACCAAAACAGTGTAGAATAATTTAGAATAATACCAAAATAGTATAGATTAATTTAGAAAAATACCAAAATAGTGTAGAATAATTTAGAAAATACCAAAAGAGTGTAGAATAATTTAGAAAATACCGAAATAGTTTAGAATTGTTTAGAAATTACCGAAATGGTGTACAATAATTTAAAAAATACCAAAATAGTCTAGAATAATTTAGAAAATACCAAATGATGTAGAATAATTTAGAAAATATCAAAATAGTCTAGAATTGTTTAGAAATTACCGAAATGGTGTAGAATAATTTAGAAAATACCAAAATAGTCTAGAATAATTTAGAAAATACCAAATGGTGTAGAAAATTACCTTAGTAATATAGAACATTGTTCGATTAATTTAAAATTTTTTTAGGAATCTCTTTTCCTTTCGGGTCCCTTTCGGAGCTCTGATTGTCTGATCGATCGGATCTGCGATTCAGGTTTTTAAATTTGTATTTTTTTAATTTTAATTTAAAAGATAATTAATTAGTTAATTTTAATGGTTTAGAATATTGTTTGATTAATTTAGAAAATACCAAAATGATGTACAATAATTTAGAAAATACCAAAATGGTGTAGAATAATTTAGAAAATTCCTAAATGGTGTAGAATAATTTAGAAAATTCCAAATGGTGTAGAATAATTTTAAAAAAAATACCAAAATAGTCTAGAATAATTTAGAAAATACCAAAATGATGTAGAATAATTTGGGAAAATTTAAGGTGATTTACAATATTGTTCGAATTTTGTAGTATGGCAGACCCAGTACTTAAGCATAGATTTAGCCCCCTGTTGTGGATAGTTCACGGTAATCACAGGATATCTGAGGCGTCTAAGGAGGTCAACATTTACTTATTTCGTTTAGAATAATTTAAAAAGTAATCAAATAAATATTGTAATTAATTTTTTTCTTATTTTAGAGTAAAGAGATTTTAACCGTGAGACATTATCGGCACAAATGCGAGTATAATTAGAGGTACGCACCATTTTTAATTCGAATGGGCTTATATCAGCTCGCGACATTGCCCGATATCGCCCTCGATGCGGCCCTCATGTTGGGGTTTCGCGCGGTGCTAACCAAAAACCCATTTAGGCTTAAGTTGCGGAATTACCGTAGAACAAAAATTTCTACGGCCAACTTAAGCTCAGGATTAAACGGAGTATGTCAGGAAACTTTCCAAGGCGGTCCACCTTCAGTATTCCTTTGGCATCAAAACCCAATTTAATCATTTTACAGATCTACTCCATGATTGATTTCTAAAACTTTAATCTACTTACCAATTAAATAGATTAATATAACATATTTATACCTTGTTTCCAAATCACAGTTGGAATGCAGACCGAGCGAGTAGAGCCTCACCAGGGAAGGAATCGACTCGGAGTATCACACGTGTGATACCTCTATCGGTTATCCACCAGGACTAACCGGAGAGCGGTTTATTTCTTCTGCCAGAAATACCGTAAACCGCGGAATTATGCAAAAACACTATTCACAGGGAAAAGACGAAAACCCGTAAACACGAATTTTCGGTTGCTCAGTTTCATCAATATGCAAAACTGACATACCGCTAAATTCGGTAAAACACTATTCATCGATCCCGTAAATATTCTCCACAACAACCCGCAAGATTATACGTCAACTACGTATAACTTTCTTTTCTCAACCGAAACACTATTTGGGAGAGAAACCGAGAAAGAGAGAAAATACCGATTCGATTCTGCACGAAACGATACAAATGAATTAGTTAATTTTCTCTCTACCCCTCCACCCCTATTTATAGTGTTTAGGGTCGGTTGCAAAAGACCAAAATGCCCTCCAAGTTCGGCCTATTTACAAGGTATGCCATTGACACCTCATCCTTTTATATGTGAAATGACCAAAATACCCCTTCCACACCCTTCCACACTCTTCTCCATGTTTCTACACATGCAAGGTGGCATAGGTGTGAAATGACCATTTTGCCCTTGTGGATAGGATTGATGACATGTCATCTGGATAGGATCAATGACATGTCATGCGGATAAGGACGAATCTGAAAAGACCCGAATGCCCTCGGCCCGAACACAAATAATATTCGTATAATTATTCTGAACAATTATATATATATTTTTCTTGCGGTTTGTTGTTTCGGTAATTTATACAACGTGTCCTGCACATTTATAAATTAACCGGTTAACTTTTATACAACGTGTCACACACGTTTATAAATTAACCAATGTTTTTGCTTGTTATTTTTACATAACATTTATAATTTAATTATAACACGTATAATTATTTATAACCATCTTACTATTGATCATAACCAATTTATAATCAATCACAATAAGATTCTCCGATTAACTCCTATATGGTGTGACCCAATAGGATCTGTGTTATATTGGTAAATAGAGTTAAAACTGTTTTAACTTCTATAATCATGGGTGGCATCTGGCAACACATCATGACCATCCAATTACACAGATGATGCTGTACAGTACAATATCACGATCCAGTAAACAATTTACTTGTGTCTGTTCTTCTGTCTCATAGCTATCAGATTAGTTTCAAGGTAGATGTGTGTCATCCTTGTTAACTGAATCTTTTCTTGATCTTGAGCAGATTATCAAATATAATTACTCTTGTAATTATACCGCTAGCAGATAATCTAACTCTATCAAGGGGCCCAGTGATGCTATAGCTCGTATAGAGATACGAGGGACAAATAGTATTCTTGGTAAACTATCACTTCCTCAGCTAAGCTATACATATGGAAAAGCTACCGTTATGACTGCTTTTTACGGACAGCGGTGGATAACAATCACACATACATATTTCTCAGTGGGAACGATAAATACCTCATACTGTAGAACGTGACACTGAATGAAAACATAAATGACACGAACACAATTCTATTTAATGTTTCATTCGGGGTCTGTCAAATACCATGTTCCTAGAACATGTATCTATGTGATTAAAATGACATCTCGTGTCAGGTGGTTTGTAAAACTTAACCATCTTTTAATCCACATACTAACCTTATCGCGGTAATTAGTGTTCCTGCTAATTACCTTGGTCAGTGACCTTTTAAGAGTATATATCATCTATATTATGGAGTTTCACAATTTCAGTCATGAACTCGAAATGATCCATAAATTCAATAATACTCAAGGCAACAAAATGATATATAAATAAACATTCAATTCATGAACAAAGCTTTATGATAATTTATCGTATTATTGACTTCTAGATTATTACAAACTAACACCTCATTCATGGACTTGTCGAGCGGTGGCGTCCGGAGACGCACAGTTTTCATCTTCCATTCGGAGAGATGACAGGTATTAACTAATTTAAATATATATTTTTTTTATTCCTTACTGACAAGTCAAATATATTACAGTTTCTCTGGAGGATGTGAGTTGTCTCTGGGGTTTGCCTATTACGGGGGAGCCGGTAACGGGATTTACAAACTCGGCGAGTTTTCAAGGCCGACTGTATGAGTTGCTGGGGGTGAAAGATAATGAAGTGAAGGGGTTCATGAAGAAGAAGGGAAATGATACGTACGACATGCTTATCGCCAAAAAAGCTGTCCGTGAGCGCTTCAAAACATTACCAACAGATGCGAACGACGAACAATTGAAATGGTTAGTATTTTTATTATTTACAACCCTATTCGTATTTGATATTTTCAATAATGTACTCACATTTTAAAATTGACGGTTAGGTATGTCCGTGGATTTCTCCTCGACATGCTAGGGAATACAATGTTTGCTGACAGTAGCGGGGACGGAATACCGCTGTGGTATCTCGGCATGATTGAAAACTTGGACGAGCCGAGAAAGTACAACTGGGGCGGAGCTGTTCTCGCTTATTTATATAGAAATCTATGCCTCGCATCCAGTCCTTCATGCAAAAGCATGCATGGTCCCACCATGCTTCTGCAACACTGGTCGTGGACCCGATTTCAAATTCACCGGCCGTTACCGGGATCTCAACCGAATTGGGGCGCAGAAATAGAAGATACATGTCCATCATTTGCTGACATGTGGAAAGGCCCACACAATTGGGAAAATTCGTCCCATGGTGCAACTTCCGGTCCAAGTATCCCTCGCGACCAGATTCAGAAACTGACGGATAACATGGTCAATTGGCAGCCATATGCATCTGTTTACCACAACCTTTCGAGAACAACCCGGGCGGACCAGGTACATTGTAATAAAGTTATATTGTTTCTTTCATTTATGTCATCACATTTATAATTTGTACCTAACATTGCAACTCTAAATTTGTCAGCCGTTCTACTTGTACCGCGGTCCTCTTATTTTTTATTGGATTGTTGAGCATCACAATCCTGATCGCTGCATGCGACAGTTCGGAAGATGGCAACAGATAGAGCCACCGCTTCCCCAGGATATGGTCGAGCACCAAGAGCTGCACAAGTAATATTCGCAAATCATATGTGGTTTACTTATTTTAAAGTACTTATTTACTTATTTATTCTACTAACCTTGTAAACAGGTTGAAATCGGGCTCAAAGAAAAATGCCAACTGGGCGCAAGTGCACCGTCGGCATGTAAACGAGGCGACACATTATGCAGATCATGTGTACGAAGTAGGTCGTCCGTGGGATATAAATGACCTCCTAAGATATCGTAAATGGTACCAGGAGAATTGCATGGCATCCGTCTACCTGTTTGGCCAGCACGTGGTGGGGATGGATCGTAATGTTCCGGTTCCAAGAGACGAACACTCCAAGTCTGGATACATTCCCAGCGGATCGACATTTGTTCGAAATGTAAACATTTCTAACTCTGAATTTTATGATTAGTTTATTATATATCATTTATTATACTCCGAATATACGTACAGGCTTTGCGTGGGATAGGAGAGTTAGCACATGGCACACAGGCATTTTTCACGAAGGGTCTCCGTGCAATTGGCAAGGGCAAAATGAGACTAGGTTGGTGCCTCTGCAGAGATAATGGTTATGGAGACCGTGCTATTGCCATGCTGGAGGATGCGGGGGTTCCACCTAATTGGGAGGAAATTCCATCTGACGATTCTTATCCTTTGGAAACGGAGCCGATACCACCAGGCCCCGTATTTGAAGGCCCAGATCCAGTGACGGGCTGGTTATATGATGGCTCACAATGGAGGGATTACATCCGTCCGGGAGAGTTCGCAGGGCATACTCTATCATCACGTGCCAATACGTGCCAGGTATGAATTCAACTTACAAGCTGATTTAAAATTTAGTTTGTAGCTAAGAAAAACTATGTATGAATTGCAGGAGCAGACTCATGAGCAGGCGTATGAGCAGACGCATGAGCAGAGATAGGAGCAGGAGATGAGTGCTGCTGAATGGATGAATGTACTATTCGGCGATGAATTCGGCCCGGTATGTAATACTTTAATTGAGGTAATTTTGTTTTTTAATTTACAATCAACAAGTAATAAAAATTTTCTTATGGAATGCAAATGTCTCAGGATCAAGCGGGTTATCATTGCTATCCAGGACTGTCTCAGGAGCAGGCGAACGAGATGGAGCAAATACAATTTGACCAGGCAAGGCACGAATCAATGATGGCTCATATGGAGGCGCCTCCGACTCCATTCTTCGACCACGCATTCGGTGATCCTGGGGCATCGTCTTCTTATCCACCTCCAGCAGAGGATCCGTCTCAGACACCACATGAAGTGGATCCCACTGACGCACCGCGACATTCACAGCGTGCTAGGGTTGACACTTCTCGCTTCTCACATTCGCAGTATCCGGACCACCATGTACATGCACAGCGTCGCCAGTAGGATTTATGGATTTTATCTTGTTATTTGCGTTATATCTTGTTATTTTTATTATCTTGTAGGACTCCTCGTATATTTTTTATTTATAGATTTGTGTTATATTTTGTTATTTTTGATTTATCTTGTCATGTGTGTTGCATCGAAACCATATCCTATAACTTAACAAAATAAAATAGTTCTCAACACATACAAATAAAATAATTCTCGACACGTACATAATTAAATAGTTCTCAGCACATACATAATAAAATAGTTCTCAACACATACAAATAAAATAAGTCTCAACACGTACAAATGCTTCACAAAATAACGTACTTAACAATGCTAGCCATACTTTTTTATCTCCCCCAGACGACGTGCTAGCCAGACTTTTTTATCTACAAAATCATCATCAGATATTTCAACTCGTAAATATTCCTTTATCTGCACACATCTGGGACAGTCCTTTTCATCTCTTCCACAGAATTGACAAATGTTTTTATTTTCCTCGGTCTTTTCTCGATTGTTACTGTCCATCTTGGTGGTCTACAATTTCATAATCAGCAACATTAAAAAATTACATAATAAAATAGTTCTCACCACATACAAATAAAAAAACACACATGTTAATTTCTACGACGCATATTGAAATATTGTCCGAGGGTGCGCCAAACGGTTGTACTTGTTCTTGCTGGTTGCTCTGCCGCTGCTTGCGCCTGTCTTGCTGCCTCCTCTACATGTAGTGTAGAGCATGCATTAGATTGTGAAATTAGTTAAAAAATTTAACAACAGTTGGTTGATCAGTTATATCTGCAGCATTTCGATCAATTGTCTCACGATGAGCCTGGTGTCCGAGTCTCCGTCCTCGCATTCTGTCCATTTCCATCGGTATGCGGTCGTGTCGTCTCCTTCCTTTTTTTATCAGTCTCGACTCAGGTTTAATTTTCGGGCCCTCATACACAGGCCATTCACATTGGTTGCCTTTCAGTTCCCAATGTCCACTCCATGTCTGTGCCACTATTGACATACGGTACAAGGGGTTGACATATAAATTTTCATTATATCTCATTTCACAGACAATGGCCATGAAATGAGAACAAGGTATGCCGGTCAATTGAGGCTTCTGACAGTCACATTCAACCTTGTTGTTGTCCTTAACAACAACCCTATACCCGAAATCCCTACGAGTATACTCAAGTCTCGGCTGATTACTCCTTGCTGGAATTTTTTCACCCTTAACTAGGACCTCAAAAAGCCCATGACTTCCACGATAAGGAATCACAGTCATGTCCCTTCCTTTTCCGATACGCTTTTGCAATAACTTAGTTACCCTGTCGGACCACACCTGACCATGCTGACATGCCATTTGAGCTTTGTTCCATCGTTCAAAAAACCATTTATTTAATTTATAGAACGTATCCTCCACGACCGCTGCAACCGGTAATCGCCAACTAATTTTGAACACGGCGTTCAGTGACTCTGACCCATTTGTTGTCATTATCCCCCATCGGTGGCCTCCGTCCAAAGCTTTATACAACTTCTCTGGACATGGAAGCTCGTCTTCATCGTTAGGGTCCCTTTTACCCACCTTGTTAAGGTAGTCGATAGCCTTCGGACAACCAATTTCAAAGTCTTGTAACATCTCCTGCAACCTCCTAGGTTTGCATTTGTTCACTCCAGCTATGAACCTGTCGCTAACCTCTCTCTTACGGCCCACGTGCTTGTAGAGATTTTCGGCAACATGTTAGGAGCAATACCGATGCACACATTGATCGGTAGACTCATCCCATCCGAGATTTGGATCCTGAAACACGGCTTTAATTCCCAAATGTCTATTCGATATGACACAAAAGAATCGATTATCTCCAATTACTTCCAACCTTAACCATCTCATAAAAAAACCCCAGTTGTCAGCGCTTTCTTTCTCCACAATTGCAAAAGCCACTGGAAGCAATTGGTTTTCAGCATCGGACATACATGCCATTAGCAGCCTACCTTGGTACCGTCCCGACATGAAACATGCATCGATACTAATCACTGGTCTGAGGAACGGTATCGCTGCAATACACGCTCCAAATGCCCATGCCGCTCTGTGGAAGTGCCTATCAGTTTCTTTCTCAATCGGTTTCGAGATCACACAATACTTAGTTCCTGGATTGTTTCTCTTGATGGCTTCCAATAGTGGAATAAGCAAGTTGTACGAGTTCTCCCAACTCCCAAATAGATTTGCAATAGCAAGCTCACGGCCTCTCCATAATTTGTTGTACTTGGGGGTTACCTTATCATATTTCATCATGACGATATCTCGAATATGATTTATAGAAGAGCACACGTCCCTTCTAATGGTCTTATCAATCGCAAGGGCAACCATCTCTGCTGTAAGCTGACAATGATCAGTACGTGTTGCCGATACTGTGCACGTATGGGGAAGTGCTTGTTTGGTAATAATCCAAGATTCTGAAAGACCGTTCTGCTTTGCGGACACCTTAAATTTACAAAAAACATCTCTGCACCCCACCTCGTAACGTTTAGGTTCGCTCCTAATAACCCTGCACTCACAATTATTTTCAAGATGAAACTCATTGATTGCTATCTTTAGAGCCGTTTTCGACTCATAAAATACACCTTTAGCCAATGGATTATCTGTCATTTTTTTTGAGCTGCCGAAAAAATCAACATCCGCAGACCGAAAACCGGATATGTCATTGAAACTGTCAACCGGATGTGTCATATTTTCCCGACCAGTAATCGGGTACTGTGATTGACGGGACTGTGGTTGTGACTGATTGGGCTGTCCGATATCATCATCGAAACCCGATGACTCACCGGAGAGCATCTCATCTCCACTCGCCAAACTATCAGAATCAATTGCATCCACAGGTACATGCGAATAATCGCGTACATGTCTGCGGACCGCACTGGAACTGGGTCGAGATCTCATTGGTATATCCACAGAGTGCCGACCGGTACTAGGTCGGGATCTAACTGGTATTGGGTCTTGATCCACATGATTCTGACTGCTACTGGGTCGGGATATAACTGGTATTGGGTCTTGATCCACATGATTATGACTGCTACTGGGTCGGGATATAACTGGTTGATCCACAGAGTTGCTACCGATACTGGGTCCGGGTCTCATTCTTACATCCACAGAGTACCGACCGGTGCTAGGTCGGGATCTAACTGGTATTGGGTCGGGTTCCACAGGATTCTGACTGGTACTGGGTCGGGATCGAGGTTCAGGAATCTGACTGGTACAGTTCGGTTCCAATTCTACATATAACTCCATAATGTGGAACCTTTGTGAAAAAGACGACACAATTCCTAAAATCATTTCGAATGATTGTTGGTCCATTACCGGTACTAATTGATAGTTACGTTGTCCATCGGTGGACATATTAAACCTGGCTTGAATTTCCAGATTTGCTTGACTAGCATTGTACCCAACAAATTTATAAATCTCATTCTGAAGATAATCAAAATTGTGGTTCACGGTTAGCGGTAATGAGTATTTAGCTCGGGTACTGTAATAGACCCCGTCATCATTATATTGGATTTTCCCTCCAGTATAAATTTTCGCACAAATAGTTGTCATTTTTAATTTCGATTGGTCTGGCAATTTCAAAAATAACAACATATAATTAATTAAAAATTGTGTTGCCATTGGTAAAAATATTCTAGACAATTTTCAATAATTATTCTACACTATTTTGGAATTTCATAAATTAATAGGGCAACATTCTAAACTATATTGGAATTTTTTAAATTATTATAAACCATTTTGGAAGGTTGTAAACAATTCTAAATTTTCTGGACAATATTATAAAAAATAAAAAATATTTTGGAATGAAGTAATTAATTATAAATTAAATTAAATTAAAAATAACATAAAGAAAATAAAATTACCTCAATCGAAAACCGGTCGATCTGACTGTCAGAGCTCCGTAAGGAATCCGAAAAGCAAAAAGTTCCTAAAACAATTCTAAATCATTTCATAATTAATCAAAATTATTTCAGAATTAATAAAATTATTTTAGAATTAATAAAACTTTTAAAATTATTTTGCACCATTTTTTATTTTTTTCAATTAATATGACAATATTCAGAATTTAAATAATTTCAAATTAAATAGTTACATATTTAAATAATTACAAATTAAATACTTCTAAATTTAAATTATAAATAAAATAAATTTAAATTTAAATTATAAATAAATGAAATTAAAATTATAAATAAATGAAATTATAAATTAATTAAATTTAAATTATAAATAAATTAAAACTTACTGTGAGAGAGCAGGTGCTGTGAAAGCGACGACACTCCGCGGATTTTATAACTAATTCAATGCATTTCCGGAAAAAAAATTTCCGGAAATTCCATCTATTTCCGGAAAAAAAATTTCCGGATTTAGCCGGTTTCTGGAAATTTTTTTTCCGGAAATAGAGGCTGTTTCTGGAAAAAAAATTTCCGAAAAGGGTAGATTTCGAAAAAGGGTGTTGATCCGGGTATTTTTTGAAATTTCATATTAAATTTGGATATTAATAAAAAATTCGGTCACATGAGCTTAGGAGACACTTGTTACTCCTGATTTAAAAATATTTAAAAATATACCTTTATTATACTTTTAAAATGTTATTAAAATTTGTTCGTATTTAAAATAATTACATATCTTTCTAAATTTTTTGTTTTATCCTATTTCATTTACCTATTTACTTAACACTCTAAATGCCACTGTTTAAATTCGAGATTGGAAATATGGTTTTGAAATATGAGAACTAGGAAACTTCTGATACGATTTTGAAGGCTCTCTCATTGTTAAGTTTTAACCGGTGTTTTTAAGTCTGACTGTATGTACTGCATAAGTGTATACAGTCTGACAGTCTGTCGCTATGCATAGAATATCATGCAGTTTCATATATATATATATATATTTTAATATACTGATCATATAAACGGTAATGCAGACATAAACACTCCATGTAGCCGTCCATATGGACACAAAATATTTTATGCAACTCGTAAAATAATTGAATTGGCTAAGGCTTGAACCTTAACCAATAAAAACGTGGTAAATAACACGAACTACTCAGATAAACAATCATTGTGATATAAATTAATTTTATTATATCTATATTCCTTTAATAATGTATAGTAAAACCGTAATATACTTCTACATATGCAGTTGTATTCCGCATGTACTGTATGCAGTAATTTTTTTGCATACACCAACAAATCTGCATTTTAATCACGTGCATAACATGAACAATTCATTTCAAAATTGCACATAAACTAAAATTTTCATTCTTTTAAAACTAACAACAGTGTTGTAAAAAATGGCCTTAACGGCCGATTAAACGCTTGTTTATTCGTTAACGGTGGTCAAATCATTGCGAATACACTAATCGGAGGCCTATTTGCGGGTTTTTCCGATTAATCGGCCGATTATTCTCTACTATTTTGTTTATTCTCGTTTAATCGTATGTTTATATCTATTTATTCCAATAAATATTTATTTTCACTTTTTTGTGTGACTATGTTTGATAATAAGTTTCACAAATCTTGTATTGTAGTTTTATCAATATTTAGATATACATCCAATATTTTTTATGAGGAGGGTTCAAATGCATCCAAATTTTTGTGCACTCAAATGCACCATATCTTTCAAATCCCTTTTCTCCATTTTCAAAGTCCAAATAGTCAATCCGAATCGTTAGATGCGATCTATATATTAAGATGTGCTTGGAGACCAAATTTTACATTTTTTGGAATTTTTTTACTATTTATTAAGCCACTTTGAAAATCGCTGATTTTACATTTTCTTGTCCATAAAATGCCCGTAGACCAGGGCTTATTATATAATTGAGCTATACTTTTATTTTAATGAACATATTTACATTTAAATTTCAATTACAATATTTGCATCTAAAGATTATTATTTTGTAAATAAACTAACATGTTTTTAGGACACTTTTACCACATTTTTAGATTTTTTTTTGAATTATTTTTTCAAACAATAATTCTAAATTCTGGACAAAAAGCTATTTTTTTAGCATCACTTTTTTTTTTCAACATTAATTCTTCATTTTGAATTTTAAAGAATCATTTTATATTTATTTTAAATTTTTTTCAAAAATAATCTCAATAAACAAATTAAAATAATATTAAATACAATCAAACGTAACTAACGTGATCAGTTACAGCATAATTTGATCACAGCACGACTTAATCACGGCAGGCGAGTCACGTATTTTCCGCTCTAGTTCAAACTACTTTTGTCAGGGGCGGAGACGGACAGCGCGTCAGAATTTGGCACTGCAAAGAAATGACATGTTAATTATCAACAAATACAAAAATACAAGGCCCTCAATATAAACGCCGGTGAATCCTACTGTCTTTAGGATCCTCTGCAATTTTGTTGAATGCGTTCGTATATGCATGTCGTAGATATAACCGAACGAATAGTTAGCTGTCCAATCATAGTAACATATTTCGTGATTTATTCACAAATTATTCGCATTTTATTAAGATTTTGGTACTCAACGAATGAATCGGCTTATAATTCGGTAATTTGCGGATTAAAAGCGTAAAATACACGTTTAATTCATGCTATTTCTCTGTTATTTCTTCCTCCGTCCTTCCTGACTGAGTTCTTCATGTTGTCTAATTGGACAAGAAAATTTGACGGAAGAAGGCATGCCGTATATATTGTCAGATTGCACACCTAGAGGCAGAGAATAGACTCAATCCTGAGTTCTTTCTCATCTGATTAAGTTTCTGGTAAAGAAAAAAAGTCAAGAGATGGAAATGAGGCTTCCGTACATCTAATGATTTTGAATAAGAAGCTGTGAAAAGAAGAGAAAAAAAACTTTTTACCAAGAGATTCCTTAGAGTCTCACTTATCACACTGTGAAAGAAATATGATATTTATTCAATTTAGTTTTTTAATTTCTTTTACTTTCAAGTTTCCTAGATGATATATTTTATATTCATTGTTTAGATTCATGTAACAGTTAGACTCTTTATATTTAATGAAATACCTACATATTTCCTTAAAAAAAAAAACCAGAATAAACAATATTAACTTTTCTAAAATACAAAAATGTTATATCCAAAAAATATTTATTTTTTAAAAATAATTCCAAATCATTTTCAAATTATATTTAAATTATTTCTGAATCATAATTTTTTAACCCGTCAAACTAAAAAATTTATTTGTCACTAATAACAATGCATAAATATTTTAACAGAGTAATTTTGGCTTCTGCGCACAGACTAAAAAATCACAGCGCTGCATGAAGTTAACAGCCGAGGCAGATCCTGTAGTGCCTGTCCGATCTTAAATTTACGGCTATGATCTGCTTGTTCTCTCGGATGTATTGTAACCATTGGAGAGGAACCGGAATATTTTTGCAGAACTCACAAGCCCTCCTTTTATTGTACCTCGAAGGATACGCACAATAATGGCCAGCGGGGAGCCAGCTCAGCTCTAGTCCGGAAATTCTGAAGCTTATCTCTGATTTATATTAACTAGCATGACTACATCGATCTAAATTAAAAAGAACGAAGATATGGTAGAAAGATATTTTAAAAATTAAGGTTGGACATATGTATATTTGAACTTTTGCCTTGAAAAATATTATTTTGTAAATAATCCTTACCAATATTTTTTAGAAGTATACAGTTTTATTTGAATTCACCCCTCACAAAAATATAATATCAAAGGTTTAATTTGGAAATATAGCTGTAAAACGCTCGTGACATTTAACTAATCCCGGCTACATAGATATCACTGCTCTTCTAGAAAAAGAAAAAGAAAGTCAAACCAGAGACGAAAATGAGAAGCAATCAAGCAATAATTAAGGATTAAAAAAATCACAGCCCACTGAAAGGCCGGTGACTCCTGCTCCCCAGTCCCCTCTCACCGTGCCTGTTCTTAAATAGCCAAACAAAGGAAAGAAATCTGCTACGATCCTAAAAGGGATTGTAGGGTCCTAAGATTCTAAATCCAACCTTTCATTTGTTTTGAGATTCGTGTATAAAAACAATATTTATAGAGATTTGTACAATTCAAAAAATAAAAGGTTGGATTTAGAATCGTAGGACCCTACAATCCATGAGGATTGTAGCAGATATATTTCCCCAAACAAATACCAGTTTTTGCATACTTTGAGGGTGACCTGCTGCTTTATTCAGCGCATTAGTCAAAAATCAAAATCATGCTATTTGTTATTTAAAAATGCGATTTCAATCCTGAATATATATCATTTGTTCTCGGATATAAACGGAGGAGTTTGGCTAGACGCACAATCTACGTTTATATACAGAGTTTTTAAGTGTTTTGAGTTATTTATTATAAAATCAAACGGTAAAAAAATAAATTTTTATAATTTGATTTGAATGTATTAATTATTAGTATATTTTTACTACTTGATTTTTAAAAAATATGAGTCCAAAAATTTATAATTTTATACGTAAACACATAACTCGTTAAGTAGATTGAATTTAATAGACTGAATTTATCATTTAAAGTCTATCAAATGAATTTCGAGACAAGTCGAAATGAGTGCATCCCGTGATGATTATTAATACTATTCAAAACAAAAATTCCGAAACACAGTAAATAGTAAGTAGTTTTGCTTTTCATGTATTCGAACGCTTAAAAAATACAAATTATTGGAAGATACAATTAGGATGTACTCACTAAAGAAGTGTTTATACAATTTTTTAATGGAATATTATATTAATAGTTCCAAATTTCTCATCCCTAATAATCCCAATTATTTTTTGGCCAAGTGTTATTAAAAAACTGAATAAACAAGTGTACACTGGCACAATAATCAAGTATGTATTAATGTAATACTAAATGTGCATTGAGGAATAATCAAGCGTACATTTTAAGAGGTTTGAAAATTAAATTTGGAAGATACAATGTGTAACGACTTGAACAAAACTACGTAAAATCAACAATTACATCGTAATTAAGAACTTGCATTTGATCTAGCGACAAAGACACATAGCTTCTATATGAGAAGTCATGGGTGGCTTGACTCCCAACTCACGATTTAAAAAAAAAAAAAACAATTACATTGTAATTAAAATAAACAAGTGTGCATTGATATTAATAATTGTGCATCAATACGTTGCATGCGTGTATCAACATAATAGACAAATAATAGAAAGTAACCCTTTTAAAAATTTGGAAAAAATAAAAGAAAAATATGAAGCTCGCCGTAACAGTAAATTTAGATAACAAAGTTGAGACTTCAGAGAGATAGAGACGGTAGAGAGAACAAAGAAAATAATAATAATAAATTAATTTTCACAGTACTATAAAATGCTGAATTTTTTTGACATAAACTTAAGCGGAGGGACAAGCTACTGATTCTAATATCATAGTCAGAAATTTAAAATTAACCAAATAAATCAACACAGTACAATTAATTTTTTTATAAAAGGAAGTCCTCTGTATTTAATAAAAACTACAAGGTGTAAGTGAAAAATAACATTTTGGAAATTCAATGGGAGGCCCTGGCCCCTTCTACTTCCCCAAAGAGAAAATATATTACCGTTTGTTATTTCTGCTAATATCTTCTGAATAAATGAAGGAACAATACATTTTAAATTAAATTCGTCTGAGGCTGACAGGCTCACTGCCTCAGCATATTTCTTATTCTAGAATTCATAGTAAATTATTATATTTATCAGTATTCAGTATTCACTATTCAGTGACGCGGCTATCGCCACATGTGATAAGACTTAATAAATTTAATTAGCATACGATTAAGAAAAGGGAATATAGACAAATTAATCCCTCTGTAAAGTCTGAAAAAACACTGACCTCTATTAAAAGCTCTACCACCCTCTCTCTCTCTTCTATCTCTCTCTCCCAATCTCAGAGCTCTTATACAACACTCTCTCTTCTCCTCCTCTCCAAGAAACACAGAGAGACCTAGATACCCAGTTCCAAAAGGCCCTTCACTTTTTCTCATTTCAAATAAAAAAAAAAAAACACCATGCTCTGTTCTTACAGTCCAAAGCTTTTCTTCTTTCTCCTTTTACACCTATTTTTAGCAAATGCTGAACCAATCCCTTCTCTACCAAACCTCAGGAAGCTCTCTTTTCACGAGGGTTATACACAGATTTTTGGAGATAATAATTTAATGCTACACCATGAAGGAAAAAAAGTTCATATCTCTCTTGATGAAAGAACAGGTTTTTGTTTGCTCTTAACCCTTTTCATTTGTCGAATTTGTCAGAACCACCCTCTCATTGTGTGGTAGACAACTATAAATTGGAGTTCCAGTTCTATTTTGTAAACACCACTTTGGCAAAGTTGCATTAGACCCTGTTGCTTAATTTAATAGAAGGCTTCACCATTTGAGGTGAATCTCCCTTGATGAATTGAAAGAACATGGCTTTATTTTGCGATGAAGCCCATCATTTGTTTAATGTGGTAAAACCCTCCCATGCGTGGTAAAAATATACATAACCAGGTTTGTAGGGGGGACACGAATTATTGGAATAGATTTGAATTTATCCTTTTTTTTGACTATATACGAGAAGACAGCAGTTAAAACCTCTCCAGATGAAATACCATGTTATTCTTTTACATATTTGGTTCTTTGGCAAAAGTTTGCATTTGGCATACTAAAGGAAATTTTCATAGAGCATTTTAAATTCTGTGTTCCACTAGGAATTTGGGAACAGAATAGTACCTTATATTTTTGTGATATTATGAAAAACACCTTTATAGTATCTTTTTATTTTATTTTATTTTGGAGTAGAGTTTGTGCTCTATTCGATTTTTTCTTGGTTAAAAAACCCGCATTTTTCTTCCTCTAAAATTATGTTTACGAAGTAGGTTTTAGACCTCTCCAAAGTTGTGATTTTGCCTTTTCGATTAAGTAGATGAATTGAGAGAATCCTCGCATGAGTGTTTCATCGATGATTTGGCTTAAATTGTACCATGACCTTGTTTCCTTATAAAATGCTGCATCATGACAGCACATGAGTTCACATGTTAATGAATAGAAGTATTTTCAATAATATTAACTTGTACCATCTGCATTATAATAGCTCAAACGAATTATATTTCACCTTTGTTCTGTTTCTAATAAATATGGTGTGATTATTATAAAAATAAACAATGATTACCAGTGTTATTATTGCTAAAGGATAGGTCCAGTCGTCCAGATGTTAATATAGCCTATTAGCCTAGTAGATTATACTTTGTTTGTAATTTACTCTTTTATGATTTTTTAATGAGCTTTTTGTTTACTCAGAATTTGAATTTTCTAATTGCTTATAGGTTCTGGATTCCGGTCGCAAGAGAGTTATCTACACGGATTTTTCAGCGCATCAATCAAGCTTCCCTCGGATTACACAGCTGGTGTCGTTGTAGCCTTTTATGTAATGAATTTTCTAACTTGCCTCAAATATATATTCCTGTGTTTTATTTTAATTAATTTTTAATTAATTTTCATTTTTACCCCCCTAGATAGTCTTAAACAGTTAAACATCATACCCTGCAAAAAAACACTGTTTGTCCATTTCCTATAATTAAAAAAAAATGATAAAACATGGTATATCTCACCTCCTCTCATCTGAATTTTTAGCTATAGTAATACAGATTATTCTGAATATATGCAGGGTATGACAATATATTTTCCTTGAACTGGCAATGGTAAAACCTTTCTTTATTATTGCCATCATGTCATTTAATTTTATTTTGCTTTATAAATAGATGTCGAATGGAGATGTATATGAGAAGACACATGATGAGCTGGATTTTGAGTTCCTTGGGAATGTTCGGGGGAAAGATTGGAGAATCCAAACAAATGTTTATGGCAATGGAAGCACCTCTGTTGGGAGAGAGGAGAGATATGGGCTTTGGTTTGACCCTACGGAAGACTTCCACCAATATTCCATTCTTTGGACCTACAATAACATTATGTAAGTTCTTCTCTGTTTGGTTAAATGAAACTATGAAGTTAAAAAAAAAAAAATCTGAATTTTAAAATTTTAAAATCCAATGACACAGCCCCATACTGGTGGGTACAGTGTGGTCTGAATATGCACTAGCTGATTATGGGTTGATATCCGGCAGTACACATATTTTATATTAAATTATAGATCAAACTTCTTAAGCCTCCTTATGCATCTTAAGGAGGTTTGAGACTGCTGAACATGTCATCCTTTACGGGGATTAACCTTTTCTCTTAAGCCTCTTTTTTTGCCATTGCTTACACGGTTACACCTGCTTGAGATCATAAAATATGTCACCCCATGGCTTGAGATATCCTTAATGAGGCCAAAGCTTTCATTCTGTGCATTTTTGTCATTGAACATGGCCTTCTTAGCAGAGCTGAAAGTTAAAGCTTGCTAATCTTGTTGTGTTAGTTTCATCATGTATATCTTAAAACAGAAATTAAATGAAATAAGAATACAATCAGTGCCAAAATAGCTCTAAAGGAAGCTCCAAATTTAACGAGGAATACAATACTCACTTTCTTCTCATTATAACATGCAGATTCTATGTTGATGATATCCCCATAAGGGAAGTCGAACGGGTTCCATCCAGCGGGGGCTACTTCCCCTCGAAACCCATGTCTTTGTATGCCACCATTTGGGATGGTTCGCAGTGGGCAACCTCTGGAGGCCGCTACAAGGTAAATTACAAATATGCCCCTTATATTGCCGAATTCACTGACCTTGTCCTTCATACATGCCCAAACCATCAAGCATTGCCATGTGGAAGTGTTTCATTGTTGTCCCCGGAGCAAAGATTGTCAATGGAAAGCTTTAGGAAGCGGTACATGACTTATGGGTATTGCTATGACAGAATAAGGTACCCAGTACCGCTGGCAGAATGCCATGTGGGACCTGAGCGAGAACTCTATCTTATGTCTGGAGAGTCGCGTGCCTATGAGCGCAGACGCCACATGAAACGCCGCGCATGGAGGGGCACTGCTGATCCTGGATTTTGACTTGAGAGTTAGTTTGAGAGTGTAGATTTAGGAGAGGATTATTTTGCATTTCTTGTGTACTTTTGCATTAGTAAATTATTGTATTGGTTGTTGTATAGGGGATTGATTTATTCTATTAATTGGGATTCTTTTGGTATATGGGCTGTTCGTTTACTGTGAGATACAGACACTACTTTCTTCTTGGGAATTTAACACCTTGTTTGGATGGAGAGTAGAGGAAGGGAAGGAATGGAAAGAAATAAAAACTTTCCGTTAAATCGTGTTTGTTTGATAAAATTATGTCGGAGGTGAAGAGTACAGAAGGTGAAAGGTTTAACCTTGTATCATTATAATTAATAGAATCGGTTTTCCTCTCAAATTGGGGTGTAATGGATGGAAATTTTTTTGTTATAAATATTTTTAGAAAAAATGACACAAATGCCTAACATTATATCTTACATATATAATTCTCATATAAATTTTTTTTTTCAAACCTACAATAGTCACTGAATTTCTCATTAACCTCTTAACATTATATCCAAACACGAAGAGGTTAAATATATTAATCTCCCTTTCTATTCCATTTCATTCCCTTTTATTCTTTACCTTCTATTCCTTCCTCTACTCTCCATCCAAACATGGTAATATATTTTTTGTACAACCAGTCCTGGAAAGCTTAAAACTAATATTTTTTTGTACCCGCACCAGTGCTCGAAATTTCCATCGCAGATTTGATGGCAAATTTTGCAAGATGAAGGTAGTTCCCAGTCGGATTTTTTTTTTAAATATAATTAATTTTAATAGAACAAACTTGACTTTTATAGAAAATAACTCAGGAGAAAAGTAGAAATGATCCATGCAGATTTCTCCCTCCACTGATCTCAAAACTTCCATTGCAAATCGGATGGCAAATTTTGTTTTGAGTATCATGGTAAATTTTGAGGATGAAGGTAGTTCCCAGTCGGATTTTTTTTTAAAATAGAATTAATTTTAGTTATTCTAATATAACAAACACCGTTGGGTTGACTTTTATAGAAAATAGCTTGGTGGAGGGAGAATAAGTAGAAATGATCCATGTAGATTTCTCCATCCACTGATTTCTAAAATTGGTGGAGCTATTTTTTATAAAATTCAAATCAATGATGTTTATTCTATTAAAATAATTAAATTTGATTCTATTATTAAAAAAAAAAAAATCTCAGTCGTGTCAAATTTAAAAGGACATGCCTTATGTGCACAGGATATCTTAAGATAGTATATTAAAATGGACGATTTGGATCTCACTTTGGGATGTGCGATACTTCACTGGATCCGAAATCCACTTAACCCTCCCCCCTATAGAGTTGTCTGCTGGAATTTTTCAGCGAGGGCAAGCAGCATATAAGCTAAAATATCATCTTTTAAAAATATTTTATCTCCAATACAAGTTACGTGAGCTTAGATTAGTTTTCTCAAGAGTACTTATCGGAAAAAAAAAAAATTATAAAACAACTTTATGGTATTAGGAAGAATGACTTGTAGACTTCGATCCTCATATTATGTTTTTTGTTTTCCATTAAAAAAAAGAGAGGTGTCTCTCTAATTATTTCTTTAAAAAACACTTGCTAAAATGCTCAATGAAGTCCTTTTTTTTTTTTTTTTTTTTTTTAAATCTCTGACAGTGGCTGCCACAGGTGATATAATGCTCGTTGAAGTCGCTTCCGTCATTGTTGTGAAATTATTTCAGAGCAGTCAATTGTTTTGTATCGAGCAAAGTTAGGGTATAGGATATGATCATTAAGAGGGTTGAGACTTGAGAGTTGGTGAGTAAAATTCTAAATATATATCAGATTGATTTTAAACGACAAATTCTAACGATTGAAATTCACCAACTTCATAAGTAATATATATATAATAAAAACTTAAAAGTTTCAAATTCATTTAACACAAAGTCAAGCAATACAAAAGATGATAAAAAATAAATACATAAAATAACTTATAAAAGATTCTTTTTTTTTTACCACTTAACCTTGTACTAAATGAATCCGAAATTTCTAAAAAATATCATATACATGCATCACTCATGAAGTAGATGAATTTCACTGCTTTAAACTCATTCTTTAAAACCAATTCGATCGAATTTTAAAATTGTGCTCACCAATTTTTCTTGGTGAGCACATCACACACACCCCATAGCTTTGCTCCTTTGTATCGATACCAAATTGTGATTTACTTTTAGTATAATTCCTAAAAATTAGTTACATTTAAAGCTGCAAGCTAGCATTGTTCTCATACAATCAATTTAAAAAATATACTTGAAATAGTTGAGTTTGTATGAATTTTCATTTTTTGTTTATAAAGATTTTCCTTTCTGAAAATCATCTACACAAATCTCAAGGCAAGAATCAGTTGAGTTGGAAGTCTATACCAAACAAAGGGTGATCTAGGAATATTATACTATCAATGGACGGCATAAAAAAAAATTTGAATTTGAAATTTAATTTAATAGCCTAATTCTGGCACTCGTAGTGAAAATAACGATCATTTAAAACACCCTTTCTATCCGCTTTCCCACAAAAAGAACAAAACCCTGTTCCCTCTCCTGTCATATCTATTTACCTTCCCTTTCTACTTGCCTCCAGAATCAGCTTCAG
The DNA here is from genome assembly GCF_964058835.1 of Carex rostrata. Classification (NCBI taxonomy): domain Eukaryota; kingdom Viridiplantae; phylum Streptophyta; class Magnoliopsida; order Poales; family Cyperaceae; genus Carex; species Carex rostrata. The sequence continues at coordinate 8,356,861 of NC_135924.1, forward strand.
CAGTCCCATTATCCTCCCCTCCGTGTTTTATCTCATCGTTCTCAGTAATAACCACGCTGGCTGTCTTGGACTCGCTGAAAGTTCCATTAGGCTTTGAGTCAGTTTCACCAGAGGCCTGGAAGCTTTCCGGTACACCACTCAATGGAGGTGGTGGTGGTGGGAGAAATACACCAGTGCCAGGTGCAAGGGGGTGAGGAGCTGCCTGTGTCAGTGGTGTCACTACTGCTACTGGCGCAGGGGTTACTACTTGTGGAGCTGGTACAAAAATCGGCTGTGCTGCCTCAGGCAGGGTTGTTACAAACCCATAGTGCTTATGATTAGTATTGGGATGGGGGAGGTGATGGTTAAAGGGTCGTGCCGATGGGTGAGGGTTCCATGGTAAGGGAGGGGAAGAGCTGGAGGAGGTAGGGTTAGAAGTAATGGAGAGGTTGCGTCTTGGCTGCGACTTGCCAAAGGTCAGAACAACTCGTTCCTTCCTCATCGAAGGGATGGCACGTCTCACCATTTCAGTACCTTTGCTACGTAACACTACAAGATCCCTTTACAAAAAAGGATATAGAAAAGTCAGTTGTCTTTTTTTAAAAGGATATAGAAAACCCTGTTAGCACCTAGTTTTTATAAAGGCATAATTTATTTTGACCATGGTTTCCTGAATTTTATTGTAAGGTCTGCCATGGTTTAAGGCAAACCCAGAAAGTCTGCAGAAATGAAGAAGTATTCAACGGAAGCCAGGTTTACATTTGTACATGAGAGACCCACCTCAAAGCACACGGCACACATGGACAAAGAAAAAAAGAGAGGTGGGAGAGAGAGAGACCACATGTCACAAGAAATAAGCAGCAAACTTGAAACTTTTCGCAGATTGGAGAGCCATTTTTGGGGATTGTGCTCCCACTGCAAAATCAGCAATGAAGCTACACAAAACCAGCAAAACCACAGAAGTCTTGTGGTTTTGCCTCGACTAGCGATCTATCAGCAGTAAACCATGGATTTGATTGATAGTATCGAACAGTGCATGGCAAATCAAAGCAGTAGTTCTCAAAAACCAGGTTTGCCATAGTGAAAATTGTATCAGCAGTCAGACCCTAAATCCCCACACCAGATCTGAATTTTTTTTAAATCAAACAAATCTTGCAAAAAAACAAATTAAGGACCTTGAAGCAAAGATGATAAGATTCTTTTACAGGTGGGGTCTTTGTAAAGCAATCAATTGCACTAAGAGCTTAAGCAGTCAGCGTAAGCAGATCATTTGGTGTTATTATTGACCCTGAACTTGACCAATCAGTCAATTACAAAGCAGGTCATTTGGTGTTATTACATGCCCCAGTTTGTTCAATGAGCCATCACTTGCATGATTTTGGAAACTACATTTAGGGTATAAATCCAGAAAAAGGCAGCACCTGAACTTGACCAATCAGAATTAACTTGACCAATCAGAATTAACTGAGAGATCAAGTCAATTTTGGGTAAATTAACACCAAAAGGACCAAACCCTAGTATCAACCTGGGTAAAAACCCAAAGGACTAAGACCCATAACCACACGTACTAACCCTGGTGCCAATATGTCTTCTTTAATGGCTGTCCTGAAATTTCTATGTTTTGTGAACTGATTCTACTGTTTTATCTCTAGAACTATGATTTGTAGGGCTGTTTTGTAATATGTGGATTATGTTTAGGATCTCTAGGTAAGCTTTCTTGCTTGCCTTTGTAAGTGGTACTCTTATTATCCCAACTAACTCTGAATGGTTTCAATATGAAATTGGTGGGTTTCCCCCACTATTATAAAAACCAACTCAAACTGAACCCTGAATGACTGGAACCTAACCTGATACACCATTTACAGCGTATATTTGATACATTTGAAGGAAGATGAAAATTAAGCTCAGAGATGTAAAAAAGGTTGAGAAATACGAAGAAACATTGTATAAATAACAAGGAAAGAAGGTTAAGTTAGAGAATTAAAAAATTCAGAAGTAGAAATGAATAGATACCCTGGGGCGAGAGACAGCTTCAAAGGACCTCTATGGTCACCTTTATAATCTGACATGATCTGACGCCCAAAAACCATATCACACTCAGTCAAACACAAATTACAAACAGGCTTCCCATAGCAGCTTGGCCACATATTTGGATGGGCATAGTCACCCTGTAGATCAATCATGCATAATTAGCTAACTGCAAAAACAAAATTAAACAAAAATCCAAGAAAAGTATGCAGTGGCTATATACAAAGTATTATTAGCAGAAGGATTAATTATCTTGTACATAAAAGTCCATCCGTGTGACAGTGTGTATATGGGAAGAACAGTACAGCGCATGTTACAGTATGGTATCAATCAATATCAGCTGCTTGACATGAGCAACCAGTACCTGCATGGTACAACCAGCCGAAACAATGACTCGAAAAAAAAGGCACCTCGTTAAAGAAGTCGATGATGCAATAATCAGGTTTGAAAGGTATCACTTGGAGGTGAACCAGCTGATCCAGCATGTCCTCGACCATTCCTGGAATAGCCTCCACCTTCCTCTCTACAGAACAAAGGTTTCTATTATTAATAATAATTAAATGATGACGACCACGGTATAATAATAATGTTACTAATGATAAGAAAAAGCAAGAACAATGATGACGACCACGATAGCAATAGCAACATAACAATGCTTCATGAGCACTGAAGGATTGACTCAGTTGCATGCACTGTACAAATTAGCTCTATTACAGGTTAGTGTTCCATCCATTTTGGAACTTCAACCTGTTGGAACAGAACTAATAAATTTGACCATAATTAATTCCTATTTTTCATACAGTAACTTGTGCTAAGCTGTACAGAAAGCTTCTATAAAAGATCTAGTAATGTTTCACCATCAATACTTTTAGTATAGCAAGGGGAAAAGAAGTCACAAAGAAACAAAAAAAAAGGATAAATTTTGTTACCTCGAGAAAAACCAGGAGTATGTTCTTCATCAAGGCCTTCACTCACAGGGACTCCTAACTGAATGATTTCTCTTCCATGGCCTTTGTATGGTCTTTTTGCGAGTATAAATGTCTGACCTGTTAAGAACCAATAAACAAAGGGAAAAATATTGCAAGGTTGCAAAACTAACCACAGCTAATTTGCCCATTACAGCATGTTTAAATGTTGTTAACTTCTTTGTGTTTAATTAGGTTTAAGCAGGAATCAAAATTATTGATTAAACACCATGATCTTGGCAGAAATTGGCATTATATCACCGATATTGTAACAGTTGAACCTGATAATAGGTACTAGTATTCTATATAGAAATACCTTGAAGCTCACCACGGCGGCCTTTGTCCCTAGTTTCATTTACCCAGGAAAGTATCCTTTTAGCATCAGATATCTCGACTAACTCCTCGTATATCTTTAGCCCATCAACAACATTAACCTATACATTCCAATGTTATGTTATATACAATGCCGGTTGGCATATGACAATGCCATCATTCCATCCATTATAACATTTGGGCACAGTTCTGAATAGCAGCAATATGTCCATTTATAGCTTTTGCGGTTCTAACACAAAAATTCTATGAAATTTAGCCAATATATGCAACCTGATATTGAATTCTTATTCGAAGACCATGCATGCTGATATTATAAAATTGAGTCCACTCTTGTATTCATCCAAAAATGCAACATATCCAAAAAGATAAATGAAAAATTCTAATCAACTGGAGGGCAAGCTTGCTTCACCATTCAGATTAGAAATGATGGTGATAATAATTAAATAAATTCGATATAAAATTTCATTGAAATCAGACTAGTGTGAAAAATAATTCTGAAGTGCCTTAAGATGATACCGTTTCATTTTTCTTTGGTACTTGAGAGTTTGCTAGTATGTAGTAAAGTATTCCAGAATTATTTTGCAAGTTGTATATTAGATGAACATTGCTAAATGAAGAAACTTTAAAGGGTGGTACATTTTGTTGGGCAGATGCGGCTGCAGTACAAGAATATAAATTTGCTTACATGCGAACTAAGATTTAAAACAAAATGTTATCGTGGTTTATTGACCATTTTGTGTCGCCCCCCCCCCCCCCCCAAACAAATAAAAAACACTTGCTGCAAAACAATGACCTGTATAAAACTCCACCCTAAAGGCCCACAACCAGTAAATACTACGAAACACTATCAAACAACATCCAAGCCTTTAGTCCCAAACAAGTTGGGATAGGCTAGAAACGAAACCCTATTAAATATTGTACGAAAATTGCATGTAGCAGCCAATCAACAATGTACGTAAATTACACAATTATGATAAATATACCATTTTTCCCCATCCCTCTTAAACTTACTTCAAGCAAGTAAAGAATGGACTACTTAGTCATACTACACCTGTGTAATGCTATATTCATTGTTCTCTCTCTGAACAAGTCTTAACCGTAATCCCAACATTAAGACTCTTCAAACAATAACAAAGGAATGGTAATTTGCTGAGCAACAAAGGCAACAAGAAAGAGAGAAAGGGGGAAAAGGAAATGGAGTACCACCTTGGTCCCATCAATTGTCTCATTACAGACAAATTCTTTTGGCATCATTTTCTTCTCTTTAGTGCTAGATGGAATTCTGCCCCCATTTTCACTGCTACCATCTATATAGTAAAAAAAATATATACCAAAATTGAGCTCACAGATGAAGACAGGCAGAGGAGATAATTGAGACATGGACATTTCAGTTTGATCTTATCAAGGGTCTGAAACAATTTCGACCACTTTCAGTACCAGTATGTACCAGATGAGATTTTGGTCAGTAACATTCACATGCACATCCCTATTTAGTATGTATCATTCACACTTGAGAGTTCAACTTGCCTGATAAAATTGGTCATACATAAACAATAGGTGAAGATAGTAAAAGGAGTCACCTCTATGAGATGTGGCATGGTTTTCATCTGTTATAGTGGACATACAGCTCTCAGATTCAAACGAGGTTTCTCTTTCTCTTTCCTTTGACCCATTGTTTGCCTCTGACAGTGCATCACTAACTAAAATGGTATTCATAGAAAAACAAATGAAAGATTAACCAAATACCAAAATCAGACAACACCAAGAAATGTCAACCCAAATGATTGTTTATTGACAAGTAGTTAAATTTCACAGCAAAAGCAAGGATATCGGATTAACCATTATACATGGCAATAAAGCTAACAAACATATCACCTTGGTAGTTAACTAAACAAAATTGCTCAACTTATAAACAACATAACCATGCTAGTGTAGTTCTACTCTGCTCTTCTTTTTTTATTACCTCTATTTCCTTCATAGGAAGAGGTTAACCTAGGAATGTAACATAGTCACGAACGTGCTCGTTTCTTCACTATAACACCTAAATAACTTTTGCTACGAATAACTAAAACTTCTGTCTGGTTTTGTTTTGAAATCAATCATAAAGTTTCAGTTAACAATGCTCATATAAAATGCTCTTCCAAAACAATTTCCTGAAAAATTACAACGAATTTAACACTTGTCAGCTCTATTAACAAAACAAAATGGTGTGTTGACTATAGCAACATGTATTTTAATCTCAGATATAAAAATAAAAGGAAAATGAAACATCAGTAGGGCCCACAGTACCCAATACTGATAATAATCATGCACCTGCTAACTTATCATTGCATTGTGACTTAACACATATTTGTAATTTTCACAATAAATCTTTCCGATCATGGAAAAGTATACTGACGAGTAGTTATTTCAGGGAACTAGATTCTTTTTGGTAATATATCAATATCACAAAAGGAAAATTATGGAAAATTATACTAAGGGTAGTGCTCTCTACAGCAGAAAAGGTTTCTGAAAGATAATGAAAGTACTTCAACTCCAACCTTCCTCAGATGATCCACCACAGCCAACACTGGCGTGCTCCCGGGTTGTGGCCGAAGTTAATCTGCTGTTGTTAGAATAACGCCTGTTATTAAACCCTGATCCGTTATTAAACCCTGATCCGTTATTATACCCTGATCCGTTATTATACCCGGATCCATGACCATTACCATGCCCGTAGCTCATACCATTCATTCCATGCCTTCTACCGCCACGTGACAGTGCATGCGAGCTCTGTTGTTGATGTGGCACCAGCGGCGCTGGGCCCGTCCCCTGCTGGCGACGCCACGCGGAGTGCTGAAGTGCGATCGCGACTTCAGCAACAGGAAAGTACTGTTGGAGGTGGATAAGCGGGACCCAGTGTGCCCGGCGTTGCTGTAAGGACGCTGTCACGTGGTCGTACTCCCCGGGCCCACCAGTCAACCTCAGGTGGGAGAGAAGAAGGTCTATTATGGCGTTTGCAGCTGCGAACTCAGCACGGAGCCAGGAGATAAAGAGGTCTCTCTCATCGGCAATGGACACGGTGGCAGGGGAGGTTACGGAGGGAGGCGGCATCGATGCCATGGTAGCTGGAGAAGCTGGGACCGCAGCTGACATTGTTACAGTGTAAGGCGAGATGCGAGCTAGTAGGTGAGGTATTGCATTGTGTGAGATGGTAATGTAGTTGAAAAAGTCTGGCTAGAGGGAAAGAGGAAGAGGTGGGAAGTGGGAACGGAGATCTAGGGTTTTGTTTAGAGTGGAGGACTGGAGACTGGAGAGAAGGGAACGGGCAGACCGGCAGATGGCCCTTTGCTATGTGGACATAGTGCAATATTTAATTGTAGGATTAATTGATGAAACAAGAAGGTAGCAATTAGCAATGGCATTGGTCTGTAATCCCTCATTACAAAAACTGAGTAATCCATATCTTGTATATGATGTCATATAAATTTACTACCTAAAACTCAGCTGATATTTAATTATCCTTGTCCTTTATTAATTTTTTAGAGCTATTTAGTTAATATAAATTTATTGCTCAACTAATTATTTAAAAACTAAAATTTAATTATTTTTAATTCACATAAATTAATAATATCTTTGAGTTTACAATGGAAGATAACATTTAACTCGTTTGACTTGTTTTTTACTCTTCAAAATACATAACAAATAATTACATGACAATAACAACATGTTTTATTGATTATGTTATTTAAGAAGAGGAGGGATCAAGTTGCAACAAGTATTTTCTACATTTTGAAAGTCCAAATCGTCGATTCAAACCGTTAGATGTGATATCTACAATAAAATGTGTTTGAAGACCAAATTTTACATTTTTTGAAATTTTTTTACTATTTATTAAGATGGGTACAAAAACTAGTCAAATTTATACTATTGAATTTTGTACCCATCTTAATAAATAGTAAAAAAATTCCAAAAAATGTAAAATTTGGTCTACAAGCACATTTTATTGTAGAGATCACATCTAACGGTTTGGATCGACTATTTGGACTTTCAAAATCTAGAAAATATTTGTTGTAACTTGTTGTAACTCAAAAAATGTTGTAACTTGATCCCTCCTCATTTAAGAATTAGTTAATAAAGTGGTTTTATTATATAATTATTATGCTAACAATAAATTTTATTAGTGTGAATAGAAACTCAAAAGCGAAGATTTTATGATTACAAAACACAAATATATATAACAAAGGAAAAAAAAATGATACACGAGCAAGAAATATTTCATACAATTTGATAAATTTGAAAATACAACTAGTTAAAGCAGTGAACTTCTTAACTATTAATATGTACATCAATTATCCTTCTGAAATAAGGTGTTTTTTTTAATTAAATATGATTACTTTTGTTGAACATTAGCAACTGAAACATTCTCAGGAGAGACCTGTTTTATCATCTGGTGGACCTATTTGTTTATGGTACTCTTGGTGTATCGTAATTTTTTTGTATCTCTAGCTTCTTGCACCCGGATTGAAGCATTTAAACACGAATAAGTATTAAAATGGCGGAGGCCAAGCAGGTGGGACCCGTGCTATTTCTCTTATGGCCTATAATCTAGCGTGGTCAAGGTGCAACCAGTCTAACTCTACAAAGATGCGCATCTAGAGAGGAAGATTTCAGAAACCGGGAGCGCCGACTCGAAATCGTCGGCATTAACTCAAAAGAGCATAATTATTGGCCGTCCGATTGTAAATGGAGCCCATCCGGCCCCCCACCTAAAACAAGGGATCTTTAATATTAGTGCAGATTTAATTTGCACGACTTTTAAATCTAATCGGACAGTCCAGATGCATTAACTTTAAAGATTCCTTTTTGAGTTAATGCAGAGGATACTAATTCGGGAGCGCCTGGGCTGCAGTACCGGAGAGGTGCATGGAGTTTCGTGCTCTCGATCCTTTGAATGATCTTGACACTTGACGGTCCATTTGCAAATGGAGGTGGAAAATCTTGGGTTGCATCGTGATGGTCAAAATTGACTCGTGCTTGAACGGGCGGTGGATTTGAATCATTGATTTTTCTTCTGGTTTCCGAGTGAGTGAAAGAAGGTGTCGGTTAGTGACGTTAGTCATCAGTTTGTTGGCACTCGCCACTCGCCAGGGGTTTTGGACCAAGTTCGTAGACTCGGTCTCTGGTGTTGAATATGAAATTATAAATTATACAAGTGAAAAGTTGTTCAACACGGGAATGAAATTCGCTGTTATTCAAATTTGCTGCTCTCCCTGCTATTATCTCTATCTCTCTTCTCTTTATCTCTCTACCTTTTCTCTTCCCCCTCTCTCCTCTTCTTTTAAAGAGAGAAATAAACACACAAATGAAGAGCAGCAAGCTGCTATTCTTCTAAAAATAGCAACAGATTCGTATCCCTTCAACACGACCAATTTTAGATTAAAATTCTCTATTGATAATGTCATCTTCGGTTGATATGAGACATTTTAATTTTTCTACCATTTAATATTGTAGTATTTTTAAGAATTGATTGGATAAATTCACATTTTGAAAATTCTAAAATGAGTATGTGGACAACTAATTTAAACCAACTTAAATTAAAGAGCTTTTAAACAGGCTATAACATGACAAGGAATTAAATTACAATACTATTAAAATATAATTCATACAAAAGAATTATACATAACTCTAATTAATATATCTAATTAAATGAGCAAAACTAGGTTGGGATGTGCTCAACAAGAGGGGTTGGTGAGCACACCTTCAAAAGACTATCGTAATGACTTCGAACTACAAATCCAAACTGTTGACATCCAAGTAATTTGTGAGTGATTTATGTATTTGCAAAATTTTTAAAGTTTCGAATTCATTTAGTACATGGTCAAATGGTAAAAAATTGATGAAAAATTAATAATAAAACAATTAAAAAATAACTTATAAAATGTTCAAATTTTTGATCGCTTGACCATGTGCTAAATAAATTCAAAACTTTACAAATTTTGTATGTACATGTATCACTCACGAATTACTTAGATTTTAATGATTTGGATTCGTAGTTCGAAATCAATCCGATAGTCATTTGAAGGTGTGCTCACCAATTCCTCTTGGTGAGCACATCACACCCTAGTTTTGCTCCTAATAAAACAACCATAACTAGCATCAAGCCATGTGTCCAAATGAAATTTATTTCTCCACATGCTTCAATTAGTCATAATTCACAACCAAAATGTGTAGCGAAAAGAATCAAAAGATATGAGACGAAGGTTTATCTTGACAAGTTTTTAATATTTTCTAGATTAATTGAAATTAATTAATTTAAAAATTAGAAAAAAAAATTTATATACGTTGTTAGACACATATGTGATTTAAATATCATTTGATGCATCAACATAGATTGTCAATTTTTTAGATCGATGAAAAATTAAAATCTAGTGATGAACAAACCAATCCTACAAAATTTGACAGCATATATAGTTATGATATATATGTTTATCATATGAATTAGAATTTTACACTCAGATGTATTTTTTAATTAGTGTTAATATTGCCAAGAAATTGCTAGCAAATACCATCATTTTCTCTTTTCTAATGGATAAAGATAATTTCATAATTTTAAAATAAAATATTAGACCATCATGCAAATACAAATTATAAAAAAATGTAAATCATGCCATTATTTTGCCACTCTTCTCAGTAGTATCGTAGTGTACACTATATAGATAATTATTACATGAACTAGATGTCAAAATGTATTAAAAAATAAAATCATCAAATAAATATTGTATAGCAATGTAGTTAATTTTTTTAAAAAGGCTAATCCTTTCTATTAAATATGCTCAAATTACTAATTTCATAACTAAATTTTAAAAAATGTACTTGACTTATCTCATTTTAGCTTTGTTATCGATACGATTCGATCTTTGTTTCATTAAACATGTCCTAATAAGTAGGGGTGAAAACGGAGCCGGATTATCCGGCGGATATCCGCTCCGTATCTGGATATAATCCGAATCCGGATAATCCGGATTCGGATAATTCCCGGATACGGATTCGGATAATTTTCGGAAATCCATAAAAGATCCGGATACGGATACGGATTCGGAGTCCTAAACGGAGCGGATATCCGGATTATCCGGATTCGGATAATTTGGCCAAACCCATATAAAAGAGGAATAAATATTTGCTATAGGTGGGATTTGAACCCATGTCATCCCATCTCAATGCCTTAAGACCAAACTTCAAACCACTACACCACAACATCTTTTGTTACCATACACTTATTTGATATATATATATTATATGAATAGATTATCTTTCATCTCTTATAAGTTCATTAATATTTATATTTAATGTTTTAATTAATATTTGTATTTTAGAAGTTCATATATCTTAATTATCCGACCATTATTCGTTTTATATCCGTATTCGAATCCGTATCCGTGGACTATCCGTTCCGTATCCGTATCCGTTTAAGGCGGATTTGGTTTTGAATTTTGATATCCGTTTACTATCCGTATCCGTATCCGTATCCGCTCATTATCCGACAGATGCGGATATGGTATTAGCATTATCCGCTCCGTATCCGCTCCGTTTTCACCCCTACTAATAAGCCGTGAAAATAATTTTTTTGTTGAAAATGGCGATTAAAAAATCTAACTAAATCGCTTGAATGATTTCGTTTACGTTAATACTCATGAAACAAGTCCAGACAAAAAGTTCCTGCGTGGCTGCATACTTCATTTTTTCAGGTATCTCGAGTATGTCGGTAATTAGCCGCGTTTCCTTTCTCACCACAACTTTCGTCATAGGCTTCTTGGATCCCAGTTGCAGGAGCCATACTAGACTAGAAGCACTAAAGATAAAAAGTTGACTAAAGTAAATCAATCAAGCACGGGATTCAACAAAGTGAGTTTATATTTTACCACGAACCTAATGATCTAATTCAAAATATTTTTAGACTAAAGGACGCAAACTGCCGAAATTTTTATTCATTTCCTCAAGAAAAAACAAAATATTTTCTTTTGTAACATCAAAGGCGGAATTAGACAATTTAGATAGAGGAAGCTGAGAAATAAAATGTAAAAATATATAATGTAAAAGGTAGAATTTGAACTCTCAAAATTCAATGAATAACTTTAACCACTAGGCTATAAGAAAATACTTATTCTTTTATGAGGGGAATAAGTTATATAACAACTTAAGAGAACATAAATTTCAATTAAATTTTAATATACATAATTAAAAAAATTAAAATCATAGGGGTGACTTAGCCACCTTTGAACTACACTAAGATCCGCCCCTATGTAACAACGGTATGCGGTTGTCATACGAACATGGTACCGCCAAGCGATTGATCAATAATAACCGGTTATAATATGAAGTAATAGGCCAATTAGTCAGAAAAAATTAGTTACCGTCAATGACTAATCGACCGATTAATCAACCTAAACTGACGTTTTTTACAACACTCATATTGAGTAACCGTGCTTGCTGATTTTACGAATTTAAAATAAGACGCGATTTCGCGAAAAGTTCTAGATCTTCTCTTCATTTGTTTTTGTAATTCCGTTTATTTATGTCCGTTCTTAAGTCGTTTACATTTTATTAAATAAATGAATTATTACCTCGACAATATTAAGTTGTCATTTTATAATTTTTTTCTGGAAATTTTTGATATTTCTAACTGTATTGGGAATTATATTCATAAACTACACATAATTATTTAAAATAAATATATATCGATACTTTATTGGTAATAATCAATAAACAAGCACATTAATTATAATCCTTAATTTATGTTTGATACAAAATACACATAATAAATTCACAAATATATATAAAATATTTTGATAACTACATATAGTTGCATATAAGATAAGAGTCGGATCTTATCCTAAATTTATGGTCAACACGGTCCAATACTGAAGTCGGTTTGATCCTATTCACCGATGTTTCTGACTAAATGAGCCGACCATTGGACCGAAGGACAGGCCGGATGGCTCGTGGGTTTTTTTTACAAGGTTCGTCGAGATAGCTGAGCTGAACGCGATCACGGTCCAATGGGCCTCGTCCATTCGGAGTGGCACTGAAATGAATCAAGAAGAGATAATTATTTAACAGAAGAATTTTGGTTTCATGCAGCGCACTAACCATATACAGCGATGTTTTTGATTCTCTAGTCCGTGCACTTCATGAAGCCAAAACTACTCTGTTAAACTCGGCAAAGCCTCAAAGCCAAAACTGCTCTGACATAATTGTCGTCGTTCTTCTGCCAAATCAGACACTCCCAATGGAGTGCACCGGTGCTTCTCCGGCGGCGGCGGCGGCGGCGGCGACGGCGAACCCCCGCCGGATCCTTCCTGGATTCCTCTCTCTCGATCTCTGCAAGGTGAGAAAGCTTGCCTCTGTTTGATTCGGTTCCAATATCCATTTTCCACCTTTCGTTCGAAAAGTTATAGCACTTCCCCTTTGGTTCTGGAGCTCAACTGATTTCAACTTGCTGAACGAACTGAATTCACTTTCTAAGAAGCTACCGTGTTTCCTTTTTCTTTATTCTAGTTTGCAACAGGAGTTTTTAAGTTTCAAAATATGGAACCTTACTGGCCATTTATGTGACTAACCTAATTTTAAGGGTTAACAAAATAGATATGCCACATTTATAGGTTTACATTTTTCTTTATCTCGAGCAATAGGAGTTGGAGTTCATACACAGGAGCTGCTCCACTGCGGGATACCGTACAGGGGTACTATCAACCACCCTGGCCCACCTGTCAGCCACAGGGTGCAGTCATCTACTTGTGCCCTTTGTTAAAATTCGCGAACAGCTCAAGGAGGTTGTTGAGGAAGCTTTTGACTGTCAGTTTGAATTATTTGTTGAATTTACTGCTCTAATCAGGTGCCAATTGGTTGTCTTTTCATTAGTATTTGATTTGATTGAAATTTGACAGTTTGACTTTTATCTGATACTGGTATCAATTTCACATTACTGATTTCCTGTACATATTTTTTATGCTTTGCTTGTTTAGGGTTGCCTGACCATTACATAAACTGTGATTTGAGCACAAATTGGTTGAAGTTAGAGGTAATTGCCAAATCGGGGAAATTGGGGATTTATTGAGTGTTAGTTAATCAAAGGAACCTTAATTGAGGGTGATTTGGGGTGCTTTTACAATGTAACAATATCGTTTTGATGTGACCAGCATCTTTAACTAGCAGCATTGGCAAGTGTGTACTAGTACGGCTGGGAAGTACTTGTCATGTAGAAAGTGCTCCTTTCATGTAAAGTTTGAAATTATCAGGATGACTATTCTGATATTATACGGTACTAACAATACAATATGTCATTTACTTTGGCCCAGTGCAGTTGGTGCAAAGGTGCTTCTATTGGATGGCACAGTGATGACAACAAGCCTTATCTTAAACAAAGAGACTTCACGGTACAAACATTTATATTTTACTGTAGGATTGTAGATAGTTTGCACGTGTACAGTACTATACTGAATTGGGATTTCACAAAACTTATTCCTTCTCCCTTGTTTTATTCAAATGTATTTTTCTAAAGTAGACAAGGCCCATAAGTCCCACATCAGTGACTTGGCACCCGATATGTTTGAACCCAATCTCTTGAAAGTCAGCCTAGAATCACATCACACGAGATACTAAATTTTTGCTACTTATTCTCTTCATTTGCTCCTTTTTAATCTTGGACTGGCTCTTGTTTAGTAGGTAGGAAAATGAACAACAAAATGACAACAGAAAATAAAAAAATGATGGCAGTGGTTGTTTAATAGAAGTTTTCCTTTCTTCTTTTTTCTTATTGCTGGTGAAAGGCAGTTTGCTATCTGAATGACCAAGGGAAAGATTTCAAAGGAGGTACACTTCGCTTTCAGGATGGCGAACCCTCCTCCATTGCACCAGTTGCTGGTGTAAGTACCAAACTCCTTTTAGAATTTGGAGGAGTCCTATTGCACAAAATATAAAGTTTCCATACAATTGCACTATTTGAATTGTCGGGAACTAGATCACACACAAGTAAAACTTCAAGGCCAAGTTTGTGTTCTTTAAATGGTTTAGGACCATATTGTACAAATTGGTGAAATTTTTGCCATCTTCTGTGTTCGGTTACCAAAATGCATGACCTAAAAAGTAGAGGGACCAACTTGATTTTTGTAGTAATAGGGGCCAGAAGTGCATACTGTTTTGGTGTGTGCTGTTTGTTAATATAACTTTTCATGCTCTCTCCTCTCTCTCTCTCTCTCTCATTTTCTAGGATGTTTCAATCTACACTGCTGACTACCGAAATGTTCATTGTGTGGATGAGGTGCCTCTCTCTTCCCTCTATATTATTCAACCGCACATAGTTGTGCAATAATAAGTCGATCACAAATTGTTTCATTTAACATTGAATTAAGCAATTTTGTTTCTGTTCTTCTATTCAATTCCTCTATTTCTTAGTGTAACCAACTTTACCTCAATTATCCTCAGTTTTTGTAATTGTTGCTCAACTTTACCTAGCTAACCCCTCAATCGACCCGATGTAGTCTCAATTTGCTCAGCCTGGTCTGGCCAGGATATTGACTGAAACAGTACTGAAACCAGAGCCTATTCATTGGCAGATAACAGAAGGAGAGAGGTTGACACTTACCCTCTGGTTCACTCGCGATAGCGCCTCTGATGAGGACCCCAAGCTTCTGAACTTCCTCTCACAAGCCTTAGAGAGAGAAAGAGAGAGCCCATGTTATCCTCTCCCAGCATCAGATAACATGTACTGGTTCTCTTATAATGGGTTGGGTTTTGATCTCCGCTGTGCACGAGCCTTCCAGCTTGGGTGCAATTTCTACAATTCTGCCTGTGGTGAGGAGATTCCAGAAGATCCTTTTGAGATGCTTTCAAAACCTTTGTTTATTGGTAGACGAGATGAAATTTTTGAGAAGGAATTTGTCAACAGTATGCATGCCTTGCAGGTAGCTCACACATTTTAACACTAGTGTCAGCCTTTATAATACAGTACATTTGGATATTCCCAGTTCCCTATATCTAGCTCCATAAAAAGTTGGAAAGGATGCAGCATGCTTGCTATCATGCCTTATCTATTGGTCTCAGTACTGATATACACCACTAGGTATGTGGTGGGATCAGGCTAAGTATGTTTTTTTTTCCTTTCCTTGTTTGCTACATGGAAGGGTTGTTTCTTTCTAGAGATTTGATATTGGGTACCAACAAAGTGTATCACCAAATGTCCTGAAATTTTTCTCCTTTACAATTCATGTTTTGGTTTTTGAAATGCCATTTGTGTTTGGTACACCATATATGGATAAGTATATGTTTTTTGAACTTAATTTACTCTTTATCTTTTTCACATGCTAAGGTTTGTGTGGGTACATTGAAGAGGTTTACTTTGTAGTTGTCATGAGCTTTCTCCATCATTTTACTTTTGAGTTTCTACCAGAATGATTGGCTAACTAGGCTGATAAAACCTAAGAGCTATATTGTAACTTGAAATATTGCAGGTGATGCAATTTTACCACTGGAAAGCCTCTGAGATAGCGAAAGTTAGAGGTACTATAGATCATGCCAAATCATCCAAGAAGAAGTTCATCTCCAGGAATTTGAGTTACATTCAACTGGTTTTACCATGCGATCTAGATCTTGCTGAAAGTATTTTACAGTGCAATTCTCGTGTAGAAATGGATAACTTATTCAGTTGGGATGATTTTGCCCTTGCTGTGGAAAACTGGGAGAGTTACACCTCTGAATTGCGGAGACAGTTGTTTGCTTTTATGCCAAATTGGTTGTCTTATCAAAGCATATATTATATTGATCCATCTGAGATTAATAGATGTCATAGATAGCTTCTGGTCTATTAACATGACATATTCTACCCATGCACTCCTTTTGTAGATGTGCCACAGGCACTTGTCTTTTCCTTTTTTTCTTTTGTTTATTTGAACAATCATCAATCATTAAATCCAACTCCAATCTGATACTTACATATTGTTTGGCCAATAATTTTATAAGCATTAGTTGATGACCAGCGTATATCAGATTATGCTTTCAATTTGATTTTGTAACTTTTTTTTTTTTTTTGGATATGACAAGAAATAATGTAATGTTTCCGGTGACGGTCATCTTAATTGCAGTAGTATATTTAGGAAGGTCTTGCATTTATTTCTCTATTTTCACATCTCACTCGTGTTCATCCTTTTGTAGATTTATTTGAATGGTGGAAAATTATAAACTGTAGTTCTTCAAAAACATTAAGAGCTGTTCATAGTACTATTCCTAGGCCAATATCATCCGTGATTTCCCCATATTAACGTGCAGGTTGACATCTAATTACAATAATTTTATAAAATTTGTACTGTTGTTATCTCTATTTTACAGAAGACTAGTTTTCAGTTGAACACCTGATTAAATTTCTCAACTTAGTACAATCACCCTCAACTGAAGGCAAAGACAGAGCTTTGCTTGTATCCGAGTCATACCGCAAAAGCATTCTTAGCCAAAGCCTCACCTTGGTTGGGATAGACGTTAGTTGCTGGAAAACTCGAAAACTTGGGTCATCAGAAAATCACCACATAGTTGTACAGTTTATCTGTTTAACACAATGCCAGATTATTCACCACTAGCACAATTTACAAATCCAATACACTGCTAATCTTATCGCTTTTATAATAAAAGTTTTATTGCAAACTCATTCTATTATGTAGATATTCTATTACATCTACATAATAGAATCTACATCTAAATGTATCATTCAGTACAAATCCAATTTCTGCCCTTTTCTTTTCTATGCGTTTTCCCCCAATTTCTCCATCAAATCCACAATCTATAACCTAGAATGAAGGGCAGAGCTGATCAGTAGCCTTGGCTGTGCTCCATTTATACAAAACGTTACCAAAAGCATCATAAAACACAAAATTTGCCTCAGTTTCGGACACCTCAAGGGACATGAATCCTTGACCATCATAGAAAAATCTAACTGTATCCTCATTCTTCTTAAACACATTCCGCCACGCCTTTGATCCCCCTCCACTTGTTATGTAATGCAGTTTGCTGAGTAGTAAAATAAAACATGATTCAAATATCATCGTTGTTTGTTCAATGCTACATAGGTAGTTTTTTTTTCTGAGAAAAGAACTTGATGGACAAAACAAAAAATTGCCTTGTAAATCATAGAATATTTTTTTACTCAACAAAAATCATACAATATTTTATCATTTCAATTGTTCAGTGTTGTGATTTTGTGGATTATGAGGGCATTCTTCTTTACTCAAATTGTTTGTGAAAACAGGTTAAAAAATTCTTTTGCATTCATAATAAAAGCAGGAAGTTGCAATTCGTTTTAAAAGCACCCTTGGAATACATCGTGCACAAAGTAAAGAGATTATAATCTCATATAAATAAATCAGAAGGTCACCTGTCATTGCTGCTGATATGTTGAAGGCAATGATCATGACCATTAATATAAGCATCGACTTGATTCACCTGCTTACACAAATCAAAATCTATGGGGATTCTTTTCGGATCAGAATTTTTGGTCAGTTGGTAGTTCTGTCATATTACAATACAATCTTCAATTAAGAAAATAACGACTACAATCACCTTTTTCTCTGTGGGATGAAACAAAATGCAAGAGTAAGTTTGAAGCTATCTAGGTATGAAGGGAAATTCACTATGACCCCAAATTCCACAAAAACAAAAAAAATCTTTTGTTGGAACAAGTAAAACAAGACTAAATCCTATTTTATTGCAGCACTATTAATTGGAATAATAAGATACAGGCAACCATTCCTTTCCTACCAAACCCTGGAGACCAAATACGGCTGAACAGAAAGAATAAAATAAAAAAAGAAAATAAGAAAAGAAACACCAAACTAGAGAAAGAACAAAAGAAATGTATATTACCTTTAGAACAGGGAGGAGAAGCTGGAGCAGTTCAGGAGTGTCCCCATGATCACTAACACTCCTCATGGTGTGGTGGCCCACAACAAATTTCCATTTAGCTGTTGATTTTTTAAGAGCCTCATCCAACTCCTACACATACAAATTTTATATAAATTTCTAGACACGGTTTATCTGTTACAGTATCAAAATTGTCATTCTTCCCAACTGCAAAAAAGCTATAAAATAGTTCCTTACAAGAATTTTGGTGATTTCTGGGTATAATTGTGTCATTTTATACCCATCCATTATTTATTTGTCCTATTCTACCAGATTATGCCGATTGGAGATTGATTTCAAAATTTGATTCTCTTGAGATGATACACAGAAACCATAGCTTAATTAGGTCTCCCTTGAATATCAAATATCGGTATAGCATTTTGCCAATATAATGAAGTGATACCTGAAGAAGATTGGAAAGATAGGTATCACGAGGAGCAACATCTCTCCAGTCGTAGTGGGAACTTCCTGGGTTTGTCCAGTAATCCAATTGAAATGGGGTTGTGTCCACCATGAAGAAATCCACAATTCCTAACAAAAAAGGAAAAATAACATAAATAGTAGGAAATATAATATTACATGATTATAAAGTACCATTACTGATTTACCGGTACATGCTATGGAAAATGTAAAAGGTACTTGAATAAAAAGTTTGTTCTAGAGTGAATTGATAACGTCTAACCGCTCCACATTTTTTTTTTTTTAAAGATTAGATGACAACTAACAAACAGTTTTTCTCCTATGTTAAATATTGAAAAACACAGTCATAAAAGCAGTAAAGATTACTTAGGAATTAGGTAAAGATGTATTTCGTTTCTTCTCAATTTGGAATTAGGTATTACTTTCCTTGTCAACCAATTGACCCTGATCCACTTTGCCCCTTTATTTAACTTTACCTTTTTTTTTTTAAGTCACTCAGGGAGGTTTTCCAACGGAGAGATGAAAAGAAATTACATGTTGAAGGATAAATTCATGCTTTGATTGCGAGTGATGTCTTTACTCAACTGAATTACCTGAATTAAGAATAAATGATCTCATGCAGATAAACCGTTTGTCCTTCTCCTGCAAAACTGGGTTCAACTGAGCCAATACATCTCCTCTATAGTCATGGTTTCCCAATACTATGCAGAAGTAAAATAAACACAATTAATCATACCACATTTACAAATTTATCTTACAATTGTACTTTGACTTGTAATTAAACTGGCAAACTATACAAGCATACAACACTTACCAAGATACCATGGAGTTTTAATGCTATCTGCAGTGTAAATGCCAGAGAAAGACTCATAGAATGCGGGGTCGTCAACACCTGTTAGACCATCTTCATAAAAATTGTCTCCAGTAGAGATTACATAATCGATATTAAGTTTCTCTCCTACAACTCCCATCTGTATACATATTAAAAAATTAGTAACTAAAGATAAACAAAATAAAAATGATAAAGAGGTCTATTTCATTGCAGGGTTCATATTTAAGTTGAGGTGGGTTCTCAGCGTTGTAACATAGGAATCCCAGTATCCCACTGACAGCATTAAACTAAACGAGTAACATGCAACAAGATATTTCAAAATAAAATAATAAACCACATACATTACTATAACTGAATGTCTAGTTATATAAAAAATTTCTTTTAAATTTTTACGTTCATAGAGAAAACAATCTAGTTCTTTAATCGTCATAATTAAGATTTTGGTCTTTATATCATAGGGAATAGTGCAAGATATGATCAAATAAAGTAATCACTTCCAAATCCATGTTTGTCCCATCATGCCTTTTTAATTTTTTGGGGAAAAATAGAAAGAACACTGCTACCAATTTCCATTTTCACAGTGAAAAAGAAAACTTGTGCTTGTCCAATCATGTTACACTTGTTTCTCTACAGTAATAATCAAAATATGCTCTAAGGTATAAATCAGCATAGGAACATAATAATCAAAAGGGGCGAAGACAATTCAAAACCTGAGTAGCAACTTCGGATTGGTTATATGTTCCCTTTCTCCCAAAATCTCCAATTACGAGAATAGCCAAATTCCCTTCCTTCTTTGGCAGATGCTGGATTTTTGTAAGCTCGGCATTCAACGGTGTAGATTGTAACGCGATTAATACCAAGAGAAATCCAATCAAAGCCCCCATTTTCGGCATTTGATGAAGAAAAGGAGAAAGGAGAAAGGAGAAAGGAGAAAGGAGAAAGGAGGAAAACGAAGGATGTGTTTATGTAATTATGTGTATGTAAATCAGAGCAAGCAAACGCAAGGACAAAGAAGAGGGAAGAGGTAGCAACAAACAGGAGGAATTCTAAACTTATTTCCAACAGAAAGAAAGCTTAAAATTCCCCCATTTGGGCCATTTCTCGTTTATTTGAAATTGACAGTTATGAAAGAGAATATACCGGGATAACGAGAAAGACAAGGAAATTCGCGGTTGATTTTGTAAATTCGACAAAATTAATTAGGTAATGTGGGCGAATTATTTACTCTTCTCCATTTCCTTCGAACTTGAGGTCATAAATTATAAATTTAAAACTTGAATAAGTAAATCTGACAGGTGATATGACTTAGATTAATGATGACTATTAAGTGCAGCGGCGGAGGACTAAGAGAAAATGGGGTCAATTGATTTTTATATTTAGATATAATTTTTTATATAATTTAGAGTGAAATAGTATGATATTGTAAAATTTACTTTATTCTCCGTAAAAAAAATTATATTTGATTGACCTTCATATATTTTGATCCCTATAGTTTAAAAGTCTGACTCCGTCTCTGATTAAGTAGAGAGTTCTGAAAAAAGTTTAAAATTAGTACTTGATTATGTATAACGTATATACACACACAAGAATCACATTATTTGACGTATTGATCATTAAACAATTTAAAGATGTTACGGTATGAATTTAAAATCCGAATGTATCATGTCATAATATTGAAAGATATTTCAAATAAATGTGATAGTAACAACTAATATCAAAATATTATATTTTCTATCATTTAAATAATTCACGTATTATATTAAATTTGATAGACTATTTTATTTTTAGATAACACCAAATATTATTATGATCCATCATAGTAATGAAAAACATGTCTATTATTTTAATTTTTTAACCCCAATCTACGTTTAAATTATTTAAAATTATGTTATGCTCAAATATAGTAAAAGAAAGTTTTAAATGACTCATATTAATATTACTGGGCGAACAGTTCTAATTCAACTAGAAAATTTATATTAAGAACATTAAAGCCATCTTTTAATAAATAATATTTCAAAGATTTAATCAAAATCAATTAAGAGAAGATAAGCCAAGCTCTACGAGTACTTTCAACTCTTAATAATGATAATAAAATATGAGTGAGTCTATGGTACTATGCATATCACGGGTTGTTACCGTACTACGGCTCTATATTCGAGTTTTCTAATCCTAACGGTCGATCCGAACCGTTCATCTTGTTCTCCATATTAATATGTATTTAGAGACCAAATTTTACATTTTTTGAAATTTTTTTACTATTTTTTTAGATATTTAGAAAATCGCTTGATCTGAAAATTCTGAACCATCCAAAAACAGTGATTTTCAATAAATCTAAAAAAATAGTAAAAAAATTTCAAAAAATGTAAAATTTGGTCTCCAAACACATATTAATATGGAGAACAAAATGAACGGTTCAGATCGACCATTAGAATTTGAAAACTCGAATATAGAGCCGTAGCACGGTAACAAATCGTAATATGCATAGTACCATAGACTCACTCATAAAATATAATAAATTTTTTACTAAATTTTCAAAATTGAATATATAATTTTTATGCTGTCATTGATTAATTGAAAGCTTGAAATCAATTTTTAATATTTTTCATCATTATTTTTTATCACAGCCCGTAGGCACGTTCTTGAGCAAATTAAAAGAAAAATAACTAACTATGCAAGCGTCAATACCACACAGCCTCTTATCTAATTGGTGCGATTGTAATATTGTATTAACCAAATTTGAACAATTTACTATGTTCAAATGCAGCATCCTTCCTTTTGTGTTAATATGTTTTAATTTTCACCTTGAGAAGGAAATGGAGGAGGGGTCGATCTTTTTAACTGGAGAGGAAAGAGCCAGAAGATATCCGCAATATTTAATAAAAAGAACTAAAAGTCGCGCGTTTTGTTGCTGGTTGACCGGCGCGCATTTCAATATACTCCCTGCTCTCAGCGACTTCGCATCCGCCGAGATATCTCAAACGTTGAATGTTTTTCTTGAAAATCACAACCGTTCAAATACGTTATGCAAGAATCTCAAAGCACATATAGTATTGCCGCCTTGCTCTATCCCCGAATAGGCACCGTACACGTCGGTCACGCAAAAATTGAGATATCTCACAGGACACGCGCTAGTTCTCAGCTCTCTACACTTGGCATCGAAATTTCACGCCAAGCGTCGTAGCAAATGGAACAGCTGGATAGACCTGGTCTATAACCCAGTTCATAGGCCGTAGTTGAACAATCTAAGAATTTACAGAAGCATAAGCATAAATACATTTCCTCTTATTTTAGTTCACAAATAAAAATTCTAACCCTCCAATAACTGATGTAATTTAAGAGGTTCAGTCTTCTTAACGATCATATGAAGCTTAACAAGTAACAACTACATCTCAAGACAATTTCATTTTTTTTTTTTTTTTGCAACTTGTGACAGATTTCATCAACTACATAATGTTTCTTAAAATTGTCAACTATTAATTGTTCAACACTTCAAAATGACAAAAAGATACAACCTGGTTTATAATCCAATGCATGCAGCTGTGAGCTGTTAAGTAAGCTAGCAATTAGATTATTAGAACGTGTTTATGTAAGAAGTGTGTTTATTAAATAGCGAGCGAATATTCAGTGGATGTACGGGGAGGAGCTCCAAATATATATATAAAGGATATTCTTTTAGTGGGAATATGCTATTTTTCCGGAGTACAATGTTCCGCAAGTTTTTTATTGGAAAAATTTCTATCAACTTTTAAAATAGCCAATTTACCCATAAAAACCATAAAACATCTTAATATTCAATATCCCCACTAAAATTTAACATTCTTTCTTTTATCTCCATTTATTTATTAAATTTGATTTTTATGACAAATATACCCCTTTCTTCTAAATGGAGATGTCCATTTGAATCAGCAATATGATTGAATTTTAGTCTACAACAGGCTTCCAGAGAAATTCAAGAAAATTACTAGCTATTTCATAAACTGGGAACAAGGAGAAAGCTGAGGACATTGACTACTTGATTGGAAGAAGATTTCAAATAATATACCTATAATAATAAGTTTAAGCTTTTTTGCGTACTGCAACCAAATAGTAAGTTTAAAGGTATAGGATTCTAGAGTTGTTCTAAAATCAAGATGGGCTATTCTCAATGAGTTTGATCTGACTTCGCATCTCAAACTGTAAGTTAATTCGTTAGAAGTTTGAACCACCCGACTGTTTGAAGTACGAATGTGTTAGGCCCTTTTTCGAATTACTTTTTTTTATTAACATTGATTTATTTAAATAAGATTGATTGAAAAAAATAGTCTTATTTTGAATAAACTCAAAGTTTGAGTTATCTCAAATACTCGACTTAAATTTGATTGCTCCGATTGAGAGGTAAAGCGTAATATCATGTAGATAGCAATGCAGTTCGATAGGCAATCGAGTGCTCCATGGTGAGCTTGGATTTCACGTAAGAATTATGAACTAATATATTCTTGCTATGCAATGGCCGTTTCCCCTCAAATTGTTTTGGCCAACTTAACTGTTTTACGGGTTCAAGAAGAATAATTGATCATTCGTTTAATTTTCTCCTTTTCGCAATCACCATTTTTTTTTCAAGAAAATTGCCTTCAACAAATTAGTGGTGCCGAAGAGGTGGTCAGTTACAAGAAGAAGGGATAAAAGAAAGAAATGGACATCTCCATTTAAAAAGAAGGGGTATATTTATCTATAAACTAAATTTAATGAATAGATGAACATAAAAGAAAGAATGCTGAACTTCTATGAGAATATTGACTATTAAGTTGTTTTTATGGAGAAATTCATTATTTTAAAGGTTTTCATGGGTACACTAGAAAATTTCCCCTTTTTATTTGTCTATTTCGAATTCTTTTTGTTAAAAACAATTCAAAGTGTACTTCAAGTTCAAGATCGTCACTATCAGATGGTCCTCAGTCCATGTATTTCTATTGGCTTTCCTTAGTTCTGACTTCCACAAGTTTTTAATTACTTCAGACGCATGCTTTACGTTAAAGAAATTAGACATGTGTAATCTTATCAAATATCTAGATGTTGTTATTGTTATTACTATTACTATTACTATTACTATTATTATTATATTTTGAATATCTATGATAGACAAATGAAAGCTGGATTTTTGAAATAGCACTTTTGCAATAAAATTTTGTTGTGCAATTTTTGCTATAACCCAAGTCCCAAGTTATGGGGGAATTATTTATTTTGGTCCAAATAGCTATCATGCCTCAAATTTTATGATCATGAAGTTATTATTTAATTTGTCCCAAACAGACCAGGTAATTAAGGTATCATCCCTCCCTCAAATATCTCCACACAGTTTGTAATGTGTCCCAAAGGGCCAAAATGCATATCCATTGTAGTAAAATGAAACTCTACTAGTCTGTGCATTTGTTTGAATTGATACTACATTCGTTTACATGTGAGTACATTTCTTTGAGAAATTAAGCTGAGGGTCCGCATCTCTCATTTCGACCTACAAATGAGCAAAATATTTTCAGCGGAGGTCCACATCCTCAGATTCAATAATATTTTGTGCGTAAAAGATAGGGATCTAGCCTCTAAATTTTATTAATTTAACATCAATGGTGTAAAATTACCAAAAAAGAAAAGAAAATAAAATAAAGCCACACAATAGACTTTGTTTTTGTATTTGTATAATTACAATAGCATCAAGTTGAAAATCACATCTCCTCCTCTCTTATGGTTTCACGTTCCAACACATCTTTGCATTATTGTCGGAATATTCGATTGCATCTTTTTTACCATACAATGCAGCAAATCAAAACTTGTAATTACCTTGTGAATTTAAGTGAAGTTGTGAGTATATTATTCACAAAATCAGGAGACAACATATTATATATTTTGAAAAGAGGAAAAATAATATTGGAAGAGCTAGTAGCTTTATTGGGCTTATGAGACGATTTTTGGTCTCAATGGGCTCAATCAAGACCAAGCCCAAACATTTTTTTTTTATTATAATTATTGACTTTCCCAATTTTTCATCAAAAGACCAAGTTTCAACTTTCATCGATCAGAGATCTCCAAGGTAAACTAATGCTGAACAGTACCTCATATGGATTTGGAAATAAATCTGCTGCGATCCTACAGGATCCCTGCGATTTTAATCTCAACCGTTCATATATTTTGAGATCCGTGCACAAAAACTCTTTCTTTTTAAGATTCGTACACTGTAATAAATGAAGAGTTGAAATTGGAATCGCAGCTGATTTGCTTCCTATGGATTTAGGGAAATGTCAAGGTGCTGCATATGTTCTTATTAATTTCTAACAAAATGCATAAATTTATGTCATGAATACTAACAAGTTTCTCATCATGAACTTCAACCCAATTTTTTTTATAAATCAACTTAATAACTTCTTACTTAGCTACTAGATTGATTCAAATTGTTTTTAATTAATATAAACTATTTTCTAGGTTGTAATGCAAGATGTATTAGTGTATGGATATGAACGGAGAATGCACCAAGCCTTGTTTTCGGTGTGTAGCTTTCAAAGCCATCAAAATCAATGACGAATAGCTGTTCCAAGATGTTTTCGCATTTTCATTTTTCCAACTTGGTCTTCATTGTTAGTTGAACGCCAACTTGGTCTTCTGATTCTCTGCATATATTATTTATGAATCAAAAGCTATGTAAACTTGACGCACCTTACAAATTAATAGAGTAAATTGCACAACTAATCTTTAAACTATCAGTCATTATTACTTTAGTCTTTAAAAATTATTCATGAATCAGAAGCTATGTTAAGTTAACATAAAAAATGGAGTACATTGCACAAATAATATTTAAACTATCATTCATTTATTATTTAGCTTTTAAGATTTTAGAAGTATGATTTTCACATGATCACCGATGCTAACTATTGATTTAATGATATATTATTATATGAATAGTTATATTATTTTTAATTATTTGTGTGATTACATCAACGTTAGCTATATATATATATATATATAATGCTACAAATTGATATTTTGATATATGAGTATATTTTTATTTTTCAGTAGATATTTAAAATAAGATTAATTTGATAAAAAAAAATATAAGAATCAAAATTATACTTTAAATTTGAAATAATAAATAATTAATACTTTAAAGATATCGTCTGTATAATTTACTCTAACAAATAATATATGCATTATAGGCACGCACGGAGCACGTTTACCTCAAAAAAATACAACTTGTGTATATATATAAGTTTGCATTTTGTGAGCTGAAAGCCACTGAGTATAAAGAATAGCCGCTCAGAGCTGAATTTGGCAAGTGCACAGGTCAAGATCATACTGTCTCATCTAAAGATCTACCATTTGTAATTTTAAAAGAAGACCGTGACTTAATTTTTTCCTTTTAGAAAGCTTGCGACCCTACATAACTCATTTTAGCTGTGTTAGGTGCTTTCACGCATCATGCATCCATGAGGTACCTTCGCTATATAGATAATAATATACATCACTAAATCCTTTTGGGAGGGTCTACCTGCTAAATTGCAAGCAGTAAACAACAACTGCATGCAATTCCAAAAAGGCACGACAAATTAATTATACTTTGGACAATTTTTTTTATTATTTATATTTTGCATTTGTAGAAAGTTAATTCCTGCCTGACCCTCTCCTCAATTTGTCTTCAAACTTTTTTAGCCGATAATGCCCTCTCAAAATAAACCGTTACATAGGGTTGTGAAACCGTGCCGTGCTGTATTTCGGCGTGTCTTGTTTAAATGAATAAAAAAAAAATGTATCATGCCATGCTGACACGTTGAAATTTCGAGATGTACCGTGCTCAAAAGCATCAGGATCAAGCATACAAACACGACACGTCTAAGCACACCGTGCTAGACTGTGCACCCACATGCTCCTTCCGGCAACTCTTATTTCTTATCCGTCTCGTCCTTGCCTACCTTGCCACAACTCCAGCCCCTAACTGAATCCGTATCCTCTCCAGTATTGCAGAGGATCACCTTCACTTTACGGTTTGATATTCAGGTCGCAATAGGAGGCAGTATTTTTGGACTTTGAGATTCATGCCAAGTTAAAAAGAACTGGTCAGATCTAGTAATGGTAAAAGATTCCTTTATCAGGTATTGGAGAGGATGTGAATTCTCCCTAACCTCCCAGAGCCCCATAAAAAAGTTATATAATGGATAAACAAAAAGAAATAGTTGGTCATCTTTAGTTGAATGATCTTAGAAACTTTTTTTTCGAAAACCTTTACAGAGGCTGCGAAGTTGTGAGAGGGAATCAAACTCTCGACCTTTGAGTACAGCAACTCTAGAATATTTTTCTAGTCAATTATGCTATCTCCCCTTTCTCAATAATCTTAGAAACTAATTGGTCAAGTAAAAAAAAGAACTACTACGAAACTAAGGCAAAACATAGATTTCAATTGAAATATGAGTTAGTTTTCAAAAATCATCCTACTTCAAACTTTCATCTGTATTTGATCAGTTATCGAATAATTCAATTTATACCAAATTTGATACATGATAAGACTATATTTATAATTATCTTTTCAATTTCAATTTCGATGAATTTCAACATCGATTATGATAATTTGCATTTACCACTCCTAGCTAAGTTTCGGCGGCAATTTGAAAAAGCTTCAAATTGATTTGTGGAACTCCTCCAATTTCCTTCAATCGTGATCATATTTATTTAAGAGATTTTTTTTTTTTTTGATTTAAAGCCCTTGGGCATGATTTATTTCTTAGGACCTGTTTGGTGGCAGTCTAAAAACTACTGTTTATGCGAGAAAAAAATTCTCACATAAACAGTAATTTTTAGTTCAATTTTTTTACAATTTCATTTCTATTCCTATTCCACTTCGTCCGCTGAACACGTGTACAGGTGTTACATATCATGATTTAAGAGAAGAAAAAAAAGACAGTAGAGCACATGTGCTATCCAAAAGAAGTCTGCATGAGCCAGACAACTAGTCGGCATAGCTATTAATAATGAAAACTAAAGTTCATGATTATCTAACAGTTGGCTAACTAGGACCAACTAAGATTGGGTTACTCCTCGCCATCTGGAATGCCTTCTTCAACTGGCATGGTTGATTTAAGAGAAGTTTTTAAATGCAAGCTAGAATCTAGTCCAGGTGTCCAGAACTAGAATTAAGTAAATAATTCTATGTTTTTATGCGCTACTATCATACAATGATTTAGGCCAATAAAAAATATTTGTGGACCGAGTATGTGTTTTAATTGACTGAAAAAAAGTTCAACTATGATGTTATGTATCTTGGACCATTGGTTCACAAGAAGTATTTTGAACTTGGTGCATTTAATATTGTGCTAGATGCTGGGTGAAACACATATAATGAAAAAAATAGACAAAAAATCTGAACATACTCTTATTTCATTTCGCAAAAAAAAAAAAAAAAAAAAAATCATTTCTACTTCATGCCACATGTCCCCTCATTTCTTACATAAATATAAAATGCTATAATATATCTATTTTTTTAAAAGGTACAAATTTATAACACTCTATATACGAATGCATGTTGAAAAATTCAATATGATATATATAAAAATAATTAATTTTTTTTTTATTATTTTGTTGATGTTTCAACAAAATAGTTCAAATAACTTGTGACGTCATTATTTTCTAAAACTTATCTATTAAGTATATACATGTTGTGAACTATATATATGAAAATAAAGTTGGCACTTTTATTTCCAACACTAATTCAACCATGTAATTAATAATAATAACAATATTTTATTTCAATTGGCACAAAATTATCATTCTCCTCACACTATTCAAATAAATATTATTCTAATCAATTAAATTGTTTTTCCACTAGTGTTCATGACTATCCAATTACTTATTCTTGCAGTATTCCCACTCTACTTTGAATTGCTTTCAACTTTAAAAAAAAAGGTCAATTGGAATCCTACCTCTGTCGTGGCGTTGATACAAACTTACACCTCCTAGTTTTATATAGAATTAAAGCTTAACAACCAACATATATTTATGCTCAGTCGTTTGCTAATGAGCGATCAGTGGCGGTGCCGAAAAGAAGAACACCATTAATATTCATAAAAAAATAATTTTTGTGACCACAGCTGACCGTGAATTCGTATACCAAACCAATTATTTTAACAACTTCTATTGTCTTATCTAAATTAAATTTATTATTATTTAATGTCTTTTACGCATTTTTTGAAATGAAAATTTGTTACTCTTCAACTGTAATTTCTGGTCATACTGATGGGGAAATGTAATACGGCTTTTGAAATGTTTTTTTTTTCTTCCTCTTAAAAAAGAGTATTATATTGTCATTCTCTTCTAGAAATATTCAATTATTTACTAATATTTGTTTCAACACCAGGACATGATTATTTGATCAAAATTTTCAGTTATAACTAAAGCTGTTACAAGTCACTAGATGGATTGGTCGTCATTAATTACACCTGAGAGGATACAAAAGCCAATTGATGTATATATGAAGACCGTTACAATAATGATATGGAAAATATTAATGTTCATTGAAAGAGTATATCTTTGATAAATCTTTATTTATTGAGTTCATATTAACATTAATATGTAAACATGTAATTTAATGTATTAGTCAACAATTTTTTAATTGTGTAAACATTCAACAAAATCACATATTTAATTTAACAAAATAATGGCCAATTTGTGGGGAATATTTCAAAAATCATATATTCATTCATCTATATAGGCTCCTTTCATCCTTACCTATAAGCATGTGAAAACATAGAAAATAGATTAGTGTTTGGTGTTTGAGGAAAGAAATGGTGATTGGTATAAACTTTTAGCATGAGAGTTTACATAAACTAACTTATTTTGTTTTCACAATGATTTTAGTGACTTATTGTATTACTTTTTTAAATCATTCTTGCTCATGATTTTCACCAATTCTTTTATTTTCTTCCTCCATCATTTTTTATTTAATACTTTAATCCTGTGAAAATAGCAGTGTTTTAAATAGCGCGCTATAGCGGCGCTATAGCGTTTTCTGACCAAAAAAGCTATGGCGCTATGCCCAAATAGCGCCGCTATAGCGCGCTATTCCGCGCTATAGCGCCGCTATTTGAGCATAGCGCGATTTTTTTAACCCGTACGCTATTTCGCGATAAACGCTATTTAAACCATTGGAAAATAGAATAGAAAATATATTAGAGTTTTAGAAAAATAAATATTGGTGGTTGGAAAAAGAAGGAATGGTTATGGAAATTTTGAAAACTAACTCATATTTCAATTAAAATGTATGTTTTGCCTTAGTTTCGTAGTAGTTCTTTTTTGACTTGACGAATTAGTTTTCAAAACCGTTCAACTGAAAATGTCAATCAACTATTTTCTTTTCTTTATCCATTTTATAACTTTTTTTTTCTGAATGGTGACTTGATATACAATAATAATATATTTATTGCTTATATGTAACAAACTATTGTTATTGAAAAGGGAATTGATAATTGACACAATAGAAATTGGGCATTTGACTTTCTTAAATTTTACTGAATTTTCGACAAATATACAGGTATTTGTCTATAGTTCCAAAATTTTTATTTATAGCACAAAAAAAATAAAATAAACCAAAACATTCTAAATTTGAGAGATTTCTACAATTACCTGGGCCGCAAAGCCAATCTGCGGTCCATTTAGGAGGCCGCAGATTGACTTAAAAGTTCCCAAAAACACAAAAAAATGCACTTTCATATTGAATATATTTATATTTTGAGGGACCTCTAAGCCAATCTGCGGCCCTACATAAATGAGCCGCAGATTGGCTTTGCGTTAAGGTGTTTTGATTTTTTTTTTTGAAAGAGTATAAATAAAAATTTTGGTCTATAGTTGGTCAATTGAAATCCTTCTTCACGTTAGTAACTCATGCGAAGTATACTATTTTTATTTTTTATATATTCTTAGTTATTTTCATCTTGGAGGAAATAAAACTATCAGTAACAGAATTATGAGAGGGAGGGGGAGAGCTTGTTAATCAAACACTTTGATACATTTCCTTTCTATGTTCTTTGTTCTTTATTATTTTATTTTTTTCATCCTTAATTAGGGGTGTCACGAAAAATGGAAACATTCCTGGTTTTAAATAATTAGCTCTCATGTGCGTTGCAATGTTAGACTTGTGACAATTTGGATATTGCAATAGCAAGGAACGTTGGACACATGTACATTGTCGACGCACACGGCATGTACATGTATTGAAACTTGAAACCCAACTGTAATATTCAGTTTACAATTATTGGCACTCGCTGCCAATACTTCAAAAAAATATTCAGTCTACAATGGTTGGATTTTATCTACAATTTAATCACGATAAAATATAATATAGAACTTGGGTTTTACCTACAATCGAATCCTCTGCTCTTCTGGGGGTAGAAAATTCCTGACCCCAGAGTTACTGTTAGTGGATCTCAAACTAAAAAATTAACAGTGACTGAGGGGACAGGATTTCCTGCACCCCGAAGTCAGGTGATCTGCTTTCGTGTTTGCTAGTTGAAAACCAACTAATAATCTTTTATATTCTGTCTGATGAAAGCCTATGTACCAACCCTAGGTCCTAGTTTCCATCATTCAATTAATTGTTTATTCATCCACACCCTTCTCATTTATTGGCTTTTTTTTTGTAGCTAGTTGAAGGTTGTTTTTTTCCTGCTAATGGTCAACTAGGATATATATTGCTTAAAATATGCAAGCCCAATATAGTCACGATACTGAAAGATGTGTTGTGAATTGTGATATAACTAACAATCTTTTATTAGTATTTAGAAACACAGACTATGATACGCGTACATGCATCAAGGCTCCTATCTCGCTGTCATATATAATTGCAACTACAGTGTTATGTGTTATGGAATTTGAATTGGACGCATTAAATGTGTCATAGATGAATTATTTTTTAAGTAAAAGTTGAAAGTCAAGCAACCGATTTATTTAATATCAACAAAAAAAAGTTTATTAGAATTTTAAATCTGTGACTTCTCACACATAAGACATCTTTACTCTATCGACTAAATGTTGGTTCTCCGTCATAGATGAATTACAAATCATAATCATAACAACAAATACCGACTCCATATATTATAGTGAAAAAAAAATAGAAAGAGGGTATCAGAGGAAGAACCAACATTTGATCCAGTGACAAAGAACAACACTCTCTGTGTGAGAGGTCGTGAGTTCGAAGTCTGAATGAGAGAGGGGGGGGGGGGGGGGGGGGGGGGGGTGAATAGGTCTTTTTAAAACTTTTAATCTAAATTAAATTATCTAGCGTGTCTATAAGTTATTCTCGGCGGAAACTCGAATAACTTAAATCTAAACTAAAATATAAAATAAATAAAGTAAATAGTAGAGTTTAGAGACACTTGACACGAGAGATGTTTACGGAGTTCGGCACTAACGCCTACATCTTTGGGGCTTCGCGACCTTCTTGATGGCGCACCTTTTTTTATCCAATGAGAAAGAAATACAAGGTAGAACCGGTGAGCCCTTACAAAGCTTGGGAAGTCACATGATCCGAGCACGGAAATGACTCAAGAGCACTAAAGGCTCTAATACAAGAGAAGCGAGCACTCGAGGCTCTAGGGTTTGTATGAATAAAAGATCTCTCACAAATCACTCGAATTCTTACAATATATTGAGTATGGATTATATTTTCGGTTGTTGAATGAATATTGAAATTTCAAGATCAAGCAACTAAGGTAGCTCTCTAATTGAGTTGAGAAAAAGATGTTTGACAGCTGGAGTACACCCAAGAAACCTAGTATTGACTTCTATATAAAGGAAGAGAAGAAAATCTAGGTTTATAAGCGTTTCCATATATGGCATCTGTCTTCCAAGGACTATAACGATCCATCCGTTCATATTTTGAACAATGTTAATACATATAAGTTGTAGATCTCGGTCTCCTGAGAATTTAAAGCTTTGATTTACTCAAATCTGAGTTTGTATGACCAAATGGAGGCCAAAATACGAAAGGTGGGCAGGCTGACGGAACTCAACCGTTGCAACGGTTCTGGCAACGGTCGGCTCTGACTTGCCAACCGGCTGGGGCCGGTTAAAGTGAATTTTACCGGCTGACCGTTATAATGGTCATCAACTGTTCTGGAACTTCAGTACTCTTAAAAAATGCGTATCTTGGTGCTCAAATGTCCGATTTCGATATATGATTATTTTTCGGAAAGCTGTGAAGAGTAGATGTTGGTTCCGAAGTCTTAGTCATCATTTGAGCAGTGATGCAGTCAGTTATCTCAAGGACAAAGGAAATAACCTCAACAGCCTCAACAGTCTTGTTGCATTTCTAAATCTTATGAACATTCACACATCTCAACTCAAAGAAATTGTTACATGCAATTTATATGTGTTTTGCAAATCTAGTCAGACGAACAAGTCGAGAGCTCCAAAAGCCAACAGGAGGCAGGTCCTATATGAACATTAAAAATGGAATTTGAAAGGCTTGATAGGGGTGAAAAATGAATCAGATAATAGTAAAACCATGCATACATGCATCCATTTTTATTTTTCGAATACAAATACATATATAATTTAAATACCGAATTTAAATATTATCGTAAAATTAACATATTAATTAATAAATTGTTTTATCATTAGAAACTAAGAATGACACATAATACAAATATAATTTAGATATTTAATTATTATGATGAACACAATATTTTTTTTTTTCATATTAAACTTGTTATGTCATTATAAAATATATATCAGTTAACAAAAATTAATCACCAATATATTAATAATTTTATTTAAAAGATATCAATAAAAGATTATTCCTCTCTAAACATATATGAATCTAAAACAAATGAATACGGATAATTGTCATAAGCAGAAAGATGAGGTTTAGTAGTATCAGAATAATTACTAAACATCCAAGCTACTACCACTGCTAAGTGGTAGAAAAAAATCATAAAAATATTGACGGAGTGGGAAAGGTGTCATTATATTATCTGGTAATAGCAAATTAATTAATCTTTTGTATTTGAGAATCAATTTCAACCTAATTTCCCATCCCAAATAGAAAATATCCGACACAACTCATTTTTCAGATGTCACAAGTTGTACTCTGTTTTCTTTTTTGCTTCTATAAATTGTATATTTTTAAGAAAAATAACTGTAATTTTGACCAATTATATCATTTTTAAACCTCCTCACCGTACATGTTTTCTTGTCATTCCTACGTTATTAGTCATCCAATAAGCGACCATGAACGGCCTTTTTGGTATAAAAAAAAGGGTGGAGTTTCTCTTTTTTATACAAGTTTCTCAGGTAATCTATATTTTTCTTCTAACAAGGGGTGAAGTTTCTTTTTTGAAAAAAATGAGAAATGTTTTTACAATTAAATCTAGATCCAATTGTCATCACCGATTAATATGTCTGAGTAATTTGATACATTTATGTGGATTAATTAAGTCAGTTTTGTACATTTTGTTACATTTAAATATGTAATAAATAATCGCATCGTTAAATAATACGGACTTATTTCTTTACTCGTCCCATCTTCCGGGATGTATCTTTTTGGTGGCTTGCCACGATTAACACGTGCAGGATATCTAGGCTGGGTTTCAGAAGAACATACCTTGTTATTATCCTCTCGTGGTATTGCCTCAGTAAGATCTATCCATGGCTTAATTTCATTTGGTGAATGACCTGGCTGACCTGTTTCTGCTAAATTTTGTTGCTCAGAACCTTCATCATTTTTCAAACCCGAGTCAACTGCTGCTGGACCCGAGTTATTTGCTGGATCTGTACCTGAGTCAACTGCTGCTGAACCCGAATCAACTGCTGGGCCTATACCTGAATCCACTACTACTGGACCCGAATCATTTGCTGGGCCTGGACCCGAATCAGCTGCTAGGCCTGGACCTAAATCAGCTACTAGTGGATCAGATAAAAAAGTTAGATCAAAGTCCGGTTCATCATGACTGCTGCCCTCCTGAATCGGATCTTGGATTTTGTTAAAAAATGACTCATTTTCTAAAAAAGTAACATCCATGGTAGTATAGAATTTTCTAGTACCTGGATTATAACATTTATAACCTTTCTGATTTGCTCTCATTCCCAGAAAAATATATTTTTCAGCCCTAGGTTCTAACTTTGTGCGAAATGGTTTTTGTATATGGATATAAGCAACACATCCAAATATTTTTGGAGGCAAATTTAAGAC
The DNA here is from genome assembly GCF_964058835.1 of Carex rostrata. Lineage (NCBI taxonomy): Eukaryota > Viridiplantae > Streptophyta > Magnoliopsida > Poales > Cyperaceae > Carex > Carex rostrata. Next base: position 8,392,538 of record NC_135924.1, read on the forward strand.
AGATAGTATGGTCACATGAGATGATAGGACGTGGATGGGGGTTTTATAATCATTTGCAGTTGTGGGTGTACGATTTGAGAGGTATACAGCAAATGAAAGGGCATTATCCCAAAACATAGGAGGTACTTTATTTTCAAGTAGTAGTGATCGGGTTATTTCAAGGAGATGTCTGTTTTTTCGTTCGGCAATGCCATTTTGCTGAGGTGTTCCTACACATGTTGTCTCATGAATAATCCCATTTTCTCTAAATTTTTTTTGTACCCTCTGGTTCAAGTATTCTGTCCCATTATCGCTCCTTATAGTTTTTATTTCTTTCCCAAATTGAGTCTTTACCAATTTATGAAAATCTTGAATAACTTTAGAAACCTCATCTTTTGTTTTAAGTAAATAGAGCCAAGTCATTCTGGAGCAATCATCAATAAAGGAAACATACCATCTACAACCAGATTTGGAAATTATAGAGGATGGTCCCCATACATCTGTATGTATCAAATCAAAATGATTCTTACATTTATTTTGACTGCTATAATAAGTTGTTCTATGACTCTTAGATTGGATACAAGTTTCAACTTTATTTGATTTGATAATACAATTTCTCCTGCACCTTCTACAGGATAAACTTCCCCATTTGCATTAATGATTCCTGTTTTATGTGAAGTGCACATGATTTCTAATTCAGTTTTTTCATGTGTCACGTGGTCGGTTGCACCTGAGTCAATGACCCAACCTTCATTTTTCCTATTTTGGCTCAAATTTGAGATATTGCACTTACTCGTGCTAGTTTTGAAAATACCATTTTTACCTTCACAATGATCTACTCCTTTTGTTTGTGACTCAGTTCTGACTGCTATCTGCTGACCAGATTGGTTCGGTCCTGGCTGTTGCCTTGGCTCTGGTTTAGATCCAGCTGCTGCTTCTTTTAGAAATGTCGGTTGCTGCTTGCTAGTCACCAGACTGCCCTCGGTCATGGCAACAGGTTGAGGTATGATTTGTGTCGCCGGTTGAGGATTGTTTATGACAGCAGTTTGCATAGCTATCATTTGAGTCATCATTCTCGTCATCTGCTTAATCAGTGCAGCAATGGTGGTCGATTCTTGGGATTCAGCTTCTGACATTGTTCTACCAAGTATGGATCGCTCCTTAGAGCAGTATAGCACAAGAAATTGAAGTTAAAGACAAGAAGGGCAACAATTTCTCAAGCTAGACCACCAGGCAACCACGCTCTGATACCATGTAAAAAATAATAATAATAGAACTATCAAAAAATAATAAAACAACTCAAGAACACAAGACTCCCATGAATCTCCCTTCCCTCCCTTCCCTCCCTTATTTTTTATTTCTTTTCTTTCTTGATTGAATTACATGGCTCTTACATGCCTATTTATCAATTCAAAAATATTTTGTATATCATGCTAAACATGGAAACCAATCCTTAGAATTAATGACAAATAATCAAATACTATTTATTGCCTATTTCACTAGATATGATTGATATCCTTCAATTTATTCTTTCCTTCTTTTGAGTAGATTTAGATCTTCTAGAGGATTCGGCTTGATCCCCAAGTTATGCTGGAACCGAGTGTAATCTTAACAAAACATAACTTATTTCTACCTAACCATACTGACCACAATACAACTCCTCTTAGTAATTCTACCATTAATCTATCATTCAAAGTAATATCTTTGTCAATAAACCATAATCATCAATAGTTGAATAATCAAAAGAAAAATTGTTAAAATGACAGAATTAAGTAAAGTAACTCTACCTCATATAGAAAGTAACTTGCTCTTCTATCCTTGCAATCGTTTTTTTTATTTTGTCTATCAACACATTCCAACACTCAATAGGTATAATTTTCCAATGAATAAGAACCCCTAAATAAGTAATTGGTAACTGAGAAACAGTACAACCAAAAATATTCGCTAATCTATTACTTTCAACTTCACTAATATTTAGAGGTATCATTACACTTTTATGATAATTCATATTAAGATCAGTCATGTTTTAAAAACTAGAAAGTAAGAGTTTTAAAGTTTCTACCATGCTATCTTTGACCTCTAAAAACAAAAGTGTATCATCTCCAAAATGCAAATTTAGGATATTCCCAACCCTTCAAAATTATCTAATCCTTTTAAATATCTAGCCTATTTAGCATTACTTAAAATTCTATTTAAAGAGTCAGCTACAATATTAAAAAAAGGAGATAAAAAATCTCCTTGTCGTAATCCTAATTAATAAGGTCATAAGCCTTCTCGAAATCTAACTTAAAAAGAAGACCTTTTGATTTTGACACCCTAACATGATGTAAAACCTCTGTTGCATGCCACAACAACATTATCCATTATGTTTCTACCCTTTATAAAAGCTATTTGTGTATTATCAATTAAAAAGTCCATAACCCTAGCAAACCTATCAGCCAACATCTTTGCAATAAGCTTAAAACTATAATTAATTAGGCTAATAGGCTTGCAATTAGAAATAGAAGGTGCTACTTCTTAGAAATTAGACATACATAAGCTTGATTAAGTTTAGAAATATCAAGGTCATGAAAATAAAAAGAAGCAAAATATTTGTACAAATCTGATTTGACAAAATCCCAACCAACCTGATAAAATGCAAAGGAAAAACCATCTGGCCCTGGTGCTTTAGAAGCATTGCACTTAAATAAATGATAAACGCTCATAATTAATTGTTATTATATCAAAACACTCATAATTAATTGTTAGAGTAATGATTTCATCCCCCCATTCTAGTCCCCTAACAGTCCCCCTGGCCATTAGCTACTTATGGTAACTATCTCTCCCATTCTAGTTAGTCTTTCTAACTGTTTTGACCCCTCTTTCTCTCCCGATCAACAAAAAAAGAAAATTCGCGCTCTTCACGGCCTTCACAGCCTCCGCCTCTTCTCTTTCTCGGCGTGGTGCACCGTTGAGATCCGGCGAGGAGAGCGTGGTGTACCGTCGAGATCTAGCGAGGAGAGCGTGGTGCATCATTGGAGGGGGTCCATGCTAGCCCAGCAAAGGTTTTCAGAGTGCAAGATATGAATACTTCATTAGTTGGATATGCATACTTCATGTTGTTAGATATACATACTTCATTATTTGTTAGATATGAATAGTGTTAATGTCAGGTGTGAATACTTACTATAAAAAAAGATTTTAAGTGAATTGAAGAGGTATTGGAAGAGATGTCACAGAAGAGGTGTCTAATTTTGAATTGTATAAATTATTTCTTATATGTATGAATACTTCATTAATTAGATATGAATACTTCATGTTGTCAACATATGAATACTTTATGTTGTCAATATATGAGTACTTCATTTGTTAGATATAAATACTTCATTATTTAGATATGAATATTTTATTAGTTTGATATGAATACTTCATTGTATAGATTCGCTGTAGTGGTCCCCAATCTTGGCAAATGTCGCTTTTAGACGGTTGCGGTCTCCAATCCAGGCTGTCAGACGTTGTCAGTGGTTTCCCTGGTCGTTACTGGTTCCCAAAATTAATGGTCCCCCAACAGTTTGTGTTTACATTTGACAAATATTATGGATAATAAGTAAGACTATTGAAGTCCATAGGTATGAATACTATGCTTGTCAACGATGAAAAATCGTGTTAGCCCTGCGGGTTGCCGGCAGTTATCTGATGTCCAAGTCAGTTAGTGGTCTCCTGTCGCACGTTTTTTGTCTTTTAGTGCGGGGAACGTTTAGGGGATTGATATGAGGGTACTGTTAGTCGATCCCTAATTGTTATTATATCAAAACACTAAATGAAAAATGACTCAATACCACTAAATGCTGTTATGCGTTATTTAAAACCTTGATAGCAACCCTCAATAAAATACATACATTATGCTAGCTAAAAGTTGCGGCACTTTTTAAGTGCAAATAGAACATTATTATAAAAATTTAGTGTTGAATGTTTAATTCTAAATGAAACTAAAGACGAACTGAAGAGATAAATGATAAGGACAAAGAGTGAAAGAGACGAGAGCCCACAACCAATGTATTAGTGGATAACTGGTAATTTAGTCAAAGTGGGTTTTTTAGTTACTGCAAAAAGATAGCAAAGTTCGCATCCATGTCCTCCAAGATTTTGAAATTGCGTTATATTTAGACGTCAATTCCGCATAAAAGAAGGAAATAGCATCTATATTTTATTACTAGTAATCGTGTTCGTGCACAGCAACGGGAGCAAATTATGTAGTAGAAAATATTAAGCTCCTTAATAAGGAGGAGAGATAATTTAAATCAATTTTGTAGAGAAAAATAGTTAAATACTATATTTATCTATAAGATAACATATGTGAACTCTAGTGTAGTGGTAAGAATTTTGGCACCAACAGAACTCAACTAGGTTCAAATCCCGCCTTCAGCAGAAAAAAAGAAAAATGGTGCGTGGTGCACAGGCTCGGTCCGCAGGTGCCGTGCGTGGTTCAGAGGCGTGGTCCACGGGTGTGGCGCGCGGTCTACGGGCACTGGGATTATATGCGGCGCCACCAATGCATACTTAAGTGTTGAAGCTCATAATTTGAAAAATTCATCTATGTGCGATATGGAAATTCAACGGTTGAGTATCATTATGAAAAAAAACAGTAAATCAGAACCCTTGCAAGATCTAGACATTAAGCTCCTTAATAAGGAGGAGAGATTTGTTAAGTTTATTTGATAAATAGCCGCGCTTTTCGGTCAATTTTGGAAAGGCTAAACATTATATAAATAAAACGTAAATAAAATGTTTAAAAATTATGGTTGACAAAAACTCACAGGAATTGTTTATCAGACTTTGATTTAGTAGAAAGATATTGTCATTTGTGAGATGGTACCAGTGGTAGCAACTCATTCTCAAGCCCCGGCCTCCACCCTCTAATGTTCATCTGGGGGATGCTCTATGGTGGTCGGGCGGATTCATAATTTATGCTAGGGTAGAGCACTGATCGGGTTCAAACTCATTAACTTGTCAGGTACACAATTGCAACTCAATTCCTATAACTATATTTATTATAAATCTGTTATAATCACAAAATCGATTGACACAACATTGAAATACTTTTCCTAAATTAATTAAAAATTTGTTTGGCACAATTCAAAGTGGGACTGTTCTAAGCCAATAACAAATCAAAGTCAAAATTTAGATAAAAAAAAATTAACCAAAATATAAGTAATGAATAATAAAAGGCACAAAACGTTCATCCGACCCATCTCCTTAGAATTGTAATAATAGATCTCACCGTTAGACATTTCTTGTTCTCTTTCATTCTATTTACTAAATAGAGTATTGCAAATTTGAAAAAAAAAAAATACGCAGAATTAACCAAAACTCAAAATGAATCACTTCAAAAATTGTACTAACTTGGACCAGGGGTAGGCACATTGAAAAATTAGTACTGGGTTAAAATAAAAAATTCAAAATCAAATTTCTGTTAGAATTAGTAGAAGTATTCAAGTATCTCTACAACACATGTTATTACTCAATTTCAAAATGGACCAACATGTGGCACTCACTGCATACAACCAATAAATAATTAAGTTGAACAATGACCACTGCTACGAGATAATGCATAATCTAAAATGTCAATGAAAGAGCACCAGTTTTGTGCAGCAAGGAAACACTCCCCTGGCGAGGACCATAAAGATTGAACACAAGGACAAGTAATAAAGAGATGGTCTCTTGTCTCAACAGAATTTGAATCATCACACATGGCATTTGGAGTCCCCAACCCAATTTTTCTTTAAAAGCACAGATTTTGTCAGAATTTTAACCTACTAAGCAACCGCATAATTTTTATTTTATTTTATGAGGAATTTGTAATTTCAACCACAGCATGGCATGATAAGGTTTCAACCCCTTTGAAATTTAAAAATATACAAGTTGAGTGTGTAGTATAAATACCAGTATTTTTCCATCTCCTGCTGAGAATGTCAGAGGATGAAGCAAGCTGAGTTTTATTAATTAAATCAAGCAGTTCCTGCAAAATCTTGCAACAAGACCCCATGAAGTACTCTTTTCAACTTAATGTTTTTCCCTTGGGCAACACAAACTTCCTGTAATGTCACATTTGGATAGTGCATATATATAGAAAATAATTGAGTAAACACAGAGAAGAGAGTACAGCTGTTGACCCAATTATCAGTCCAAAAAAGGATCTGATTGCCATTAATTACCCACCTAAAAGACCTACCACATTGACCTAACATTGATTCACTCGTTTTTATATGACGCAAAATGCACAATAAAAGATTTGTAGGGTCTGATGAGCAAAATGTTCAAACAAACGTAATTAAAAATTGTTTGCAGAATTCAATTCAGCTGCTTTTTGGCTCCGGTCTAAGCTTGCTTTGTTCTTGTACTACTGCTTTAAATTATCTCTTGTTACTATCCCTTTTTATAACAGATAGCTAGGCAGCTAGCACTCGTTAGTCGCATTTCTATTATTTAATGCCTGTAAAATTTGGATTCTTATTTTACATTAGGATTGAACTACTTGCTCTCAAAATATCCCAAAAGATTGCAAAATATCCCAGGCATTGATGCCAATATTTTTGTGCTTGACACTAGGGTAGTCTCCCCACCCCGTTCTCTTTCTTTCTCTCCAACTTGTAGTGTTTAAAGAAATTTATCTATTTGGGGGTCCCCAGCAGAAATGCATATGCAAGAATCCAACCAAGTATATTATGTAATAATAATCTATATAAAGCACATCTAGCTGCTATTGTTTCCTTGCTCTTCTCTCAGTAAACTATCTGTCCTTACCGAACGACTATGGCTCACAATCAAAGAGATGAAGTAAGTCCCCAAATCTAATACACAACCATGTGCTATATATATAAGATTGCTATAGCTCATTTCCAACTATGCATGGTTTTTCTTAGGTGAATTGGCCAAGATTGGTAGCAAATAAGCTTTTTAAGAGGCCTATGAGTAACAATTCCTTTGTTGCCGACTTCCCGAGCTGTGATAAAGTTATATCTGACGATCAGCAAACAGTGAAGCAGCCTCAAGAAAGCAAAAGAGATCCCCTTACATACAAGTAAGATTATCATCACTACTTTTAGCTTTCAATATTAATTATTATGTATAGTTTTTGTGACCATATTATGCATAAATAAAAAGTTGGCAACTGTGTTTGTTATTCAACTTTTTGAGTTTTACAAAGAGGGTATGATTTATGTAACAAACATATTCAAGTAACAAAGTAAGATTTTATTTCATAAACAAAATTTTCAACAATATTGTAACCCGCCTTTTGATCAATGAAATGGGGGCTTGACCACTATTCTTTCCTCAATTGTTTTTCTTAACAATACACAGTGCAAGTCTGAACTCTGAACCAAGCAAACCTTTTTGGGCACTTTTTTTTTTCTATATTTCTTAAAAAGGTTCTTATGTAGGTCCCATTTTTTTTTAAACTTCTTTAATCTTCTTACAAATTATATATGAAAGGCTATTTGCGAGTACATGGAATGTAGGAGGCATCGTCCCGCCAGATGATTTGAATTTGGAAGATTGGCTGGATACAAGAAATAACTCCCATGACATCTATGTTTTAGGGTAATTAATCTTATCATATTTTTCAATCCAATATGATTATATAATAACTATGTATAATTTTAGTTTCATTAGATATCAAAATTGAGAACCCTAATTAAATATTATGCATTCTGGTTCAAACAACAACATGATAGATAATTTCATCAAAAAAAAATGATAGATAATTAGTCTAAAACACACACACACACACACACACACACACTCAATAAAAAGAAAGAAAAAACAAATATCTGACATACCTAATGAACAGACAAAATTATATCTCACGAGTGAGATTGAAATAGTTAGTAGGAAGTAGGGTAACCAGAGTATTTTATTTTGAAAAAAAAAAAAAAACCTGAGGTAGCAGTTCTAATGCTATATCAATTTTAGGAGGGCCGGGTTACCCGAGATACATAACAGTCTTGCAATAATACCCATGAAAGTAAAAAAATAAAAAAACTGATATTTCATGTATGATAAATGGATATAGTTTTCAAGAGATTGTTCCCCTTAGTGCCAAAAATATCCTTGGACCTGAGAAGAGCAAGGTAACCATGAAATGGAACTCCCTGATTAGAGCAACGCTCAATAAATCTCTCTCCAACTCTCCAAAAGAGCAAGAACCCAAGGGAGGAGAGAGACAAAAAGTGCACCCGGTCAAGGATGCTTCAAGCTTTGTGCAAGACTTTCAATGCATCATCAGCAAACAAATGGTTGGTATACTGGTGTCAGTTTGGGTTCGTGGAGACCTCTGCAGGTATATTCGCAGGACGAGCATTTCTTGTGTTGGTTGCGGTATCCTGGGGTGCCTAGGAAACAAGGTATATATATATGTATATTTTATTTTGTAATGACAACAGAGAAAATCCAATTTTTTTTAACAAATCGTAAGCTAGTAATGTATCACCATCATAGAAAAAAAAAAGATGCCAGTGCATTGTATCAATAAAGGGAAAATTAAAAAAAAAAATAACACATTCATATTCATATTCATCAGTTTGGCCAAATTAGAGTAGTCAATAGTGTTAGTTAGCAATACCAGTAAATCACAATTATAGTTATACTTATATCTGCCCGTCAACTAGTCGTATGGTGATGATCAAATAAAAGTTATGAAACAGTAACACTGACAAAAATAAATCATCAATGATCAGATATATGACAATAGGTACTTCCCAATGACCATAAAAGCAAACATAAATAAATAATTGCAATAACACTATCTTGTCGGGACCAACAGTGAACAGGACTATTTACTAGTTCAGCTAGCTAATCTAATTACCAAATCATGCACACAGGGTGCAGTCTCAGTAAGGTTTTGGCTGCATGAGACTACCTTTTGCTTTGTGTGTTGCCACCTGGCTTCAGGAGGGAAAGAAAGGGATGAAGGTTGCAGGAATTCAGATACCTTGGAAATTCTCTCCCGAACAACCTTCCCACGAGGCCACTTCCTCAACTTGCCACAGAAGATCCTTGACCATGAGTGAGTATCTCTGGCCGTACCTATTTTAATTTCTGTTTTTTCTTTTGAAATTGATTTTATCCCCATTAATAAGCATTACCAAAATGTGTCCAGGTACATAGTTACTGGTATTAATATTTTAATTTAAGCCAACCAATACTTTTTTTAATTAGAACCATGCTTATGTGTTATATTTTTTTTCCTTCATTATGATATTAAGTACCGTGATTCATGTGATGGTGATATGAGTTGAACTACTACAAAATTACAAATCTGTTTCCTACCATCTGAATAATTACCTGCTTCTTTAATTAACAGCACTATTTTATTATAAAACGGATCTTTTGCAAATATACACCTGTACCGAAGTGTTTGGAAAGGCCATGCATGTTTATAAGTACTTCCAAGGGTCCATGTATAATAATTTAAGTATCATTGCCCACAACTGAAATGAAAATTATCAATGGAAGTTCAAATAAGAAATGACTTAACAATATAGAAGTCGTATTCGATCTTATCTTAAAATGGAAAAAAAAAATGAAAGGAAAAACATACATGGCGTGATATTCTCTTTTAGCTAGTGCAAAGTTCAGATGAAAAATTCGCTATACATATGCATGTCAGTAAAGTCCAATATGTTGCATCATGATCAATGACCAACGGGTATATAGCCTTTGACTTTTGGATGCTTCATTTATCAATACTGTATATTTTATATTCATTTTTTATGTATCTATGCAGTCGAGTAGTATTACTTGGAGATTTGAACTACAGGATATCCTTGCCAGAATCAAGAACAAGGTCTCTGGTACAACAGAAAGAGTGGAAAACTTTGCTAGAAAATGATCAGGTAATTAACAATTCTTATTACCAAATAAAAATCAATCAGAAGATATAAAAGTCAAACAAAATATAAAAGGCATATGACCAAAGTCAACAGGGGCCGAAGCGGATAGAGAGGAAGGAATGCTTGCTAAGCATCTCCAATAAATTGAAAATTTCCAATTTTGTCCTTCAATTTTTTTAATTTTTATAAAAAAATATACAATTAGTCCTCGTCGTAAAAAGAAATTGCAGAACACTTATCCAGCTCCCCTATCTCAATTTTCTAGTTCCACACCTGAAAGTCAATAAATAAATGGATATATTAGGTTAAGAAAGTCTATATCTATTCAATTCTGGCAAAAGTAACATAGAAAATTTCTGGTGCAGTTGCGAGGAGAGGTCAGTTCTGGTAGGGCCTTGAAAGAATGGAAAGAGGGAACAATAACATTCTCCCCGACTTACAAATATTTCCCGAACTCCGACACTTATTACGACTGCATCCAAGGCCAAAAAGGAAAGAAGTTGAGAGCTCCAGCATGGTAAGTCAAAATTGCATACAACTTCACATACAGTTAGTCGCTGTGTTAAATAACTTGCCCACTTTATGACACTGTATATAAGTTTATTTTATTTTTAGGATAATTTTAGGATACATCCAACTCTTATGATGTATCCATTTTTTATGGTATATATTTAAAAAAAAAAAATGTAGTTATAGATGTGTTTTCAATTGTTTAGATAAGACGGGCATCAAATTTAATTAAGTCAATTTAGCATTTAATTGGTCATTCATCATAAAAATTTAAACTTTTGATTGAAGACTAACCCCATTTTTTTATTGTGGCTTAAAGCTAAGGAGGCCTAAATGGTTATTCCAACTTAGGCCGGTCTAAATTATTCAAGTTTGGTTGAGATCTAAAGTTAAATCATAGCTTAAAGTATTCCTTGTTTGGTTAGAGTTGGTGGAGGACTAAAATTTTGAAAGCCTAAATTGGTTCATTATTTATAATAAGATACTAATTATATAATATTAATATATTAATAATAACCGTAATATATTATATTATTATTATAAAATATAAATTAATATATTAATAAAATAAAATATTAATTATATATTAATAATAAAATACTAATTATATAATTAATAATTAATAATAATAATTATAAATAAAAATATACTAATTATATAATCTTATTAAAGTAATTATTTAATATATTAACAATATAAAATATTAATTATATAATTATATTTTAATAATAATTATTAATAAGAAGATACTAATTATATAATATCAATATATTAATAACAACTACAATATATTATAATATTATTATAATAATGATTTACTATATTAACAATATTAATTATTAATTATATAATTATAAATTAATAATAATTATTGATAATAAGATAATAATTATATAATATTATATATTAATACAAATTATAATATATTATAATAATTATTTAGTATATTAACAATATAACATATTAATTATATAATTACATATTAATAATAATTATAAATAAAAAAAACCAATTATATAATATTAATATATTATAATATTATTATAAAAATTATTTAATATATTAACAATATAGGATATTAATTATATAATTATATATTAATAATAAGATACTAATTATATTATATTAATATATTAATAATAACTAGAAAATATTATAATATTATTATAATAATTATTTAATATATTAACAATATAACACATTAATTATATATTTATATATCGTTAATAAGATACTAATTACATAATATTAATATATTAATAATAACTATAATATATTACAATATTATATAATAATTATTTAATATATTAACAATATAACATAATAATTATATAATTTTATATTAATAAAAGGATATTAATTATATAATATTATTATAATAATTATTTAATATATTAACAATATAAGATATTAATTATATAATTATATACTAATAATAATTAATAATAATAGACTAATTATATACAAATAAAATATTATTATAATAAATCAACTTAGGCCACGAAGTGAAATAAAATTAAATCACCATGTGAGGTGGTTTAATTTAGGTCGGCCTAAAGATCGGCTTATGCTATCTTAGTCCGGCTCAATTAATGCATGTTTGGTGGAATAACGAGGCCTAAACTCCTTATTCCACCCTTTAGGACACAACCAAACGTGATGTAAACATTTGTCAACTTATCCCGAATTTGATAAATGTCCTATCCAAATGTTTCAGTCAATTTTTTAATTTGAATAAAATTTTGTTTAAAAATATGTACTATCAAAATTAGATGTAAGATAAAAGTAAGATCCACGCTTGAAAGAATCAAACAAGTTTCTCCACAACATCAATCCTCTCTCCTTATCTAAAGAGAATTTCTGTACATTTGGATGAATGGCCGGAATAGCGGAAAGAGCGCTAATCTGGAGTTAGCACTAACCCATTGTTTGGACGCAAGGGCGGAACTAGAAAATTTGAATAGAGGAGACTAATTTATAAAATGTAATATGTGAAAAAGACAAAAAAAAATATAATTAGTGAAAATTGAACCCATAATCTTGCACGTACCAACTAGAGTATAAACCACCAGACTACCAATACACTTTTGTTTTTTTATGAGAGGGGCTAGAGTATATAAAAGTTCAAAAAATTCAACTAAATTTTAATATACATAATTACTAATTTTAAAATCGTGAGGTGGTTTAGCACCCCCTAATTATACACGTAAATCCGCCCCTGTTTGGACAGATTAGCAAGAATAGAGCTAATCTGAAGTAGCGCTGTTTTCATGTAATCCAAACGTGAAATCTCCAGCACGCTAATTCAGAACAACGCTAACCCCTTGTGAACCAAACGTACCTTTTAGAAAATAAGTATAACATTGTCCATCGTAAATTTGAATACAATAGTAAAATATTATATATGTATCTGAATGCCATAAAAATAATGAAGTTTCCTACCACATCATGACTCTTTCAAGTTAAATCATAGATGTACCGATCGACGGCATGCATCATGAGATCATAATGTGAACATTTCATAGCCATAAGTGAAATTAAAATATATATGATTTTATTTTGTGAAGGTGTGACCGAATTCTCTGGACTGGAAAAGGATTTAAGCAAATTTATTATGATCGGTGGGAATCCAAGCTGTCTGATCACCGACCTGTCAGAGCTCTCTTTTCTGTGGATGTTGATGCTTTAAGAAACTTGAATTCTTTGAGAAGTTTCTTCTTATCTGAGAGGTATGATAAGAATATTGTGATCAGCCATGGCGAGGTATTTACAAAGAATGACTATAAAAGAAGTGCAACCTTTGCAGAAAGCATTTAACCAATCTCCAAAGATAGCATCATCAGTTGATAATTTTTGAGAATTGTATGTAAGATCTGTCTTTCAAAGAAGTTTGATCAACTTCTTTACACCACATATATTATATTCTACATGCATCAATTTTTCCATGCATGCAAAATATAATTTATATACCATAAGTTGACATAAATTGTTCATATGGCCAATTTAAAATTTTGAGAATGTAATGTAAATCTGTCTCCCGGCCTATATATAGTAGATTGATCAAGGACTATATACTGTATTTTATAACATTTTTAAGAAGTTTCTTGTCTATGTATATATTGCAGATTTTGATATTTCTTAATTTCCCCTCATAAAGAAGCGACTTGCACATAATTAAACTTTATATTATTTTTGTGGTCTCGGATGACAAATTATTATTTAGTCTGAGTCCTGCCTGTGATATCACTAATTGGTATGTTTGGTAAGCGGACATATAAAATTAAAAATAGATTAAATATATATATATATATATAGAGTTAGGCTGGGTGCTATGGATAGCATAGTGGCCTCTATGCTACAGCTCAATATTCGAGTTTTCAAAATCCAAACGGTCGATCTGAACCGTTCATCTTATTCTCCATATTAATATCTGCTTGGAGACCAAATTTTACATTTTTCTGAATTTTTTTACTATTTATTAAGTATTTTACAAAATTGTTGATCCAACGGTGGCTGCACAAAACAGTAAAACCGTTGGATTAGCGATTTTCAAAGTGGCTTAATAAATAGTAAAAAAAATCAGAAAATTATAAAATTTGGTCTCCAAGCAGATATTAATATGGAGAATAAGATGAATGGTTCGGATCGACCGTTTGGATTTTGAAAACTCGAATATTGAGCCGTAGCATAGAGGCCACTATGCTATCCATAGCACCCTAGCCTAACTCATATATATATATGAGATGGGCTACGGTGAGTTGCGAAGTAAAACGCGTTTCTACTTCACGCCGTATTTTTATTTTGAACGTCCAAACGATCGATCCGAACCGTTAGATGTTTAATCCATATTGAAATGTAATTGGAGATCAAATTTTACATTTTTTGGAATTTGTTTACTATTTATTAAGCATTTTTTAAAATTGCTGTTTTGCTGTGAACAGTAAAAACAGTAAAATTTTCTGGACCATCAGATCAGCGACATTCAAAATTGCTTAATAAATAGTAAAAAAATTCCAAAAAATATAAAATTTTGTCTCCAAGCACATTTCAATATGGAGAACAAGATGAACGGTTCGGATCGACGTTTTGAACTTTAAAATTGCAAAATATGGGCGTGAAGTAAAATAGTCGCTTTACTTCGCAACTCACCGTAGCTCATCTATATATATATATATATATATATATATATATATATTGCCCCTCCATTATGCAGACATGCAGTACAATTACACAAGTGCTTTTAATGGCCAGCCCCCTTTGACTTAATGGGAGATCTTTCATCTTTGTGACCTCCAATTAAGGAGCTGCATGCATGCCCAAAGATCTGATTAGTGAGGTAATTGCTTTTCAAACTTGCCAAACCAGTCAAGCAAACTTATATCAGGTGCTTATTGGCGTTCATGGTTTTTCTTTGTTTTTCATTCGAGAAAATTTTTTATGATATGAACTAATATCATAAAAGCTTATTGTGAGATAAAGATTAGGGGCACGTACACTCGGAATCAATGGGTCAATTCACCTCATTTATTTGCAAAATCTGATTATTAGGTATGTTTTTATTATATTGTAGAGCAAAATATCATGGATATCATAAAATTGATTCTCATTCAAACATGAAAAATTAATATGATTGACTTCATTTAAGTGTGACCCTCATAGCTTGAAAGTTTGGCTTTGCCCCCGATAAAGATGTTGCGTTAGTTGCCCTTCCTACCTCTTTTTTCCTATGTTTTTCTTATGATACTGAATTTCCTTTTAATCAGGGTCGGATCCAGGATTTTCGTCAGAGGTGGGCAAAAGAATAGCGAATCGGATTTAAACTCATTAACTAATTGGGTACCTGATAAGAAACAATGTTTTAACTTGTATTTTCCAATGTCGTTGTAACTTATAATTTATGATGTTCTAATTAACTTATAATTCTAATTATCAATTCTAATTCAAGAAACTTATTTTTAATTTGAATTTTAAATTTAACCCGAATTATAAATTAAAAATTGAGAAGGGGACAAAAATAATTTTAGGAGGGTTGAAGTCAGTCGAAATTGATAGATCTCCATTAAAACTTAAAATCAAAGAAGAGAGGGGAGCGACTGACCTTCCCTAATTACATGTAAGTCCGCCCCTGCTTTTAATAATCTAGTTGCTCAATTTAAAGAGATTTGGAACTTTCAACATTTTCCACACAAATTTAAACAGGTTTCATAGGAGTTATTTCTCTGGGTTGGGATCCATCAGAGCCCACTGTTTTCACTCCAGCCCAGCCAATTGTTCAAATTACCTTTCCCTTCATCTCTCATAAATAAATAAATGAATGAATAAATAATGGAAACAATTCCTGCTAACACCAAGCACATCCCTCAATTTTATTATCAAACATTTTTTCAAGTTGTAACTTGTAAGTACCCCTCTTTGCATACTTGGTCTCATTAAGGCATTCTGAAGGCTCAGCATATTTGACTGGTACAATAAAGCAGCTAAATTATTTGTAAAATTGCCTCTGAGGGGATGTGCTGTTGAAGGATTCACAAAGAAATATGTGTGTGTGTGTGTGTGTGTATAAGAATGTTTGTAAAGGATTCACAAGGAGGGGAATCATCTATTAAGGAATTTAACAGAAAGAAGAGATATACTTTACAAAAAAAAACTAGC
This sequence comes from Carex rostrata, assembly GCF_964058835.1. Classification (NCBI taxonomy): domain Eukaryota; kingdom Viridiplantae; phylum Streptophyta; class Magnoliopsida; order Poales; family Cyperaceae; genus Carex; species Carex rostrata. Next base: position 8,408,551 of record NC_135924.1, read on the forward strand.
ACCAGTTGCTTCCTCAATTTAAATATGTGAAGTGATTTGATAGTTTTTGTGGATTCCATGTCCAATTAAGTATACACAAAGAGGAATTCATATCAACTGAGGTAACAGAAATTTTGAGTTTACATCAGATCGTTCAATCTGCTTCAGCACGAATATAAAAAAAAATTCCACCTCCAATTGAATTGATCCGAATTATGATTGAACAATTCGGATCTAAACTAAAATATTATGTTATTTTGGTCCCAACCATTGATCTTTATTGAGATTCGTGTATGAAAAAATTTCTTTGTTAAAATTCGCATATAAAAAAAAATATGAAGGTTTGGAAAGTTGGAATCTGAATAACAGGTTATTCCTTTGGAAATAACAGCAGCTCTATTTTTCTATAGGATACGAACCCCACAAAGAGCGTATAACTTTGTGCTAGTCTGTTTGACAAAACCCTCACGCGGTCACGCCTCCCCGCAACCCAGTTCGTCCGACTACTCTTTTGCGTTTCAAAAGAAGATTAGGCCCAATAAACGGCCCGGATCTTAGCCCATCTCATGGATTATGGATATGTATGGAAATTTTCAAAATGGCCACAAAGATTGCATTTTACTATTTAAAATTTTCAATTTTTGATTAAAATTTAACACAGTGATTTGTATGCGGGATCCCTGCTCATCAACTATCAGATTGATCGAGTCGTGTACCCGTATGGCCGTATCCGAGGCCTAGGATTCCTAGCTTCTAATTGAAAAAAAAATAATAAAAGAGAGCAAAAGAAAGGAACCTTGAAAACCTTTCCCGCCAGAAGTTCTGTGGACGAGGGAGATCCGAGAGAGAGAGAAATGGAAGCAATGGCGACTCGCAGCTTGACGAGGCGCTTCTTGCAATTTCACTTTCAAGCTTCTCATGTATGTTTTTCCTTTCCCACTAACTTTCGATTTCAAATTTTAACTCAAATAAATAAACCCCAATTCTGATCCAAAATTGCATAAAAATCACGTCATGGGTATCGCCAGTTGATTGACCATTGTTAACCTTCTAAGTATTTAATCTGATTAATACATCTGCAAATTTGCAAGGCACATACCAACTTGATGGATCAGACATGAAAATGTATAATCTGTAATACATTTTCCTTTTCCTTTTCTTTGGAAACAGCATCTCCAACTAAAGCCAATGGTCAAATACACCTCCCTCTCCTTCTTTCTGGACCGATTTATGCCCTCTCTACAAAGGTATCTCTGATTTGTCTAATACTTATTAGTTTTGTCATTTCATGTAATACACCCCTTTTTTAAGGACCAATTATGCTGATATTCCAAAAATTGTCCAATAATGCAAATATCATAAACCAAGGGGCTTTTATGCAACTTTCACAGCTGTTAATTTTTTCAGTGGTCAGCCTTGCTATTAACTCTGTGAATGCTGTTGCAGGCAAGATAATACTAAAAAACTGCAAGCTGAAACAAGCAAAAGCTGGTTACTCGAGCACTTAAGAGAGAGCAATTTACAACTTTTTGTCCTCATTTCCATTTGGGTCTCCAGTAAGGTAAAAGAGGGAGTTTTATGGTGATAATTTGCCGTTGCAGTTTCTATATTTAAACCCTCACAAATATATTTCGTGTAAATAGTAAAGACACTCATAAGGTAAATTATTGTATCATGCAAAATAATTCTTGTCTTCCACTTCTTAATGAACTTTTGTTCTTGTCTTTTTAGTTCAAGCACTTTCTTATCAATTGACTTCTGTTCGGCAATATATTTTATTGCTGAACTGCTCATTTCATAGATTCATGATTCAAAGCCTCTATCAGTTAGGAGTCTCAAAGCATTGTCTGACAAGCTGATATCTGACCAACACTTCACATCTCGAGATTTCAGTGATGCCGTATGTCTTCATTTATTATGGCATTTAATTATCTTAAATTTCTCAGAATGGTACAAGCATAAATATTTGTTTCTTGTTGTATCTGCAGGAGCTGGTGTTTTTGGAGGTATTAGGCACTGCTTCATTTCCTTTTTATTTTATTAACTGAAAACATGCAGATATATTATGTTGTTTCATGTTTGAAATTGCAGCTACCTTTTGTTTCCAATACATATATGTAATTTTACAGGTGATGGGATATGATATAGGCACATCCAAAATTGCATTTCTCTTCCTTGAAGATCTTTTTATTCAGCTCAGGTTTTTTTCTATCTTAAATTAATTTTTTTTTTTTTGAAAGTCATGACTTGTGTAATAATTTTTTATTTTCAGTAATTATTACAACTAATTCTTGTTTGTCGTTTCAGGGAATTATCAAAGCTTGGAGAAGCAATTGAAATGGAGACATGCATGGAGATTATGGATCTACTTTATGAAGAGGACACTATTTCTCCTCTTTTTACGACCTCCTCAGACTCTCTTGCTGCTGCAATACTGGTATGCGTCCACTTTGGCTGGCAAATATTTATCCAGACCCAACTTGTCCTGTTTAGCATTTACCTTTTTTGGTTAATTAAAATGTCCAATTTCTCTGCATCTCTATTTAGAATAGAAAAATAAGTTCACTGATGTTGGTATGTATGTATCGAGAACAATTGAAGTTCATGCTTAAGATTTTAGCAAATCAACTTTTGGGTCAACCCACAACCTGATTTATCCTCACGTGATGGGTTAACACGTCTGAGTTTTATGGCCTGCTGGCAATTCAGATTGTGTCTGGTTTATGTCAACTATAATATTGTGTTTATATGTAATTTAATTATGTCACCTGTACTAAAACTAAAGAAATTACAATAGTTTGCCTGCATTATCTGCGTTACCATGATTTTTTTTATTTTTTTATTTTTTGCAGCAGTTTGCCTGCCTAAGCTAATATGTATCTCTAGGTATATTTAATTATTCTTTTGCCACATATGATATAACTTTCAAATATAATGTTTTTCAGGTGTGTGCCTATTTGATCTCGGTCCCAAAGCAGCAGTGGGAGTTCCCTCTTCTTCCCTGGGGTTTATTAATCTCTCTTATTTTCTTTCTATGACCACTACACCACCACCGCCACCATTATCATCACCATCATTACAATTAGTTTTAATCACCATCATTACAATTAGTTTTACTGGTTTCATTGTACTCGTAAATGGTTAATATATATCTTATGTTTCCTCAGAATTCATAGTCTGGCACAGGTATGTTCTAGATGGTACTGGACCGTACTAATCTTTTTTCTCACTGCTTAGGCATGAAGATTTGGCCAGATAAAACCAGTGACATGTATACAATTAATACTATGCTGGTGAAGTCTAAAATGGCAGATTATCCAATTTTGAATTCTTGATTTGGTATCTCTTACGAACTGATAAGAAATCCTCTCTTAGATTTCTTATTTTTTGGTGGACAGTGAAATTCATCACCTCACATGAAGAAGAAGATATAATGCATCTTGTTGTCTGCATTCTTTCACATGTGCTGAAACCTGAAGAGATCAGGCACCAGAACTAAATGTCTGACTTTTTCCAATATTGGTTTATATAAAACTGAATGTCTGGTAAAATTGAGTCATTGTTGCAATGAGATACCTTACCTGTCCGAATATCATACAGTAAAAAAGAAGGTACACTACTATGTAACATGGAGGCATACGCCAAAAAATGTCTGGAGTCATTTTTTTTTGTGTACAAAGAGAGTATGGAAACACTAAGTGCATGTTTAGATGGCATATATATATATATATATATATATATATATATAGGAATATGCTAGCATGCTATGCATAGCATAGAGTCCCTCCATGCAACGCCTTGGATTTCGACTTTTCAAAATCCTAACGGTCGATCCGAACCGTTCATCTTGTTCTCCATATTAATATGTGTTTGGAGACCAAATTTTACAGTTTTTGGAATTTTTTTACTATTTCTTTAGATTTATTGAAAATCGCTGTTTTTTTATGGTCCAGATTTGCTGAAAACAGCAATTTTCAATAAATCTAAAGAAATAGTAAAAAAATTTAAAAAAATGTAAAATTTGGTCCCCAAACACATATTAATATGGAGAACAAGATGAACTGTTCGGATCGACCGTTAAAATTTTTAAAAGTCGAAATCCAAGGCGTTGCATGGAGGGGCTCTATGCTATGCATAGCATGCTAGCATATTCCTATATATATATATATATATATATATATATATATATATATATATAGATGGGCTATGGTGCATTGCAATGCATAGGCCATGGTGTGCATTGGACCATAAATCACCGATTCAAAGTCCAAATGACCGATCCAAACCGTTCATCTTGTTCTCCATATTAATATGTGCTTGGAGACAAAATTTTACATTTTTTGGAATTTTTTTACTATTTATTAAGCCACTTTGAAAATCGCTGATCCAACGGCGACTGTTTGGAACAGTAAAATCAGAAGCCACCGTTGGATCAGCGATTTTCAAAGTGGCTTAATAAATAGTAAAAAAATTCCAAAAAATGTAAAATTTGGTCTCCAAGCACATATTAATATGGAGAACAAGATGAACGGTTTGGATCGGTCATTTGGACTTTGAATCGGTGATTTATGGTCCAACGCACACCATGGCCTATGCATTGCAATGCACCATAGCCCATCTCTCTCTCTCTATATATATATATATATAGAGTAAGGCTACGCTACTTTGTGAATTAATGGGGGTGTTTTAATTCGCGCTCATATTTCTAGTTTTAAAGTTCAAAATAGCCAATCCAAACCGTTAGATGTTTAATCTATATTAAAATTTACTTGGAGACCAAATTTTATAATTTTAGGAATTTTTTATAAATAAGATGGTTTGAAAATCGCTGTTTTTTAATGGCGCAGAATTTTAATAAAAATAACAATTTTCAAACCATCTTAATAAATAGTAAAAAAATTCCAAAAAATGTAAAGTTTGGTCTCCAATCATATTTTAATATAGATTAAATATCTAACAGTTTGGATTGGCTATTTGGGCTTCAAAACTAGAGATATGAGCACAAATTAAAACACCCCCATTAATTCACGAAGTAGCGTAGCCTTACTCTCTCTCTCTCTCTCTCTCTCTCTCTCTATATATATATATATATATATAGAGAGAGAGAGAGAGAGAGACTAATATGCTTTCGGTAGCATATGGGTCGAAGTGCTATCGGTTCAAATTTGAAATTTCAAAATTTAAAAAGTCGATCTGAACCGTTCATCTTGTTCTCCATATTAATATGTGCTTGGAGACCAAATTTTACATTTTTATGAACTTTTTTACTATTTATTAAGTCACTTTGAAAATCGCTGATCCAACGGTGGCTTCTGATTTTACTGTTTTGTTAAGCCACCGTTGGATCAGCAATTTTCAAAGTGGCTTAATAAATAGTAAAAAAAATTCAAAAAAAATGTAAAATTTGGTCTCCAAGCACATTAATATGGAGAACAAGATGAATGGTTCAGATCGACTTTTTGGATTTTAAAATTTCAAATTTGGACCGGTAGCACTTCGGCCCATATGCTATTGAAAGCATATTAGCCACTTTCTCTTTATATATATATATATTTTTAATTCTGAGATTCTAGGTGGGATGAGATTTATATCATGAAGCGTCTTCGGTGATCTTTTGATAATGAAAAGAATGACCATAGAAAAATACATGAAAATCAAATTTGTACATAAATGCATGGGAAAAAAAAAATGAGGTTGAACTTATTTATTTTCCTACATGCCATCTCGATCTTGCTCATTCTCCATTACTTTCCATAAATTTATTTTTTATTTGGGATCGACTAACAGTCTCCCTACTTCAGTCCCCTATCTGTCCCCCGCACTAAAAGACAAAAAAATAGTTAAAACTTGCTAACTACCACCAAAGAGCAAGATTAATGTTATTTTATTAATAGTTAAAACGTATAGTATTCATACCTACGAATTTATAGTATTCATACTTATTATCAGAACCATTCGTCATATGTAAACACAAGCTGGAGGGGACCAGTAACGACCAGAAGGACCACTGACATCTTGTGACAGCCTGGATTGGGGACCGCAATCGTCTGAAAGCGACATTTGCCAAGATTGGGGACCACTACAGCGAATTTATATATTATTCATATCTAAATAAAGAAGTATTCATATCTAAACAAATGAAGTATTCGTACTGACGATTACGAAGTATTCATACATGTTTGAAATAATTTATACAATTCAAAATTCAAAGTCAGATTCATGTCTCTCACCCCACATCTTCCAAGAAGTATTCATACTGACGATTACGAAGTATTCATACATGTTCGAAATAATATATACAATTCAAAATTCATTGTCAAATTCATCTCTCTCACCCACCTCTTCCAAGAAGTATTCATATCTAACATGAAGTATGCATATCTAACAAATGAAGTATTCATATCTAACTAATGAAGTACTCAATATCTAACAAATGAAATATTCTTATATATAACTATTCATATCTAACTAATGAAGTATTCACACATGACACTAGCAATATTCACATCTGACACTAATAATATTCACACCTGCCCAGATTGGGATCAAGAAATATTCTCAACAGACTAGTATGCATATCTAAAACAATGAAGTATTCATATCTAACTAAAGAATTATTCATACTGACGATTACGAAGTATTCATACATGTTTGAAATAATTTATACAATTCAACATTCAAAAGTCAGATTCATCTCTCTCATCCCACCTCTTCCAAGAAGTATTCATATGTAACATGAAGTATGCATATCTAACAACTGAAGTATTCATATCTAACTAATAAAGTATTCATATGTTGCACTGTGACAACCTTCGCTGGGCTAGCATGGACCCCCTCCAATGGTGCACCATCCTCTCCCCGCCGAATCTCGACGGTGCACCACTCTCTCCTCGCTGGATCTCGACCGTGCACCAGGCTCTCCTCGTCGAATCTCGACGGTGCACCACGCTCTCCTTGCCGGATCTCGACGGTGCACCACGCTCTACTTGGTGGATCTCGACGGTGCACCACGCTCCCCTCGTTGGATCTCGACCGCCATCACAACCATCGGCGTGGGTAGCTGGTGACGAGCAGTAGAGGAGAAAAACAGAGTGGGTTTTGAGTTGTGTTGAATTTTTTTTTTTTTTTTTTTAAGAGAAGATTGAAGAGGGTGAATTTTGACCACGTGGGGGAACAAAAAAGGAAAGTTGTTAGGGGGACAGATAGGGGACAGATTCAAGGGGGACAACATCTTTACTCTTTTTATTTTCATAGCAAGTGTTTTTTTTGTTTGATTTCTTTGTTTTATTTAGTTATATTTTTTTCTTTTTCAACATCACTTGCGACTTTTACTTATTTTATATTTTATTTTCCTAAGTATTATTATATTTTAAATATTGGACTTTAGATTATTATAACTGATCATACAATTATTAATAATTATTAATTAAAAAATATTGTTAATAATAAGTCATTAAAAAGAAAAAAAAAAGAATGTAGTTTTCCATGAATATCTTTATCAAATTAGGATTTTTTACAATTATTTTACGTACAATTGAACATTCATTTTAGACATTTGCATAGTCACTTTCGGACTTATCCAAAATATGAGTTCATAGATTAATTTGTAACTTACCGTACCTAAAAAAATTCATCTGTCACAATTTTGTGATAACCGAACATATCCTAAATCATTTTGATACTTGAGTTGTAGAACTAGGGTGTTCTTAAGCTCACCAAGTATTTGGTGAGCTTAACTCCAAAACTCATCAAATCGATTTCAAATGACGAATCTAAACCGTTGTAATCCACCTACTTTATGAGTGATATATCTATATGTGAAAATTTTAAACATTCGAATTAATTTAGTATAAAGTCAAGCGGTCAAAAAACGTTCAAAAAATGAATGCACTAAAATTAATTTATTAACCTTCTAATTTTGACCGATTGGCTTTATACTAAATTAATTCAAATATTTAAAACTTTCACATGTAGACGCATCACTCGTAAGGTAGACGAATTCCAACGGTTCGGATTCGTTATTTAAAATCGATTTGATGGGTTCTAAAGTTAAGCTCACCAAACACTTTGGTGAGCTTAAGAACACCCTAGTTATACTCCTTGAGTTGTGATAAACAAGATGAGGCTACAAGTGTACGCCTCACGTTTATTGCCTACTAATGAAAATAACAAGAAAAGGTATGGTGTTAGCTTAATCTTAAGAATAACATTCTAGAAATATAAATTGCAATAAAATTATAATTTTATTAATAATATAAAACTTACTCCAGTGGCAACCTCTAAGATACGGTGTTCTGCGTTCGGATACCAAAGAAAGTCTGACACCCGATCAGTGTGGTACCGGATACCGGGCATCACAGATGTCAATGCCTCATCAACGTACTGTGACATCCCAAAAGGAGTAAGTAAAGGGGCTGCACCTCAACTGGAAGAAAGGTATATCTCTCGTAGATGCCATGCTATATTTTATATTTTGGTCTTATTAGGATTTACAATTATATTCTAGTCTTAATTTTGGGCAATTACTAATTATTTTGGACAATAACTAATTATTTTGGTCAATGACTAATTATTTCGGTCCATAACTAATTATTTTGGTCAATAACTAATTTTTTGGACAATTACTAATTATTTTGGACAATAACTAATTATTTTGGTCAATGACTAATTATTATGGTTAATGACAAGTTTTTTTGGACAATAACTAATTATTTTGGACAATAATTAGTTATTTTGGTCAATGACTAATTATTTCGGTCCATAACTAATTATTTTGGTCAATAACTAGCTTTTGGTACATATCAAAATCATACATTCTAAACTCTAAATTCTAAACTCTACTCCTAATTCTACATTTACTCCTACTCTTATTTCTAATCTAAACTAAAAATTGAAATTAGAAAAGAAGAATAAAATTACCTGATTCGAAGGGATTGAGAACCAAATGGAATTGTGATAAAAAAATGAAACTAGCGGCCACTATTTATAGGGTTGAGGGGTGACCGCATCCCCTAGAAGCGGCCATGGCCGCAGCCCATAAAAGCGGCCCAAAAAAGTGGCTGATTTCTGTAGATACGGCCATGTCATTTTTATAATTTTGACGAAAAAATAGTGTTTTGGTTTATTATTTTTTGAAGAATGGTATATTTAAAAATTTCGGGTTATCGAGTTATATTAGATGAAGAATTTTCTTGTCAGAATTACACTGTTCAAGGTCTCTACTTAATAAGTTATATATTTTACCGTTCATTTGGATTCTACAATTGTAATATATTAGAACTGTGTCAGGTTCAATTGCATAGAAATAAAAAGAGATTGGAATGAAAAACGAAGTTTGGAAACGATGCTTGGTTTCGTTTGCATAAATATTCAACCCAAATGAAAACCTTCAACAACCGGAGCACATGATGTCCGGCTCCATAACCTTTATTCCTCTCTGCTACAAGCCTTACTAGAAAAAAACAAAATGCCCTGATTGCTATGTTCGAACTTGAATAAGCACCACTGTCCCTAAAATTTTGACCTCTACTGCGTACGCATCTTTCAGAGCCTTACCAGAAACTGCATGTGACGCACAGTGACAATTAGGTCCATTACATAGTTCTCCGGACCCCAAAGTAAGGACTGTTGTTTTTTTTCTTCTCCATGTCCCTAAATAATCAAAGATATTCGGCGAGGACTCAGGAACCTGACCGTAGTTTACCAAAAAAATATGCTATTAGCTTAAAGTTTATGGCCTACTAATGAAAATAACAAGAAAAGGTATGGTGTTATCTTAATCTTAAGAATAACATTCTAGAAATAATTTTCTTCTTTTCTTTTGTGATACTGAAGGTTCCGAACTTTTACCAGTGAAAGCCGACAGAATAAGCGATGCCCTAAATATGGTCATAGGAGATGACAGGTGTATATCATGATCCAAATTGTACTCTGGTTAAGTTTCGTAATTTCAGAAAATAAAATCATAGGATTAAATTGCAGAAAGAGAAATTACCGGATTGAGTTGACTGCTGATGAGCCTATAGCAATTCTTAGAAGTCAAACTAACTTGATCCGACCCAGCCCAGCCCAACCCAACCCAAACCCAATCTGGACCCCTTGGATTGCCATCTCTAGATTCAGCATTAGGTCATAATAACGCAGCCCATGGAAAATTAATTATCTAGGATGCTGTCTGTGGAATGTTGTTAAAAATCGCGTGGTCAGGTTTCCAATTAGAGAAAATTGATCAATTATCACTCTAAAATTTAATTTTTTTAAAAATATCACTCTTAAATTAAAAATTATTCTAATACCACTCTATATTTAATTAATTTTTAATTTTATCACTCTAAATAATTGATGTCTAAAATACCCTCTTATTTATCAGTGTGTTTGAGTAGGTTACCCTTTTCTCTCCCACCTCCCCATTTCTGCTCCCATGGCGGTCGTATTTCCCGTCCTTGTCCTGCTCCAATGGCTCTCCATTTGGAGAAGATCGGCAGCCACTCCAATTCCTTCGCTGGTTCTTCTCTTTCGCTGGGAAATAATCTTTCTCTGTTCTCTATGACTATGACTATGCCCACGCAAAAGCACTCAAAGCTCACAGTTTTCGCCGCCAAGAAAAAGAAATACAAAATGAAGACTCACCAGGTACCTTATCTACATTACTAATTTTACTCATTCATTGCTAATCTAAGTGCAAGCTCACTTTAAGAGCTACAATTTTTCTTGCTCTACAATAATTCCTCTTACTGATTGGGGGAAATCGTTGCCTACAAAATTGGTCATGTATACTAACTGCTAGAGCATACAAGTGCTCTTATAATTGAAGCGAAATGCCAATTTTGTGAAAACATTGAGCGAATTGATAAGTGTATCACAGCTATTAGCTATCACATTCAGAAGACTATTAATGAATATATAGAGCTCTTTTATCAAAGGCAAAATTAAAAATAGGGAGGGTATTTTAGTCGTTAATTATTTGGAGTGGTAAAATTAAAAATTAACTAAGTTTAAAGTGGCATTAGGATGATTTCTAATTTTGGAGTGGCATTTTTCAAAATTTAAAATTTTGGAGTGGCAAATAACCAATTTTCCCTTCAAATTATCAACCAAAAATCATAATAATGCAAAAGGCAAGTTATTTTAGATATTGCACTTTAGATAGGCCAGAATTTCCATATTCTGGGCGGGACTTAGGTACCAAAGAGTTTGTATAAATCAATAACATGAGAATTAAACTTTTAAACTAAAACCAAATTCATATAAATACACAAATTATTCCAATAATTTATTCCAGCAAGGATAAATTGATAACATGTCCCACCAAAGATAATCTATACCAGCACTAACAATATTACAGCAATGTGCATACTTATTTGGAGCATCAAAGAAGTTTAGGTCGCTCTAGTAAAAAGATATAAACAAGACACTCTTTGCGGTAGTTGGAGATTGCAATTCTTGGAAGAGAGTACTGAATTTGCGCATTTATTGTGCATTAGGAGAATAAATAGTCCCTATATACATTCTCTAATACAAGAGATCCCCTTAATTAACTGCTCTTTTACTTAGACTTGAGCTCTGCCACCTTTTCCTCTGTACTCTTGAGAGCATCTCCATAGATGCTAATCAACTAACAAAGAAAGACACAGCGGATGTTAGTGTTTAAGAGAAGCCAGTAATTTCTTCAAAATGATTTACAATAATTACAGAGTCATGTCATTCTTACTTCGTCAATTTCTGAGGGTGTAATGTTAAGAGGTGGTGACATCATGATTATGTCACCAGCAACCCGAACAATCATCCCTCTCTTGTGGCATTCTGCTCCAAATATTGATCCCACCCCTGAATTTTATTGAGATAATGTCCATCGTTAGTCCAGTCAACATCCACATTATATAAAGGACTTAATTTTAATTTAAGTGAATGCTTTACCCCATTCAGGAGGAAATAGATCAGTCGGGGATTTGTTATTTGTGAATTCTGTAGCAAGAAGCAATCCGTCACCTCGAATCTGAATATATTACACACAAATAAATGTCTTTTCGAACATAGTATTTGTATCTAATCACAAAGAGTAGTCATTGCATGGGGTAACTGCATGTACAAGTTCATGTACTATGCCTCTGAATTAAAATACAGACTACAGAGCATGGAAGGGCATATTTGAGAAGTTACAAAATGAGGAGTTTAACAAGAGAAAGGTACCTCTCCAACAATTGGACTATCTGAGAAGGCTTTTAGTCCCTCCTGGAATCTTCCAGAGACTTCTTTAACATGCCCTGGAATATCTCTTTCTCTAAAATATGGTGAAAATTTTAATTTTTTAAAGAAAATATCAAGGAAAAAAGAAGAAGAAAAAAATGGACAAGTTAAGAGGGCTTACTTGTAAATCTTAATTGCTTCAAGGGCCACAGCACAAGGCACAGGATGCCCTGAGTATGTGAATCCGTGTGCAAAAATACCTATACAAAGAGAGAAATTAGAAAATAAAAACACCACTGTCTTATAGATTTAAGAGATTACATGCTTCTTGAAACAAATAGATAACATCAGAAAAGAACTTGTACCAAGTTTATTGCTCTGAGAATAAATAACATCAGAAACTTCTGGGCTGACTAGGGTTGCACCAATTGGCACATAGGCGGACGAAAGAGCCTGTTTAAAATAATTAAAAGAACACATAGGTATGAACAAAAAGAATATATTACTCGTATAATAGAAAAAAAAAATACATTGTGCTTACTTTAGCTATAGAAACAAGATCGGGTTTAATATTAAATTTATCACAGCCAAACATTGTGCCCAACCTTCCAAATGCTGTGATAACCTAAAATGCAAAATGAAAAAAAGAAGTTAAAAATACATTATTACAACAATACTGTAGATACCCAAATTCCACAATGATAAATTGATAAATCTGTACCTCATCTGCAATGAAAAGAATATCGTATTTCTTTACCACAGCTTGTATCTGTGAAGGTCAGAATTCCAAATATTCCAAAGAATTAACCCAAGTTCACATAAAAACAGAAAATTAAGTACTGATAAAGTCTGCTTGAGAAGATAGGATTTTGAGAACTCCCTCACCTTGTCAAAATAGCCTTTTGGGGGAGGGATTACACCTCCAGCCCCCATAATCGGCTCAGCAATAAAAGCTGCAATCTGCAAAAACAGAGCCAAGTAAGAAATTAAATACAATGAAGGGAATTTGCTGCCATGTTTTTAGACAATGATGCCTGGGTCTGATATTTCTGATTAAGTGAACCACTGACAGAAAACCTTCAGTTAACATGTCTAAAACAGCGCAAAAGTTGCACCTTAAAATGACAAATAAAACTCCTTTACATAAATGTCCCAAGAAAAATAAATTAACACTGGTAATCAAACTCACAGTCTCAGGCCCTTCCTTAAGGATAAGATTCTCCAAATTGTTAGCTAATCGAGTTGCAAACTCTTCCTCAGTTTCACCTAATCAAATTAAGTCCACTTTTATTTCAGTAAATAATGGTCATAAATTTTAGGAGAAAATTTCAATAATTAAAAAAAATATATAAATAGCATGATATACTTTATGCAAATCATTTTTATTACTGCAAAATACACAAACAAAATCATATGTTCCCTGTTTTCTTCATCTTTTCAGATATATATGAGCTATCATCATTTACAAAAAATATCGTGCAACTCAAAGTCCAGTAGAATTGAGGGGAATTAGGTTTTTCTTCAATTAAAAAAAAAAATCTGAAGAGCTACTTTTCTATTTTGCTTAAGAGAGGGCTTAGCCACCAGCATCAGTAATAAGAATATTTATTCTTTTTCTTTATCTTTTATTGAATGAAGAGGCCCACGGGGGCTTGAACCAATGGCCTCTTAGAACATAGAGGCCATCCTAGTAACTTAACACTTGAGCTACTAGGTCATTTGCAATGAGTATGTTTCTTACATTAAAATATTCTTATAAAAAAGAGAGAAGACAGGATCAAACAACAAAACATCAACAAGCACGTGCATGATTTTGAGGTCTTCTGCAGGCATGTGCATGATTTTGAGGTCTTTCAGGGGAACACATAAGCAAATCTTCCCATATATTACACTAATAATTATTTGCAAGTATCAACTATCATACCAGGAAGGTGGTACCGCCAATAGTGGGGGCAATCAGTATGTAATACAAATGGGGCTGGGAGATCAAATTTCTGATGTAAAGCTGAAAGCCTGAATATGAACAAATAAGTAAGAATTAAGTCTAATAACATATGGAAGCTGGTGATTTTACTCAAAACAAAAAAGTATCACATACCCAGTGAGACTGGCAGATATTAGAGTTGATCCATGATATCTGTGATAATTCATGCAAACAATATATAAACACATTAATGCATAAAGATGCTACAAAGTATGGATAACTCTGCAACTAATTTCCAGCACCAAACTTAACCACCACTTGTAACAGTAACATATAAGTTGATGTTCAATTCAAAACTATTGCTGGTCTAGAGGAAGGGTAAATCAAATTTGACCAAAAGAAAAAAAAAAATGAAGAATGGGGAAACAAGAAAATCAAACTGGCAATAGCTTTTGCACAATTCCCTTGGTGACCTTGATGTTACAATCAGCATATTTGAGCTGGTACAAAAAAACGAGGTTTGCAATAGATAGTGGAACCAGACTTCTTGAAGAACAACACTTACGCCATTGAACGGGCAATGAATTTCTTCTTATTTGGCCTCCCCAGTGCATTGTTGTAGTACCACACAAGTTTTACCTAAAAAGAATTACATTGTTTTTCAAAAAAAATCTAACAACCTCGGAATTTTTTCACAAGTATGAATCATTTATTATGATGGTGAAAAACATAGCTGATACTATCTCTCTAAAACACCAAAATAAATCATAAATGTTCCTCCCTTTCCCATTTCACTCGAGAAACATCCAAACTTCCCTTTTCTCATTCTTATCTAGACAGATGAAGGAGAAAGCAGTTTGGGAATTCCTTCTTTTGAAGAAATTTGGAGAGAAGATATTCAAGTGATAGTGGCTGTAATATACACATTTTTGATGTTTTAAAGGGTGCATGTGAATTATTCCGGTAAAAGCCTCAAGTAACCTGAGAATCATTAGCTTCAGAGCCGCTGTTGGTGAAGAAAACTTTACTCATTTTTTTTGCCGTGAAAAGGTCTAAAAGTTCCTTTGCTAGATCCTGAAACAATTAACAAGTGAATAAATAATTAACAGGAGACAACATACACATGGGTCAACCTTATGGAGCGCTCTGTATAGAGACCATTTCAGTATGTTACCAATTACCACATTATTGGAAGCTTCATTGTTGTATTCATTTATCTGTTTCTTTGCTCAGCAGCATTTTTGAGGAGAGAGTTAGAAAGATAATTTGAACATACCAATGAGGGCTTGGTGGTACTGTTCCAGAAAGAGTGGTAAAAAGGAAGAGTATTTAGCTGATCAGTTGCAGCTTTGATCAGCCGAGGTTCATTACCACCTGATAAACATTGATATTATTACTTGAAAAGTATACATCTATAGATAAATTGAGGAATTGAATTGAAAAAGTGTAAAGGTTGACTATTTTTTACTATTTTACCTAGAGCAGTGCACCATAATCCAGCAAGAGAATCAAGGTACTTATTCCCATCTGTGTCATATACATAAATACCCTGAAGTTGTTGGAAAATCACAAGAACACCACTATTAATTAAGACTCAAAAAAATAATCAGAGGGTACTATTTATCTTTGACTACATTTCAAAAAGAAAATAACCTGAGATTTCTCAATAACTAAGGGATGTAAATCATTGGATTGCCATCCAGCAGTAAATGGTGCCAGCATGCCATGGCCTTTGAACCTATTTATATTAGAACAATAGAAATTAACAATACAAAAACACTAAGTTTACTGAAACCCTGCTAGACAAAAGAAGACTAGTAGTATACAAAAATAAATAAATAAATGTAGTTGATTAATTTATAGAAACATAAAACAAAACCATTCAACACAAAACATAAAAGAGATCCCTATATACCCTTTTTCTTCCGTCTCGGGTTGCACAGAAGTTTCTGAACTGAAATGCCTTGAAATGGTACTAGTACAATTAATCGCCTCATATTGTGAGAAGGCTGCACCCACTAAGTACCTAGCCAGACTACCAGCCTATGAAATATATAAACGGAACATAAGAAAAATTCGAGAAGTCTATAATAGATATTTTTGAATATATTTTGGGTCTGTCCAAAATACTGAAATACAGTCAATAGTCATGCTTGGTGGAAAAAAAAAAAGTTGACAAAAAAATATAACCTAATCATCATCATCAAATTACAAACAACAATTAATTTTTATTGAATCAGACAACGAATTATAAAGCACGAACAAGCTATTACGTTAGTGTTTGTAACGCAGTGCTAATTTGAAGGAACAATTTATTGTAATTAGCTCCGGGTGGTGCTTCAAGAGAAAGAGGGAACGTGAACGGTAAATATGAGCCACAGCTGGTATCATGGGACTATAAATTCAAAATAAATTGAAGAAAATTAACCTTCTGAGAGGTCTTGGATCGGAGAATACTTGATGCCAGCATTTCAGTATCCGAACAAAGATCTGTTATGTTATTGAGAGAGAGATAGAGGGAGGTGGCGAAATATAGAACTGGGACAGGACGATTCACAGTAAGTGGTCTACCAAGTACACTGGACATCTCCGCTGTTCACAAGGGGAGGTTACTTGTCATTTTCCTTAAAAATAGATGGGCAGAGACTTTTATTTTAGAGAAATTTGATTTTGTAGTAGCTGTCGTAGCATCTGTGTAATTGAACTCGACCCGATGACAAATTTTTTCTTTTCTGCATAGTTTTGGGCCTTTTGGCTTCCAATACATCCCTAATTGTAGAACTTTCTGAAAACAGAAATTCCATCCTTGTTTTTGGGGGCAATTTCATGTATATCTCTCAAAACCTTTAAGGCTTAATTTCTTAAATGCCCTTCAATACAGTGTCAATTTCTTATTTCTCCCTTAGCTCTTGTATATATCAAATTTGTCACTCAACTCTTCCATCTCTTTCTTATTTACCCATATGATTAAAAAGAAGGATTAATTAATATTATTAAATGCTCCATCCATGATTTTTGTTTACTTTAAAAGCAATTGACCATAATATCTTTTCTCTTGCTCTTCCTTCCTCTCGTGTGGGGTGAGCCCAACTAATTCTCTGTTACTCTGTATCACCTTAATTACTCTCGTGTGGGGTGAGCCCAACTAATTCTCTGTTACTCTGTCCATAGTTACATTTACAGAAAAGAAACAAAATCAAAGGGCTTCAAACAAAAAGCTAAAAGATGCAATTATTGAATTATATTATTGTTAAGAGTATTTCTAGATTGGTCGCTTGTATGTATTATAATTGCTTAACAAAATGAGATAACGTAGTAATCAATTATTATGAAAATTCTACAACTAGAATAAGGAAATATGAAATAACGGAGAAAAAAAACTATCTAGAGTTTCGAATCTTCAATGGTTTGTGCGAGATGAGATCCTACTATGGAGAGAGAGGAGATAGGCTCGGTTGACATTTCATACAAAGAAATAGGATATCCAAGATGAGAGACATCCATACTTGAAGAGGTACAAGGAAGAACACCCAGATCCTTTATGCGAACATATTGTAGCCTAAGAGCGTCATTGATCTGAGTGTGACGGGGTTTACGTACCCTATGCTCAATCAGATGTAATTTGTTTTCCGATTGAACTAGTTTTGTATATTTATTTTCACCCACTATTTATGTTCCCAAAGCTTTTGGAGGTTGTCGTTGCATTTTATTTCCTCTGTTGTTTGTTTGTATTATCTCATCCAGTATAAGATCCTCTGTATTGGTATTTTTGTGTACTACGGCAAGGTACTACTGTTAGGCTAGTATACACAGTATGAGGGAATATATCTTTGGTTTCTCTGGAAGTTGATGATCATGATAGCTGCAATCTTTACCAGCAGCATACTCTGTAATATATTTCTTTGAATGCAGACCTAAGGGCATTTCGATCAAAAATAGGGAGAAAAGAAAGGACGTTCTACAATTATTAGGGGCATTTTCGTCTATTTTTTGGAAACAGAATTAATACTGATTTTTTAATATTATTTGACAAGAGTTAGTTTTTTTCTTATTGTTAAGGAGAAAGAAGAAACACATTGAAGAATTGGAGGGTATATACAATATATTAAACTCTAGAGGGATAAATAAGAAAATTAAGACAAGTTGAAGGGTATATGAAAAATTAACCCAAGTTTTAATATTACATACTTATCCCTCCAAAATCAATAATTACATATTTATTCTTAAAAATGATACAAACTCACATATTTGTCCAATCTAACTCTATAACATATCAAATATCTCCAAAAATAATTAAATAATATTTTAAAAACTTAAAAAAAATATTTTACAATATTAATTAATAATACAAACTATTACGCTCTTTGTTTTTTGTCTCTTTAGTCCGTCTAAGTTTCTCTTTAAGGTGCCAAACCTCCCGCGTCTCTCTCCAAACAAAAATGAGAAATTAAAGCAAGGAGGGGCAGCAAAACTCTGCAAGAGGGGAGGTGATTAGGGAAGGCAGGGAGAAATCTGTAATTTGGCTCGTTTGGAGAGAGAGGCGAGGGAGATATTTGATATGTTATAGAGTTAGCTTGGGCAAAAATGTGAGTTTGTACGATTTTCAAAGATAAATATGTAATTATTGATCTCGAAATATTGAAACTTTTGAGGGATATATATGAAATTCCCCCTTGTTTTTGTAACTGAAATGTGTTTAGAAACAATTATGTCATTTGGTCCTTCACAAATATTAATGCATTTCAAAATTTTCTCTTAATTATTATTTTTCTTTTAAACTATTGTTTTTGTGTGCAGCTTATTAGCCTTTGCTTTTAAAATGTTCGTCTCGAAAAGATCTAAATGGTTCCAGAATATTTATAAAATTACTTAATAAACCTTGTTTGGTTCCATGACAATCTTGTTATAAACATATTTTGCTTCGAGAATCGTCTAAAAAACTGAAGGCTTAAGTTTCGGTTGATAACATGTTTCTTTCTTTCTTTCTCAATTTTGTATTCGAAGTCGACATTTTTACCAGTGGGCACAAATAATATTTCCTGCGTTTTATATTTTCTTTTCTTTCAAATATACATCTCATTTTGTGTGGAAGAGAACGAACAATGCATTGACCTTATTCGAAATAACATACAACGCAAAACCCATCCTAGATGGCCCAAACTTCAATCTTTTATTTTTTAAATGATCTTATTTTGCCGCCTCAAATTTTTTAAGTTGTTAGGTCAACCTGTCAGTTAGTAACTTGTGAAAAGCAATTATCAGGTTTGTTGCACTGAATCTTTATTCTTTTAAATATTTTTGTTAACAAGTTTGCACAACTGGCATATCACAAAAGGCTCTATTGGATCCCTAAAAAGAATTTCAAAATTTGTGCCTACTACCTGGTTGCTCAAGTGTCAATATTGATTCTGTTATCCGCTTGATGGTTGACACTAAGACGTAATATTCTATTAAATCGGAATGTCTAATCTACGGATGTGACCAGTTACCAAATATATTAAAATGAGCCTTTAGAAAATAGAGATGTCGAATTGGAATTTCTTTCTTTGTTTTTTGGGAGTCGTTACACGTAGACATTTGCTAACGGGTTATCCGTGACCCGTTCCGGGTTACCCGTTAGGGGTAACGGGTAGGACGGGTAAAGGGGTAGGTCGGGTACGGGTAAAACCCGTAACGGGTAGACGGGTAATTTTTTCAAAACCTCTATCCGGTCCGTTTATTACCCGTACCCGTTGCGGGTTGACGGGTACGGGTACCGCGGGTACGGATCCGGGTATCCGGGTACGGGTCCGGTCCGCCCGGTTTTTTTTTTTTTTTTTTCTTCTGTTTTTTCCCTTTTTTTTCTGTTTTTTTTCAAAAAATTCAAATTTTTTTGAAGTGAAACGGGTCGGGTACGGGTATGCGGGTAGATGGGTACGGGTAGGCGGGTACGGGTATGCGGGTAGATGGGTACGGGTAGGCGGGTACGGGTAGGCGGGTAGACGGGTATGGGTATAACGGGTTTTTTTTCAAATTAGGTTGTCTGGTCCGTTTATTACCCGTACCCGTCTACCCGTCTACCCGTTTGTACCCGGGCAACGGGTACGGGTAGCTCGGGTAACGGGTACGGACCGGGCAAAACGGGCTGAACCCGTTAGGGGTTTAGCAAACGTCTAGTTACACGGTGATTGTCTGACAGTCTGAGTTGTCTTTATAAAAAAAAAAAACTTTTGTTCGCCTGTTTTCTCTTAACTAGGAATATATGCTAGGTTTGGTTTCTTGTTTATTTTAACGAGCTCCTTGAATTGTGCTCGGACTTGGTACTAATCATATCATTATCCTGTTATATTAGTTAGTGCTGGTTAGGTCTAATGTAGAATTGGGGCTTTCAATGGTGCCCTCTTATCTATTTATTTGATAGGGGCAATTTCATGTATATCCCTCAAAAGTTTCAATATTACATATTTATCCCTCAAAAGTTTCAATATTACATATTTATCCCTCAAAAGTTTCAATATTACATATTTATCCCTCAAAAGTTTCAATATTACATATTTATCCCTCCAAAATCAATAATTACATATTTATCCTTGAAAATCATACAAACTTACATATTTGTCCAATCTAACTCTAAAACATATCAAATATCTCCAAAAGTACTTAAATATTATTTTTTAAAACTTAAAAAATATTTTGTAGTATTAATTAATAATATGTTGACTATTATGTTTTTCGTTTTTGTCTCTTTAGTCCATCTAAGTTCTCTTCTCTCTAAGGCGTCAAACCTCCTGCCGCTCTCTCCAAACTAAAATGGAAATTAAAGCAACGAGGGGCGGTTGAAATTTGTGAAAGGGGAGGCGACTAAGGAAGGTGGGCAGAAATATGTGATTTGGCATGTTTGGAGAGAGAGGCGAGGGAGGTTTGACGCCTTATAGATAAGAGAACTCAGGCGGACTAAAGAGACCGAAGGACATAATGGCAACATATTAGTAATGAATATTGTAAAAATAAATTTTAAAGTTAAAAAAAAATATTATTTAATTATTTTTGGAGATATTTGATACGTTATAGAGTTAGATTGGACAAATATGTGAGTTTGTACAATTTTCAAGGATAAATATGTAATTACTTATTTTGGAGGGATAAATACGTAATATTGAAACTTTTGACGGATATATATGAAATTCCCCCTATTTGATATGTACCGTATTTCATAAGACAGGTACATGTAAGTTTTTCTTGTTAGCTTGTCGGGTACGGATAAGAGTTAAAAGAGATTTTGTTAACATAACGAGTAAGAGTACAGATGAAAGACGATGTTAAATACAATGAATGAGGATCAATTGACCCTATTTATTTAAATTTTGTTTTGTATTTATGTATAATTTTTTATATAATTTTGAGTAAAATGTCATGAACAGTGTAAATTATTCTCATTAATTTTCAGTATGGAAATTGTATATGATTGATCTCATTGTGTATTTGACTCCCATAGTTCGAAAGTATGACTCCGTCTCTAATACAAATAAAGACTATTTCTTACATGTTATCCTATACATTAATCATTAAAAATATTAAATTATATATGTTGATGTATATTTATGTGGAGATGATGCATCATGTCATATAGTTTTATGGGCGAATTTCATGAATAGCCCTCAAAAGCTTCAAAATTACGTATTCCTCTAAACTTTTAAATTACGTATTTCCCTCTCCAAAATTAAAAAACTCATAAATTTAACTATTTCATTGTTTTTTATAATAAAACTCATTCTAAATTTATAAAATATTCATTTTATGCTTTATTAAAAGCATAAAACGCCCGTCAGACTCAAATTTAAATCTAAATGGTACGACACATCACATTAAGATCTGTGCACATTGCTTCACTATCTGTGTGTGCTTGCTTCAATTCGTGCTAATCTAGCGCACACATATCTTAAAACAGTTCGAATGGTAGAGGAAAACCCTTTAGATTCAAATTTGAGTCTGATGAACATTCTATGATTTTAATAAAGGGTAAAATGGGTATTTTATAAATTTAGAATTAATTTTAATATAAATGACAATAAAATGAGAAAATATGTGAGTTTTTGAAATTTGGAGGAGCAATACGTAATTTTAAAATTTAGAGGGAGAAATACATAATTTTGAAGTTTTTAAGGGGTATACGTAAAATTCGCTCTAATTTTGTTCATGATTCATATATATTTATTCAATGACACTTTTTATATGTTTACTTGTATTCGATAAGACGAGTACGGATAAATTTTTTTTTTCATTAACTTATCAGTATATATAAAGTTTATTTTTTCATCAACTTAACAGGCAAAAATATGAAAACGCTTCCATCCGACTCATTCTGTACCCGATAACACCCCTACGTGGAATCATATCTCCTCATATAGCTAACTTTAAAGTCCTTAACATAATAGAAACTCCTACCCTAAAATGCCTATATATCGCAGCCAGGGTGAACAAAATTATAGAATTGCATGATCTGAAATTCGTCAAAATTCCAGACGATTACTTATGTTAACCGATGGCTGTTTTGTGCAATTCCAATTGTCTTTGAGAAATCTAACTTGTAAGGTAGTTAGGATTTCAAGATATGTATGGGTCAGGTTTTGAGTTTGAGTGTGCCAATTTATTTTCGCACTATACCTTTCAGATTCCGACCCCAACCGACCAAGAAAATTTAAATAAAGAGCATAAGCATATATATATATATATATTTTTTTTTTTTTTAAGTTTCTTATCCATATGTCTATACTTATCTTAAAAAAGGGGCAAAGATTCGTATGTACGTCTGCATAATAAGCATTATACATGTGGCAAATATTATTACAGTCGATATCCTTTGTTTTAGCTCAACTTTATGAGCAAATATGTATACCAAAATGTTCTCCTTGCTATTATATATTCCTTGCGATTACTTTTGAGTATTAACTGTAACTTCCATTTACTATTTATAATATGAGTCTAACTATCACCATAACATTATGATTTAGCGAAAGTTCTAATAGTCTCAAAAACCTATCAAATAGGTCTGAAATGAAGAATCCAAACCGTTCAAATGTATCTATTTTACGAGTGATGTGTTTACATATAAAATTTATAAATTAATTTAATATCAAGTCAAGCAGAAAAAAAAATATTTTCTCAATTAATTTTAATGTATTTATTTTGAACTTTTTATTTATTCTTAAAATATATATCAAATTAACTCGTCTGATTTTTTTATGGAGCCTAAAAATTGCTCTTTAAACAAATCTTTGAGCAACCCCCCAAGTATTTAATGTCTAACTTTCATTTTCAACGCTCATATTAAATCTTTTAAAGTTTTGTTTATAATATTTTACAATGCTAGTCACAAGCATTTAAACATCTATCTACAAGCATTAATTTAAAAGATAAACTCAAGTAGAAAACGTTCGTCTTTTTAAAAAATGACTTGAAAATAACTTAACAATATTTCTTCATAGATCACATTTGAAAGAGAAACTCAAGTAGAAAACGTTCGTATTTTTAGATTCACAAAATTCATCATGTGTTGTCAGAAAAATAGACGAGAATAATTAGAGAAAAAAAAATGGGTGAAATGAATCTTTCTTTTTTGACTTGATGACAAAAATAGTTAAGATTTAAAACTATTCAGATTTAGGATTTAAATGCTTGCGAATAACATTGTAAAAAGTTATAAATAAAACTTTAAAAATTGGATATGAGCGCTAGAAATAAAAGTTATATAAAATTAATTGGAAGATTTTTTTCAATTAAATTAGTTGGAGGCTGCGTTCGGATATAATAGCTCGGGGGATCCAAATATTTCCTTTTTTAATACTCATTTAATTTTCTTTTTCATTTCTAACAAACGAATTATAAACCATTATTATTTTTATTTGAAGCCCGTAGGCAGTAAACCAAAATTATGACAAATGATGTGATACACACACACACACATGACACATATACCTCCGGTTTTATGGAAATATAACCAGTAGCTGCTGCGAGGTCACTCCATCAAGGTGGTGGCTGCTGAAGGCATGGAATTATTCAACTGACATTACGTGGCCGTATGTACGTTAGCTTTGATGCTAGGATTAGCTGTCCTGTACACAGTACAACACTGCATCCAATCATGATGTTGTAAACGTAACACGTCCTCCGTGTGGATCTTTTTAGTAATTAAAAAATTTAATTCTTTGCAAAAGAGAATGATTTTTTTTTCTTTGAAATATAGATGAAATCGCAGACACAACTCCACTAGATGCAGGTTTATGAGACTGCACAGTTACTGTGGTTATATCTATTTTTCGATTTGCTCGAAAGTTGATCGGTTTCATTAATTAGTCTATTCTAAATGGATTTGTATCCATAGTAGTACCTCACCAAGTACAATTAGATCTGAGTCGTCAGTTTTAATTTAGCACATATATCAAAACGGAACTCCTATGTTTAAATAGATATCGAATTCAAGTTATTTGACTAAGATTTAATGAATACCTAGCTAGGAGGATACGCATCCGTTTTCAATAAAACAATACTATTGATGTGGTTTCATTTATTTTTTTTTGAAGAAAAAATAATTAATCTATTTTCTGAAGATTTGATACATTTTTTTATAATGTTTTTGCTATTTTTTTTAAATAGATAGAACTCATTGCTTTCAGATAGTTCATAATTTAAAATCATGTTTAACATTTAATATTCAGATTAATTATTTGAATTTTGAAATAGAGATATGAATCCATAATATGAATATTTTTCATAATATTACTCAGTATTTTAAATAAACGATATTAATAGTAGTATTTTAAAAACTCAGGATATATAAACAGAAAAAAGATATTATAATATGAGGAGGGTTCAAATGCACCATAATTTTTGTGTTCCACTATGCTCCACATCCTTTATCTCCGTTTTCAAAGTCCGAACAGTCAATCCAAACCGCTCAACATATTCTTCATAATAAAATATGCTTGGAGACCAAATTTTATATTTTTTAGAATCTGTTTACTATTTTTAGATAGATATAAAATCACTATTTTAAGGATATTTTGGACCATCTGATAAAGTGATATTGTACCTATGTAAAAAGATAGTAAACAAATTCTAAAAAAATATAAAATTTAGTCTCCAAGCATATTTTATAATGAAGATTATGTTGAACGGTTCGGATCAACTGTTCGGACTTAAAAAGCGAAGATAAAAGATATGAAGCATATTGAAGCACAAAATTATGGTGCATTTCAACCCTCCTCTTATAATATTGGCCGCCAAAAGATTTAGCACATGGTGCCGTCCGATTTTTTTATTTTTACCCAAAACCATATTATTTTTAATATTTATATCCACTTTTGCGGTGGATTTTTAAAAATACCCAGTCCGTGGAAATTTTCCACGGCCCGATTTAAACCTCCCCCCCCGTGGAATTTATCCACGGTCTGGATTGAAGTTCCCCCCCGTGGAAAATATCCACGGGCCGACCCCTTTAATTGAAATCGTTTCTGTCTCTCCGTGATCTCTCTCTCTCTGTTCTCATTCTCTCCGTGGTCTCTCTCTCTCTGTTCTCGTTCTGTCTGGGTGAAGCCAACACAGAAGCAGTGAAGCCTCCCTGCGCCACTCCCTGCACTACTCCGAGCGGCGAGGTGTAGAGACTCGGTACCGGTCGTTCTATCAAAGCCGGCTCTTGGATTTCGTTGCTAATCGGGTAAGTGAGCACCTTAGAAATTCATTGATTCATTTGATTAGTTGTATCACGTTGACCGCATCTTGGATTCCATTGTTATCGGGTTTTATGGGTTGATTTGGGGATTTATAATTTGTCTAGCGCGGGTTGTTGATTTTCCCGGCTGGACCTGTGTTGACTACGTTACTTGTCTAAATTTGGAAATTTACTATAAATTATTGATTTGACGAATCAATTTCGGTTGTTAATACCAACCTTGTACCGGTGAGATTAAATCAGTACCAGAATTTAATTTGTGCATGAACATATCCATTTACAATTAGAGGGGTAAAATGGTTATTTTAAATTTTAAAATAATTAAATAGAAAGGAAAATAAATAAATGGGGATAGGAGAAAGAATTTAAAATTTGTATGGGGATATTGGATATTATAGTATTTTGATGGATAAATTGGTTATTTCAAATATTTAGATGGGTACACAGGAAATTTTCCGACATTTTTATTTTAACTCCATTGAAAAATTATTTTAATACTAATAACCAAAGTTTAGTAATAATTTTAAAAATACCCCACCTGTGGAATTTTAATTCCAATTTTCTTGGTTTTATAATTTTGAAATTTATTTATATTTATTATTTTTTGTATTGAAATATTGAAAATGTTGGATATATTTATTTGAAAATAGATGTAATACAATATAATTTGTTACAATCTTTCTAATAAATCAAATCATATTGTATTTCATCTATTTTCAAATAAATATATACAATATTTCCAATAGTTCAATACAAAAAATAAAAAATATAAACAAATTGCTAAATTATAAAACCACGAAAATTGGAATTAAAATTCCACGGGTGGAGTAATTTTGAAATTATTACTAAACTTTGGTTATTAGTATTAAAATAATTTTTTAATGGGGTTAAAATAAAAATGTCGGCATACCAAGTTATTTAAATTGAACCGAAAGACTTCACGGACGAGTATCATTTTTTTAGTATCAGTATAGTGATAGCAAGTGGCACAAATTTGTTATATATAGCCTATATATTTAGATGATGAATTGATAGTATGTTTTTTTAGTATATTTTTTTCATATTAGCCTCATTTAAACTAATTGTAGCACGTTTATTTTGTTTTTAAACATAGGATGGCCAGGGGACGGCCTAGGAGACCACCACCAGGGGACCCTGTTGATGAGCCCATTCCCGCGGACAGCACAGAGCATTTCAATCCATTATTATGGATGAGTCACACGGAGCACCGAGTCTGCATGGCATCCCGAGAGGTATGTGATTATTTTTACTTTTAAATTTAAATTGTGCCAAGTTCTCGTATTTTGAAGTTCTTATGTTGTTTACTTTTTTTCAACGCAGAGTGAGGACATTTTAGATGCCAGGAGTCGGTACTATGGTATGCAGTATTACTCGCTGATGGAGCCGTATCTACGAAATTTGGGGTTGCACCATTTGGTCGATATCATGGAGTCAGAGACTAAGGCCATCAATGCGTCCCTTATTGCAGGACTAGTGGAGCGATGCCACGGCCACGAATTCCACAACACCTTGCTTGACCAGTCCTGTATTTCTATCGAAGCTCGGCTTGGTCCAAAAATCGTGCCTCGAGCCGGGATTCTTATCACATATCCCGATAAGCAATAGTTTCATAAAGTTGTACGACTCTTCCCAACTCCCAAATTGACGGGCAACTGCAATCTCACGACCTCTCCAGAGTTTGTTGTACTTCGGGGTTATACTGCCAAACCTAACCCTCACACAATGTGCCACACTCCGGATGCTCATAGTGGGGTCTTCCTTAATGCCGCTCTCGATGATATCTGCGATTATTGATGCCGTCAGTTGTGCATGGTCGGTCCTGGTGTACTCAGACGTGCAAGTGTGAGGCGTGTCTTGCTCGGTTATCATCCATGTATCTCCTGCATTTGTTGCCTTTGCCTTCAGTTTGAAATGACAACCCGAAGTGCTGCATCTAATTTCCAGCCGGGATGTGTCACTTCTCTTCGTATATGTCTCCTTGTTCTTGTCAACATGGTACTCTCTGATCTTTTTGGTCAGTTGTTTTTTGTTAGGAAAGTATTGGCCTTTTGCGAGCTCACTCCTGTATTCAATCCGACGACCGTAGCAAGAAACGTCTGCTTCTCGAAAAGCAGATGTGTCATTGAAGTTTACAAACGGGTGAGTCTCAGAACGGCCACTTAACGGCATATTCTCTCTATTTTGTCTCACAGTGGGCTGTGTGTATTCTTCTTCATCTTCTTCATCTCCTTCATCATTAATGTCCCAGTCTCCTTCCTCCCATTCATCGCCAGTTTGCAGATTTTCCTCCGGTACCTCGTTCATAAATTCAAATTCTGACTCGTTTGGATCTTCATGTACTGGTGCCGGTCTGGGGTCAGGACTTGGTTCAGGCCCAGGTAAGGATGAAGGACCTCCATGCATGGATATAGGTGAGATAAAAGGTGGAGATTGTACTCGTGGTGGGACAAAAGGTGGAGATTGAGGTGAATTACGGTATATTTCTGCTTCCGGTTCTGCTACTGGCATTGAGATAAAAGGAGTGTGTGGTTCATAATTGGGTTGATCATTTTCTGCAACCGAATTCTGGCCTGAACTCCCAGCCACTGACTCTCCGCGAATTCTGCATGCAAAAACTTCCAATAATGGGTCACCGGACCGCACAATCTGCGCGATCAGGCCTCTCAATGCCCCGTCATCACCCAATGCGATTCTGACATACCTTCCTGCATGGACCATTCGGGCCTGAATCTGTAATTCCCAACGATTCCTATTGTAGCCACTCACTTCATAAATAAGCGATTGCAACTGCTCAAATGAGAAATTTTCATCAACCCAATACGTATTTACTGGAGGTTTGGAGTAACGTGCCCCATTCTGGTCAAAAATGAATTTCCCCCCAAAATGTATTGAAATTCCAATAGGCATGGCCAATAAACTACATTCGGAGAAGGAAATATTTTGTAAGTTTACTGATTTCAAATGAACAGTAAATACGTATATGCACAGTAATGAATAGTAAATGAACAGTAAATACGTATATGAACAGTACAAAACGTATGTGCACAGTAAATGAACAGTAAATACGTACATGAACAGTAAATGAACAGTAAATACAATACATGAACAGTATATACGTATGTGCACAGTAAATTAAAGTACATGAACAGTAAATACGTATATGCACAGTAAAGGAATAGTAAATGAACAGTAAATACGTATGTGAACAGTCCATACATAAATCTATAGTAAATGAATAGTAAATAACAATGCGTAAAAAAACCTGATTTAGCAGTCGAACAATTCTCTTCCTCCTTCCTCTCTTTCTCCCTTTCTCTCTTTCAGAATAAGCTCTCTGCCTCTCTCTCTCTCTATTTATAATGAAAAAGCGCAAAAAAAAAAAAAAAAAAAAGGTCCCGCCCGTGGAATTTATCCACGGGGGGAATGGGGATATCGGCCCGTGGAATTTATCCACGGGGGGAGGGGAAATTCGGCCCGTGGAAATTTTCCACGGGCTGGGTATTTTTAAAATTCCAGCGAAAAGCTGGGTATTTTAATTAAAATAATGATATTTTTGGGTAAAAATAAAAAAATCGGTGGTGCCGTTCTGGATTTCACGAGTTATATTTAGTCTTCTCTAATTTAAAGTCTAGAACTTTGCGACTATTATAAATTTGGAAATCGGCTTATTAGTAAGTTTGAAATGAATATTAATTGATCTCTAACCTAATTGGTTTATTATTTATTGGTCTTTCTAATGTTACTAACTTTAGTTTGATTTAATCTTTTCATAGTATATATCTTTTTAGAGTGAGTCTATGGTACTATGCATATTACGATTTGGCACCGTGCTACGGCTCTATATTCGAGTTTTCAAATCCTAACGGTCGATCCGAACCGTTCATCTTGTTCTCCATATTAATATGTGTTTGGAAACCAAATTTTACATTTTTTGAAAATTTTTTTACTATTTTTTTAGATTTATTGAAAATCACTGTTTTTGGATGGTTCAGAATTTTCAGATCAAGTGATTTTCTAAATATCTAAAAAAATAGTAAAAAAATTTCAAAAAATGTAAAATTTGGTCTCCAAACACATACTAATATGGAGAACAAGATGAACGGTTCGGATCGACCGTTAGGATTTGAAAACTCAAATATAGAGCCGTAGCACGGTAACAACCAGTGATATGCATAGTACCATAGATTTTAAGATAAGAATAGGAATCGAACCATTCAACTTTAAATATTCACAAGAAATTATTCATTCAAATTTGAATTTGTGACATTTTACATGAAAAGAATAATCTTTTGATTAAAGTAAGTGATAATTTTTCTTTCCATAATATATGACTTTATATATATTAATTAAGTTCGCTACAAGGTTTTTAAATAAGCTATAATATCTCTTCTTTAAAAAAAAACAAATTGGCATAGGTACATTATGCTGCACATAGAGCAAAAGAAATTCTTCCTAACAAGAGTGGGACCCAAATCCAGATGTGCATGTTGAGTTTGGGTGTGGATATGCTCAAGTTTTAAAATCGTGGATATGCTTTATATATATTTGTGCTTTAAATATGCTTTATATATGACAAAGTACACGAGTGGGGTCTCTCTCTTCACTAATTTGACTGTCAACAGTCCATCTCCAGATCTTTTGTGGTGCATCAGTTCAGCAAGCAGCAACTCATGCCGTACACAGAAGCTGCTTCAAATTAACCGTTTTTTTTTTTTTTTGGTAAAAAACCCATAGACATTTGCATTGATTCAAAAAGCTACAAACAACTGTTACATGATAGTAGACAACAAGTGTCTTTGAAAGCTTTCAGGTGTAAAAAGTAAAAACAAATAAAAACACACACAAGGATATGTGCATCCCGTGGATACAAATTTGTTAATCCTTACTTGATTGGAATTAGCCGATTTTTGTTATTAGTAGCATTTATAAAAGATCCAAATTCAAATATGGTCTCTCTTGCCTTAAATTAGCCGAATATTTCAATATTCGTAATGCAGACTAAGTCCATGTGTTTCCGTGAGAGATGCGTAGATCTAATTTGTGTATCTACTATAGATCTCTAATCCAATTTTTTTTTTTTTTTTAAAAAGTCAGATCACCTTTAAAGTTTGAATTTTTTATCGGTCAAACTTGGCCAAGTTTCAAGCAAAAACTGTTGAGATATAAGTGCACGAATAACATATACGTTGTCATTAATGTTGAAAATAGATCATATTTAATTGGTATAAAATTTGTTCAAAAACATTTCGAGTAAGTCATGTAAAAATTTTCCTTTGAATTTTTTTAGAGAAATTGCCCTTTGGATTTATGGCTAATAATTAACTGATTGGACAAATTTGAAACACTAAAATTAAATGGTACTAAAAAAAATGCAATAATACTAAATAGGAAACCGCTAAATACACTAGCTACACCTAACATGTGAAATTGATACATAAGAATGTTATATTTTGTATTGAGTACAATTATAAAGTTGAAAGTATCAAAAATTTCTAAAGACATCATCATAAATTTTTTCTTAACTAATATGATAGATAAACAAACAGCAATAACAACTGTAACACGAGCTGAATATGCAACAACAATCCAAGAACACTATTTGTTAACTTGGCACTTGCCAGTTAACCATAAAAAGAAAAAGAAAAAAAATCCAAGAACCCATATGAACAGAAACTAAGTTTCCACTCACAACTCATATATATATATATATATAGAGTTAGGCTGGGGTGCTATGGATAGCATAGTGGCCTCTATGCTACGGCTCAATATTTGAGTTTTCAAAATCCAAACGGTCGATCCGAACCGTTCATCTTATTCTCCATATTAATATCTGCTTGGAGACCAAATTTTATAATTTTCTGAATTTTTTTACTATTTATTAAGCCACTTTGAAAATCGCTAATCCAACGGTTTTACTGTTTTGTGCAGCCACCGTTGGATCAACAATTTTGTAAAATACTTAATAAATAGTAAAAAAATTCAGAAAAATGTAAAATTTGGTCTCCAAGCAGATATTAATATGGAGAATAAGATGAACGGTTCGGATCGACCGTTTGGATTTTGAAAACTCAAATATTGAGCCGTAGCATAGAGGCCACTATGCTATCCATAGCACCCAGCCTAACTCTATATATATATATATATTTTTAATACAACTCATATATCAATATATGAGTTGTGAGTTGAAACTTAGTTTCCATCCGGATATGAGTTTTTGGATTGTTGTTGTAATATATATTTTTTTTATCAATAGCAAACATGAGATAGCAACTGCCAACTCACCCTAAATATATATATAAATATTTGTGTAGCGGTTGTTGTGCAATGAACGGACCCACTACCCAAATGGATGTAGGAAAGTGGACACAAGAAACCTCACATGATGTTTAAACAATTCATGTCAATACAGCGAAATAAAAGCATTTTATAAAGAATAATCAAGATGTTCCTTAAACCGATGTGTCACGATCACAGCAACGCTGTGGTTATATCGTCAGATTAGCCATCAAATATTGATTGTTTGTTGCTGATCCTGTGATCCGTCAGTTTATTTTAGAAAAAAGGGACTTGACAGCACTAGAACTCTAAAAAAGGACATATATGCTGATATAAATCTAGCTATATTGAACTTTTATTACAGATGTGTTCTCAATTATTTAAATACGGTAAGTATCAATTTGGATCGATTTGAAATATATTTAGCCTTTCATCAAATAATTAATTTTAAATTTTTAACGGTATATTAACGTTATGATGAATGATCAATTAATTAATTATAAGTTAATTTAAATTAGATGTGTTCTCAATTATTTAAATACCGTAAGTATCAATTTGGATCGATTTGAAATATATTTAGCCTTTCATCAAATAAATAATTAAATTTTTTTAACGGTATATTAACGTTATGATGAATGATCAATTAAATTATATACACGTTATATTTAAATAATTGAGAACATATATGTAATCTTTTTTTTATTTTAATAATATATTTTAAATATATTAAATGGTGCTTATAATCTGGATGTACGCTACACAAATTTTAAACATTCTTACATAATGAATTATGAATTAATTTGAACCTTTTTTTTCTTCCTCTTAATGGCACATAAGGTTTTTAAAGTTTCGACAAAATAATAAAAAAAGTAAAAAAAAGAAGAAGAAGCGGAAATCAGTATTAATCTTCTGATTAAGACAATGTCTTTTATGCAAAAAGTAGCATTTTAGTATGAATAAATAAATAAAGTTAAAAGTTTGATTCTATTAATTGAAGTAAAAATTAAGGTGCTAATTAAGAAGAAATGGGGTAGGCACTCTCCAATTATAGGATTTGGTAAAAGGTCCATTAGGTCGCAACCTACAAATACTAGACGAATATCCAACCAAGAAAATGATATTAAATTAATAAACATGTTTCTTAAATCATTCCAATGCTACCTGCTTATGCCTCAAGGAAGAGTACTAAATATTTTTAGGATAACCTGAGCAACCTCATGAGCATTTAATTCTTTCTAAAGATTCATCCCTTAATTTAAATGTGTCGTGCATGGTATATATACTTGATTATCTTTTCTTTTTAATATTTAGTCATATGAAAATGATGTTCAATTGTACCCATCTTACTTGAACTTTCATACCGTTTTCGAAAAACGAAAGATACTCGTCCCCTTTTCCTTTTCTATTTATTACGAAAGTTACCCCTTAACCATCGCCATATCGAAGTAGACTTTTGAGCCTCTCCTTTCTTGTAAGTATTTGAAATCTCTTGAATGTACCAAATTAAGGTTTATATATATGTCAACTGAATATTTGAGTTATTTAGTACTATATGTTATAAATTTTTGAGTTAGATATCTATTAGAGGCAAATTTAGGTCTGATGATCAATGGGTATCGGAATTGTTTGATGCGCTTTAAGATTTGTGCATACAAATCTTGAAGTGCATCGGACGGTTTCGATACTCATCGGACTCAAATTTATTTCTTGTAGTTATATGTATTCAGAGACAGATGCACATGTTGCATGTGTGGGAAGGGAGGGGGGTTAATTGACCCAATTCATTTTAAATATTTTTGTATTTTCACATGATTTTCTATATAGTTTATAGTAAAATATGATAAGTACAGGTACTGCAACATAAATTATATGATTAATTTTATAGATTAAAAGTCTGACTTCGCTTCTATATGTAATTTTTTTTTTCAGTTTTAATTTCTTTTACACAATTTATATTATGAGGAATATTTCAAACTGAGAACAACTTACTTTCAAATATGTAAAAATTTCATATTATACGACCTATCTAAATATTTTCTTATCTATATATACCTCTCTATCTTATTTAATAACATGACATTAAGATTAAAAAAAAAATTTAAGACACTTTCAAACAAATAACATTCCACACAGACAAAGACGACCAATCTTAAAAATTATTACCAATAATATCCAAATGATCTAAACATAAGAATTGACGGAAAAATTATCAAAGTTTCTTTTAATACTTCACTTGGACTTCACGAGATCTGTAATCTGTTACTAATATATCTCACAAACTATGTTTAATGCTGAAATTTAGTTAAAGTTTATTTAATTTACCGAAATCAATGATATATAAATATATTAGTCATGGCTAAAAATGTGATATAATGTGCACTTTCTTAGATGTGCTACTTTTATTTGATTACTCGGTTCTAATTCGATCGGTTCTCAACTGGAACCTATCTAGACATGATTAAATTAATTGGATAGGATACGTATGATTTTAAAAATATAACTAACTCAATTATAGATCGATGCCATTATAGACTATTTTTTTTTTCCCAAGTCATATCCGAATTGTACCCAGAGCGGGCTTTATAATGGATACAGTATCGTTATAATCTATTTACCCGACCAAAATTCAAATCCGATCTAGTAGCCATATAAATGCCGATATAATCATAATATATTAATAATATAATAGGAAACAAATATATATGATAATTAAAGATCCTGAACCCAACTATACGATGATACACATTTGTCAATATTTTACAATATTCTTTCTTCAATCCTAACATAATGAATTTTTCAAAAAAATTCGCTTATTATCCAACCTTAATACACATGTTCCTTGCAATGCATTGGTTAAATAATATCTTAAAATTTAGACATAATACAATTTGATTTATATTATTATTTTAATTTTGTTAACATGCACATTACATTATAATATTATAATCAACATTAAAATTTGATTTAGAGTAGTGCTTTTTAATTTGATACATAATAATATTTTTTTTTATAAGAGGCATTTGAGAAGGATGATAATTGATAAGGATTACAATTAATACGTAAGAAAAAAAAAAAGCCTTCATCAAATACTTTATGAACCCCTACCCGATCCAAACCCTAACAGGACACAAAATAATAGATATCGTTAATCGTTATAATTAGAGGGACCCGAACATGTTTGAAAGAAAAGTACACAAATAAAAATTCGGAACCAAGTATATATTTTTAAAATATGAGTCTGAATATAATAGTACTTGGACTCTACTCGCCTTGAAAGCATCACTAATTAAGTTTGCAATGACAAACCATGTATGATGGTGGTGGTTAAAAAAAAGTAATTATAAAATAGAAATGCATGATTGTTTCCTTGAAGTAGATGGTTCACCCAATAATAATGATTTAAGGATGGAGAGCATTGTTAGAGCGTTGATTCCTGAGATAATTTTCGAGAGGGAAGTAAATAATTTCACCAATCAAAAAGGCCGAATTATATGAAGTCAAAGAAAAATAATTATGTAAGGTCGTACCTGGTCATAAGTCAATTTGTTTAAAACAAACATATTTTGATTACAGTCGTATCACTAATAAGTCTAATTATGTTTAAGGGGAATTCATGAATACCCTTCAAAAACTTCAAAATTACGCGCCCCCCTCTAAAATTCATAATATCACGTCTACTATAGTTCTAAATTTCAGAAACTCACAATTTATCCAATTTATTGCCTTTTTTATTAAAATTTTGTTTTGAATTTATAAATTTATCATTTTATCCTATATTTTATTCAACTTATAAAGTATTAAAATGTCAAATTTTCTACTTGGTTAGTTTTTTAGGACAAACAATTCATTTATCTTTTTGCGATGCATGCACAGTGCCATTTAGGCAAATACTGCGTGTGTGTGTCACAAATAAGAAAATGAATCATTTGTCCTAACAATTGGTCAAATATAAGACTAAACATTAATTTAGCTTAAAACATACTACATAATTTTTTTAATAAAGAATAAATGAGTTTCAATAGAAAAGATATTAAATTGGGTAAACTTGTGGGTTTTAAAATTTAGAAAAAAATATATATTATGAATTTCAGAGGAGGGAATACGTAATTCCAAAGCTTTTGATGGGCATAATTGAAATTGCCCCTGATATTTATTACAAGTGTGAACCACACATGTATAATTAAGCAAAGATAAATTTTAGGGATGACTTAAAGAAACATCTCATAAATAGACGAGTCGGAAGGAAGCATAACTGGACGAACAAAATCATTCATCTGTTGATTAGATACAATCATTGGTTTGCCTTTTTTGTGCATACAAGATTATTTATAACAGGTACAATCTGTCCAAGTATCTAACGACGAAGAAAACTTAAAAAATAAATTCAGACTCCATTAAATCATGCAGAGGAAGCTTCTTATTATCTGTAGTTTCGTCGCCTTTAATGGTGACAAAGAAAAAAATTAACATGAAAAAGCATAACAACAACTATTGCATTTTTTTTTTCCAATGCTATGTCTGTTACAAGCAGTTTTATTATGAACATGAGCCAGCTCTAGCTTTGTAACTATCGAAATTTATAGGGTTTTATTAGTCTTGGCACCTAAAAAAATTTCTCTTAATAATTTACCTACTTTATTAGTTAGCAATGGGTTAAGCAAAATTAATTACATGTCCATTTCAAATTTGTCTGTGTCATAGATTCTAAAGTTAGAACTTTAGCATATTGGTCTTTTGTACTTCATGTCTCCATCCATCTATATTATTCATATTCTAATCAATAAAGAGAGTTGAGTTTTTTTTTACCCATTTAATCATTTTTCTATGATGATTTGCATTTTTTGTTAGGTATTAAAAAATAATGCAATTAATGTTTCCATGGGTAACTTCTATTATTTAGGGCTTACTAAAATTAATGCATGAATATTTTTTTTTTTGATGAAAAATGCATGAATAAAATTATTATAATGTTATCATTTTTATAGAAATTTATGCATATTTTGGTATATTCAGGAAGATGTTAAAATGCCTTCATTTTTAGAACTATATAACTCAAATCAAAATTAAAAATGTATGTAAGCTTAGCATGATTTTTAGATAGGTAGTCAATCAAATTTGGTACTGAAAAATTGATTAACCATTCATCAAACTTTTAGAAAAAAAAAAAAAACAATTGAGTTTTATATATTTAATCTCACTGACCAAATGATTCTCAAACTGCACCACGCATGGCATTTTTACATAATAAAGAAAATATTTATAATTTGTTCTCTTACTTTTGGTAATCATTGAGTCGGTTGTCAAAATTAATAAATAAGGTTGGTTTTAGTGTGATAATCTTTAGTTAGATTTTTCTATAAAATAAAGCGCTGAATATTTTCGGTTTATATTATTAAGGAAATATTTTTCACTTTTATTTCCATTAACTTTCCATTAGCGCTAAGTTAGTGCTTAAACTGCTCTCGAATGAGCCAAATTACCTTTTTTGGAAAGTTTTAATAACTAATTGGTTCAAATCAAAATCTTTTCTAAAAGTAGTTCGAGTGGAATTTAAAAGATCCACTTTATTATTATTTTTTATTTTGAGAGAATGATTAATACCAAATCTGGATCTTTTTCTTTTGCAAATAAAAGAAAGATACGGATAATTAAAGTTTGAGTATTCGTTACTGCAACTCCCGTTGTTGTTTTATCTCCTAATATTCGGTTGCTGAGAATATTAGGTAAGGTGCAAGCAATTATGCCATTGTTGTACATTATATTTTTTTTCAATTAATTATATTAAAGTTAACAAATGATGAGACGGAAGATTTTTTTTTTATATAAACCATAATTAGAAAAAAGATTTTTATGAAACCAACATGATTATTTTTTTTTTTTTACAAAAATCATAAGAATCAAAATGTCATTTCAGTCCCGATTTTTTTTTGGGGACCGAAATGGTAATTCGGTCCCATGTATTTTTACAAATTTTTAACGTATTTTTTTCTCGAAATATTTAAATATGGTTGGGATCGAAATGGCAATTAAGTCCCAAAAAAAAGGTGTGTGTGCGGGGCGGGGGGGGGGGGGGGACCGAAGTGGCATCTCGGTTCTTATGATTTTTATAAAAAAAAAAAAAAAAAAAAAAAAAAAAAAAAAAAAAAAAACAAAGCAATCAAGTTGGTTTAATAAAATTTATTTTGTTTATTTATGGTTTCTAAAAAAAATCGAGACGGAATGTCAAAAATCTGCTTTAACAAAAGATCCTATAACACACTAATTAACACAAGTTGGAAGACACTAATGAAATAACCTCAAAGAGGATTTTGAGCTAACGAATTATTATTTAGAATTCGTTGTTGTAGTACCGACCTAAATATATCTAATAAATGTTGAAAGTTGAAACCTATCTGAGCGTTATTAAACATCATACTCCAAGTCTAGAAAAGTATTTCTACTATCGAATAAATATATAGCAACGGAACAGATAGGACATTGATTAATTCACAGAGAAGCTAATTGATTAGTGGGATATCAAATTAAGTACCAAGTTCCTCCGGATTTAATATGGGGTAAATTTCTATGATTTGATTATCACAGTCCAATTTATCAAACATTTGACTTTATTCTTTTGTGAATGTAAGATAAAATTTGATGGAAGAAAAAAAAAATCAAATTCACGGGTAAGAAGAAAATCTTTCAAATAATTGAACTGTTTAAACACCCTTAGTCGGTTTTAAAAAATCTAAACTGAACCGTTTAAGCACCCATAGTCAGCAAGCGATTTTTGCAAGAGTCATTCTATATATTTTTTTTATTTTTGTTCTAAAACTTCAAAAAAATTACAAAATTATAAATGAGACTTGAACCCTCATCCTTATAAGTTATAACCACAGTTTTAAAACTTTTTTCCTAACCAACCGGGCTTATTTCCATCTTAAAATTCATTCTAAAAGATAACTTGAGTAATAACCTATCGGGTTTCTCAAAAAGGAAAAGAAAAACAAAACCTGCCCGGCTGCCCGGCACACTCGCCCACACAGAAACACACGCACGCACGAAATTATTTCCCTCTTCGACGCTTCGACGTCGCTTTCTCTCTCTACTATAACAACCTCAAATTCGAACCAAATTCTACCAAACGGCAAACGCTGTCCTCTCTCTCTCTCTCTAAATGGAAGCAAATACCTTCTCTGGTCTCTTATAAGGAAAGGCGGACATTCTGTTTCCTAGTCTCCTTCTTTTGTTGGGCATTTATTTCCAAGTCTTGGCTTACAAGCTACTTAAACTTAATTACGAGAGATTTCACCACCTCTCTCGATCACTCCTCAAGTAATCCTCTAGAAACGTAATGGGTGAATCGGTTAAAGGCAATATTACAATGGAGACTCCTTGTGGTACTCTGCTCAGAGAACTCGAGGTCTCTCTCTCTCTTTATTTTTCTTTTCCCGAAATGGAGAATTGTGTGTGGGAGTGTGTGTGAGTGTGTGTGCCAGTGCGCATATGACAACGTCGTGCATGTCTTTCTTACATCTTTGGATATGAATGACATGAAAATCTTTCCAGCCATTAGAAAAGCTATTTTTTTAAATCACACAGTTAGGAGAACGAAAGCATGCCAAGTAGTCTGGTATGGTTGGTTTAGCAACAGCTGTAACTTAAGTGTAATTCTATGTTATATTCTTATTTAGAGTGTATATATGAATTACCAAACGTTCTTTACTCCATCAACCAAATGATGTTTTTGTTGAAGCCAATTGAGGTTTAGTTAAACATTCACATATAGTTATTTATTAGACAATTTCTGTTTATAGCAAATATGGAGAGACATTGGAGAAAAGGAGGAAGAGAAAGAGAGGATACTAATGGAGATGGAAATGGAATGCATGAAAGTCTATAGAAGAAGAGTCGACGAATCAAGCAAAGAACGTGCACATCTCCACCAATTACTGGCTGCCAACGAGGCAGAGCTTTCCGCACTAGTAGCCTGCCTAGGTGAAAATGATTTACCACTTAAGGTAAGTACCTTACCTCTCTTTGCTCCAAGGACAGAGGTCAAACACACAATGGGGGTCAATTATATAATAAATTTAAGCTGAGAATGATAGTCAATTATACAGTACTCATAGCATTTTACTATAAATTTATATAGAAAATTAAATAATGCACAAATATAAAAAATTTCAAAAAAAGGGGGTCAATTGACCTCGATTCAATCTGGAGATCTGCTCAGCTCGAGATAATTTTAGAAAAGGCATGTGTTTATCAGAGGAGGAATTTTGGGTGGCTTAATTTTAAGAATTTGACATAGGACTGTAGTTGTCTGGTTTAAGGGACTACACTTTTATCATAGGATTTTTGTATAGGAGATGTCATGTTTGCCCCTGTAAATCATGAATAAAACAAGCTATCTTCCACACAGCCTTTGAAACTTGTCCAAACTAACGTTCCGTTCTTATTTTTTTTTTCCTATAATTGATGAAAAAAAAGAAAAATTTAGGTACTCTCGAATAAATTGGAAGGAATTTGCTATATGCAATTTTCCTTGTCGTATACTCGTATAGAAACATAAATATCTAATCTTGTAGGGTTCTGGGATAGTAATTGGAAAAGAGCACATTAAAATCTTCCTCTTTCTCAGAGTTAAAGAAGCTCTGTCTTATCATATACAAACAATTTTTCTTTTTTGTAGTTGAATAAATATGACACTTCTTTGAGGTCAAAAGTTGCAAATGTCAACCTTGTGTTGGAGAAACTAAGAGTAAAGAAAGATGAGAGACTAAGGAAATTTACTGATATAAGATCACAAATTGAGAAAATAAGAGCTGAAATTTCGGGGAGCAACTGCGAGTCTGACGGGTTTGTTAAAAGAGAAGACCATGATCTCTCTTTGAGGAGACTTGAGGAATTTCAAGCTCAGCTACAATACCTACAAAGGGAGAAGGTTTTTACCATTTTTTACTTTCTTTTACAAGAAAATATCTTTGTTGTTTTTTGACAGAAATAATATGTACAATATATGTCAAGTAGCGTCATCCTTCTGACAGTTA
This sequence comes from Carex rostrata, assembly GCF_964058835.1. Lineage (NCBI taxonomy): Eukaryota > Viridiplantae > Streptophyta > Magnoliopsida > Poales > Cyperaceae > Carex > Carex rostrata. The sequence goes on from NC_135924.1 coordinate 8,449,676, forward strand.
CTAGCAACCAGTTCTTTTAACCACAAACAACCAGCTAATACAAAAATAACTTGGTGCAAGAACCTGGAAGAAGTTTACATTCAGTCACTACCTGAATAGTACTGCACTATATACCTGTACCATACATCAGCACTAATTAAACTCAATGTTCACATTCTTATAACCTTTTATTCTCTTCCATTAATGATCTTGATCCACAATTGTTCCTAATTTGATCCTCATATTTTATTTGCAGTCGGACAGGCTGAAAAAAGTTCATCAATATGTCGATGAAATACATGCTTTATGTAGCGTTCTGGGACATGATTTTGCGAAAGTCGTGGATGCTGCCCAGCCTGGTTTATATGGACAGAATCCTGAGAAATCGACAAATATTAGTGACAAGACCCTAGATGGCCTCTCTTTATCAGTACAAACTTTGAGAGCAGAGAAGAAGACCAATCTCCAGAAGGTAATTTTCCATCATAACCCGAGAATTGTTATGTCGGGTCAGTGTTACTGGCACTTTTTACCAGTGGTAGTCATGTGTACTACAATGAATATTCACTATTGGAATTCTCCTAGCAAACAAAATAAAGGCTAGGAATCTGAATAGTATGCCATAAAGAAATCATGGTCTGTACCATACCAATTTGGAACCATTTTTGGCCATAGGAGTTTGTTACAGAATTCTATACTTGTATTTTACTGTTTACTTATTTTGATGGGATATTGCAAGTTGGAGATTTGACATTAGATGTTTAAGTATAGTCTCACATTTAGATCACATTGGAAGGCTTGGATTAGGCTTGGATTCCCCGTTTTAAATCCCAAATTTCGATTTTTGGAGCCAAAGCACTAGAAGCTTGGTGCTTTGCAAAGTACCATATCCCATCTCGGTTAATAGATGTCAGAGAAATTTGATTTTTTTATTAATTAGTTTGATGTACAATTTTTTCTTTAGTTGAGGATAACTGTGGAGAACCTAGTCAAGCTGTGGGACCTGATGGAGACATCAGAAAAAGAGAAGGCCCAATTTACAAAAGTGGCAAGTGTTTTTGGTTCACTGGAGGAAGAGATTGTTTCTCCCGGCTTACTGTCTCCTGAGACTCTTAAAAAGGTATACTTGTTGTTTCTTCTTTTTCCCATGGTTGTCACTTGTCATTTTTCCAGCACCATGTTTGTCCTGGTTGGAATTGGAACAATACCTTATATAGATGGAACTTTCTTCTTTCATATTTTTTGCTGGTATAGGGACCAGGGCTGTCTAATTTGCTGCCGGCAGCACTTCGGCGAAGTGCTTACGGGGTCATATTAGCATATTTGATGTTCAAACAACAAATTCAAACCGTTAGATGTTCAATCTATATTAAAATATGCTTGGAGACCAAATTTTACATTTTTTGGAATTTTTTTAATATTTATTAAGCTGGTTTGAAAACCGCTGTTTTTAATGCTTCAGAAATTTAATAAAAACAGTAATTTTCAAACCAGCTTAATAAATAGTAAAAAAATTCCAAAAAATGTAAAATTTGGTCTCCAAGCATATTTTATAATAGATTGAACATCTAACGGTTTGGATTTGTTGTTTGAACATCAAATACTAAAATATGACCCCGTAAGCACCTCAGTCGAAGTGCATCCGGTAGCAAATTAGCCAGACTCTGACTATACTCAAATTATAGTCACGGTTGTACTCAATTGAGGCTTATTCGTCCGAGATGAAGTGAAAAATTACAAATTTTGAAACATCCAACTGATCATAATTGTTACTGCCAGTGCCAAAAAGTACAAGCCAGATTGGTAATCATGGATTCACAAGACTGCTTCAATCGTAAATTGAGGAACTCCATTTATATGTGAGAAGTTAGGGCCCCTTTACTAATTGGGACCGACATTTCACCATGATAGAAAACTCTACCTTATCTCGAGTTTGTAATTTACACCTAACAAATGTGGGTTATTTGCAATTTGTAAAGATTACTCCTTGTTGAGATCATTGTTTCCTTACTCCTGACTCTTTAAATAGACACTAAACCAGATCTAATAACTACCTTACCCCTGACTCTTCTAAGTTTGTACTAAACTTTGGACTCAATGACGAACTTTAATTAGCTTCATTTCATATACCAATTAAAGCCTGGCAGGATTATTATTGTTTCTTCTTCTTCTTCTTTTTTGGTGGTATGGGTGGGGGTGAGGGGGGATTGGGGAGATTAGTGTAGCAGGAGGGAGTTGATATATCTCAAAAAAAAAAAAAATTCTGGTATTTGCTGAAATATAAGAAGTCTTGGGCATTAGCTTTTCCAAATTTTTTTTGTGATCAGAACTGCTGGGCCCGGGAATTAGTTGTATAATTCAAATATTTTAACTTTATTATGCTCATAAGAAGAACAAATGTCTCATTAGGCTGAAGCTGAGGTAGATAGGCTAAAGAAGGTGAAAGCTAGCCGCATGAAAGAGATAGCGCTAAAGAGAAGATTAGAATTGGAAGAAATTTGTAAAAGTGCGCATATTGATCCTGATATCAGCACTGCACCAGAGAAGGCTATTGCTTTAATAGATTCAGGTATGCTTTTTTTTTCCCTTTAGGGAAATTTTTAATATATGCACCTGAAAATTGTCACAATTTAGTAATTTACTGACAATAGTGCAAAATAAGAAATATAGAACAAATAGCTACAACATATAAGAAAAGTCCTCATTTTTCTTCCGATCCGGCTGCAAAAGATCCCAAATAATACTTCCTTAATTAGCTTATGGAGCGGTCGGCACAGGTTGCAGGAGCTGATGAGATTATTTTACTTAGAAGAACTTTGTTTGTGGATGTTTTGGAAAAAGCCTATATATAATTTTGTTATTCTTTCTCAATCTCTCTTTTGCGGTAAATATCTTGGGATAGCCCATCATTTTAGTTCTCTATTCTCCTACTTAAGCCACAATATCTCATTCCAAATGTAAAACCAATTACAGGGTCAGTTCTAGAATTTCACCCAAAATTTAACTTTGTTCTATATTGTGAATTTTTTTTATATTCCTAACTGAATAATTCCAAGTTAAAAAACAAAAAATGTATTAGTTACTTGCAACAAGTCTGTTAGGGATTTGAAATAGAAACTGAAATTAGAGAGCAATGCATGAAAAAGCTTATGAGGAAGAAAAATTATATTCTAACTTACATAGTACAATTGGCTTATTTATAATACTAATATTCTAAATAGAAAATTACCAGGTACCCTTAAATCTGTTGTTGTAAAATTGCAAATAATTAATAATTTAAGGAGACTTCAATGAAAGCTAGAACAGAGGAGCAAAATGCAGAGTTCCATGTACTGTTGTGCAGTTATTTATAATTTAATTAAAATATTAGGCCTTGTGGACCCATCAGAGCTTGTAGCTAACATAGAGAAGCAGATAGAGAAGGTAAAGGAGGAGTGTCACTCAAGAATAGAGATAACTGACCGAATCACAAAATGGGTTGCGGCTTTGGATGAGGAAAATTGGCTTGAAGCGTATAACCAGGTACACATATTCCCATTTTTTGTTTAGAATTTAGATACAATGTCGATCAGATCTGACACCAATATATACAAGTCATCCCTGAAAATAAACCAGTCAGGGCTCAGAATTGTTTTATAATATTTCAAGAACTATACATTCAGCAAAAATTGGCTGGTTGACTGTCAGTTTCCCCTCACTGGTATGGTCTATAACTGTTTGTCAGTTCCTTCTATTATTGCTCTATATCCATATATTGGTGTCAAATATTTATTACTAACTTAGCCTCCATATAGTGTTGAAAATTGCCCAGAAGTGCAATATTAAGAACAATTCTAGCTAACTTGGATCAAGAGAACTATAAAATGTAGAAAGCAATGTGGATTAAAATTTTGCATTGCAAGTTCTTTTAAGCTAAATTGATGACTTCAAGAATCGATTAGTTCATAACAACGGCTCTGCACTATGATTTGATCTGACGTTTCTTACCCTTCTTAAAATTGCGCAGGATCAAAATAGGTACAGCTCTGGGAGAGGAGCTCACTTGAACCTAAAACGAGCAGAGAAAGCAAGGATTCTAGTTGCTAAAATTCCAGGTATATTTTTGCAAATTTCTGTATTTCAAAAAATAATGATCAAGCGTTCAATGACTAAGTTTTCCTTAATTTGCGCAGCTATAGTAGATAACTTAATTAAGAAAACTCAGGCATGGGAGTACGAAAGAAACAAATCATTTATCTATGATGGGGTGAGATTATTTTTCATGTCTTGCTCATAAAATATTACACTTGATTTTCACATTGGCCCAATTAATTTTTTTTTTTAATTTAGGTGCGTTTGGTCACTTTATTGGAAGAGTACAAGCTTGGAAGACAGCAGAAGGAAGAAGATAAAAGGAGATACCGGGTACAAATCTATTCAAAAGGCTTGATATATACCAAATCACATGTTCCTATCATTCTATCCCGCAATTTTTTAGGGCCAATAGAATTTGGACTACTATTATATAACTATCTACATCAACCACATTGCTCTCTTGGGATGTCATGTAAAGACCAGACCTTACCTGTTCTTAGAAATGTCTCTTAATATTTTTCTCCTAGAGGTACTTGTCATTCTTGCAGTGGTAGAGAATTCAAAATAAAATTTGAGGCCAAATAACACAGATAATTATGAATTTCCCCAAACTCTGATTCTAAACATACAGCTGCTACTGCCACAGGACCAAAAGAAAATACAGAACCTACTGACAGATAGAGAACTTCTCTACAATCCTAAACCGAGCAATAGGAGTGTTGCCAACTTGAGAAAAACAATAGGGTATGGTCCCAATCTCAACAGATCCGGGTCCATGACTCCATCTTTTTCTGGTCGGATCTCTGCCAGAGGAGGTTGTACACCTGAGCTCTTGACACCACGTTCCTACTCAGGCCACACCCGCACCTATTTCTCGGGACGAACCTCCCAATCATCAGCAACTCAGATGAACGTCTCTTATGGGTCCACTCAGGCAGAGAGCATGTCTTTTACATCCATTAGTGGATCTGAACTGGGGTCGCCACGCCTCTACTGAGCTTATTGATGAAGGTTCATATTTTTTTCATAAGACAAGCAATTACTGTAAGAAGCAAGGACTCCAACCCCTTGCCTGTACCATTTTCCGTAAATGCACTATTTTTGGAAAACATACTGTACTTGTAGGTACTTAGTATGGTACCTTTGGTTTTTCTGCTATTGTAATAAAAAAATATTTTTTTTTTTTTAATTTTCTTTTTCAGGTTTATGGGGGAGCCAGTGAGCACAATGAGAAACCCTAGTTTTTTTCCTTCTTGCTCCAATGGTTCTTAATGCTGCAGCTTGCAAATACATGGGGTACAACAGTGACTCGGCAAAATCTCAATTTCATTTCTGCTTTTGGTTCGTAATAGTATGATACAGTATATGTAGGTTGATCTAAAGCATTGTATTATTTCCAGTTTGTGATATTCAAAATCTCAATTGTTTTATTTTAAATTTGAACATAGTATATTCTTTGTAAATTGATGGAAATAATTAGAAACCAATGCATGCCACTAATACTCTACTGGTAGGTCTAAATACCAATGTCTCAATAAACTATCTTTTTACGAAGCCCTCAATCATTACATTATACACATTTTCTAAGATAACTAAAAACTTTGTGCTACAACTTGACAAAAACGAACGCAAAACTAAAAAGAACAGAAAAATTAGAGACAATATAAACCAGCATTGTTGATACAAAGCTAGTCAGCTTAGCCTAGAAAAACATTTAGTCTTCCAACAAACAACAAATTGTCCCTGAAAATATAAGGGTTAATTTTCTCTGTACACTTCAAAAACTCTTTGATTTCTTATTTACCCTTCAAGTTTTCATTATATCTTATTTAACCTCCAACTCTGACAAACATTTCTTATTTGTCTCTTGAGTTGTTTGGATTAAAATCAGACAATGAAAAATTTGTTATTTTCGACTATGCCCCTTTGTCTCCAACTATGTACTCTAATGGTTTCTCATTCATTTTTCTTTCAACTTGTAATATCAAAGGAGTACTCATCTATATCCCTAGCTACTTTCTAATTCGTTAACTAAATCTTTTAAAGCAGACAATCAAAACAGTCGGATAAAGACTCCATTCAAGCCAAACGAATCTGATATCGAGTACTGAATCCTAGTTACTTTTGGGGTACTCTGATAAGCTCTAACTGAGCAGATTCTTTGGATTGTCCATATTTGATTTGATGCCATCACTGGACTGGACAATTATATGCATATAACTACAATACTCGGTAATAGATTTGATGCCAAATGAATTGATTAGCGCACAAGTAATCAGATGAATTGATTAGCGCACAAGTAATCAGATGAATTGAAATTTCAAATAATTTAAATCTGGGTAAGGAGACAAGACCTCTTTGAATTATTTAGTTAAATAATTAGAAAAACACTAAATGAGAAGTCCTTTAATATTAGAAATTGAAAGAAATTTGAACGAGAAGCCATTAGAGTACAGTCTTGAATTAATTGTTAAATTTGAAAAGGAACATAGTTGGAGACAGAGGGGCATAGTTGGAAATAATAAATTGTTCATTGCTTGATTTTAATCCAAACAACTGAAACAACAAATTAGAAAGGTTTGTGAGAGTTGGAGGTTAAATAATATATAATGAAAACTTGAAGGGTAAATAAGAAATCAAAGAGTTTTCGAAGGGTATATAGAAAATTAACCCAAAATATAAAAGAAATGAACCACTCAAATTCAATTCGCCTCAAATGGATTTTATAGTATCTTGTACAAAAATACAAGTACAGTAAGTTCACTAGAACTTGCAGGTTTACACTATCAAAATGTAGAAATACCATACATCGTAGAAACAGTATAACCAAGTATGGCATTTTCAAATTCAATATATTTGAAATCCAGAGCTCATTTTGTACAACATTATTTGAGGCCAAAAAAACAATGTTTTTCTTGAAATTAATCTGTGTGGTTGCATATTTCACCTCTGATCTACTGTAAGAGAACTCAAATTTTAGAACTTTTACAATGAATGCATTACTTGAAACTTGTAACCAATACCAGTGGCTTTGATTTTATCACCAACAAACTAGAATCTGAATTACTAATGCCAAACTGAAAATTGAGCATGATCTAGTGATATGGCATAAATAAGTGGGTATCGGATGTCCCTATTTCGATTTCTAGAAAGTATAAACATAAGCGAAAACTCCGGATAAAGGAACACATATTGTTCTTGATGATACAGTACAGATGTCATCATAATCAATATGAGAAAACTTTGATTTTAGAAAGAACATTATGCCCAACTAGTGAATCTTTATGTAGTCACATGGATGACATCAGTCCTATGTAAAAATGAAAATTCTAACCATCTCTACATGTACAAAAGAAATTTCACATTGCACAGTTTATGTAGAGGAGCTTGTGACAGTTGCAATGCCACAACACTGTCAAAGGACAAAGACTCTCTTCAAAAATATTTGCCCAGAGCTCAACTGAAGAACTATTGCATTGACGCGCAGCCCATTTAACTCAACCCATCAATCATATCCTTATAATTTATTTGATGAAATGTGCATACAATGTGTTAAAGTTGAGAAATCAGAAGGTAAAATTGCACTGAAAAAAACTAAAAGCACAGAGAGAGTTAAAAAAAGAAGAAGAAAAGGTAACAGAAAGAGACTGATGCTTGAAGAATGAATAGATGCCAGGTCTGCAGTGCTGATTAACAGTTTAAATTCCAGTCTCAAGGTTTCATGGTTAAGGTTTCTAACGCTCCTAAAATATTAAATTCAATTTGCCACTCAGAAATAAAAAACTATTTTGTGAAAAGAATCTATTTCACACCTAAAATTGTTATGTCCAGCAGTAAATATATCAAAATGGACAGGAAAACCACTTGTAAATGTATAATTAATGTAAGAACAGCACAATTAAGTAGGATCCATTGGAAATTTTACTTGTACAGTTTAAACTTCAATATTGTTTTCATAAGTTCATCTTTTCATCATGCTATTTCAGTTCGAATTGTACTGCCATAAGTCTATTAACTGTCATTCCCAAAGCCCCAAAACCATTGCATAAATCAGCCGTGGACACCTTCCAAAAATTAGTATTTTGGAGATTGTTAGGCACGCAACAAGTCAAGAACCAATGCAACTCTTAACACGCAACCAAAACAAAATATATCTGATCAAAAGGAGGAAGCCAAAATGAAATACAAAAGCCTAGTACCTTTTTTTCCATTCTACTTCACAAATCAAATCCTTTAATATAATTGGGATCCCTTCTAGCTCTCTCCTGAAACTTCCTAAACCATCTATCGAGTATATCAGCTGGTACCACTATATTACCACCTCCATCAGCGCCACAGAATGACTGCATGTAATTAAATAAGCTCTCTCCCACTTTAAGCGCCATCCTTTCCCCTCTCCTCCCCTCTCCTTCGTCCTTGATCGGAGGCAAAACTGTCAAATCCTCTACGCACACCCCAATCTTGGCACCTATATTCGACTTCTCAGTCTCGCTGTCAGCAGGCCAGGGGAGAGTGAGGATTGCTGAAGGTCGGTCTGGCGTGAGGGCCCCACAAAAGAGAAACGGCGGCGTGTGGGTTGGGGAAGGCTGGAAGTAGACAGAGAGGGCTTGATTTGGCGGGATAGAGGAGGGAGAGAGCAGAAAGATACATACTTGGTGGAAAGGAGGGGAAGGGAATTGGGAGAGGTCGAGTATCCAGTGGGTCGGATCTATTTGAGTAAGCGACGTGGGATCCATTGGGTAAGTTCGCTCTGGAAAGAGGAGGCCGAACATGGCGGAGGAGAGATTCTGGAGTTGGGGATTCGACGATGAAGTTTGTTTTTGAGCTATCAGACCTGGTGGAAGCGAGAGAGAAGAGGTACTGATTGGGGAAAGACCGAAAGAGAAAGAGGGAATTTCTGGAAGGTTTTGGGTTCCCGGGCAGAAATTTCTAGAAGATGCCTGAAAAGTAAAGAGGCAGTCAATTTTTTTAGATTAGAATTATTAACTGACATTTTTCACAAAAATTGTTGAATTTTATGTGGTAACATTTTCCTTGGTATGTTGGTATGTGAAACATTTGCTTAATTATTTTGGAACAAATTTAGAATTGGATCAAAATTATTATAGACGGTCCAATCGTGTAAAAAAAAAAATATAAAGATATCGGTTACTAGTGTGCTTCAGAAACCACTCGTATAGAGGAAGGGGATAGTAAGCGAAGGAAGAAACACAAGCACGTGTTACTCCCTCAGTCCCTCTACACTCCGAATCGGAGGGGATGAATTTCAGAACTTTGTACGTTGAATTTCCTCTGGCACAGTGTCATTTCCCTTCCTTTCTTCTCTGATATGCTCGTTTTTAGAGCGAGTAAACGTGACGAGCAGCTCTGGTTGGAGAGCATGCCCCCCCTTCCTTCCCTTTATTAATGAATAATTTATCTCCTTAATTAGAGCACAGCCTAAGAGGACCATTAAAGAAAAAAAAAATGGACAACACTTTTTCTTGTTATATAATTAATGAAGTTATAAGTTGGCTCATCACTGGATTAATGAATTGTTTAAAAATATTGTATACATCATTGTTTAGGTATAAAATGTCGAACAATGAACAGTTAAAAGAAGTTTGTATGTATCATTGTTTGAGTATGAAATATCGAACGAACACATGTTAAAACAAATGAGAACACACATACTTCGCAACAAGTGCACAACTCAGTACAAGTGCAGCGCAGCGCGCAATCAGACGCTCAAATGTACAAACTCACGCTTTCACCCGCGATGCAAGCACAACTCAAAGAACTCAAAGTGCCACTCTATGACGGTACCAATCACGCTCAAATACACCATGTCATGCCGACCAAATGCACAACTTATGCGTCATAACTCATAACAACATCCTAATGCAAAGGAATCAAATTTCATGTCCACATGTGACGGAAAATTTATATACCCAGACTCACTGGTGCTCTGGCATTCTATATCAAATCCTAGTGCTCCTGTTTGTATTTAATGGCAAGCCTATAATGAAATCTTTCTCATCTGGTAAATACTGGCGCAAAATCCAAACTTTATTTGCTGTCACACGCAAAGGGAATCTAATCAGCAGGCTGACTGTGTTGCAAATCAAGCCAGGATTCATCAGTTTAGTTACATGGGATTTACATTCCCTCTCTTTGCGCAATAGCTATAACACTCAGAGCTTTTACCTTTTTCACTTCACTCTGGTAGCCTATGTTGTAATATACAAACCTTGTATACTTTTTGGCTGTAATATATTTTTGCCTACGGGCTTTTCTCAACCAAAAAAAAAAAAAAAATTGAATAATTATAATTAAAATATGTATTTGTCTTTTCAAAATTCAAATACTCTTTATATTTTAATTATAACTATTTAGACCATAGCAAATATAATAAAATGAATGGACCAACGAACTTAGTGGACATAATTTTCTTGCCAATAGATTGGCAAGAGATTCAATCCCCTGATACAGATGCTATGAAATAATTGAAGATTATAGATCAGGGATCCTTATTAGGATGTGAAGTTAGATCAAAGGACACATTAATTCTAAATAAGAAGCGTTAATTGGTAGAGAGAGTATTTTACTGAGCGATTTGGAGTTGTCAGAATTCATTTCATTTGAGGTAACATAATTTTTTAGTATAAATTGTTAAGTTCATAAGAATTAGTTTTTGAGCTAGAGACAAAAATACATAATATCTGGCGTGAAAGATCATGGATTTGAAATCCGAATGAAAGAAATCATTTGTTATAATAATATGAGTATTAAATAGTTGAGTGACTTGATTCCGATCTTTACTCAAAAAAAAAAAAATTGGTCCGTTCGATATAAATAATACCACGAATTTTAAGAAAAGTTGTGCATATAAGTTTAGACTAAATTGATCAAGATTCTTATCGAACGGTTCCAATTGAAACTAACAAATTATGTTACGTCAGAAGATTCGAACTCATGTCATCAAGGGTTTAAACTAAGGTTACAAATGCTACTATGCTAGCCCATTTGTAACTACCGGCTTAATACGGTTGAATAAATAATAAAAAAGTAATTACAAAGAAAATATTATGAAAAAAATACTTTAATTTATTTGTTGTCGTAAAGAATGTGCCAACAACACCGCGAAATGGTTGTTTCGACTTTTCAGTACAAGTGAAAACGATAATTATGTTAAAATTGTACATTATTTAAAGAACGTGACCCATAAAAATAACTTTTGGTGTAATTTATTATTGTATTTTCTTAGTGGCTCCCTTTGATTAAACCTATTAATGAAATAAACCATCGAAGTGATTTTGTGCACGAAAATTATTTGGATCACAATTTCTTATTGAGAGGGTACATATCTTACTAAAAAGTTTCCAAGTTCAATTCTTTGAAGGTACAAATTTAATGGAAACATGAATTCCAGTGACAATAGTAATTATATGTCGAGAAGAAATTATATGTTAGTGAGAAAAAAAAAAGTTGAATTTCAATATTGTCGTGCCAATTATTCCTTGGAAATTTCACTCATACTCCCTTACAACTTATATATGGTGACATCTCCCGTAGGAAGACAACTCAGTAGAAATCAGAGATGGATACACGTGTTGCATATCTGATCAATGGACCTCATTTATTTTTAGAAAAAACTGTACTTATACATGATTCTTAATATAGTTTAGAGTAAGATATTATAGATATTATAAAATTGATATCTATACGCAGTATGAAAATTGTATATGATTGATCTCTATTTACATTTTTGATCTATCAAATAATGTTTGTAATCCAACAATATTTAAAATATTGACTTCTACAAAAGAAATATAAGGTGATGTAGTATGTAGAGTGTAACATTTAAATTTGCTTGTTTGAATTACTTCTCTTTTCTTTTTCCGTACAAGTTTGAAATTATTAAGTATTATTTGTTAACGTAGTAAAAGTTTTAACCCATTTTAAAAGGAATGATTTCTCAAGGAATTAAGAATTTAAAATTTCAAACAAAAATAATTTACGCAACAAAATATCAAATGAAAATGAATTTAATGTAAAATGTGGGTGCAATTCATGCGTTGAACAAATCAAGGGGCAAAGGTGAACATATTATTTTGAGGGAATTTCACGTTGTACTCCTCGACAACTTCAAAATTACATATTTCCTCCTATAAACTTTAAAATTACATATTTTCCCTCTAAATTACAAAAACTCACAAATTAATCCATTTTATTGTCTTTATATTAAAACTCTTTCTAAATTTATAAAATACTCATTTTACCCTCTATTAAAAACATAAAACGCACATCGTACTCAAATTTGAAAGATCTAAAGGTCCAGATGAATGACAAATTGATTAAAAGTATCTCGACATTTGAATCTGATGGGTTCTTCTACCGTCTGATCCGTGCACATTCCATTAAGATATGTGTGCATCGCTTCAATACATGTGCGTGTTCGCTTCTAGATTCATACTGATCTAGCGTGTATATATTTTAAAGCGGTTCAGACAATAAAGAAACCCTTGAGATTAAAATTTGAGTTTGATGGACGTTTTATGCTTTTAACAAGGATAAAACGGGTATTTTATGTATTTAGAATAAGTTTTTAATATAAAAGATAAGAAAATGAGTAAATTTGTGAGTTTTTGAACTTTAGAAAGAAAAATATGTAATTTTAAAATTTAGTGAGAAAATACGTAGTTTGAAGTTTTTGAGGGGTATACGTGAAATCCCCTCTTTTTTATGTCAGCATTAGTATAAAAACGTATCTAAAACAACGCGAGGTAAGGAAACTAACAGTAAACAAAATAACAAAGATGCGAAACACAAAAATATATTAATAAATAAATAAATAAATCGTACGTTGCTATATCCAATACGTACGGCGCTAGAGATGATTCCATAAAATGCCTACTAAGAGTTGAGTAAATTATTCATGACTCTTGACTCGTTCATAACTCGCTGATTATCAACTCGCTTAAACTCGTTAATTATTAACTCACTTGTTAACTTAATAAGTTGAGCACGAGCATACACCAGCTCGGTTATAACTTACTCATTAAGAATTGAATTACATGAATCCTGCCACATCCAATTCCAAACTGTATCAAACCCAAATAAATCAGGTTTCTGCCGCATCCAATTTCAAGTGTGTTGTTAATGTTAATTCATCTTATTCTATTAAGGTTATTAGTACTAAGATTATAGCTTTGACTCAATTTTGGCGTAAATCTAGGGAGGATGATTCATTCTCTAAATTAAATCTTATAATGCCTTTTAATGTTAAGAATCTCCTAGATCTCCTTCTGCTGGAAGAGGAAAGAAGCCCAGATACGACTCAAGCTTTGGACCTCCTGGTGCAGGGTTCTGGGGATGGCAACCCCCAATATCCAATGTCTGGCGACGAGAAAGAGGATGAGAACTTATTAGATTTGTAATACTTAGTTTTATGCATGTTATGATGTTTTTGTGTTCTTCTTGTGTTGTGGGCATGGTATGATGTTTTGGTTTTTTCTTTTATTTCTGTTTATGTTTTGAACAGCTGTAAAAACTTGTCATATTTGATTTTGGTACCAATTTTAGGTACTAGATCAAATATGCTGTGGTTTTTTATTTCAATGAAATCGTTGGTAAATACCACTATTTTTTTTAAAAAAGAGTGTGTTGTTATTAGGAATTGAAATTAAAGCGTTTGCAATGAATCATATGGCCTACTCTCACTGTTGTTTCGGCCATCATTTACTGATATTCTGTTGTAGCACGTTTTCTATTCATTGTAGCCTTGTAACAGCACTCAATACTCATGTACTTTCTTACTATATTATAACCTACAAATTTTTACTGTAAAATAAAACAAAAAAGATTAAATAGATTATGACAATTTGTTAAATTCTATAATTCATAACTTGTGACTCGCTCGCTAAAAATTCATTAACAACTCATTCATTATCAACTCGTTTAAACTCGCTCATTAATCACAAATATGAGCATCCCTAACTCACTCATGCTCGCTCATTAATCGCAACTAGTACTAACCCACAGTGACACCTGAGTCAATCAAATTAAGGATCTAATCTAACAGTGACACCTGAGTTGGTCAAATTAAGGATCTAATCTAATTGGATTCAAATCAGCTGAAATCCGAATACATGAACAGTATTCCTGAAATTTCTAGAACTTTGAATCCAACCGTCCAATTTTTTCTATACACGCATCTCAGAACAGATGGTTTTATGTATACGTATCTTGAAATAATTCAACGATTGGATTTGAAATTTCAGAGATTTCAAAATTACTGAACCTAAATTTCAGCTGATTTGAATCCAATCTAATTTGGTTACGCAACAAATGTAGCGCTCTCTCTCTCTCGCGCGCGTTGGTCCCTTCATGTTACAAGACTCCAATCTCCTCCTCCACCTGCTGTGTGATTCTCTGTGTATTGGATTTCTTTTTCAAGATAGCAACAAAAATTACAAGTTCAATAAAAGCATCCACAAACTACTACTTCTCAGTTTTCATTAATAGTGCATGGGTACTTAATTTTATCACAATATATTCGATATATAACTCCAATAATTATAAAAAAAAATACATATCTCCTCTCTGACTAACTTTTTATCTATATAATTCTTATAAAAAAGACAAAAGATATTAAATTAATATATAGTTTGTATATATAAAGTTTTGAATAATTATCAATTTCTCCATTAGTATCTTATGAGATACAACTAGTGCATCGGCACCATGAAACAGATACATAGTGTGTAGCATAGTAACATAGTTCGCCTTTTATTCGCGAATATAACATTTTTTAGAGGTTATCAAATCAAACATCGAATAAAACGGTTGACTGAATTTTTATTAGTTTATTCGCGAATAAAATACGAATAATAGGTTTTTTTATGAATTATTTGTGTTTTATTCGAAAAATTCGTGGATATAATTTTGTTGCTCCGTAGTCTATGTTTGTGGGTGAAATTAGAGTGATAGGACCTCACCACGTGGTGAAGCTGAGGGCCTGAGACAGTTTTTCAAATTTGAAAGACATAAGTAGACACACTACGTGGCAACCATCTTAAATCAAATTTTTAATCCAACTTTGAATGCGAAAGAAAAAAATAATATTATATATATACTTTAAATTTTTTAGCACTTCTCAAACTTTTTTTCCTCCAAATTTATTAAAAAAGATGAAAATTAAAAAAATTAAGTGCATATATATTTTTGGGTTTTC
This sequence comes from Carex rostrata, assembly GCF_964058835.1. Classification (NCBI taxonomy): domain Eukaryota; kingdom Viridiplantae; phylum Streptophyta; class Magnoliopsida; order Poales; family Cyperaceae; genus Carex; species Carex rostrata. Next base: position 8,464,944 of record NC_135924.1, read on the forward strand.
TTTATTATTTTTTTTGAAACCGAATTATTTTCTAATTATAACCGAATTATTCTCGAATCACGAATTTTTGACCCTTTCGAACCAAACCCGAATAATTAATTTGTCACTGCCGTGTGTAGTTATTTAATAGCTCCCTTCAATGTCCGCAACACAATTTACTGCATTGGTAGCGAAATAGTAAATCTCTACTGTCACGTGAGAATGCAGTACTGTCTTCTCCGTCGCCTGGTTGACCAAACAGAGCGAGCATTAATTACATCACATGTAATTATTTATATTTATATATTACCATACGGTACTGTAGATTTGTAGCGGCATGTTGCATAATTCACCCGGAAGTAAGGTATGCATTTGAGATATATTGGCGGTGTTGTTGGATTTAAATTAAGAAACCTTATAAATACTGATATACTTGAGTAGAACTAAGGTGTTCTTAAGCTCATCAAAGTGTTTGGTGAACTTATTTTCAAAATCTATTAGATTAGTTTCAAACAATAAATTCAAACCGTTGAAACCGATTTACTTTTTTAGTAATGAATTTACATGTAAAGTTTTTAGAATTTCAAATTAATTTTGTATAAAGTCAAATGGTCAAAAAGTATTTAAAAACATGAATATATTAATATTAATTTATAAACCTTCTAATTTTGACCGCTTGACTTTATACTAAAATAATTCGAAAACTTAAAATCTTTCATGTAAATTTATCACTTGTGAAGTAGATGGATTTCAACAGCTTAGATTTATCATTTGAAACCGATATAATATATTTTAGAGTTAAGTTCACCAAACGGCTTGGTAATCTTAAGAACACCCTAGTTTTACTCGATATACTTGTGAATTTCTTTTTAGTTAATTTTATATTTAATTTCATTATATATATCCAAAACAAATACTATATAAACACAGATTGTATGAAATTCTTTAAGATTTCCAGATTATGTTTAAGACTGATCATTTTATTTTATATCCAAGAAATTTTCAGAAATTAAACAAATATATTGCCATTTTAGCTGACCTCCATCCCAGGGTATTTTGTATCCACATTTAATTTCTTCCTCTTAAATTTGTCTGACATGCTCGACCAGTTTCACCTCTGTTAGTTAATTACTGATCCCCACCTCCACCTCCATAATATGCATCTCGATCGCCGATCGGTATCTAATTCTCTATAAAATGCTACAAGCTGCACCTGATGTTATAACCAACAGACTCACTTCCTCGCTCCTCGTCTCTTCAACTCTCTCTAACACTAATATACAGTAGTCTTTGATTTAGAGGGAGAAATAATAAAGATGGCAAGGTTCACCTTTGTAATCCCAACTATAATGCTAATATTATCCCTTGCTGTTACCCTAGCACTAGCCAGGAACATTCCTACTGTTACTGTCAAAGCAACACCTGATCAACAATCAACGGCCATGCTGACCGATGAAAAGAACCTCCACCTTGGACTCAGCGGATTCGGTGGGCTCGGTGGCGGTGCGGATATTGGTGGCTTGCCCCTCATTGGAAGTGTGGGTGGCTATGGCGGTGGTGCTGGTGGAGCCGGCCTCCATCTTGGTGGGAACAGACTTGGTGGAACTGGTGGCGGTCTTGGTGGCGTCGGTGGTTTAGGTAGCGGCGTAGGAGGGATTGTTCCCTAATTAATTCGAACTCAGTTATTTAATTTGCATGGTGCATTGGTTATTATTTATATGTTTCGCATAAATGTTGTCATTGTCATCCGGTTAATTAAGTTAATAATTAATAATAAGTTGCATGTATTTGTTAATTAAGTTTTTAAAGGTTGCTTCAGTAAGATCGAGTAGTCCTCATGTTCTTGAAACAACATGAGGCGTTCATGTTTGCTTTTAGTTGGTTAATTTTCCTTGATTCAGTGTCATGAATTATTGCTTTCGTAATTGTGTAATTTCAATTAATAATGCAGTTTCTTTACTTGGTATCTTTTCCTATCTATTCTTATTCTGTTCTTCGTGTGTGATTTAATGTTTCCGACACAATTCATAAGGAATACGAGTAATTTTTGGCAAAACTGCTCCAGATATAATTAAGAAGATGAGAGTTCAAATGTCTTCATTATATCTTTATTTTTTTTAATTAATAACTAAAAAATTAAAACTCAAATATTAAAATAAAATTGTTAGATTTGATCTATATATAACATTTTCTCTATGCAAGTAAAAGATTACGACATTACAAATTTATTTTGATCGGTATCAAAAACTTGCAAAAATATATTGATATATATATAAATTTTAGATGTTAATTTTTCCCAACTTATTAATTCATATAATAAAAAATAAAAAAAATATTGAATTTTTTATGTGCATGTAGAAAAAAATAAATTTTAGATGTTAATTTTTCCCAACTTATTAATTCATATAATAAAAAATAAAAAAAATATTGAATTTTTTATGTGCATGTAGAAAAAAATAATATAAATCACATCTAATATTTTATTTTGATATATACATTTAAAAAAATTTGTTATAAAAAAAATTATAAGTGAAGACACAAAAAATGAAGATATTTGAATCCTTCTCAATTAAAATCTTTTGTTTATAAAATCAAAATTATTGGTTCAAAAGACGTATGAAGAATAAATTTTGTGATATTTAAACTTGGAGCTAAAAAGAATGTCTCTACTCTCCGTCGTCCTTTATATGTAGATAGTTGAAGCAGTAATTAATTGTGTGGGGGCAACCATAAATTTGTGATGTTTTGTTTTATTGCCAGCGCAGCGCATGAAAACACGTTACACATGAAGTCCTTTGCGAATTGCGATCACTTCTCAGTAGGGCTGCAAACGAATCAAATCGAATCGGATTTACTCCTGTTTTGAATTTGAGTTTGAATAAGATTCAAATCGAACTGATTTAATTTGTTTTGAATCGAATTAATTGTAAACTACAAAATTTTCAAATCGAATTACAAACTATTTTTTTTTTTTGCAGCCCTAGTTATAGCAGTAGTTTATGCATTAGTTTTCTTCTCGCGAAATAAATTTACACGGTTTTCTTTCATCTTTCACGAATTCACACTAATGGATTATGAGTTAGTTCAAAATTTCCTTACCTTTTACGTTGCTGGATTAATTAAAATCCTGACATGAATCTAGTCAAATGAAATTTATTTCATTGTTAATTTGTTACAAACATTTTTCTATTATAAGTTATCATTATTTAACAATTTTGAACTATAATATAAGTTTAGTTCATGCATTATTAAAGATTACATTAATTGCATTATTTGATGAGTAGAACTAGGGTGCTCTTAAGCTCACCAAAGTTTTGGTGAGCTTAACTCTAAAACTCATCAAATCGATTTCAAATGACGAATCCGAACCGTTGAAATCCGACTACCTTACGTGTGATGCATCTACATGTGAAATTTTTAAACATTCGAATTAATTTAGTATAAAGTCAAGCGGTCAAAAAACGTTCAAAAATGAATGCACTAAAATTAATTTATTAACCTTCTAATTTTGACCGCTTGACTTAATACTAAATTAATTCGAATGTTTAAAAATTTCACATGTAGATGCATCACACGTAAGGTAGGTGGGTTTCAACGATTCGGATTTGTCATTTGAAATCGATTTGATGAGTTTTAGAGTTAAGCTCACCAAAACTTTGGTGAGCTTAAGAGCACCCTAGTTCTACTCTTATTTGATATTCAAATCTAAATAGTTTATGAATCAATTTCAAACGAATTATATTCAGTTTGAGTTTGATTTATTTCAGAACGAACTAATTTCGAATCGAATTAAACTCAAATCAAATCACGATCTACGAATTTTTTTGCCACTCTTAGTTCAAACAATTTTAGTCCAGCGGCTTGACACGTTTCCTGTGTCGACACTCGACACATTTTTTTTTTTCTATGGAGTTTCTGCATAAAACAAACAATTATCGATCCCAAGCAGCTCGTTTATTTTTGTCCCTTCGAATTCTTCGGTTGTGTAATGTGTTATGTGTATAATATGAGGCTGAACAAAAGTTAGTTCTCTCTTTTTTTTACGTAAAAAAAGTTAGATTCTTTCGGGATAAAATATAGTGTCGTAAAATAGTATTTTTTTTTTTCAAATTAAGAAAAATGATCTATTCATCGAAGGCGGTAATTCATAATACCTGAGGTAACAGAAATTTTGAGTTTAGATCTGGACCGTTCAAATTCTGATCGCATTCTACTTGGGATCGTATTGATTCGAATTCTGATCAGACGGTCCTGATCTAAACTAAAATATTCTGTTACCCCAGAGGTTGTGGACTCCACATGGCGGTACACTGTAGTTAACATGTGAATGTATATACTGCTTGTGAACTTGTCAAGACGACGGTCAAAGTAGCAACAGTCAAAAGGTGCTTTAGAGTATTAAAGAAGTAAAGCCTTTAATTAGTATTCTGATTTTTACACGCTTCCTTGTCTAAGTTGTCTTGCTTACAAGCGATCGGCAAGGCGGGTTGCCAACTTGCCATTGATAAAGGAGGAGAGATGGAACTGCTATGTTATGAATTCTGAAATTATTGTCTTCTTAGTATTACAACCATAAGAGGTCCGGGACATCTAATGTATATACATCCAGCGAATATATATTTGCTAGATTTTTCAGGTCAGATTTCCAATCTGCTATTTTTATATTTTTTAAGTATTCACGAGAAAATTTCAATATATACTAAATCAACTAATACTTGTGCATAACACAAATTCCATTAAAAATAATATTTTGATATAATAATAACTACTTGATATACATGCAACCGTCTTTTGCCATTAAATTTATAGCATAAGTTAAGTGTATGACACACAATTTCTAATATAAAATGCTTTGATGGACACTTATATTTATACTTTAATTATTTTACATAGTCTTTAATGAACACTTAACATTTTATCACTAACATAGTCTATATATAATGAACACTTATTTTACGTTTTATCATAACTATTTGCTTAATAAAAACATGTCATCTTATGTTCAATCTGTTTCAAAATTCAATAATTTACATTTATATTTTGAAACACACATAGATCAAATATCGGGATTGCGTTTATTAGTTTTGATATTATAATTTCATATACACACAGATTGATTTTTTTACATCAAATTACAGTGCAAAATTCAACAAAAAAAGTATAGACTTGCATAACTTTAATGAAATACCAACCCAAATATATGTATAAATTCTAATACCTCCCTGAGTTCCCCCTTTCTGCTCACTTGACAGTTCGGACTTCAGAGATTGGTAGCATCCGAAAGACACAAAGAATCTCAGCTACAAAATATTTTTCATTTATTAAAACCCTAATATGTTTCTATATAGAATATAAAATACAAAAAGCGTATCCATTCCCCTCTGCCTCTCTCTCTCTCTCTGTCTCTCTCTCTCTCTCCGCGTCCCAGTCCAGCAAAGAACCCTAGGGGCAGTCCCCCTCAAGGTAAACACTCCCCTTTTACTCTCTCTCTTTCTCTCTCTCGCTTTGCATGAAAACAACAAAGTTACACTGTTCTGTACACAGTTCACTAGCTACATCTAAAACTTATTTTTCTTCTACATTTCTTTGCTAAAACTGCTCTGAATATCAAATCTACGTGCCCAGTACTTGCTAAAACTAGCAAAAGAATGCCCATTGTTATAAAAAATAATTAATCGCTAAAAATATTTTCTGATCTAGTATTTGTAAACTAGGGTTTCGCCAAAGATGGCTTCATTGAGCGGCTTCACTTATTTATCCTCTATTTTATCCCATTTTAACAGAATTTTTGTACATTTTCTCAATGTCGGTCTTCTAAAAACCGCTTGAGAACCTAAAAGCAAGCTATGGGGTGATTGAAACGTGTGCATGCTCTGGACTTGGATCCTGATTTCTCAGTTTCTTCTCATGTATCCCAAGAGAAATCTAATGTCAGCCAGGTCCTGTTTAAAATCGCTAAAGCATTTAATTCTAAATCTCAGTTTATCTGTTTCTCTCCATTTCAGTGACAAATGGATGATGATGGTGGATTGGGGATCCGCAATTGGGGCTATTACGATCCCCATCCTCCAATGAAGGGCAATTTGGGGCTCCAGCTTATGTCTTCGGTCACCTCTGATAGAGACACCAAACCATTCCTCCCCAACAACAGCTTCTCATCTTTCATGAGCAGGCTGCAGGAGCCATCTCAAACACCAATGCCATTCATGCGCGCTGATGGGTGGACCCAGAACCACCACTCTCATCCAAACAGAGATAATTCCGCTAACAAAATGGTTCGCACAATGCCCATGGTTAACACTCACTACCACACACACCACACCAATTTTTCACCTGTTTCCCTAAATGCCCTCCACATGTTACCTCATCAGCCCTCTCATCCTCCCCCATCTCCACCCGTACCTGAACTTCCAAAAAATGAGCAAATTATCCCTATGACTTCAGAACCTAGCCCAAAAGTCTCTGCCCCTCTGAAGAAGCGGGCTCAAACCCAAACTGGAGCTCCAAAACCCCCCAAACCTAAAAAGCCCAAGAAAACAAAGGAATCATCCAATGGGGGAACTCCACGTAGCGTGAAGAAGGATACAGGAGTGGTGATTAATGGTATTGATCTCGATTTGTCGAGAATTCCCACCCCGATCTGTTCTTGTACTGGTACACCTCAGCAGTGTTACAGGTGGGGTATTGGTGGGTGGCAGTCGGCATGCTGTACCACCAGTATGTCAGTATACCCATTACCAATGAGCACCAAGAGGCGGGGAGCCCGCATTGCAGGTAGGAAAATGTCTCAAGGAGCCTTCAAGAAGGTTCTAGAGAAGTTAGCTGGGGAGGGGTACAATTTAGCTAACCCGATTGATCTAAGAGGCTTTTGGGCTAAGCATGGCACCAACAAGTTTGTAACTATCAAGTAACGAAAGAAGCGAGTTCTATAGCTTTGGGGGTAGGAGATGAAGGGAGAGAGATGTTTTGGGTTTCCCGGTTGGTCTGTATGTGTGAATAAAGAGTAGAATTAGGTTTTAGGAGAGTTTAAGCATGATGGGTCTCTCTCTCTTGTTAGAAATTTATTGTTTCCGTTATGATATGAACATGTTAATTTACCTTTCTAGTTTCTTCTTTAACCTTTGACATGTAGTTCGATAACATGTTGAAAAAAAAAAACGTGTAGGTTGCAGCTATAGAGGAAGCAGGTATGTCAAATTCAATGCTCTGCAATTTAATATAAGTTCTTGTTTATGCATGACTGTTTTTATTTTCTTGTTTTATGATTCTCATATACACTGGACAATTTTAGTTTTCTATTAGAAGATTTTTATAGTAGGCTGTTATCGAGTAATAGTGATTTTTCCATGTGACTAGAGCTTACAGGAAGGCTGAATCATGCTCCCATCTCTGATACGTTGTCTGCTGTGACACTAATTGTTGGTCAGAATTTTGGCATGAATTGTTTGACATAAATGTTGTAGAAATTTGGTATTGGAAGATGCATGTACTTTATCCCAGTGGAGGTCTGTTGGTACATCTAAATTTTTACAGTTAAGTTCTAAAAATGCGCTTCTAGTCTAAAACTAAGCAATATACAGTGTGGTTATGATGAGTAATGATTGTCAGTTTACACCCCCAAATAAACTACCCAATTTCATATAATATATCCACTGCTTACTTAATGTCTCTACTGGTACGTGTTATCTGTTCAGCGAATTTGGTTGATACCTCATTTTGGTTAGTTTACCTGATAGTGTTAGCCAAGGTTTGCAAATTGAGATTTGCCACTCCATGCAGTTTCTGTACTGGTTTGTATCTCTAGTTATGTCCCTAATGGCATGTGCCATGTAGTTCGACGGATGTTTAACGGTAAAGTTTCCAATTCTTGTACTATATATGATTTTCTACCTTGCCAGCTTATCAGACTGGTATTGGTTAATTTGTGAATTTTGAGGTTTGAGATAAAGCAATCTGACAAGCTTGTGCGTGGATTGGTAGTGGTTCATTGCAATGCACATTTTGCAAGAGTTCCTCTTTTAGAATATTTTATTTGGATTATGCAAGCTTTTGATTTTGGGATGGCTGCACCTATTGCATATGTTCTGAGCTTCTAATTAAATAAGCAATGGAAGTATTAATGTATCAATGGCTGAGAATGGGTATTTTTGGCAGGAAGGAATGGGTTCAAACCTTTCAGAATTCAGACGGTTTGCATCTTTATTTGTATTATACAATGTAACTTCTTGTCTCCTGTATATGTCAATTCTGCTAACAACAATGGATAATTATAATAAAATAAGTAACAATAACTATCCATTTTTGGGTTTTTTATGGGTACTAGACATACTGGTAGATTAACATGGGCAACCGGTGGCAACGCACGGGAATGCAAAGGTTGGTCTTATTACATTGCTTATGCCTACTTGGTACATATAAGCTTTCAATACCATCAGTAAAGAACAAACGTTGAATCAGGCTTCTTCCTTGAGCTTTACCCATTATGATGAATTTAGTTCAAGTTATATAACCGGGCAAGACTTCAATGGTTATCATGTTTTAGTCCTATGTAAAAGGATTTTTTTAATAGGAAAATATTTGTTTGCTCGCCAGCAATTTCTAAGACTGCTAGTAAGGTGATTATTAAGGGGAGGGGAGGTAGGGGTGTAAACGGTCGGATACGGATCGGATAATGGTCAAACCGTATCCGTATCCGTTATAACTTTTCGGATACGGATACGGATACGGATAGTCTCGGATACGGATACGGATCGGATGTTAAACGGATACGGATCGGATTTCGGATGGATACGGATACGGATATCAATATAATTCGGATAATTAAAAATAAAATACTAATGCACATTCTAGTAAAAAGTAATATCTAAATATAACTTTTTGCGAGATTTAATATTTTTCATAAGTTCGTTGGTTACAAAACATATATCATGTTAACAAAATAATAGGTACTAATCATGTCATATTGTTAATCAAAATGTACCAATCTAAGCTGAATAACATTCTTTTTATCCATGTAGGATAAACAAAAACTAAAAATGTTTTAAATCATTTGCATCAACAACGCCAATTTCAGACTTCTTCTTCTGAACCAACATCTTCTGCTTCTACTTCTTCAACAAAATCATATATTGATGCTGTGTGGCCTATATATATAAATAATCAATCAGAAATATACATGTAGATATAGTTTAATAAATCAATTTACTAAAAAAAAGAAATCATAATTTATGTACACATTATTTTTGAACCAGCAACAAGTATAGTTCTTTTATTCTAATTAATTATACAATTAACATAATTTATACATACCACTGTTTTTTTTTATTTGGCACAAATCGAACCTTTTGGTTTTGTTCAGAAATCATGCCCTATTAATCAATCTTAGTTGATTTCGAGAAGAACCAAGCTGTTAGAATTCAAATGGAGTAAATATGAAGATGGTTTACCTTTCGAAGCTTGTAGAAGAAGCAAAAGTGAGGTCACAGTAAAAAGTAAAAAAAAAGGAAGGCTATAAGAAAACAAATATTAAAATATTATTTGTAGACCAAAAGTCTAAGGTTGTATACAGTAGAGAACCAAATTCAACCAATATTTGAAACCTTATTGTAACAGGCCGGTGGAGTTTGGGCCCAGTTGAGAAAATTCGGATATCCGAAATAAAGAAAATATCGGATACGGATAATTATCCGTATCCGGATCCGTATCCGACTTCATATTTGAAACCGTATCCGTATCCGTTAAAAAAGTATCCGAATCCGGATCCGTATCCGAAAATATCCGTATCCGAATATCCGAATCCGCTATTTTTCGGATTCGGATCCGGATAAATCCGGATAATATCTGATCCGTTTACACCCCTATGGGAGGGGAGGGGTGGGAAACGGAAAGATCAGACCTCATTTGATCCGTCCACCTATATGAAGAAGAAATTGAAGACGAACAGGAGGGAGAGGAAGGGAGAAGAGGTGAAGTGCACTTTACAAACTCAGCGATTTTCAGCAACTTTCCCCACATTCCAAATCGAAATGCAGAGAGAGTCACCCTTTCCTTTCCCTTTCCTCCCTTTCCTCTGCGCGGTGAGTTATGGAACACAATATAAATCTTGCCAGGGCGATCACACGAAAATTGAGAATTTACCTGCACAAATTGGATGCATCAGTTAGTTGAACTATGTGTAAATTAAAATTTGCATAGAGTTTATTCTCTCCGGCACATTGTTAACATTGGAAACTTTGAACTAATGTTCAGATAAATTTATTTTAATGCATTCAGAAGGATGAAGTATTTACAAATAAATTTTGTGCACTACAGTTTGTTCCCAATTGTGGCTAGTTTGTCCGGCCTGGTCGGTGTGGTTCCAAAATCATTGTTGGGCTGTTCATTTTCTTGGGTCAGGTCTAGGCCCATTTGATTAACTTAGTCTCAAGTTCATTTTTTTTACTATGAAGTTAAATTTTATCTCAACATATAAATAAACTGCGAATTAATTTATATTCAAGTTAGATAATTGCATATTAGCCTTATGACTAAATATTCAATATTGTTTTTTGGAAGTAGGAAGGTACACTAGTTTGGTTCGCTAGACTACATTAGCGATATCTCAAATCAAAATATGAAAATAGCATTGGTATATGGTCAAAGTTTCCTAAATACTTTGAACTGAAATGAAACCGAGTACTCTGTCCAATACAATGGATATACCGTACGTCGGTAAATTTTGAATCCAATACAATGAATATACCGTACGTCGGTAAATTATGAATCCAATACAATGATTATACCGTATGTCGGTAAATTTTGAATCCAATACAATGAATATACCGTACGTCGGTAAATTATGAATCCAATACAATGATTATACCGTATGTCGGTAATTTTTGAATCCAATACAATGAATATACCGTACGTCGGTAAATTATGAATCCAATACAATGATTATACCGTATGTCCGTAAATTATGAAAAGGACTAGAGCATAATGCGCAATTACAATCTGGTCTGCCATTTCACATAAACTTGTTATGCAAATGACGGGCAGCTAAAAGCAAAGCGACGAAGCACAAATGACCAAATATTAAGGCCAATATAAGTAGACATTCCTTATTGGACTATGTAATTATCAAGAGGCAAACCGGGGCTCACAAGCTTAAAACATATGCTTGTAATGTTTCTTAGCTCTAAAATTTCATTTTCCCATTGTCCTTTGACATCACCAATTATGTACTGTAGCTTTTTGTTTATGGTATCATCAGTGCATTGAATCCAACATGACAATTTCTCGTTTATTATTTTAAATTTTAAATAAACTCTAGTAACTTCTTCGAGATGAAAAATTGAAGTCAATTGAAAATTTGGTTTGATAAGAAAAACTTACATTGAGGCCCCACAAGAAGTAGAATTCAAGTTACATTGGAACCCGCATCATAATTGCTTTTCTGAAGAGAAAATCATGAAGGGCAAATTGTGGGGACGATCCACATTGCACATGAAACAAAAATAGGTCCCCTTCTCTCACGGTTTAAGGCTTCAAGACAGACGCAAAAGAGCAAAGTTAAAAAAAAAAAAAAAAAAAAGTAGTAGAATTGGGGAAAAGATCTTGGATTATATTCGGGCAAGGTCAGAACTTTTATCTTTTTTTTTTTCCCACCTATTTAAAATTACTATCAAATATTTAGAGTAAAATAGGATCTTGTATTACATATGGCTATAATTGTGTCGGATCTTTTTCCACTCTCTTTAATTAGGTGACCACAAAGTAACAAATAAAAATTTCTGAAAAGTTTTATCTTTGTCATCTGAATACTGATACTAATATAATTTCTTAATTTTTTTTAGGAACAAGAAGGCGAATTCTGTGAAAAATTAAAATGTAGTTGGTGTTCATATTTAAAAAAAAATAAAGGGAACGAGTTACGACTAGGGGTGTTCAAACGGTTCAGTTTGTTTGGTTTTCAATCGAACTGAAAAATTTCAATTTAAATGGATTGGTTTAGTTGAATTTTTGAATTATTTCAATTAAATGGATCGACTCGGTTTAGAGTTTTCGAAACCAATTAAACCAGACCGACCGAATTATATGGTTCAAGTATAACTTGTATTTGTTTGAAGCAAGCTTCTAAATAGCTAGCTATAGCGCCGCTATAGCGGTTTTGGACCCAGAAAGCTAAGCTACGGGCTAAAACTGCGCTAATCAAGCTACGACCGCTATAGCGGTAATAGCGGTCCGCTATGCTACATGGGTTATGATTTTGCAATTTTTTTTTTTTTCTGAAAACATGATTTTGCAATTTTAATGGGCATTAATATCTAGATTGGTTTTTTTTTTTACTTTATTAAGCTATATCAATACAATGGAACATGTGCGGGCTATACCGCTATATCAATTAAATTTTGTATCATGCATTAATATACGGTAGTGGTATATTTTGAATATAAAATATATCGATAGTTTTTGAATTAGGGATATTTTGAATGACAATTTGAACTTTGTATTGGTTTAATATGAATAATATTAGAACTTCTTAATTAATTTGATATTTGTTTTCTTGATGAGACATTTTTACTAGGCAAAGCCTTCTATGGACATAAGGACCTATTTGTAAAATGAACATATTTTTATTTTTAAAGTTCAAACAGTCGATCCGAACCGTTCATCTTGTTCTCCATATTAATATGTGCTTGGAGACCAAATTTTACATTTTTCTGATTTTTTTTACTATTTATTAAGATGGGTACAAAATTCAATGGTCTGAATTTGATATTTTTTATACCCATCTTAATAAATAGTAAATAAATTCAGAAAAATGTAAAATTTGGTCTCCAAAGATATATTAATATGGAGAACAAGATGAACGGTTCGGATTGGCTGTTTGAACTTTGAAAATAAAAATATATTCATTTTACAAATAGGCCCTTATGTCCATAGAAGCATCACTCTTTTTACTATTAGTAGAAATATAAAATATAATTTTTGAAATAAAAAAACGCTATTTATAATAGCTTTCGCTATAGCTCCGCTATTCGCTAAAGCTTTTTTTTTTTGTCTCCTCGCTACACCGCTATAAACGCTATTTAGAAGCTTGGTTTGAAGCAATTATCGCTTTCTTCCATTTTTTTGATTTAATTATTTTAGAATAACTACATATTTTAGGTATAGAATTGAACAACTTGTGTATGAAAATGTATATTTTTCGTTAATAATGATACCAATAGGTTTGCTTTGTTTTAAACCGAACAAATCAAAGTTTACTTCGGTTTATTTGGTTTGATTCTTAATCAGTTGATAAGTTTAATCAGTTTAGTTCAGTTCTATTTTTTGAAAATTAAAAAAAGTTTGGTTTGACTATTTTACTTCGATTTCAACTGAACAGGCTGTTTGAACACATCTAGTCATGACTCTCTCTCTCCCTCTCTCTGTTTTTTTTTTTTTAATCTTGACAGAGGCGGCCAAGTGGCTATGGCTCTCTCTCCCCTCCAATTATGATGCTTGCCGAACTGGCCATAGAGTCTGTTGAGGAGTTTGATTGAATAATTGCTCTATGTTAATCGTAATGGTCAAATCAATTTGAACAATCTAATCTAAGATAGTCGGTTTTTAATATTTTTTAAACTCTTTAAACTCCTTATAAGCAGAGAATTGATATACATTCATTACTACCATCATCACTACCATGATACCATCCTTCGATTAAAAGGTTTAGAGTTTTGATGGAATATAAGCAATTTTAAAATATTGATGAGAAACTTGGAAATTTTTACAAGTTTTGATGGGCTTATGAACAATTAGCCCATTTTGTTTTTAGTATGATGTACTTGTTTTTCAATCCATTTTGTACCAAGTGAGCTAATAATTATTAAAAAAAAGTTAAAGTAATTATAGTTCATGTCAAGAGGATGGATTGGATGGTAAACACAAAATAACACATTAAACTAACAATGCATTTAATTGAGATAAAAGGTATATCGAGGAGAATATTTTATTTATAAAAATATTAAAAAAGAAGAGAGAAATAAAGAGAGTATCAATATATTTTTATGGATAGAAAAGATCTATAGGAAGTTTACCGATACAAAGTTAGATTTCTACCGATTCAACCTAGTTTTTTTCTTTTTAAATTTGCTCTATTAAATTATTAGAATTATAAAATTTTAAAAATAGATAATATATCTTAGAATTTGAATGTAGTGAAAGGACTACAAAACATTTTTTCGACCAGATTTGTGTTTGAAAAAAACTAAAAATGTTCCTTGGTTTGTAGCTGGAAAACAAATGTTTGGATCCGAGCTACTGATTCTGGTTCAAACTTTGGATTTGTGTCAATAAAAATGTTTCGTGGTCCTTCTAGTATATTCAAATTCTAAGGTACTCTATCTATTTGTCTAGAAGTGTTTCACAAAAATATTAAAAAATAAAAATATAAAATGGTTTCTAAAAAAATAGATAGTACCTTAGAATTTGAACGTACAAAAAAAAACTATGACAAATAAATTAGATCTAAAGTTTGGACCGGGATCAATGTCTCAAATTCAAACATTTTTATTTTTTTCACAAATTCAAAGTAACAATATGATGAAAATGTTGTTGGTCCCAAAGGCACTTAGAGGGGAGGTGAATATGGCCTTTTTATAATTTTTATTCTAAGTTAAATTATATAGCGTGCCTATAAGTTATTATTGACAGAAACTGGAATAACTTGAATCTAAACTAATTAAATGATAAAGTAAATAATAGAGTTTAGAGAAACTTGACACGAGAGTTGTTTAAGGAGTTCGGTACTAACGCCTACGTTTTCAGGGCCCGTGACCTTTGAGATGACACGCCTTTCTTTACCCAATAAAAAATGAATACAAGATGAAACTGGTGAGCCCTTACAATCTTTTGAGAAGTCACACGGTCCAAGCACGCAAATGGCTCAAGGAGCACTAAAGGTTCAAGATAACAAAGCGAGCAACAAAGGCTCTAAGGGTGAGCAACAAGGAGTAAGTGTAACAAGCGAGCAACAAAGGCTCTAAGGCTCAAGGAGTAAGTGTAAATGGTTGATCTCACAGGATCACTCTAAGAGTTTGTGTATTGGTTGAATAAGCTTGAGATTGAATAGAATATTGAAGGTCAAGTGCACAAGCTACAACAGCTTTTTCTAGATCTGAGAAATTCGTGTATTGAAGTTAATGGCAGCTAGAGTGATAATCCAAACCCCAAAATTGCTTCTATTTATAGAGAAACGATTAGAATGAAGTAATTTGGTCTGGACTGTTATAACGATCAGCCAAGTTACAGCAGGTTTGGATGCCATTAACCCTAATGGTCTATGGACCGATATAACGGTCCCATCACGGTCGGCCTCTGGAGTTTTGGGGGTGCCAACTACATTTTACCATTATGATATTATTTTATCTGTTGTGCGATGAATTAAATGACCGTTGCAACGGTCACTGGACCGTTACAACGGTAGGTCTTACTTAGGTCAATCTCAAACTTATTTTATCAATTTTACAGATATTGATTCCTAATATTGAGGTGATACTTCTATTGTCCAATGCCCAATGCTTCATGACTACATGATAAGTATTGAAGTTGTTCATTAATTATTGATGCATATATCATATTCTTTATAGTAATGAACCTGCAAAATATCTCAAGACAATAAAATTGTAAAATTCAATTAATATATATTTTGCAAATCTAGTCAAACAAACAAGTAGATTATGGTCCAATCTAACAAATGTTGGTCACAAAAAATTCAGCTTAAAAAATATTTGAATCCAGACTATTGATTCCGATCCATAATTTAGATTCAAATCATTTGTCACAATTCTTCTAGTACACCTAAATTATAAGATACTCTATCTATTTTTTTTAGAAACTTTTATATTTCTAATATTTTAAAAGTAAATTACAAAAAAAAAATATAGTTTGGAAATTCTACTGATTCAATTGAATCGGTAGAATTTCTACATATCTTTCTATTTATAAAAATCTATTGATGCTCTTTCTGTGTTTTTCCTCCTTTTTAATATTTTCTATAGATAAAAAATTGTCCGAGGATTTTGCAGAATGTGTATTCTCTGCATTAACCCATAAGGGGATCTTTTGAGTTAATTAATCTCAACCGTCTAATTTTAAACAAAGTCAATTCAGCTTCTGTCTATAACATAAAAGACCCTTTAATATTAGTGCAGATCTAGTTTGCACAAATTTTAAAACAAATTGAATGGCCGAAATGCATTACCTCAAAAGATTCCCTTTTGAGTTAATGCAGAGGATACGCATTCGATTTTGCGGTGAGGCAAAAGCTATATACTATTTACTATTATACCTTGTTACCAAGCACTTAAGCAGCGAAAAGGAAAGTTAAGCAGCAAAAAGGAAAGGAAATGAAACACTTAAGCAGCAAAAAGGAAAGGAAATGAAACAAAAACTCGCTTTCTTCAGCAATACTGACAGATGAGACCTTCATTATCCAGTCAAAGTGCAGAAAAAGCTTGATTTTGACCCATTTATACCATCCAAAGAGATAAAAAAGATACATGCAATGATCATGAGCGTGGTGTATATTCTTTCAATGCATCTCTTTTCCTCCTGTTGGGTAGAGAAAAAATAGCTTTTAGTTTGACTCGCTTTGACCCTCTTATTAAAAAACAATTAAAACTTCCAATTCAATTTATATTGGAATAAATTTATGGGTATTTGAGTTCTATTCTTTTTGTTGTATAGCTTTTCATATGCAATACATTATTTAACTGAGAGATACTCTAGTGTAATTCATATTGATTTTATCAGATGATTATAACTTGATTAGAAAACTTACGATAGACACCAAAATCTTTTTAATGTTTAAAAATAATTTGAGAGAATAATATGTATTGAATCTAATAGACCCTATACGTGTCTATTTTGCGATTATCATAATTCATAATCCAATCTAATTAATTTATTTCGAAAAATCGAGATTTTGTTATTAATTTTCTCATATTTTTTTTGGTCAATGGAACAGCTGAATAGATTAAAATCTAGATGTAGCTTCGCTATCTGTGTGCCAATTTAGAGATCATTACCAGCCTTCAAAATATATAAATGACAATTGTTAATAATATGTAGCCAACTTAAATTAATACCATGAAAGCAAGATTAAAAAATTCTCATAAGATTTATTGTTCTCTGCACTGCACTTGTTATGCCAAATCTCAAGTGATGCTAGTATGAACATTAGTTCATCAAAATAGTTGATGGGTTTGACTAAAATATTTATTAAATTGACTTAAACAAATGCTAGCTGCTAAAACTAAAATATTTCACTACTTACGGACGATGGTCCCGAATCTATATCAGATGATTCCACCTCTAAAAAAAGATTATTTTTTTTCTAAAAAAAAGTAAAATTTGATCTCCAAATATATTTTCATATAAAAATCATATTAAATATCCATATCGATTATATATATATATATATTCATTCGACAGATATATGTAAGCATTGCAAGTAGCATAGCACCACTCATTCAAGTAGCATAGCATAGCACCACTCATTTAAGTAGCATAGCACCACTCATTTAAGTACATATAAAAATCATTTAAGTAGCATAGCACCACTCATGTAAGCATTGCAAGGGCAAAGCCGCAATAAAAAAAAAACATAGATAGAAAAGGTCGCGAGTAAAGTTTTTTTTTTATCATTAAAAAAAAAAACTTTACTCGCGACCTTTTCTATCTATGTTTTTTTTTATTGTGGCTTTGCCCTTCATGTTATCGTGAGAATACAATCAAACATGAAAATAAGGGAAGAGAGAAAGCCAATCTTCATGCGCCGTCAACGAACTTGAAAAACTAATTTCTATATCACGTCTATGTATTTCAGTTGAGAATTATTTTTTCCAATTACTGTTGTAGGCTTGTAGCCCAAGTAACTACAATTCTTGGGATTTGTTTCTATTCAAAAGAATAAAAAATAATAAAATCTGCAAATACATTGAGAAAAAAAAAATTGTACCACCATATGGATTTTTTTTGTATATAAATTTTTCTAATTGAAAGTTGAGGCTGGCTCTCTTTTTTTTGTCGACATTTAATTCGTCTAATTTTTTTTTTATTATTTATTTATCTACCAGTCTCTGACTCAATATACCGGTGACAATGTGCAATCGTCTATTTTCAAATTAAGATCTATGACAATTCTAAAAATTTAACCGAACCCACTGCGAATTTTTGAGATACAATTAACATGTCTTGTACATAACTTTGCCCTCTCTATTAGTAGGGGTGGATCTAAGGCTTAGCCACCCCTATGATCTTAAAATTTTAATTATACGTATAAGAATTGAATTGAATATTTTTTTTTAACTTTCTATATAGTCTAGCCACCCTTAATAAATAACAAATATTCAGTTGTAGCCTATTGGTTAAAGCTCTATTTTGTAGTTGAGAGGTCTTGAATTTAAATCACACTCACTATAATGTGCATTTTAATTTTCAGCCACCTCTATTAAAATTTAAGTTAAGTCCTATTAGTGATCCAACACTTCCATTTTTTAAGATACAAGTCAGTACAATACACCTCCCTTAAAATTAAGGCATCGACTTAAAATTTGGAGCGCATGTGGTGAGCCACTGCATGCTGCTTCCAATAATCATCAGATACACATGTTGGGAACTTAATTAAAGATTTATTTTAATCATATATGAAGAACATGGTGACATCTTCTTTTGCAGTTTAATTAAAGAATGTGAAATTATTATGGCCTAAAGAATGTGAAATATTGGCGCTCTCGCCTTCTGATCCAACCACCATGCTTTCTTTCCTTTTCTTAAGGATATATGTTAGGTGTTTATCCATTTAATAAACAAAGGTTTAGTTAATAATTCAGGAGAAATGATTGCCGCATGTGTGAAGAACTTTCCATTATCCAATAGAGCTCTTCCTTTCAATTTTTCTATAAATAAAAAGTTGAACGGCTCTAGGCTCTAGCCCAGCAAATATATAACAGTATTAAATTTATCAAGTTAGTACTCAATTTAAAAAAAAAAAATAACATCTTCAATTTAACATTTCAGTAGTAAAGGCCATAGGAATATACAGTTTGCAAATTCATGTCAAACTCAGTGCAAAATCATTATCTTCGTACAGGTACGAAACTTGTTAACGGATGAATGTGTTAAGGAGAGGTTTAAACTTGGAAATTTTAGAAGTTGAGTCATTGTCTTAGTATTTTAATTTTTAAAGACAACAGGGACAGAAACAGAACAGAATTAAAGAATTAGGTTCACTTTTTGGGAATCCGTATCACTCCAGGTACCTGAGGATTGAGGTGCAAGTGAAAAATCCGGAACGTTCTTTTAACTTGGCACAATCTCAAAGCAAATTTTCTTAGTTTCAATAGGCACCGGATTGAGTTTAATATGAATAGAATTAATCTGGACCGTCCGTTTTCTTAAATTGCACAAAAGATGTGTGTGTGTGTGTGTGTGTGTGTGGGGGGGGGGGGGGGGTTTACAGACTCCATTTTGGCCCATGAAAAGGTTATCCTTTCACTGTTTCATTACCTTTTCCATTGGAATAGTTTATTTTATCAAGGTAGAATTGAAAGCGACTTGATTGAAAAGCAGAGAAGTCTTGATGCAAAATTTTTAGTCTAATTTATTATTTTCACCTTTTCATAATTTCAATCAATTTCATCCCATTTGACCCCTATACTGATATAGCCAACATTCCCTCTATTATTTTCTTCTGACCGTGCTCTATTGAAATTATTTTAACTATCTTTTTATATATAGGAAATCGCTTGATCTAAAAATTATAGACTTTCTAAAACAGTAAAAAAATTTAAAAAAATATATAATTTAGTTTACAAGTATATTTTTATATGGAGATTATGTGTACGGTTCAAATAGACAATTTGATCTTTAAAACTAAAAACCAATATGTATTATGCATATTACCATAGCCTCACTCCTATGCCTAATTGAACTTAAGATGTGCCTTTTCGTTGTACAAAAATACATAAAGAGAAAAGTTTAGGTTCGATTGGCATTCGATATATTTTTTGGATTATGATGGATATTAAAGTTGTCCGATGCGCTTTAAAATTTGTATGTGTTTCTATTATTTTTAGAGCACATTTTCGGTGTCCATCAAATTCAAAACTATGTCTGATCGATGTTTATCAAACTTACTCTGCTCATGTATGAGATATATGTTTGACATAAGAAATAACAGAAGTGTCTGTTCTTATTTTATTATATCTATCTAACTTAGTAACACAGAACTCAACCCCACCAGACTCTTTTTTAACTTTTCGCTAGTGGTGCCCGTTGTTTATATACCTCTTGCCTAGCTGCCAAAGGGAATACATAACCCCCGCGCAGAGAGAAACACAGAAAGAGAGAGGGATGCTAGCCTCACCTTCTCCAAATACAGTAGTCTCTAAAGCACAACAAAGTACCTCTACCTCATCCCTCACAACTAAGAAGAAACGGAGGCCGGCCGGTACTCCAGGTATACTAACTGCTAATCTTTAATACATTATTCGATAATATTAATTAATTAGCCGTCATCAAGTAATAATACTTACATGACATTTGCTAAATATATATTTTTAGCGTCTTAAAAAACTTTGTTCTTGTATATTAAACACAAATTACCAAATGGAATATGATTCTTCGCTTGGAAAGTTCTCTGTCAGAGTTCATCGGGGTCCAATTTTGGTAATTGCATTTCTCAAGACAAGACCATGAAATATATTGCTTTTTAGTTGTTGTTTGAGAAATACCATTCGTTAACGAGAATTTTTTTGAAACAAAAAAACCTAAGGTTGTATATAATCTCATTAGTTGAAATTTTTATGGTGTTTAAGGAATTGAATTATTATGGTGTTTATTAAATATAGGCAATTTCCTATAATAAATGATCATCAATTTATGATTAATAGCCACATTAATCGAAAAGCATGTAACTACCAAAGCTATTCAATAGGAAGTTAGGAACTATTGGAACATGGAACTTAAAAAATAGCCAACAACAAAGGCCAGAATGCTACATTACTACTGGTAAAAAGCAATAAATGTTGCTTATATCATGTTAAAAAGTTTTAAATTTGATCGTACGCTCTGTTCCAAAGCAAGTTTTGCAAAACATACCCATTATTACCCTCACATGCACAAAGCTAATTAATCTGAACCTATATATTATCTGATTAGATCCGGATGCCGAGGTGGTGTCTCTATCTCCCAAAACCCTTCTTGAATCCGATCGTTATGTGTGCGAGATCTGCAACCAAGGCTTCCGCCGGGACCAAAACCTCCAAATGCACCGACGGCGACACAAGGTGCCATGGAAGCTTTTAAAAAAGGAAAAAGCCGCTGCAGCAGCAGTCACAAGGAAGCGCGTGTATGTTTGCCCCGAGCCAAGCTGCTTACACCACAACCCTGCACATGCGCTCGGGGACTTGGTGGGGATAAAAAAACATTATAGGAGAAAGCATGGCGGCCAGCGCCAGTGGGTCTGCTCCCGATGCTCCAAGGGCTATGCAGTGCAGTCTGACTATAAGGCCCATGTTAAGACTTGCGGTACACGGGGGCACACCTGCGACTGCGGTCGTGTTTTCTCAAGGTATGATTTGTTTAGAGCGGGGATTGTAGTTTGGCTTGGTACTGCAATGAAATGGTACTGATATGAGTATGACATGGTATTGGTTTTGGATGGTCTTTTGTTATTTTACAATGCTGCATAATTTAGAAAACAATATTAATTAAATATATATATTAGTTTTTGAACAACAACAGAGATCACAAAAAATAAAACTGGGGTTGACCTAGTAGAGTAAAAATTGCGCATTTACACTAATTTATATAATCAACTGTAGCGGTATAGTCTCTGGACACTGCTGAAATCGGTTATACTTGCCCTTTCAAATTTGCCCTCATTTATAATCAGGTATTCTAAACCTCAAAACTGCACGTGCTGGCTAATTTCTGTTACCATTTACCAATGTTACTATCAGTTGGTTTATATTCCAAGTCTCTAACTCTTTCTTGTAGGGTTGAAAGCTTTATAGAGCACCAGGACTCGTGTCAAACCGGCCGGCCATTGGCCATCAAACCGCCGCTCCAATTCCTTGAGCTCCAACTCTTACCTGAACCCGTTAGTTCTATCTCTTCCACACTTTCCCTCTCCATCCAAGATCCCCCAGTTAACATTGTCACCAAGTTATGCCTATCCCTCAGCCCTGTTGCCAATTGCTCCGTTCAAGCATGTACTAGCATTGACGAGCAACTGTGGCAGCTGACAGAGGAGAAGGTGCTGGCCTATAAAGAGAGAGGAAGTGCAAGAAAAGAAGTCGAGGCAGCCGAGAGAGAGTTGATTGAAGCAAGAAAGATGCGTGAGCGAGCCCAGACGGAGCTCCGGAATGCATTGGCATTTAGAGAGGCCACGATCAAGATGCTCATGCAACTCACCTGCCATTCCTGTTGTAAGAGCTTTAGGATGGTGACAAGTAGTGTCTTGGGAGATGACAAGTAGTTGTGTAAAATTGTACTGTCACTAATTAAGTTCAATTTAATTAGTGTTGAATCAAGATTTATGTGAACTTTTTTGCTTAAGTATTTAGCTTGTACAGCTGCCAGATATATCAAAATTTTTAGATGATAACTAACATCTAGGACTCAGAAAATAACCATCTTGGAATATTCATTTAGTGTCACAAAAAACTTATCACGGTCTCATGTGTCTCCTTGTATTACTAAAAACTACCACTGCCACCACCCCTTTCCCTAATTCCAGAGATCCCACACTAATCATAATTAAAGCAATTCAGATCAAAGAGCAACAGCGGTAATTCCTCCTGGTTTGAACTTGGCTCAATTGTGTGCGTGCAGCCTTAATTGTCATATATACCCAGAAGAGCTCTTTGATCAATCATATATATATATACACACCTGACAGAGCTATAATATAGAGGTCAATATTTCTTAATCTAACTTGTATGCATTTGTTATATGATAAGCGTAATCCCAATTGGAGGGAGGTGAGTTTGATATTTTAAGATATGTACTGAATTGCTGAAAGCCTGAAACCATTTGAAGAATATGGATTGTCTGGCAATTGGGGGGTACCTCGTTGAAATATGAAAAACGAAAATATGCTGGAATGCTCTTCGGGCTTGTTTAGTGGATAATGAAATAGAGGAAATATTGAGATTAGAAGATAATCCGGTCGTTAACTTTTCAAAACAGTGAAGAAGGATCTTGTTCTGTAAAGTGAGTTATCCCTAGCACAGCTAGGTATCATCAATATCATACTTTCTCCAGTAATTGTATTATTATATGATGGTGCTCTCCAGGTGTTGGATGATTTAGAAAGAAATCTAAGAGGCTTTTTTTTTTTGGAGAAACAACACCGATTATGAAGCTGATTATGAGAGCACGAACGCAAGCTGAAGAACAAATACAAAATTGCTAGCTACATAGCTTCTGTTTTTTTTGTTTTTTTTAACTTTTTTTGTTTTGTTAGTCTGCTTTCTTATTCATGTTATTAATTTTATGTTATAACCTCGTATTAATTTTACTATTTATTAAGCTACTTTGAAAATTGCTGATCAACGGTAACAGTAAAATCAAAAGGCACTATTGGATCAATGATTTTCAAAGTGGCTTAATAAATAGTAAAAAAATTTCAAAAAATGTAAAATTTTTCAAAGGCACATATTAATATGGAGAATAAGATGAATGGTTTGGATCAGTTATTTGAACTTTGAATCCGATAATTTATAATTCAATGCACAAAAATACATATACATTGCAATGTACCATAGCCCATCTCTCTCTCTCTCTCTCTCTATATATATATATATATATATATATATATATGAGTTAGGCTGGGGTGCTATGGATAGCATAGTGGCCTCTATGCTACGGCTCAATATTCGAGTTTTCAAAATCCAAACGGTCGATCCGAACCGTTCATCTTATTCTCCATATTAATATCTGCTTGGAGACCAAATTTTACATTTTTCTGAATTTTTTTACTATTTATTAAGTATTTTACAAAATTGTTGATCCAACGGTGACTGCACAAAACAGTAAAACCGTTGGATTAGCGATTTTCAAAGTGGCTTAATAAATAGTAAAAAAATTCAGAAAATTATAAAATTTGGTCTCCAAGCAGATATTAATATGGAGAATAAGATGAACGGTTCGGATCGACCATTTAGATTTTGAAAACTCGAATATTGAGCCGTAGCATAGAGGCCACTATGCTATCCATAGCACCCCAGCCTAACTCTATATATATATATTGGTAGGCAAAAAGATAAATTAGAGTTCAGGCCAAGCCCAACATTCTTGAACTAGCCCATTACTAATTGGATCATATTGGGCTAACTGAGCCTATTTCCAAATTTTAGCCCTATGATTGCCGTTGCTTATAAGATGAAGGGTAATTGTAGTTGCCGGTATACTTATTTAAAAAATTCTAAATTATCTATCTGTTATCAAAAGTCAAAGCAATAAAATTTCTAATTTTAAAATAAAGTACTTTCTTATTTTCCCTTATGTTCATTAAATCTGAAAAATTTCAATTTAATTAATATTTTTGTTATATTTAATAGTTGAAATATTTGTTTCGCCCATATTTAAATGGGCACGTCTATTTAAATTGCAACACTTTTCCCTTTTTGAATGATAATGCTTAAGCATCAGCCACGCAGTCTCAGTTCCTCTCTCTCTCTTATTCATTTTTTTTTTTTTTTTGAATAAAGATTGGAGGTCAAGTCATCAAACTATTTAATACCCCATTACCGATGTTTATTACAACAAAAGATTTCTCCCATGTGAATTTCAAACCCAATTATTCATTTTAATATTGATTAACCATAAGGTACTTGTGAATAAATATTAAAAGTAACCTTGCATCTAAGAAAATAACTACAATATCCAGATTGGAAGTAACAACGAAGTGCAATTACCACCTGTAACAAAATCACAAATGCTGTTTCTAACAAGATACAGAGTTTATGGGTTCACAATAAAGCTCTCAAACAAAGCTTTACAAATGTTTTGAGGACAAAGGGGATGGTCAATGTGCTACCTTTACATTTGCTGTATTACTTATAACAAAGGTAAAAGCCAGCTAAAGCATTTTTAGGTTTTAATAACTAGTCAGAGAGGAACAATGATAAAAAGCGTGTTTTGGGATTAGAACCAGGAAGGATGGTATATTGGTATTTTTTTTCATTCCTCTCATCCTTTGCATGCATGCGCAAAGGTTGTTTATTACTAAGCCCCACATTTACTTTATCTTTTGAAAAAAATGCTCCTATACCTAGGTATATATGCAACAAGTAGCTTAATTAGTTGGTGATGGAAATTGATTTGTTATTGTTTTATGCCTTCTTTCTTGAATTACAAGGCACTTGCAAAAACTTGAATTACTGCGGACCTGGAAATTACTTGCAAAAAATTGGATTTGTATCCTATTCAATTATTCATCCAAAATTTTGGGGATGGAAACGATGGGAACAGTTACCAGATCTGTGATATATAATCATTAAATCCAATCGCTCTAATCTTTATTGCACAAAGGATTATGAGTGGAGTTTCAAATCCAAAAATCACAATTATAATCACTCTTTTTGGTGTGCATCTCCATCTATAGTAAGCAACGATTTTCAAATGGTACATTGCGTAGCGAGTTGTTATTTAAAATCTAAATATTCTACTTTATTAACAATTTCATAATTAGTTCCAAAATAATTTGATAAAATTAAACATTTTTAATTCAGGTATAATATAAGTATAATTCGAAATAGTTTATCGTTTATAATACAAAAATATACAAATTCAAAATTTTCTCAGATAATTTAATAAAATCCATTAAGTTTGAAAATAATTTGAAAAATATATAAATATAATACATGTTTTTCAGAAACCATATTATTAAAATGTTGGTTGAATTTCAGGAATGAATAGCATGCCGCATGTTTTAACCAAGGCATACACCACAAAGGTTGATTATCTTAATTAAGGGAATAATGATGATTACACGTGCAATAATTTTGTATTGACCCTTAAAAATAGTTATCATGACGAATATGGCCCTTTGATCTAACTAATTGGTGGGAATGTCACACATCATAAGTGCCCACGTGGATCATACTCTTTTTTTTTTTTTTTAACAATAACTACCCATAAATCAATGGCTATGCGCCTATTTGCTTTTTCATGTTTCTTTTTATATTTTCCCCGATCTTTGTACCAGATTACCAGACCCTCCTTCAAACCAATCCACATGACAATGTAAAAATTGATACATACGAGTCTGTGATCCATATATTGATATTGCACCTGGTAAGGCCTTAAACGGTACTCCGTCGGAATTAGGTCTTAATAACAGCTCTAATGCAAAATTGGAATCATAAGACGGGATATTCGTCACTCACTAATTACAAATTTCTAGTTTAATTAGGTCTTAATAACAGCTCTAAGTAAAATTAAATCTAGCCAAAGTATGTATAATGGTCTTGTTAATTAACGGTACTCCTCCGTCGGTCAATCTCTTGACTTCCTACCTTTAATTAATTTAGCTCTAAGCTCAAATTGTTCATTTTTAAAGTTCAACAATATAGTGTACGCTACTATTTACATTAGCCAGATCGAGTATACCTCTCAAAGGATACATATTTAATGTTTTTTTCCACCAACTTTTTTGTTGCCATGTGGGAAAGGAATTAACTTGTATAATTATTGCATGAAACAGAACATAAGTATTTTCTTTAAATATTAGGGGATAAACTGAAATTGTAAAGAAATTTATTAAGGGTCGTTTAAGCCCCACAAAATTTCAACCTTGCACTTGATCTGTCTCAAGCAAATCTGATATGCAATCAAAGAACAAGTCATCCATGTTGTCGTTTAATTATTTATGGCGTCAATCGTCAAATTCCACTAATGTCATAAGTCATAACTGAACTTCCACTGACATCAATAAATAGTTAATTAATGGTATTAGGAGACAAGGACACTGAGAGGCAGAGAAAGAAATTAGCTCAAATGATCAGGATCTTCTGTGATTATAATGATGATGCTTTTAATATCCCGAGTTTGGCTTGAGTGAAGAAGATTATACATGTTTAGCCCTTAACTAAATTCAAAAATCATAAGACATTTTTTGTATTAGAGGAATCTAAAATTCACAAAAAGGAAAAAAAAAACTCTGATGAAATTCACATAGTCAAGCTTTGGACATGTTAGAGTTCACTCGCTAAATAACTTGTTGGAGTTTATTTGTTCCTGCAGTAGGTCTTCATATTCAACTTATCGGAGCATTGCAGATCAGAAATTCAGCAGAGAACTCCCACAACAAATTTGTGGGAGTTCATCTGAATTTTGCCAAAACTGCACAGAAGTAAGATATATTGTTTAGAATATTGTCCGGTAAAAGAAAATATTGACCGATTGATCAGAGTTAAGCCACAAAACGAACTATATAACAGCTTTTGCGCTTTTAAAATTCTGCAATAGTATCGGTCGGTATCCCTGGAATTCAAAAGGAAGGGCATTTGTCAAGTTTCTCAAAAAAGGAATTAAAAGGAAGGAATGTTGCTCTTATCTGTTCTGTCGGAGGTGATGATGCCTGATGCCCCTCGTGTCGCCTTGACATCTTTTTCTTATAGGCTATCATTTTCATTCTTTTTATTTATTATTGAATTTTTATAAACAACTTTTAATCACTTAATTTCACTGCATGCGTTTTGTTCTTCATTTCATTGGTAATGATTTCCATACGTGTGGTCCTCGCTTATTTACGAAATGCAGCTCTTGTTATAGACTATATGTCTATATGAATCAGATGTAAAAAGAATGCTAAAGTGTTACTTATATAAAAAATATTATAGAAAAGGAAATCAATGCTGCCTTGACATCTTTCCTTTTTAGCTTTCCCTCCACCTTTTCATAATAGTACCCACGCACCTCTCCTTCGCTCAAAACCACCTTATTCCCTCTCTCTTTCTGGTCCATCTCTCTAGCTATCCACCAGAAATTAATGGAGAAGAAGCATCTCTTACTCATCTTCATTCTCACCTCGCTCACTTCAACAAGCCACCAGCAAGCAAGTGACCTAAATGCTCTACAACTCTTCAAGAAATCCATAAAGCATGACCCAAATGGAGCTCTCTCTAATTGGCACGATAGCGACTCAAATCCATGCTATTGGTATGGTGTCTCATGTACCAACACTACTACTGGAGTAAGAGTATCTCATCTCAACCTTAGCAATTGCACTCTGTCAGGCACTCTATCTCTATCTTCTCTCTCCTCTCTTGACATGTTGCAAGTTCTAAATCTCTCTACAAACGCATTTTACATCAACTCCACTCACCTTTTTGAACTACCACGTGAAATTACACAACTTGATCTCTCTGCTTCTGGTCTTACTGGACCGCTGCCTGAAAATTTTCTTTCATACTATCCCTCTCTCAATTTGGTCAGTTTTTCACACAATAATTTGACTGGATATTTCCCCTACAAGTTCATATCAAATTCTACTACAATTTTGCAAATTCTAGACCTCTCTTTTAATAATTTCTCTGGTGAAATCTATGGTCTAGAGGTCCCCAATCCATGCAAGAGTTTGATCCATTTGGACCTCTCAGGGAATTACTTTACGGGTTCTCTACCCGCATCCATTTCCAGTTGTAGTTCCCTTAAGACCCTGAATTTTTCTTATAATGCATTTAGTGGTGAAATACCAGAACTGTTTGGAAATTTAACTAGTCTAGAAAGACTAGACCTCTCATCCAACCATTTAATGGGTACAATTACTTATGAGCTAGGAAATGCATGTGCATCCCTCAAAATTTTCAAATTGTCAAACAACAATTTTTCGGGTGCTTTGCCTGATTCCTTTTCCTCTTGTTCTTCCCTTCAATTGCTTGATCTAGCTAACAACAACATTTCTGGTTCATTGCCAGAAAGCGTAATCGGCAACTTTGTTTCACTTGAGAGATTGTTGCTGAGCAATAATTTTGTCTCGGGTTCAATACCAAATTCAATGTCATCCTGCAGAAATCTGAAAATTGCTGATTTTAGCTCGAACAAGCTAACTGGTGCTATCCCAAATATTTGTACAAGCAATTCATTGCTTGAGGAGTTGAGACTTCCTGATAATTTGTTGACCGGTAAAATCCCTCCAAATCTCTCAAAATGTTCACACCTTCGAGTCATCGACTTTAGCATCAATTATCTTGAAGGCCCAATTCCAAATGAACTCGGTCAACTCTCACAACTGGAGCACTTAATTGTCTGGTTCAATGGCTTACATGGTCAGATCCCTCCTGAATTGGGACAATGCTCTGGCTTAAGAACCCTGATTCTAAACAACAATTATATTCAAGGAGATATCCCAATTGAACTTTTCAATTGCACCAATCTTGAATGGATTTCTTTCACAAGCAACCAAATTACTGGTAAAATTCAACCCCAATTTGGCCTTCTTTCCCGTTTAGCGGTGCTACAGTTGGCCAATAATAGCCTAACAGGTGAGATACCCACTGAACTTGGGAATTGCACAAGCCTGATGTGGTTGGATCTAAATAGTAACAACTTAACAGGACCTATCCCAGCCCGGCTAGGCCGCCAGTTGGGTTCACAACCAATGAGCGGGATACTTTCTAGTAACACCCTTGCATTTGTCCGAAATGTTGGTAATGCATGCAAAGGGGTTGGTGGGTTGTTGGAATTTGCAGGAATCCGACCCGAACGGCTGCTTCAGGTGCCGAATTTGAAAACATGTGACTTTACTCGATTATATTCGGGTGCAGTATTGAGTCTTTGGACACGGTACCAGACAATTGAATATCTTGATTTGTCTTACAATGACTTGATCGGGGTCATACCAAATGAATTTGGAGATATGGTTGTATTGCAGGTGCTTGATTTGGCACACAATAGGTTAACTGGAGAGATACCAGCCTCATTGGGCCAGTTACGCAATCTTGGTGTGTTTGATGCTTCACATAACAAGTTACAAGGTGGTATACCTGATTCATTCTCAAACCTCTCCTTTCTGGTACAAATTGATCTCTCAGATAACAATTTAACAGGTCCAATTCCTTCTAGAGGGCAATTAAGTACCCTACCCGCAAGCCAGTATGCAAACAACCCAGGTCTGTGTGGAGTCCCACTGTCACCTTGCCCTGCACCCACTGGAGTGCTTCCAACTGCCACTGGGTCTGATTTTTATGGTTCTGGCAAAGGGCCCAGTAATCCTCATTTTTGGGCAAATGGTGTGGTTCTTAGTGTGCTTGTTTCAGCAGTTTCTCTTTGTGCGATAGTTATTTCAGGATTTATCATTAAGGCCAGAAGGAAAGAGGCTAAGGAGGCTAAAATGTTGAGTAGCTTACAAGCTGACCGTGCAGCGACTACATGGAAACTTGGAAAGGACAAGGAGGCTCTGAGTATAAATGTTGCAACTTTTCAGAGACAATTGAGAAGATTGACATTTTCTCAGCTCATTGAGGCTACTAATGGATTCTCTACAGCTAGTCTTATCGGGTCGGGTGGTTTTGGAGAGGTTTTTAAGGCGACACTGAAGGATGGATCTTGTGTTGCTATTAAGAAGTTGATTCATTTGAGCTACCAGGGTGATAGGTATGCCTAAATAATTTTTTAGCAGTTTTCAATTTTCAATTCTTACGTAGAGCTTGGTTGTGTTTTGATAACAATTAATCTTGCTTCCAATTTTGCTTTGTGCATGCTTGATTGAAGTTTAGGAAAGCATCAAGTGTCTTAATTGTCTAGTTTATGGTGAAAGAACAAAAATATATGTATTCAACAAAAAACAAAATCTTGAAGTTGGTACAACACCTAGGACATATATACCCCAACCGCTTAGTTCCAAGGTGTGCGGAAATTCTTTCTAGTTTTGGCATACATAACAGATTTTTTTCAACTGCAAACAAAAAAAGAGGGCTATATTAACTTTCTACTTAGTTGTGCTATTTTTTTTAGGCCGACTGATAAGTTTTCATACAATTATACTTATTCTACAGAGAATTCACTGCTGAGATGGAAACCCTTGGCAAAATCAAGCACCGCAACCTCGTTCCACTTCTCGGATATTGCAAAATTGGGGAAGAGAGGCTCCTAGTATATGAATACATGGAATTCGGGAGCCTGGAAGACATGCTTCATGGCATGAAAAAAGAAAATGAAAAAATTTTAAGTTGGAAGGAGAGAAAAAAGATAGCTCGAGGTGCAGCAAAGGGGTTGTGCTTTCTACACCACAATTGCATACCTCATATAATTCACAGAGACATGAAATCTAGCAATGTGCTTTTGGATGGACAGATGGAGGCCAGAGTTTCAGATTTCGGCATGGCAAGGCTTATTAGCGCACTTGATACACATTTAAGTGTTAGCACCCTCGCTGGCACCCCGGGGTACGTAATATTTTTTTAATTTTCAATATGCTTTCCTCTCATTTTTGGTACTTAATTATATAAAAAAAATAGGAATATTGATCCACAAAGTTGATAAAATTAGTCATGGTCTGAATCCTTCCATTATATTACTTATTTAAAAGTAATTTTTTAAAGTATAACGTTGATTCCCCAAATATATAATGCTTGATTATAATATCAAATCTAGGTATGTACCGCCAGAATATTACCAGAGTTTCCGTTGTACGCCGAAGGGTGATATATACTCTTTTGGAGTCGTAATGCTGGAGCTGCTTACTGGGAAGCGCCCAACAGATAAAGATGATTTTGGGGACACAAATCTAGTTGGGTGGGTCAAGATGAAGGCTGCGGAAGGGAAAAGCCGAGATGTTTTAGATGCAAATCTTGCAAGAAAAGAAGCAGATTGTGGGGATGAAGAGAAAGAAATGATGAGATTTTTGGAGATAACTTTGAAGTGTGTAGAAGATTTCCCTTCTAGGAGGCCTAATATGTTGCAAGTTGTGGCTGTGTTAAGGGAGCTTGAAAATGGTCAGAATGGTGTACATGAAGGTTGAGGATTGTTTAGTAGTAGCTTTTGTTTACTATTATAATTAATTATAATGGGGGTGATGAATCTTCCTATTTTGCTTTCATTTTTTTCCCACTCTTTCCTTTTCTATTCATTCCCTGTGTGTTAGGTTGATTGTATATTTGTTACCTTTCACATATACTTTATTAATACATCCACCCCATTAATTATCATTACATAAACTTTTAAAAACTTCTTCTCTTAGATTTATGGTTCAGACATTAACAATAAAAAATATCAAGGACTTTCATTATGCAGTCCTTGAACTCGAAAGATTTAAGCTCAGAGACGGGCACCACACCAATACACTTGTACACGTGCTCAGCTCCTGCAATGGCGTAGTTTTAGAACTTGTCTGGTCAACTTGTAGTCAGATCCAAGACTGCTTTTTATATTTTTTTGGGAAAGGGCATGGCAGGTGTTGTCCAGATCTAACACTGCTTGGCAGCTTCATATATATATGGGCTTACACTGGACCAATACAAATTATAATTTATCCTGGAGTTTTATGTAAATCGAGCCCGTATCCTAGGCAATACTAGAAGATTAATATAAGAAATAATAGTTTTCAATGACAACGGGCATGGAAAATTATGGCTAATACCTACGTGATCTCTGATGGTTTGTTGCAATTAAACTCTTGTCAGTATGTGGAACGAACAATTTTAATTGAGAACGCATCTTTTAATTTTTTAATTTAAATAATATTTTCTATATATATATCATAAGAGTTGGATACACACTAAGATTTTTTTTTTTTTGAGAGAGATGTAGGTTTAGTCTTTCAAATTCTATTGTCCGTAAATAATTTTTTCTGGACTATAAGGTCATGTTTGGTTGTGGAGTAAAGTTAAACCGGATTAAATTTCTTACTCCAAGCTAAACCGGATTAAATTTCTTACTCCAAGCTAAACCGGAGTAAGTTAATCATGTTTGGTGGAGTAAGCTAAACCACCTTTCTAGGTGGTGTAAGTTACTCCGGTTTAGCTCAAATCTTACTCCATCTTAAACTGCCTATGTTACTCTTCGTTTGGCTCCTTAAGCGTGGAGTAAGGGGTTTACTCCACCTCTTACTCCACAACCAAACATGGCCTAAATCTGTACTCCAACACGAAAAGCATTGTCCTTTACCATAGATCAAAGGCTAGTTCTTTGAATACACGCTATAATTAATTATTGTATCTTTGAAATTCATTGTGTAATGCATGTTCCCTTTAAAACTTTTGTAATTTTTTATACATTTGATATTTTGCATAATGGAATCTGGGAGTTTGACTCCATCTTTCTTTCAAAAAAAAAAAAAAAAAACGTAATTAGTTATCAAGCTGGCCTTGTATATGTTGATTAAGTGTCAGCTAGACATCAGATTTGGATGTAGTATGAAGAGTGGAGTATATTTTTCGCGACCAAGCTACTATCCTGTTGTTCAACTTATTATATATTGTGTGCTTAATTAGTTAAATGTGTGTTACAAGCACTCCAATTATTTTACATAACTCAAGCACTCCAATTATTTTACATAACTTTGAAGTGGTCATTATTTTTCAACTATTATCCGACAAATGAATAAATTTAAAACTAAATATTAGAAATAAAATCAACTTTTATATATCTAGTGACTAAGATAACAATAATTTCCGTATTTGTAAACAATTAAAATATTAGAGGAAATCGAGACGACAACTGTTGCAGGTGATATACCCTAAACCAAATTAGATAAGGTTATGCTAACAATGTGAAGGAGGTGTTAATTAATTATTTAAATTAAAATATACATAACAAATTCAATATAAATTAACCTTTTCTTCATGAACTAATATATATTTTTTTAAATGAGTTCATTTTCTAATTATAATTTAGGTTGAGGTAAAATGAGAATAACAAATTCAGAAGTTGAAGTTGCGAAACAAACAAGTTGCTACTCACAAATAGATGAACAGAGAAGCTTCTCTTCCAAAAAGAGTATGCTTTCTGAGAAACTCAAGATAGAAGGTCCAGGATGATAGAGATGAACAAATAAATCACAATTGATGAAACTTTCGGTGATCTCAATAACATTATGATCTTGACCATCGTTTTCTTGTTCCAACACGTGCCGCTAGAGTTGAATATTTTGACCAATGTAGAAGCCACGATACCTTCGAGCTTTTCTTGTCTAAAGCTGATTTATTGTCGTACTTCTAGTAACATACCAGCTTTAAGAGGGAAGACGGTCGATATAGGAATCAGAATGATGTCGTGATTCAGATCTCTGTTTTGAAGCCAAGGACTTCAAATCCTCAATGGCTCTATCTGTTCTGATTTCCAAATCAAAATTTAGTTGGTCTTATATTTGGGTTCATCTCTGCCTATTACAGTTTGATATTCTGAATATATTTTCATTATGAACATTTTTACATATTGTTTCATTTCCAATGTCTGGTTAACAACGTAACAGTCCAGCTAATGTGTGATAATGCAATGTTATGCAAATGTTCTGATTTGTAGTGAGGGATTTTAATGTATAGTTTTAAGCTTAAAATTGGTATTTGAAAGGAGGCAGTTGAGAGGTTATGTCTAGTTAAGTTTCAGGTTGTTTTTGGATATAGCATTAGGGGTGGATTAAAGGGGGAGTTCGAATATTAATTAAATTGTTATTTTTAATAAAATTTTATATTAGTATCGTCTATTAATTAATTTTTTATTTTATTTTAAGTCAAGCAGTTGAACTTAGGTTGAATTAATGGATGGAAATATATGTTGTTAATGTGTCAGCCGAGTTTAGATTGATGGAGTGTTGACATGTCTCAAATTGTGTACAAATTTTGGATCCATATCTGCTGCTCTTCCCTTAGAAAAGCAGCACCCTTCTTACATTCCATCTCAACCGTTCAAATTGAAATAATGGCTTTGATTCTTTTAGTTTTCTCTACTTTTCATTTAAACAGCCCATTCTGCCCACGCTACTTTTTTTTATGAATTTTTTTTAAAGATAAACTGTATGGCTACTCTTCTCTTTCGTTTAAAGAGCGCCATTGATCAGGCGGGAGAAAAAAATCCCTTTTCCCTCCAATTTGCTATTATTCTCTCTTTTCCAAACGCTATTCTTCTCTCCTCTCTCTCTCTTGGCTACCACTTTCCACTTTGCTGGAAATTTCATAAAAGAGAAGGCGTACCAGTTATTTTCAATAGATCTTTACTTACTGGTAAATGGCGAGAGCTGTCAGAAGCATAAGAAAATGATCTTACATTTTGATCCGCAACTTTGGTTCATTTTCACAAAAGCAAAGGAAGTAAAATCATGTTCAAAATAGCAAATTAGGCGTACTGTCTTAATCCATTGACATCTAGGCTTGATCAAAGCTAAAATATGATAAAAAAAAATCAGTAAATCATGATTTTGTATGTAACAGCAAGCTTACATGACAAAGAAATGAAATTAAGCAACTTTTAAGGGTATCCTTGCATAAAACCATGAAAATATGCAAGAAGAATCATTAAAATCAAGCTTAATACACTTGCTGGTAAAGAAAAATGTAGAAGGAAGGATTCTGGTGCTAATCTCAGTGCTCAATCACTAGCACAGTCATACTGGCATGATGTGCAGTGCATTGACGACATGGGATCAGTAGTTGAGCCTTTGCAAACCTCTATTGTCATCAAAAAGGCTCAAAATGCATTTATACTGAAAACTGGCAAATCAGAGGGCAAAAACTCTGATTCTGTCAAAATAAATAAGACAGGCAGTTAGAGGATTTCATTCCATACTTTTTACGCCCAAATTTTGATCAAAAATGATTTTTCTACTATTTTTAATGAATTTTTGAAGTTCAACTTTCCAAATATCTGAATTTTTTTTTTTGTTGCTGGTACACTTGAAAATGGTACTTAACCCCTTACCAACACGATGTAGGAAGACCAGAAAAATATGAAATAAAACACACAAGTAATATGGACTAATATGGACATTTTCATGAAAATAAATCCAAATTTCATGTAGGCAATTGCTCAGAATAAATTCATAATTAAATGACTGAGAAAAGACTGCTGATGCCCTTTTGTCACTAAATAATGTGTTAAAAATATAAATAAATTTCCTAAAAATGTGAAATTTAACCCAGAAGTGCCTAACATGGCTAAGCAAGTAATTATGTAATAAAAATACATGATCACATTCAAAAATCAGAATTTAAGGATCAAATCATGAACTGTCAGCATATGAACTATGTAATAAAAATTGCTAAAGTCACCAACTTGATAATTCAATAAAGAGAAAGGTACATATGCACTCCAGAACCAATATGGATGATCATTACTACATAATAAATCATTCTCTGTGTTTTAATTTGACAAAATCAAAGTTTCACATGAAGAACATGACACTCGGTATCAAACTGAGAGCAAGTCCAATTCATATGTAAATTCAAATGAAAGTCCAAATTGATGTTTCAATCGAGTTCCTGTCATCAACTGTGATAGTGAAGATTGCATCCAAAACCATGAAAAAAATCGGTCAAATTGTGAGGAAGAAACTCGGTACCGATATCAACATGGTTCAAACCAGAACTGGCTAGCAATCTTAAAACCCCTTCATATTTCTACAGCTTAGAGAAGAAACAACAGAGAACAAAATGAAACAAATGTCAACTTAATTGGATAAACCCATAAAATGGCTAATTAGCTATCAGTGACAATTAAATCGTTATATATTTTCTCGACTAATCGACCGATTATTTTTTATTATAGCTGATTATTCTCGATTAATTATTTAGCGGTATCATGTACGCCTCACGAGCACATACAGTTATTTACAATACTATCGCAGGCACGGATTCAACCTAGGCTCGTTAGGGTTGCAACTACCATCTTCTCTTGCCATATAGAGACACTATTAGAGTGCTGCAAAGGCGTTCAATTGGAGTGTGGTATTAGGGTTGCAACTACTCTATTCTCTTGTCATATGGAGACACTGTTAGTGTGGTACAAAAATCTTCAATTGAAGTGTCGTATTAGAGTTGCAACTACCATCTTTTCTTGTAATATGAAGACACTACTAGTGTGTTGTAAATACATTCAATTGGAGTGTTGTATTAGAGTTGTCATTACCCTCTTCTCTTGCCATATTGCAAAGACCTACAATTGGAGTGTTGCATTAGGGTTGCAACTACTCTCTTCTTTTGCACATACTGACATTACTTGAGTGCTGCAAAATCTTCAATTGAAGTGTTGTATTAGGGTTGCAATAACCCTCTTCTCTTGCAATATGGAGACATTATTAGAGTGCTACAAAGGCCTTCAATTAGAGTGTGGTATTAGGGTTGCAACTGTCCTATTCTCTTGTCATATACTGATAGGCATAAATTATATACACATTCGATCTGATTTTTATCATAAAATAACGCCAAATATCATGTATTTTTGAATAAAAAGTTATTAGAATACACCTAGAATCAAGTTACTGTGTTTGCTTGGCTTTATACTGCAGTAAATGATGAAAAATGAAGAAAAAGGCTCCTAGTGCAGACGCACTTAGCCGAATTTCCAGCATTTTAGCACTTTAGAAGAAAAAGTCTGAGCGTAATGCGTTCGCACTCATAGCCAGTGCGGGTCAACCCATCCGCACTCACTACTTAGCCGATTTTTAAAAGATTCAGATTCTTCAGGAATTCAAAGCCAGTGCGGACGCACTCCCACCAGTGCAGAAGCACTCAGAGAAATACGCAGAATTTTTAGGAAGTTAAATAAGGAAAGTTGGAGCCAGTGCGGCCCAACCATCCGCACTCACCACCAGTGCGGACGCACTGGACCCGTAGACAACCAGAATTACACGTTTTGACAATTTTTCTATTTCTGGCGCACCAAGGACGCGTTTTAACAGCCAAATTTAGACATGACAGTCTGGAAAACAATCCAAAGATAGCACCCACTAAACCCACATTCTAGCCTCTAAATTGGGCATAATCCTTGGCTATAAAAGAGGTGGTTCATTCCCATTCAAGACACAATTCTCATCTCTCTCATCATCCCTTGGTGCATGTCCATTTCCATAAAATTCAGCGATAAATCTGCAGCAATTCTGAGAGTTTTAGAAGCTTTTCTATGAAGGAGAAGAAAAAGATCTATCCAAGATTGAGGTTTATAATTTGATAAAGGGTGTAATCATTTCTTTATTCTATTTCTTCTTATTTTTGCTAATTTTTGTAATGGATCTCTCTAAGAGAGAGTAGGGGTTTAGGTCAATGCATGAACTTATTTAACTTTATCTTATTCGGTTATTTGTTTTTATTATGATTGTTTTATGGGATTTGATTGTTAATTTCTGTGATTTATCATTTATGTTGATTACATAGTTTAGTACTTGCAATCGAAGTAGTCCTGCTTTGGATTTCCTTTTGATTCAAAAGAACCAAAGAAGTTAGGATGAAAGGAGAATGTCAAATTATGAACACAAATACCTTAGGATTTGGATTAGAAGCGACTGCACTTTGATATTCAAAACCAGAACTATATAATTAAGGGTTAGGGTTTAGTGATGAACGAAAGTGAAGTCAAACCCTTACTTAGGACACCTAGATTAACTAAGTATTGATATGTATTTTGAGGGAAAAAATGTTAAATATCCCTTTAGGATGGTGACAACACCTAAAATTCGAGGAACATTAACCCACCACACCACATTACTTGTATCAATAATTAGTTAAAATAGGCTAACAAGAGCTTAGTGGGTCTAGATAGCTAGAGTGATGAATGACGGTGAAGTCCGAAACTATCTAGACACGTTATTAATTCACGAAAGTGACCCTTTTTAAACAATAATGAATAGATAAAATTAGTAAGGGATTGTAGACCGAATGCCCCTAAATCTCCTCAACTTGAAAGCAAACCAAACTTTATTTTCTTTGTTTTTATTCTCATTTATTGTTTTAAACTCCTTCCTTCGGGCATTGAACCCAAAAATTTAGGATTAATAGAACAAGCTCCCCTAATTTTACTTTAATTTCTTTTATTTTTTGAAATTTATTATTAAAGTTTAGGCTAAGTATCTAAACATACTCCCTGTGATTTGACACCCTAAGTACTACATTGATCGGTTGTGCGCTTGCAACAAACATTTCTTTGAGTATTAAAGGTAATAAATTTAAAGACAAAAATAGTATACATCAAGCACAATTCCGTATCTCCAAAATACTCATCATATGCAGACACTGTTAGTGTCCTACAAAGACCTTTTGTCGTATTAGAGTTGCAACTACCCTCTTCTCTAACCATATGGAGACACTACTAGTGTGATGCAAAGACTACCCTCTTCTCTTGCCATATGGAGCCACTACTAATGTATTGCAAAGACCTTCAATTGGAGTACTGCATTAGAGTTGCAACAACCCTCTTCTTTTGCTATATAGAGACTAATAGAGTGTTGTAAAGACCTACAATTGGAGTGTTGAAAAGACATTCAATTAGAGTGTTGTATTATAGTTCTAACTACCATCTTCTCTTGATATATAGAGACACTAATAGAGTATTGCAAAGACCTACAATTGGAGTGTTGAAAAGACCCGATTTTTTTAAATATATCCAAAAATTAAATCAAATTACAAAAAATAACCGAAGCACCGTTGAATTTTGATTATTACCCAATCCGGTTATCCAATAACCGGATTTGATAGAAATGTCCGGTTACCCACTCCCCGGACTCAAAATGCACAAATCCGGTTAATGGTTAATCGGATTTGTGCATTTTGCCTTTTTTTTTAAAACAGAAATTTTTTATTTATTTTTATTTTTTGTATTAAAATATTAGAAATATTGAATATATTTCTTTGAAAATAGATAGAATACAATATAATTTGATTTATTAGAAAGACTGCAACAAATAACCCGGATCAATATTTTTCAGATCGGATTTTTCGCGGCTGTAAGAAAAATTAATATATTTCTTTATGTGTTATTGGAAAAAAATAAAAATAATTAGATTCTGAGTTATTGATCCCGGTTCAAAAGTCACTTCTAGGTAATCCAGAAAATATTGTGACCTTTCTAGTACATTTAATTTATAAAAAGTTGTATCTATTTTGAGAATTCTTTTTGAAAAACAATAATTAAATAAATTAAAGTTTTTGATTTTTTTCAAAAATAGATACAACTTTTTATAAATTAAATGTACTAGAAGGATCACAATATTTTCTGAATTACCTAGAAGTGACTTTTGAACCGGGATCAATAACTCAGAATCTAATTATTTTTATTTTTTTCCAATAACACATAAAGAAATATATTAATTTTTCTTACAGCCGCGAAAAATCCGAACTGAAAAATATTGAGCCGGGTTATTTGTTGCAGTCTTTCTAATAAATCAAATTATATTGTATTCTATCTATTTTCAAAGAAATATATTCAATATTTCTAATATTTTAATACAAAAAATAAAAATAAATAAAAAATTTCTGTTTTCAAAAAAAAAAAAAAAGAAAGCAAAATGCACAAATCCAGTTAACCATTAACCGAATTTGTGCATTTTGAGTCCGGGGAGTGGGTAACCGAACATTTCTATCAAATCCGGTTATTGGATAACCGGATTGGGTAATAATTGAAATTCAACGGTGTTTCGGTTATTTTTTGTAATTTGATTTAATTTTTGGATATATATAAAAAAAATCGGTCTTCAATTGGAGTGTTGCATTAGGGTTGCAATTACCTTATTCTCTTGTCATTTGGAGACACTTCGAGTGTGCATCGAATACCTTTAATAGGAGAGTTGTATTAGGGTTGCGACTACTATCTTCTCTTGCCATATGGAGACACTAATAGTGTGCTGCAAACATCTTCAATTGGAGTATTATATTAGAAATGCAACTACCCTCTTCTTTTGCCATATAGAGACACTAATAGAGTGCTGCAAATACCTTCAATTGGAATGTTATATTAGGGTTATATCTGCCCTCTTTTATTGTCATCTACCATCTTCACTTACCATACGGAGACACTACTAGAGTGCTGCAAAGACCTTAAATTGGAGTGTACTATTAGGGTTAGAACTACCCTCTTCTCTAGCCATTTGGAGACACTACAAGAGTCTGCAAAGACCTTCCATTGGAGTGTTGTACTATGGTTGCAACTGCCCTCTTCACTTGTCATATGAAGCCACTACTAGTGTGTTGCAAATACCTTCAATTGGAGTGTTGCATTAGGGTTACATCTAACCTCTTCTCTTGCCATCTATTGACATTACTTGAGTGCTCCAAACACAATCAATTGGAGTGTTGTATTAGGGTTGTAAATGCCCTATTATCTTGCCATCTGGAGACACTACTAGAGTATTCTAAACACCTTTAATTGGAGTGTTTTATTAGGGTTACAACTATCCTCTTAGTTTGCCATCTAGAGACACTACTGATAGGGTCAAATAAGTCACTATTTTCCCTATCATTTAGCCTAAATGTAACACCCCGGTATATATGACTCTTTTAATTATTTTGGACTTATTTATAATATTAGAAAATTATAAGGTTTCATTTGCAAAATTAAAAAAAATCAAATGAAAACTAACGTGGCTGACTTGCCACGTGGTCCCCATGCAGTGATCACCTTGACCCCTTTTATTTATCTCATTTTGTTACCGACTCGGGTAAAGAAGAAATAAACAAACCGAAATCAATTGAAAAGAAAAGTGACAAAAAAAATCAAAAGAAAAGAGAGTTAATTATGTAAATAAAGATTTTGGTATTGATTATAATTTGATTGTTCATTCGATTGGAATTCTGACTACGTTGCGTTAATTCTGAGCAACTATTGCAACTCAAATTGGATTTCTGAATTGATCGCTATCAGGTAACCAAACTTCTCTATAATCTGTTTTTTTGATTTATATGGTTGATTTGGTATTGAATTGGATAATCGGATTATGATATTAACTGAAATTGTTTTTAATGGATTGGAATACTGGGAATAACCTATTTTAGGGATTTCAACTAGAATGGAACTGTTGTTTACTGAAAACCTAGACCCAATGATATTCTGATTTTTAATTGTGTAGATTAATCCATTCCTATTGAAATGGTTGTTTACTGTTATTAAGCTAATTATAGAGAAGCTGCGTCGTTAAATAACTAGTTACTCAACTTTGTAGCTGACTCTGTATTGTTCTATTTTCTTTCTGTTGCGACGTAGGTTGACAGGATGGCAGATCGATGCGAGGGTGTCGTTCTGTCTAGTCGTGTGCCCGACCCGGCCGCCGGGGCGTGACACTAAATTATTGTCATTTATCGTATTACAATTACTCATTTTCTATAGAATCAGCTTACTTTTGTCATTTTACCTTAATTTTGGAGAATTGCAGATTTCTATTACTTTTTGATCCAAAACAGGGGTAAAACAAAGCATTCTGGACAAAGAGTATTTTCC
Organism: Carex rostrata; assembly: GCF_964058835.1. Classification (NCBI taxonomy): domain Eukaryota; kingdom Viridiplantae; phylum Streptophyta; class Magnoliopsida; order Poales; family Cyperaceae; genus Carex; species Carex rostrata. The sequence continues at coordinate 8,507,319 of NC_135924.1, forward strand.
ATACGATTTGGACACAAACCGCATGCAAGTGAGGCAAGGAATTGGAGCAAGAATCCGAAGATTCTCAATAGCACACGGATGAGCCAAACCGCGCGCTATTGAAGAAGTTATCTACACAGAAATGCAACAGTTCACTAACTTTGGATCGCTTCTTGAGACTTGTACATTCTGAATCTGAACTCGAAGCTTTCATGAAAGTTGTAGATCTCGTTGTCTAGTTTCCAACCCAACTTGAATCAACTCAATCAGAGCTCGGATGAAGATTCAGCACATCTGTGTGCGTACCAGTATCTGGTAGCATGCGTTTTAGCATGCAATTGCGTGCGGTTCAGCCAAATCCACATAGACTGCAGTTTTCAGAAGGAATGACGGTTATGGAACAACTTGAACTCCAAGTTACTTGCTCTCCAAGTACCAATAACTCAAGAACACGTCCCCCTCTATCCTAATATGTCCAGGAAGCCTATAAATGCCAATCCCTTTGTATCAATCTCTTATCTTTCAATTTAGCAAGTTAGGGTTAGTTATAAAGTATATTGGAGCAGCACAATTCTGCCTAAGGGTAGAATTGGCCAAGGATAGAGGCAAGACAACAGTAAGAAGGTAGAGGAGACTCTCAAGGTGTACTCCTATCTCTTTTTCTTCTCTTTTGTTGTATCATGTCTCTTCTATCTATTTTCTTTGTGTATTTGCCCATGAGAGGCTAGATAGAACATTTCCAGGGTAAAGACATGTAATCTTAAATTCTTATGAGTTTAATCTAGTTGTTCATTTATATTATCTTTGCACTAGAATCTGAATTCTTACTAAGATTTTATGCCTTATGTTCTTGTTTATTGTGTGCTTAAAGTGACCTCGTATGATGGAGTACGTAATCCACTCATACCTAATTAGGGTTAACCAATATCCGAAAAATATAAGTTATCCTAGATACAAGTAGAATAGACTGACCAGTTGACCGCTTGTATTCGAACCACAGTTAAGGGACCTATTGGGACGTGGTTTAGCAGATGAATGTCGCATTCCATTACTAATAGTGGGATAATCTTAATTGTTGCTATTACCAAAGGCTAGAGGAAGGACCGACCAAGTGAACTTGACCATTTTGTAATATTAGGACTTATCATTAATCTACATGCAATTGTGCTAAGTACCCGACAGGTACTTACTCAGTTAGGGTGCTGTGAGACTGACCGGAGATTAACACTAAAATAGGATTAGCAGCTCTCAGATCGCAGAGATACCAGTATCGGGCATGTACGGTTCTGGCCAAATCGTGTGCGATTCCAACTAGAATTGAAACCAGACTTTATATGATTTACCCAAACGTGTGCGGATGGTGATAGAGTCGCATGCTATTGAGTAACTTTGCAACTGACAGGTATTAGCAATAGCATGCGGATGGTGACAGAACCGTGCGCTATTGTTATGACAACCAGAACATAGATTAAACAAGTTTGATTGATAGAATGTCTGATTCCCTAGAAGCCCATCTTCTAGGTTTGTTGCAAGCGCACAACCGATCAATGTAGTACTTAGGGTGTCGAACCACAGGGAGTATGTTTAGATACTTAGTTTAAACTTTAATAATAAATTTCAGATAAATAAGTAAAGTAAAGTAAACTTGGGGGGTTTGTTCTATTAAGATTAATTTTGGGTTCAATACCCAAAGAAATGAGTTTTTAAACAAAGAATTAAATAAAACAAAGAAAATAAAGATTGGTTTGCTTTTTAGTTGAGGAGATCTAGGGGTATTCGGTCTACAATCCCTCGATAATTCTATCTATTTGGTTTTATTTAAATTCATGTATGACTTGTTGAGGTTTCTAACCTAATATGTCATTAAGGGTCACTTTCGTGAATTAATAACGTGTCTAAGTAATTCGGACTTCACAGTTAGGTCCTTCACCCTAGCTACCTAGACCATAAGCTCTTATTAGTCTCTTATTTCCTCGAATATTGGTACTTCACGATTAAGTCCATCATACCAATATCCGATTCAATTTGAGATGTCCTAATTAAGATTTGACTTAACGGTTAGGTTCTTCACCAAGTCCCTAACCTTAATTTCTATAGTTCCAGCTTAGATTACACATTGGTTAGATCCTAATCGAAACCTAAGGTATTTGCATTCATAATTTGGTATTCTCTTCTAATCCTAGCAATATTGGTTCTTTTGAATCTAACACGGGACTACATCAATTTCAAATACCAACTATGTAGTTAACACAAATGATAAATCACAGAAATTAACAATCAAATCCCATAAAATAATCATAATAAAAATAAATAACCGAATAAAATAAAATTAAATAAGTTCATGCATTGACCTAAACCCCTAGTGAGAGATCTACTCTCTTGGAGAGATCCATTACAAAGTTTGAAAAAATTAAGAAGAAATGAAATAAAGAAATGATTACACCCTTTCTTGGATCAAAACCCTCAATTTTGCCGACTTCTTGCTCGGATTTTCTTCTTCTCTCTCATTGAAAAACTTCCTTGGCTGCAGAATTTTTCGCTAAGTGTGTGTTTCCTTGAATGGGAAATAACCCCCTCTTTTATAGCAGAAAATCATGCCCAATTTAGAGGCTAGAATGTGAGGTTAGTGGGTGCTATCTTTGCATTATTTTCCAGACTAGTATGTCTAATTTTGACCCTTGAAACACGTCTTGAATGCACTAGAAATAGAAAATTGTCAAAAACGCATATTTTTGGCTGTTTGTGGGTCCAGTGCAGATGCTTTGGGCCGCACTAGAGGTGAATGCGTCCGCACTAGGCTAGGACTTTTTTATGTGAAGTGCTGAGATGCCGAAAATTAATCTAAGTACTGAGTGCGTCCGCATTGGATCCCAAATTCCTTTTTTTAGTTTCTCATGTTGTAGATCATCTCAATAGCTTTCTGAAAAGTGGTCATATGCCCAAAACAGAGTAACGAGTCAAAAGTAGTGGTTGTTTTAAGTTCAGGCTCCATTTTTGCTGGCTGCAACAGTGTGTCCGCATTGGGCTCTTTTTCTTTGTTTTTTCTTCATTTTCTGCAAATTAAAATTGAGCAAACCCAGTAACTTGATTCAAGATGTATTCTATTCACTTTATATTCAAAATACAAGATACTTGGTGTTATTTCGTGATGAAAACTAGATCGAATGTGTATATAATTTAGGTCTATCCCATATTATTTTGCCATATAGAGACACTACTAGAGTGTACCAAACACCTTCAATTGGAGTGTTGTATTAGGGTTGCAAATGTCCTATTATCCTACCATTTGGAGAAATTAATATAGTGCTCCAAACACCATCAATTGGAGTGTTGTTTTAGGTGTTCTAAATGCCTTATTATCTTGCCAAATAGAGATACTACTAGAGTGCTCCAAATATCTTCAATTGGAGTGTTATATTAGGGTTGTAAATGCCCTATTATCTTGCCATATAGAGACATTACTAGAGTGCTTCAAACGCCTTCAATTGGATTGTTGTATTAGGGTTGTAAATGCCCTATTATCTTGCCATATAGACACTACTAGACTGGTGCAAATGCCTTCAATTGCAATGTTGTATTAGGATTGCAAATGGCCTATTATCTTGCCATCTGGAGACACCACTAGAGTGCTCCAAATACCTTCAATTGGAGTGTTGTGTTACGGTTACAAATGCCCTATTATCTTTCCATATAGACACTACTAGAATGCTCCAAACACAATCAATTGGAGTGTTGAATTAGGGCTATAAATGCCCTATTATCTTGCCAACTGGAGACATTACTATAGTGCTCCAAACACCTTCAATTGGAGTGTTTGTTAGGGTTGCAAATACCTTATTATCTTGCCATATAGAGAGACACTACTAGAGTGCTCCAAACACCTTCAATTAGAGTGTTGTATTATGGTTGCAAATGTCATATTATCCTGCCATTTGGAGAAATTAATAGAGTGCTCCAATCACCTTCAATTGGAGCGTTGTATTAGGGTTGTAAATGACCTATTATCTTGCCATCTCGAGACACCACTAGAGTGCTCCAAATACCTTCAATTGAAGTGTTGTGCTACGGTTGCAAATGCCCTATTATCTTGCCATATAGAGATACTACTAGAATGCTCCAAACACAATCAATTGGAGTGTTGAATTAGAGCTATTAATGCCCTATTATCTTGCCAACTCAAGACATTACTATAGTGCTCCATACTCCTTCAATTGGAGTGTTCTATTAGGGTTGCAAATGCTATATTATCTTGCCATCTAGAGACACCACTAGAGTGCACCAAATACCTTCAATTGGAGTGTTGTGTTACGGTTGCAAGCGCCATATTATCTTGCCATATAGAGACACTACTATAGTGCTCCTGTTACGTTACGAAATTTTTACAATTAAATTAAAATGATTTAAAAGAAAGAATCAAGTTAATTGTGTTAATAAAATGGAAGTTTAAACCTTAATTAAGGTTTCCCTAAATAAGTAAGTTAATTGTGAATTGAAATCGCGTCGAAATTTCGAGATTTTAGAACATTATAGGCTCAGTGCGGGTAAGGGTCCATCCGCAGTGCGGGTAAGGGTCCATCCGCAGTGCGGGTGGGGTGCATCCGCACTCATTAAAATTCTGTGTTGGTCCAAAAATCGGCTAAGTAGTGAGTGCGGATGGGGTCCATCCGCAGTGCGGGTAAGGGTCCATCCGCAGTGCGGGTGGGGTTCATCCGCACTAGGCTCGGATTTTCTTGATTTTGGTCTGAAAACTTTCTAAGTCCCGAGTGCGGGTCAAGCCACCCGCAGTGCGGATGGGGGCATCCGCACTCAGGGTGATTTTTGCCCTAAAACTCAAATCCAACCTTCTCTCTCTCTCTCACTTCATCATTTCCCCATTTTTAAGTTATTTTCGTCCAAGAGAGAAGGAAAAGAGCCCGTGAGTTTCCGTTTCTTTCAGACTCCCGATTGTTGCGAGAAATCGAGTCTGGAACCGAGAAAGCAGCCGAGGATCTCTCCGAACCCTTCTATTTGGTATTTCTTTCTCTCCTTTTTGCTTTCGAAACCTCGAATTTTCTCGATTTCTCAGATTCTCGTTTTAAACCCGAGATTTGTGTTCGAATTGCTCGAGGATTAGTTCCTCTACACTCCTTACTAGTTTGTTTGCCAATCTTTTTCCCGATTTCTTTCGATTTATGAAATCTGATTTCTAGGGTTTCGTGCCAAAATTGAAAGTTGGCATAATCGTGATTTGATTTGTTTAACCCGACCAATTAGACTTGTAATCGGTAGGGTTGCCTCCTGATCGTGAATTTTTAGAACATTTAACGGCTGATTTGAGGTTTTGACCAAATTAGGGTTAACCAAACGGTGAATCGAATTGATCCGAGAACCAAAGTAGTGAAACGATGATTGATGGTTACCAAGGTGAAATAGTATAAGGCTAGAGGGCCTAGATGGAATTGTGTACCGTTATGTGAGATTTTGGTAAGAAAGAAAGAACCGAAAAGAATCGATACCAAAACATAAGAATTGATTTAGGACTGTACAAACCCTAAGTAAACGTATGGACCACTGAATCCAAATTAAACCAAGTATACGTATAATATAGGTGTAGGCTCGGTCGAGCAAGAACTTGCGAGACAATACGAGACGTCCGATCCTTAAATTAAGCGGTACGCTCGTCATACTAAGGTGCGGGATTCTTGGACTTGTTTGATACTTTATTTTCAGGAATTAAACTGTGTTTTCGTTTGTCATGTTGAATATCATTGATTGCATCACTGAATTGCGTAGAGCATTTGCATAGCCCAATCAAATTAAACTCGAATTGATCTGAATTGAATGATTTGCATACTGGTATGGTTATAGGTTATGTTGATCTATTGTGATCTGATTTTGATTTAAAGTCACCACGAGTGGAATTGATATGTGTGTGAATGGATTTACGAAGTTAAGCACTTGGATCCAATTAATTTGCCAAGTCGGGCTGTATGCTGACTTGGATTCCCAGGATCCTAAATGGCCTTAGGTGAACGGCCCTCGATATTCCCAGTACCGGTTGGGACGAGGGAGGGTGATTATGTTATGAGATGTGTGATTGGAAATCGTGGTTGACTTGTGTAACGTCTATGGCTCGGTAGCATTTTCCTACGTGTTAATGCATTTGAACGGTCGATTGAATATGACGAATATTGGAAACGATTCTAAAGTGGATTTTCTTTACATGATTTGAACCAGACCTTAATAAACTGTTAAGCCAAGCGGTTGCAGATGGGTGTCAGATAAAGGGTCCAGCGGTTGGCCATCTGTAGGTGTCAGTAACCCTACAGATGTGGGTTTGATAAAGGTTCAGCTCGAAAGAACATCTGTAATTGCTACAAGCCCTACTGAACTGAGTTAGGAATCGAGTTAAGCCAAAATATATGTTGTGTTTGAGATTCATCTTGGAAATTCCGTAAACTGTGTTTCAGGTTGATTAACTGTTGTCGAGTAGTGGCATTCTGTTATTTATGTTTTCTTATATAACTGTTTGCATTGTTGTTGTTTGGGTTTCATTATTGAATATAGAGTTTGATTGCAAGTCCAATAATTCAAATGTGGCAAATTCGCACTGAGAATTTATTCTCACCCCCACCTTCCCCGTTATTTTACAGGTATTGGTGCGACTGATTCCGGAGAGGCACGAGAGTAGTAGGCCTTAGTAGCTTACCAGTATATGACCCTAGATATCTTTTGTTGTATAGATTTAGGGTAGGCCTCGTGGTTGGTATCCGGATGAGATACTTTTGTTGTATTATATGCTGACCAGACTGTGTACTCTGATATATATATTAGAAACTCGTTTGAATTGCTTGTTGTTTGGTTTGAAATGTGAGTAGCCTTGTAAGCATACACGGCGTTGTATGCTTACGGCGGGGGACTGTTACGACCCGTGGGCGCGGGGTGTGACAGCTCCAAACACCTTCAATTGGAATGTTGAATTTGGGTTGTAAATGCCTATTATCTTGCCATAGAGAGGCACTACTAGAGTGCTCCAAACGCCTTCAATTTGAGTGTTATATTAGCGTTGCAGATGCCCTATTATATTGCCATCTCGAGACACTACTAGAGTGCTCCAAATACCTTCAATTGGAGTGTTGTGTTAGGGTTGTAAATGCCCAATTATCATGCCATATAGAGACACTACTAGAGCGCTCCAAACACAATCAATTAGAGTGTTGAATTAAGGCTATAAATGCCCTATTATATTGCCATATAGAGGAATTACTAGAGTCCTCCAAACACCATCAATTGGAGTGTGGGGTTAGTGCTGTAAATGCCATATTATCTTGTCAAACAGTGACACTATCAGAGTGTACCAAACACCTTCCATTGGAATGTTGTATTAGGGTTGCAAATGTCCTATTATCTTGCCATATAGAGAAACTACTAGAGTGCTCCAAACGCCTTCAATTGAAGTATTGTTTTACGGTAGCAAATCTCCTATTATCTTGCCATATAGAGACACTACTAGAGCGCTCCAAACACCTTCAATTGGAGTGTTGAATTAGGGTTGTAAATGCCATATTAACTACTATAGTGCTCCTAACGCCTTCAATTGAAGTGTTATATTAGCGTTGCAAATGCCCTATTATCTTGCCATCTCTAGACACTACTAGAGTGCTTCATATACCTTCAATTGGATTATTGTGTCAGGGATGGAAAAGCACTATTATCTTGCCTTATGGAGACACTACTAGAATGCTCCAAACACAACCAATTGGAGTGTTGAATTAGGGCTATAAATGAACTATTTCTTTCCATATAGAGGAATTACTAGAGTGCTCCAAACGCCTTCAATTTGAGTGTTATATTAGCGTTGCAAATGCCCTATTATCTTGCCATGTCGAGACACTCCTAGAGTGCTCCAAATGCCTTCAATTGGAGTGTTGTATTTGGGTTGCAAAAGCTCTATTATTTTGCCATCTGGAGACACCACTAGAGTGCTCCAAACACCTTCAATTGAAGCGTTGTATTAGGGTTCGAAATGCCATATTATCTTGCCATATAAACTACAAGAGTGGTCTAAACACCTTCAATTGGAGTGTTGTATTGGAGTTGCACATGCCCTATTATCTTTTCATATACATTAATAGAGTGCTCCAAACACCTTCAATTCGAGTGTTCAATTAGGGTTTTAAATGCCCTATTATCTTGCCATATAGAGAAACTACTAGAATGCTCCAAACCCCTTTAATTGGAGTGCTGTATTAGGTTTGCAAATGCCCTATTATCTTGCCATCTGGAGACACCACTAGAGTGCACCAAATACCTACAATTGGATTGTTGTGTTACGGTTGCAAATACCCTATTATCTTGCCATATAGAGACACAACTAGAACTCTCCAAACACCTTCAATTGGAGGGTTGAATTTGGGTGGAAAATGCCCTATTATCTTGCCATAGAGAGGAACTACTAGAGTGCTCCAAACGCCTTCAATTGGAGTGTTATATTAGCGTTGCAAATGCCATATGATCTTGCCATCTCGAGACACTACTAGGGTGCTCCAAATACCTTCAATTGGTGTGTTGTGTTAGGGCTGCAAATGCCCTATTATCATGCCATATAGAGACACTACTAGAGTGCTCCAAACACCTTCAATTGGAGTGTTATGTTACGGATGGAAATGCCCTATTATCTTGCCATATAGAGACACTACTAGAGCGCTCCAAACACCTTCAATTGGAGTGTTGAATTAGTGATGTAAATGCCCTATTATCTTGCCATATAGAGGAACTACTAGAATTCTCCGAACGCCTTCATTTGGAGTGTTATATTAGCGTTGCAAATGCCCTATTATCTTGCCATCTCGAGACACTACTAGAGTGCTCCAAAAACCTTCAATTGGAGTCTTGTGTCAGGGTTGCAAATGCCCTATTATCTTGCCATATACACTACTAGAGTGCTCGAAACACAATCAGTTGGAGTGTTGAATTAGGGCAATAAATGCCCTATTATCTTGCAATATAAAGGAACTACTAGAGTGCTCCAAATGCCTTCAATTGGAGTGTTGTATTAGGGTTGCAAGTACTCTATCTTGCCATCTGGAGACACCACTAAAGTGCACCAAACACCTTCAACTAAAGCGTTGTATTTGGGTTCTAAATGCCCTATTATCTTGCCAACACTACTAGAGTGCTCCAAACACCTTCAATTGGAGTGTTGTATTGGGGTTGCAAATGCTCCATTATCTTGCCATCAGGAGACGCCGCTACAGTGCACCAAATACCTTCAATTGGGGTGTTATATTTGGGTTGCAAATGTCCAATTATTTTGCCATACGAAAACATTACTACAGTGCTCCAAACACCTTCAACTGAAGCGTTGTATTAGCGATGTAAGTACCTTATTATCTTGCAATATAAAGGCACTACTAGAGTGCTACAAACACCTTCAATTGGAGTGTTGTATTAGTGTTGTAAATGCCCTATTATCTTACCATATAGAGAAACTTCTAAGGTGCTCCAAACACCATCAATTGGAGTGTTGTATTGGGGATGCAAATGCCGTATTATATTTCCATATAGAGACATTACAAGAGTGCTCAAAACACCTTCAATTGGAGTGTTGTATTAGGGTTTTAAATGTCCTTTTATCTTGCCATATAGAGAAACTACTAGTGTGCTCCAAACGCCTTCAATTGGACTTTTGTATTAGTGTTGTAAATGCTCTATTATCTTGCCATACGCACTACTAGTGTCCTCCAAACATCTTCAATTGGAGTGTTCTATTAGGGTTGTAAATGACCTATTATCTTGCCATCTCGAGACACTACTAGAGTGCTCCAAATACCTTCAATTGGAGTGTTGCGTGTGGGTTGCAAATGCCCTATTATCTTGTCATGTAGAGACACTACTAGAGTGCTCCAAACACAATCAATTGGAGTGTTCAATTAGGGCTAAAAATTGCCCAATTATCTTTCCATATAGAGGAACTACTAGAGTGCTCCAAACGCCTTCAATTGGAGTGTTATATTAGAGTTGCAAATGCCCTATTATCTTGCCATCTCGAGACACTACTAGAGTGCTATAAATGCCTTCAATTGGAGTGTTGTATTAGGGTTGCAAATGGTCTATTATATTGCCATATAGAGGAACTACTAGAGTGCTCCAAACGCCTTCAATTAGAGTGTTATATTAGCATTGCAAATACCCTATTATCTTGCCATCTCGAGACAATACTAGAGTGCTCCAAATGCCTTCAATTGGAGTGTTGTATTTTGGTTGCAAAAGCTCTATTATCTTGTCATCTGCAGACACCATTAGAGTGCACCAAATACCTTCAATTGGAGTGTTGTATTAGGGTTGCAAATGTTCTCTTATCTTGCCATATGAAAACATTACTAGAGTGCTCCAAACACCTTCAACTGAAGCGTTGTATTTTGGTTGCAAATGCCCTATTATCTTTTCATATAGAGACATTACTAGAGTGCTCTAAACACTTTCAATTGGAGTGTTCAATTAAGGTTTTAAATGCCCTATTATATTTCCATATAGAGAAACTACTAGAGTGCTCCAAACGCATTTAATTGGAGTGTTGTATTAGGGTTACAAATGTCATATTATCTTGCCATCTGGAGACACCACTAGAGTGCACCAAATACCTTCAATTGGATTGTTGTGTTACAGTTGCAAATGCCCTATTATATTGCCATATAGTGACACAACTAGAGCGCTCCAAACAACTTCAATTGGAGGGTTGAATTTGGGTTGTAAATGCCTTAATATCTTGCAATAGAGAGGAACTACTAGAGTACTCCAAACGCCTTCAATTGGAGTGTTATATTAGCGTGGCAAATGCCATATTATCTTGTCATCTCGAAACACTACTAGAGTGCTTCAAATACCTTCAATTGGTGTGTTGTCTTAGGGCTGCAAATGCCCTATTATCATGTCATATAGAGACACTACTAGAGTGCTCCAAACAACTTCAATTGGAGTGTTGTGTTAGGGTTGCAAATGCCCTATTATCTTACAATATAGAGACACTACTAGAGCGCTCCAAACACCTTCAATTTGAGTGTTGAATTAGGGATGTAAATGCCCTATTATCTTGCCATATAGAGGAACTACTAGAGTGCTCCTAACGCCTTCATTTGGACTGTTATATTAGCGTTGCAAATGCTCTATTATCTTGCCATCTCGAGACACTACTAGAGTGCTCCAAATACCTTCAATTGGAGTGTTCTGTCAGGGTTGCAAATGTCCTATTATCTTGCCATATAGAGACACTACTAGAATGCTCGAAACACAATCAATTGGAGTGTTGAATTAGGGCTATAAATGCCGTATTATCTTGCCATATAAAGGAACTACTAGAGTGCTCCAAATGCCTTCAATTGGAGTGTTGTATTAGGGTTGCAAATGCTCTATTATCTTGCCATCTGGAGACACCACTAGAGTGCACCGGACACCCTCAACTAAAGCATTGTATTAGGGTTGTAAATGCCCTATTATCTTGCCATATAGACAGACTACTAGAGTGCTCGAAACACCTTGAATTGGAGTGTTGTATTAGGGTTGCAAATGTTCTATTATCTTGCCATCTAGAGACACCACTAGAGTGCACCAAATACCTTTAATTGGAGTGTTGTATTTGGGTTGTAAGTGCCCTATTATCTTGCCATATAGAGGCCCTACTAGTGCTCCAAACACCTTCAAATGGAGTGTTGTATTATGGTTGTAAATGCCCTATTATCTTGCCATTTAGAGAAACTACTAGGGTGCTCCAAACACCTTCAATTGGAGTGTTCAATTTGGGTTTTAAATACCCTATTATCTTGCCATATAGAGAAACTACTAGAGTGCTCCAAACGCATTTAATTGGAGTGTTCTATTAGGCTTGCAAATGCCCTATTATCTTGCCATATAGAGACACAACTAGAGCGCTCCAAACACCTTCAATTGGAGGGTTGAATTTGAGTTATAAATGCCCTGTTATCAAGCCATATAGAGGAACTACTAGAGTGCTCCAAACGCCTTCAATTCGAGCGTTATATTAGCGTTGCAAATGCCCTATTATCTTGCCATCTCAAAACACTACTAGAGTGCTCCAAATACCTTCAATTGCAGTGTTGTGTCAGGGTTGCAAATGCCCTATTATCATGCCATTTAGAGACAATACTAGAGTGCTACAAACACAATCAATTGGAAAGTTGAATTAGACCTGAAAATGCTATTTATCTTTCCATATAGAGGAACAACTAGAGTGCTCCAAACGCCTTCAATTGGAGTGTTATATTAGCATTGCAAATGCCCTATTATCTTGCCATCTCGAGACACTACTAGAGTGCTATAAATGCCTTCAATTGGAGTGTTGTATTAGGGTTGCAAATGCTCTATTATCAAGCCATATAGAGACACTACTAGAGTGCTCCAAACACCTTCAATTGGAATGTTGTGTTACGGTTGGAAATGAACTATTATCTTGCCATATAGAGACACTACTAGAGCGCTCCAAACACCTTCAATTGGAGTGTTGAATTAGGGATGTAAATGCCCTATTATCTTGCCATATAGAGGAACTACTAGAATTCTCCAAACGCCTTCAATTGGACTGTTATATTAGCGTTGCAAATGCCCTATTATCTTGCCATCTCGAGACACTACTAGAGTGCTCCAAAAACCTTCAATTGGAGTCTTGTGTCAGGGTTGCAAATGCCCTATTATCTTGCCATATACACTACTAGAGTGCTCGAAACACAATCAATTGGAGTGTTGAATTAGGGCAATAAATGCCCTATTATCTTGCAATATAAAGGAACTACTAGAGTGCTCCAAACGCCTTCAATTGGAGTGTTATATTAGCGTTGCAAATGGCCTATTATCTTGCCATCTCAAGACACTAATAGAGTGCTCCAAATGCCTTCAATTAGAGTGTTGTATTTGGGTTGCAAAAGCTCTATTATCTTGCCATCTGGAGACACCAGTAAAGTGCACCAAATACCTTCAATTGGAGTTTTGTATTAGGGTTGCAAATGTTCTATTATCTTGCCATATCGAAACATTACGAGAGCGCTCCAAACACCTTCAATTGAAGAGTTGTATTAGGGTAGTAAATGCCCTATTATCTTACCATATGGAGGCACTACTACAGTGCCCCAAACTCCTTCAATTGAAGTGTTCTATCAGGGTTGTAAATGTCCTATTATCTTGCCATATAAAGAAACTACTAGAGCGCTTCAAACACCTTCAATTGGAGTGTTGTATTGGGGTTGCAAATGCCCTATTATCTTTTCATATAGGGACATAACTAGAGTTCTCCAAACACTTTCAATTGGAGTGTCCAATTAGGGTTTTAAATACCCTATTCTCTTGCCATATAGAGAAACTACTAGAGTGCTCCAAACGCCTTTAATTGGAGTGTTGTATTAGGCTTGCAAATGCCCTATTATCTTGCCAAATAGAGACACAACTAGAGCGCTCCAAACGCCTTCAATTGGATTGTTGTGTTACGGTTGCAAATGCCCTATTATCTTGCCATATAGAGACACAACTAGAGCGCTCCAAACACTTTCAATTGGAGGGTTGAATTTGGGTTGTAAATGCCCTATTATCTTGCCACAGACAGGAACTACTAGAGTGCAACAAATGCCTTCAATTGGAGTGTTATATTAGCGTTGCAAATGGCCTATTATCTTGCCATCTCAAGACACTAATAGAGTGCTCCAAATGCCTTCAATTAGAGTGTTGTATTTGGGTTGCAAAAGCTCTATTATCTTGCCATGTGGAGACACCACTAGAGTGGACCAAATACCTTCAATTGGAGTGTTGTATTTGGGTTGCCAATGTTCTATTATCTTGCCATATATAGACACTATTAGAGCGCTACAAAAAACCTTCAATTGGAGGGTTGAATTTGGGTTGTAAATGCCCTATTATCTTGCCATAGAGAGGAACTACTAGAGTGCTCCAAATCTCTTCAATTGGAGTGTTGTATTAGGGTTGCAAATGCTCTATTATCTTGCCATCTGGAGACAGCACTAGAGTGCCCCAAATACCTTCAATTGGAGTGTTGTATTAGGGTTGCAAATGTTCTATTATCTTGCCATATGGAAACATTACTAGAGCGCTCCAAACACCTTCAAGTGAAGCGTTGTATTAGGGTAGTAAATGCCCTATTATTTTACCATATGGAGGCACTACTAGAGTGCTCCAAACACCTTCAATTGAAGTGTTATATTAGAGTTGTAAATGCCCTATTATCTTGCCATATAGAGAAACTACTAGAGCGCTCTAAGCACATTCAATTGGAGTGTTGTATTGGGGTTGCAAATGCCCTATTATCTTTTCATATAGGGACATTACTATAGTGCTCCAAACACCTTCAATTGAAGTGTTGTATTAGAGTTTTTAATGACCTATTATCTTACCATATAGAGAAACTACTAGAGTGCTCCAAATGTCTTCAATTGGAGTGTTGTATTAGGGTTGCAGATGCCCTATTATCTTTCCATCTGGAGACACCACTAGAGTGCTACAAATACCTTCAATTGGAATGTTGTGTTCGGGTTGCAAATGCCCTATTATCTTGCCATATAGAGACAGCACTGTAGTGCTCCAGACACCTTCAATTGGAGTGTTATATTTGTATTGTAAATGCCCTATTATCTTGCCATAGAGAGGAACTACTAGAGTGCTCCAAATCTCTTCAATTGGAGTGTTGTATTAGGGTTGCAAATGCTCTATTATCTTGCCATCTGGAGACAGCACTAGAGTGCACCAAATACCTTCAATTGGAGTGTTGTATTAGGGTTGCAAATGTTCTATTATCTTGCCATATGAAAACATTACTAGAGCGCTCCAAACACCTTCAAGTGAAGCGTTGTATTAGGGTAGTAAATGCCCTATTATTTTACCATATGGAGGCACTACTAGAGTGCTCCAAACACCTTCAATTGAAGTGTTCTATTAGGGTTGTAAATGCCCTATTATCTTGCCATATAGAGAAACTACTAGAGCGCTGTAAGCACATTCAATTGGAGTGTTGTATTGGGGTTGCAAATGCCCTATTATCTTTTCATATAGGGACATTACTATAGTGCTCCAAACACCTTCAATTGAAGTGTTGTATTAGAGTTTTTAATGACCTATTATCTTACCATATAGAGAAACTACTAGAGTGCTCCAAATGTCTTCAATTGGAGTGTTGTATTAGGGTTGCAGATGCCCTATTATCTTTCCATCTGGAGACACCACTAGAGTGCTACAAATACCTTCAATTGGAGTGTTGTGTTCGGGTTGCAAATGCCCTATTATCTTGCCATATAGAGACAGCACTGTAGTGCTCCAGACACCTTCAATTGGAGTGTTATATTTGTATTGTAAATGCCCTATTATCTTGCCATAGAGAGGAACTACTAGAGTGCTCCAAATCTCTTCAATTGGAGTGTTGTATTAGGGTTGCAAATGCTCTATTATCTTGCCATCTGGAGACAGCACTAGAGTGCACCAAATACCTTCAATTGGAGTGTTGTATTAGGGTTGCAAATGTTCTATTATCTTGCCATATGGAAACATTACTAGAGCGCTCCAAACACCTTCAAGTGAAGCGTTGTATTAGGGTAGTAAATGCCCTATTATTTTACCATATGGAGGCACTACTAGAGTGCTCCAAACACCTTCAATTGAAGTGTTCTATTAGGGTTGTAAATGCCCTATTATCTTGCCATATAGAGAAACTACTAGAGCGCTGTAAGCACATTCAATTGGAGTGTTGTATTGGGGTTGCAAATGCCCTATTATCTTTTCATATAGGGACATTACTATAGTGCTCCAAACACCTTCAATTGAAGTGTTGTATTAGAGTTTTTAATGACCTATTATCTTACCATATAGAGAAACTACTAGAGTGCTCCAAATGTCTTCAATTGGAGTGTTGTATTAGGGTTGCAGATGCCCTATTATCTTTCCATCTGGAGACACCACTAGAGTGCTACAAATACCTTCAATTGGAGTGTTGTGTTCGGGTTGCAAATGCCCTATTATCTTGCCATATAGAGACAGCACTGTAGTGCTCCAGACACCTTCAATTGGAGTGTTATATTTGTATTGTAAATGCGCTATTATCTTGCCATAGAGAGGAACTACTAGAGTGCTCCAAATCTCTTCAATTGGAGTGTTGTATTAGGGTTGCAAATGCTCTATTATCTTGCCATCTGGAGACAGCACTAGAGTGCACCAAATACCTTCAATTGAAGTGTTGTATTAGGGTTGCAAATGTTCTATTATCTTGCCATATGGAAACATTACTAGAGCGCTCCAAACACCTTCAAGTGAAGCGTTGTATTAGGGTAGTAAATGCCCTATTATTTTACCATATGGAGGCACTACTAGAGTGCTCCAAACACCTTCAATTGAAGTGTTCTATTAGGGTTGTAAATGCCCTATTATCTTGCCATATAGAGAAACTACTAGAGCGCTGTAAGCACATTCAATTGGAGTGTTGTATTGGGGTTGCAAATGCCCTATTATCTTTTCATATAGGGACATTACTATAGTGCTCCAAACACCTTCAATTGAAGTGTTGTATTAGAGTTTTTAATGACCTATTATCTTACCATATAGAGAAACTACTAGAGTGCTCCAAATGTCTTCAATTGGAGTGTTGTATTAGGGTTGCAGATGCCCTATTATCTTTCCATCTGGAGACACCACTAGAGTGCTACAAATACCTTCAATTGGAGTGTTGTGTTCGGGTTGCAAATGCCCTATTATCTTGCCATATAGAGACAGCACTGTAGTGCTCCAGACACCTTCAATTGGAGTGTTATATTTGTATCGTAAATGCCCTATTATCTTGCCATAGAGAGGAACTACTAGAGTGCTCCAAATCTCTTCAATTGGAGTGTTGTATTAGGGTTGCAAATGCTCTATTATCTTGCCATCTGGAGACAGCACTAGAGTGCACCAAATACCTTCAATTGGAGTGTTGTATTAGGGTTGCAAATGTTCTATTATCTTGCCATATGGAAACATTACTAGAGCGCTCCAAACACCTTCAAGTGAAGCGTTGTATTAGGGTAGTAAATGCCCTATTATTTTACCATATGGAGGCACTACTAGAGTGCTCCAAACACCTTCAATTGAAGTGTTCTATTAGGGTTGTAAATGCCCTATTATCTTGCCATATAGAGAAACTACTAGAGCGCTGTAAGCACATTCAATTGGAGTGTTGTATTGGGGTTGCAAATGCCCTATTATCTTTTCATATAGGGACATTACTATAGTGCTCCAAACACCTTCAATTGAAGTGTTGTATTAGAGTTTTTAATGACCTATTATCTTACCGTATAGAGAAACTACTAGAGTGCTCCAAATGTCTTCAATTGGAGTGTTGTATTAGGGTTGCAGATGCCCTATTATCTTTCCATCTGGAGACACCACTAGAGTGCTACAAATACCTTCAATTGGAGTGTTGTGTTCGGGTTGCAAATGCCCTATTATCTTGCCATATAGAGACAGCACTGTAGTGCTCCAGACACCTTCAATTGGAGTGTTATATTTGTATTGTAAATGCCCTATTATCTTGCCATAGAGAGGAACTACTAGAGTGCTCCAAATCTCTTCAATTGGAGTGTTGTATTAGGGTTGCAAATGCTCTATTATCTTGCCATCTGGAGACAGCACTAGAGTGCACCAAATACCTTCAATTGGAGTGTTGTATTAGGGTTGCAAATGTTCTATTATCTTGCCATATGGAAACATTACTAGAGCGCTCCAAACACCTTCAAGTGAAGCGTTGTATTAAGGTATTAAATGCCCTATTATTTTACCATATGGAGGCACTACTAGAGTGCTCCAAACACCTTCAATTGAAGTGTTCTATTAGGGTTGTAAATGCCCTATTATCTTGCCATATAGAGAAACTACTAGAGCGCTCTAAGCACATTCAATTGGAGTGTTGTATTGGGGTTGCAAATGCTCTATTATCTTTTCATATAGGGACATTACTATAGTGCTCCAAACACCTTCAATTGAAGTGTTGTATTAGAGTTTTTAATGACCTATTATCTTACCATATAGAGAAACTACTAGAGTGCTCCAAATGTCTTCAATTGGAGTGTTGTATTAGGGTTTCAGATGCCCTATTATCTTTCCATCTGGAGACACCACTAGAGTGCTACAAATACCTTCAATTGGAGTGTTGTGTCCGGGTTGCAAATGCCCTATTATCTTGCCATATAGAGACAGCACTGTAGTGCTCCAGACACCTTCAATTGGAGTGTTATATTAGTATTGTAAATGCCCTATTATCTTGCCATATAGAGACACTACTAGAGTGCTCCAAACACCTTCAATTGGAGTATTGTATTAGCGTTGCAAATGCCCTATTATCTTGCCATATAGAGAAACTACTAGAGTGCTCCAAACGCCTTCAATTGTAGTATTATATTGGCATTGCAAATGCCCTATTATCTTACCATCTCGAGACACTACTAGAGTGCTCGAAACACCTTCAATTGGAGTGTTGTATTAGGGTTTTAACTGCCCTATTATCTTGCCATATAGAAAAGCTACTATAGTGCTCCAAACGCCTTCAATTGGAGTGTTGTGTTACGGTTGCAAATGCCCAATTATCTTGCCATATAGAGACACTACTAGAGCGCTCCAAATACCTTCAATTGGAGTGTTGAATTAGGGTTGTAAATGCTCTTTTATCTTGCCATATAGAGGAACTACTAGTGTGCTCCTAACGCCTTCAATTGGAGTGTTATATTAGTGTTGCAAATGCCCTATTATCTTCCCATCTCGAGACACTATTAGAGTGCTCCAAATACCTTCAATTGGAGTGCTGTGTTAGGGTTGCAAATGCCCTATTATCATGCCATATAGAGACACTACTAGAGTGATCCAAACACCTTCAATTGGGGTGTTGTGTTACGGTTGCAAATGCCCTATTATCTTGCCATATATAGACACTATTAGAGCGCTACAAAAAACCTTCAATTGGAGGGTTGAATTTGGGTTGTAAATGCCCTATTATCTTGCCATAGAGAGGAACTACTAGAGTGCTCCAAATCTCTTCAATTGGAGTGTTGTATTAGGGTTGCAAATGCTCTATTATCTTGCCATCTGGAGACAGCACTAGAGTGCACCAAATACTTTCAATTGGAGTGTTGTATTAGGGTTGCAAATGATCTATTATCTTGCCATATGGAAACATTACTAGAGCGCTCCAAACACCTTCAAGTGAAGCGTTGTATTAGGGTAGTAAATGCCCTATTATTTTACCATATGGAGGCACTACTAGAGTGCTCCAAACACCTTCAATTGAAGTGTTATATTAGGGTTGTAAATGCCCTATTATCTTGCCATATAGAGAAACTACTAGAGCGCTCTAAGCACATTCAATTGGAGTGTTGTATTGGGGTTGCAAATGCTCTATTATCTTTTCATATAGGGACATTACTATAGTGCTCCAAACACCTTCAATTGAAGTGTTGTATTAGAGTTTTTAATGACCTATTATCTTACCATATAGAGAAACTACTAGAGTGCTCCAAATGTCTTCAATTGGAGTGTTGTATTAGGGTTTCAGATGCCCTATTATCTTTCCATCTGGAGACACCACTAGAGTGCTACAAATACCTTCAATTGGAGTGTTGTGTTCGGGTTGCAAATGCCCTATTATCTTACCATATAGAGACACTATTAGTGTGTTCCAAACACCTTCAATTGGAGTGTTGTGTTAGGGTTGCAAATGCCTTATTATCTTGCCATCTGGTGACACTACTAGAGTGCTGCAAAGACATCAATTGGAATGTTGTATTAGGGTTTTAAATGCTCTATTATCTTACCATCTAGAGACACTACTATGGTGCTCCACCTTGAATTGGAGTGTTGTATTTGGTTTTGTGTATAATTTGTCATAAGGAAGGACACTCCATGCAAGCATGCTACAAGATGTTTTCTAGACACAAGGATGAAGGAGGAAGGCAAGAATGTAAATTAAGGTTGAATAATGAAGAATATCAAGGTAAGAAAATGTTAAAAGTTTTTCAAGAATGGTTAAGGAAGAAACCCCACGAGAGGAGCAATCCTTGGAGCGACAATGAGTCCGACACGGAGACAGATGATGCACATATAGTCAACCTAGCCTTGATGGCTAACTGTGATGAAGCTTCCGATATCAACATGGAAGAAATCATTTCCAACCACAACATCACCGACAAAGGTGGCTAAGTCGAACAACAAAAAAGATGACTCAAGTAATACATCTTCTTGCACCTCAAATAAGGTACATTTAAATTTCGGTGTAGATGGGTATGAATCAGAATGTGAATCAACTAGCAATTCATTTGAAACCAATGAAACTCAATCTAATTTGTCTAATGATCATACACAAATAAGCCAAACATTTCATTTAGAGAGAGTCAAATTAGTAATAATGAAACTAGGTTGAGATAGCTTCTCCATGAATCGGGTATGTCTTTACTTAAGAGAGAATGTATTATACAAGAATTGAGGTCTAAGATTCTAGAGCTTGAACAAAAGCAAAAAAGGTTGAGTCACATACATGTAAATCACATTTAGTTGAATTAGAATTCATTAGACATAAGACAAATGACCTACTAGATGAAAATAGAAATTTAAAGGCAACAATTGTTACAAATAAAATGTTAGAAGATAAAGTTAAGAATTATGAACATAAAATTAGAGAAAATTGCAAAAGTCGGATAGTGAAAATTAAAGTTGAGACAGAGACTTCCGTTGCCAAGACCGTTGCAACGGTCATGGACCATTGTGTTCTGTCAGCCTACGCACCTTTTGTATTTTGGCCGCCATTTGGTCATACAAACTCCGATTTGAGTGAATCAAAGCTTGAAATTCTCAGGAGACCGATATCTACAATGTCTATGTAAGAACTCGAGTGATTTGTGAGAGATATTTTATTCATACAAACCCTAGAGCTTTGAGTGCTCGTTTTTCTTATATTAGAGCCTTTAGTGCTCTTGAGCTATCCGTGCTCAGGCCGTGTGACTTCTCAAGCTTTATATGGGCTCACCGGTTTCACCTTATATTCATTTTCTATTAGGGAAAGAAAGGCACGCCATCAAGAAGGTCCCGAAGCCCCAAAGACGTAGGCGTTAGTACCGAACTCCGTAAACATCATCGTGTCAAGTGTCTCTAAACTCTACTCTTTACTTTATTTATTTTATATTTTAGTTTAGATTTAATTTATTCGAGTTTCCGCCGAGAATAACTTGTAGACACGTTAAATAATTTAATTTAGATTAAAAGTTTTGAAAACACCTACCCCCCCTCTCGAATTCACATCCTCTCCAATACCTGATAAGGGAATCTTTTACAATTACTAGATGTGAACCGTACTTTTTAACTTGGCACGAATCTCAAAGCCCAAAAATACAGCCCCTACAGTGACCCGAATCCCAAGCTGATTGAGATTTAATCTCAAACCGTAAAGTAAGTGATCCTCTGCAATATCTGTGCAATACCTGAGAGGATACTGATTCCCCCCTCTCTAGGTGCCTTTGGGACCAACAAGTGTTGCAACTACCATTTTCTCTTGTGATATGGAGACACTGCTAGCGTGCTACAAAGACCTTCGATTGGAGTGTTGTATTAGGGTTGCAACCACTCTCATCTCTCGCTATATGGGGACAATACTAGAGTGCTGCAAGGACATTATATTGAAGTGTAGTATTAGGGTTGCAACTATCTTCATCTCTTGTCATATAGAGACACTAATAGAGTGTTGCAAACACCTTCAACTAGAGTGTTGTATTAAGGTTGTAACCACCCTCTTCTCTCGCAATATGGGGACACTACTAGAGTGCTGCAAACACTTTCAATTAGAGTGTAGTATTAGGGTTGCAACTACCCTTTTCTCTGGCTATATGGAGACACGACTAAGTGTTGCAAAGACCTTCAAGTATTATTAGGGTTGCAACTACACTCTTCTCTTACCATATGGAGACACTACTATAGTGCTCCAAAGACCTTCAATTAGAATGTAGTATTAGGGTTGCAACTACCATTTTCTCTTGCCATATGGAGACACTACTAGAGTGCTCTAAAGACCTTCAATTAAAGTGTAGTATTGTCGTTGCAACTACCCTCTTCTCTTGCCATGTGGAGATATTGCTAGTGTGTTGCAAAGACATTCAATTGAAGTGTTGTATTATGGTTGGAACTACCCTCGTCTCTTGCTATCTGGAGACACTCCTAGAGTGCTTCAAATACCTTCAATTGGAGTGTTGTGTATTAGGGTTGCAATTATCTTCTTCTCTTGACATATGGAGACACTAATAGAGTGTTGCAAACACCTTCAACTATAGTGTTGTATTAGGGTTGCAACCATCCTCTTCTCTCACAATATGGGGACACTACTAGAGTGCTGCAAAGACCAGGAGCGGATCCAGGATTCTCGTCAAGGGGGGCAAAAAATTATTGAATCGAGTTTAAATAGCTAATCGGGTTTAAATCCATTAACTAATTGAGTGCTTGATAAAAAAAACAATGCTTTGACTTATATTTTTCAATACTTTGACTTGTAATTTATGATCCTCTAACTTATAATTCTAATTATCCATTATAATTCAAGAAATTTATTTTAATTTTAACTCTATATTTAACCCGAATTAGAAATTAAACATCCAAAAGGGGCCAAAAAAATTTTCAAGGAGGGGCAAAGTCGATCGCAATCGATAAACCACCACTAAAACTCAAAATCTGTCCCCCTCTGTTCCACACGGGTCCGCCCTTGGTATAGACCTTCAATTGGAGTGTAGTATTTGGGTTGCAACTACCCTATTCTCTTGCCATATGGAGACACTACTAGAGTGTTGCAAAGACCTTCAATTTGAGTGTAGTATTAGGGTTGCAACTACCCTCTTCTCTTGTCATATGGAGGCACTAATAGAGTGCTCCAAAGACCTTCAATTAAATAGTAGTATTAGTGTTGCAAGTAACCTCGTCTCTTGCCATATGGAGACACTGCTGGTGTGCTGCAAAGACCTTCAATTGGTGTGTTGTATTAGGGTTGTAACTATCATCTTCTCTTGTTATCTAGAGACACAACTAGAGTGCTGCAAAGACCATCGATTGGAGTTTTGTATTAAGGGTTGCAACTACCCTCTTTTCTTGCCATATGGAGACAGTACTAGACTGCTACAAAGACTCTCAACTAGAGTGTTGTATTAGGGTTGCAACAACCCTCTTATTTTGCCATATGGAGACGCTACTAGTGTGCTGCAATGACCTTCAATTGGCGTGTAGTATTAAGGTTGCAACCACCATTTTCTCTCGCAAGATGGGGACACTACTAGAGTGCTACAAAGACCTTTAATTGGAGTGTAGTATTAGGTTTGAAACTACCATCTTCTCTTACCATATGGAGATACTACTAGAGTGTTTCAAACACCTTCAATTGGAGTGTTGTATTAGAGTTACATCTATCATCTTCTCTTGCCATCTGCTAACATTACTTGAGTGCTACAAAAATCTTCAATTGTAGTGTTGTATTAAAGTTGCAACTACCATCTTCTCTTTCCATATGGAGACACTATCAGATTGTTGCAAGAACATTCAAGAGGAGTGTTGTATTTCGGTTACATATGCCCTCTTCTCTTGCCATCTATTAACATTACTTGAGTGCTGCAAAAACAATCAATTGGAGTGTTTTTATTATGGTTGCAATGACCCTCTTCTCTTGTCATATGGAGACGCTACTAGTGTGTTGCAAAGACCTTACAAAATACAAGTCATGACCAGAAAATCTACAAACACAAACTTATATGAAACATCCATACATTAATAAATTATTTATACACAGAGTAAGATTAATATCACAGATTAATAAATAAATAAAAATTAAAAACTACATAAATGTTGAATTAACCTAAACTTACAAAACATGGACTTATAATAGAAAAGTGCAAACTCTTCCAAAAACAAAAATAAAAAGACCACTACAGACTCCATAGGAATAGGCATTTTTATTGGGTCTGGTTTAGTCAGTTTTGATCCGAACCAAATTAGTTTGGATCAAACGGTTCAGTTCGGTTTGGTTTGGAAATTTTCAAAACAGAAATAACCGAACCGACTGAACTTTTATATATTATGAATTTGTTCTGGGCCGCCCCCAGTTTATTTCTTAATCAATTGCTTTAAATACATTGGTTTATTTCTTAATATTCTAGTTTATTTTTAATACCCCTATTTATTTCTTAATATACTTCGGTTTATTATGAATCAATTGCTTTAAATAAAAAAATTTAATATATTTCAATTTCAACTGAACAAATCAAAATAAAACTTTGATTCAATTCGGTTTGGTTACAATGCTAAATTGGTTTGATTCGGTTCTATTTTTTAAATCCAATTATAACCTAGTTCCGATGAACACTCCTACATAGGAATAAAATCATTCATCTGAATCAATGGAAACCACTACAAACTCCATTATATTACTTCCTAATCAAAATGACTTGAGTCTAGAGCCATTCATTCACAGCATTCTGTGTCATGTCAGTCAAATCAAAATGACTCGAGAGCATCTTGACCTAACTATAAACTAATATAAAACATGTTCTGCCATGTCGGCCAAATCGAAATGACTCAAGAGTCAAGAGCAGCTTGACCATCTGACGACAGCATCTCCCAAACTCTACTCCACGTGTATAGGTTTTGTTTGGTTTAGTGAGATATTGAACAATTTAGAAAGAAAAAAAAAATAAAGACAAGAAGAAAGAAATCACAAGAGAGAAGATAAGAAACATTCATATATTATCAAAAGCATGAAGAAGAAGATGACATGCCATCTCTTCTTATAGTACATCCATCACATAGAAAATATAAAAGTCCAACTTAGAAACTAACAACACATAATGACTAACTCTTGAAAACTCTAACACAATTAAAATGACATGAAAAATATAAATAGTCAAACCTAGAAAATAGTACTTAGTCATTCAAGAAAACACCACATACTTTAATATTGCAATTATTCTTCATAGGAAATAATGAACCTGTGGGACCCCCCCTTCTTGGAACTTGTACTTAGTCATTCAAGAAAATTAAAGAACAATAAATTTGTACCAAGTCCGAGTCCGAGTTGGTTCAGTTTTTGTCATGCTTCCCCGATTGATGTAAGCTTGACCTCAAGCTTGTATTTTCACCATGATATTTGTGAAGATGTCGAACATTGAAAATGTTTGAAATGTGCATATCATCTGGTAGCTTGACCCGATACGCATTTTCACCAAATTTTTCAAGAATTTCATACGGCCCAAATTTACATCTAGTGAGCTTATTGTAATCCCCTCAGGGATAGCGTTCCCGGGGAAGATAAACCCACACGAGTTCCCCAATTTCAAAAATGACCTTGCGTTTTCTCAAATTTGTTTGTGCCTTATACTTCTCGTAAGACCGTTCCAGATTTTTGTGAACCTTTTCATAAATTTCTTTTAAATTCTGCAAGTGGTCTTTGGCGGCCTTGGTCTTAGCATTTGGTCCTTCAATAGAAAGTAAATCGAGGGGTCCTCGGGGAAGATAACCATAGACCACAAAGAATGGAGCGAATCCCGAAGAGCGGTTAATTGAGCGGTTGTATTCAAACTCAATTTTGGGCAAGATTATATTCCAAGTTCCGAATGAAGTTACTTGAGCTCGTAACATGTTTGCAAGGCTACGGTTGACTGCTTCGGTTTGACCATCGGTTTGCGGATGACAAGTTGTGCTAAATTTCAGCGTTGTTCCCAATCGTGCCCACACTTCCTTCCAAAAACGACTCATGAATTTTACGTCGCGATCAGAAACAATTGAATTAGGCAAATCCATGATGATGCACTACTTCCGAAAAAGAATAGTTCATCACTTTAATAGCATCTATGGTTGTTTTACATGCCGCGAACACAGCCATTTTGCTAAACCGATCAACAACCACGAAAATAGTATCATTTTTCTTGCAGGTTGTCGGTAAACTCACCACAAAGTCCATGGAAATGTCGCGCCACGGTTCGGTTGGAATTGGAAGTGGAGTATATAAACCTTGGTTAGTATCTACCTTTTGCGGCTTGACACACTTGGCACCGTTTCACAAAGAGCTTCACGTCTTTCACCATTTTTGGCTAAAAGAATTTTTCTCGAATCAAATGTAACGTTTTCTCAAAGCCAAAGTGTTATTGCTTGTGAATCTCCTGTACAATTAGAAAGCGAAGTGACGTGTTCGGAATAAAAAGCAACTTTCTGTGGAACAAATATCTGTCTTGCAATAGATAGTCATCTCGAGACTTAACTTCAACAGCTTCAATAATGGGCCCGAATTCCAAGTCTTCTCGCAAAGCTTTTGGCAACTCTTCAAACCCGATCACAATAGTCTTCATAGCCGTGAGCAAATTGTACCATCGGCTCAATGCGTCGGCAACCATATTACTTGATCCAGACTTGTGTACTATAGTAAATGTGAACTTTTTGAGCGACATGATCCATTTAGCGTGACGCGTACTTATCTTGTTTTGTTCTTGCACAAATTTTAAAACTTGGTGATCGGTGTAGAGCACAAATTATTTTTGCAACAGATAATGTCGCCAATGCTGTAATGCTTTGATAATGGCATAAAATTTAGATCATACACCGAATAGTTAAGGCGTGGCCCACCAAGTTTTTTGCTGAAGTATGCAATCGACCTCTTTTCTTGTGATAAAACGACTCCAATTCCGACTTTCGAAGCATCACATTCAATTTCAAACACCTTGTCAAAATTTGATAACATGAGAACTAAGGCATATGTGAGCACAGTTTTGAGTTGTTTGAATGCTGCTTATGCTTCTTTCATCCATGAAAATATTTTATTCTTAAGAAGTTCAGTGATTGGAGTGGTGATGGTGTTATAGCCTCGAATAAAACGCCAATAGAAATCTGCAAGTCCGAGGAATGAACAAACCTCGGTGATGGTGGTGGGGCTCAGCCAGCTTTGGATTATGCAAATTTTTTCTTTGTCAGGGCTAATTCCTTGAGCTAAGACAACATACCCCAAAAAGACAAGGGTTGACATCATCCATGAAAGTTTCTTTGGATTTGCAAAATGTTTATTATCACGAAGTGTTTTGAGTAACTCGCATAAGTGGTGCACGTGATCATTTCGACTTCAGCTATAGATAAGAATGTCGTCGAAATATACAACAACAAACTTATTAAGAAATGGTTGAGAACTTAGTTCATGACTCGCATAAATGTACTCGGTGCGTTTGAAAGGCCGAATGGCATCACGACCAATTCAAAAAGACCCTCCTTTGTCTTGAATGTCGTCTTTCATTCATCACCGGATTTGATACGGATTTGATGATACCCGCTTTTAAGATCCACTTTAGAAAAGGCTGTTGCACAACTTAGTAGATCGAGCATATCATCGAGGAGTGGTATCAAAAATTGATACTTAATAGTAATCTGATTTATGGCTCGGCTATCAACACACATATGAAAAGTTTCATCCTTCTTTGGCACTAGCAATGCGGGCACTGCACAAGAACTTATGCTTTCTCGCACAAACCCTTTGTCAAGGAGTTCTTGCACTTGACACCTTAATTCCTCGTGTTGTTGTGGCGACATGCGGTAATGAAGCCAAACCATGGTCATCTGAACTTTGCTCGGTTTTTGCAAAGGTTGTTGAAGCCAAAGCAAAACACACCCCTTCTTGTTGAAACTCGTGTTCAAACGGTATGCAAAATCTCGTTTTCTTAGAAAAATCTTTCTGGATCAGGGTTAACAATACATTCTTTCCTTCAACTTGCATGGTATAGGTATGGTTTGTTTCATCATAAATCGCCTTGTTATCAAATTGCCAGGGTCGACCCAATAAGAGATGAGAAGCATCCATCGATACGACATCAGCACGAATGGTGTTGGTGTAGTTCGGCCCAATAGAGAATTCAAGTTGACACCATTTTTCGACTTGTATCTTGGCATCTTTGCTGACCCAACCCAATTTGTAATGGTGAGGAGGATTGGTTGTCTTGAGGTTGAGCTTCTTTACGGCTTCTTCGGATATGATATTTTCTCAACTGCCTGAGTCAATTATCACATTACATTTCTTTCCACCAATAGTACACACTATTTTGAAAATGACATGTCGCTTCTAGTTTTCTTTGCTGGATGGAGCAAGACATAGTCGTCTCGTGACTAGGTTTTCACCAGACACATCATTAAGATTAGTTTCATAAATCCAATTATTCTCATTTTCATACCAATCTCCTTCTTCATCATCTTCGTACTCTTGTTCTATCAAGAATTGGGCTCGAGTTTGAGAGCATTCATTCGCATAGTGGCCCAAATTATGACATCGGTGGCATCGAATGTTGGCTTTGCGATTATTTGGTGGAATTAAATTATTGAGAGTTGGAAGGGGGGAGGTGTATGATTTTGAGAGGATGAAGGAATTGTGTTTGATTTTGGTATAATTTGGCTCGGGTTGGAAGTTAGCTCGGTTTAGGTTCGACCTTGAAGAGGATTATTTCTCGAATTAAAATTTCGGTTTCGAGACTTGTTCTATGGCCTTGGCATTAGATTGTGCCTCTGATACATTGTTGAAAGAGTGCACAATTAATGCATCTTGAATAGAAATGCGAAGACCGTTAAGAAACCGTGCAACTCTTTGGTCCTCTGTCTCATTAAGTTGATTGCGGGCTTCGAGTTTATAGAACTCAAGTGTATAATCCTCAACACTTCTTGATCCTTGCGTGAGAGATTGAAATTGACGATATATGGTCTGTCAGTAATTGAGTGGTAAGAATTCGGTAGTCATCTCACGCTTCAATTCATTCCAATCGTTGAGAAGAGAAAGATTATTAAGGTAGCGACGATATTTAAAGTTCTGCAACCAAGCCGCTGCTCGTTCTTTGAAACAGATGGTCACCATTGGGACTCGCTTGTCGGGAGGTATTTTTTTTAACTCAAAAACTTCTTCCACAGTGTTGGTCCAATCGAGAAATTCCTGAGGAATTTCTCGACGTGAAGTCCACTATCCCACCAGTCATGGTTTAGAGGTTGGTTATTTCGAGACTGATTGTTGTTATTGACGAGTGGTTCATTCTGATGTTGGCGATATTCGTTTGGGTTGAGGCGCTCCATGAGATCAGCTAAGCGTTCTGCTGACGCATTCTGGGTTTGTTGCATTTGTTCTTGATTTTGGGTTGGACATGATTTTTGTGAGGATAATGTTGGTTTAAAGGATTGATGGAGATACGGCTTCACATAAGTGCGAAAATGGTTGTCGAATTTGGCGGTTGATGGAGATACAACTTCACGCAAGCGCGAAAGTGGTTGTCGAATCTTGCTCTGATACCACTTGACGACAGCACGTCCCAAACTCTACTCCACGTGTATAGGTTTTGTTTGATTTAGTTAGATATTGAACAATTTAGAAAAAAAAAAAATCAAGACAAGAAGAAAGAAATCACAAGAGAGAAGATAAGAAACATTCATATATTATCAAAAGCATGAAGAAGAAGAAGACGACATACCATCTCTTCTTATAGTACATTCATCACATAGAAAATATAAAAATCCAACTTAGAAACTAACAATACATAATGACTAACTCTTGGAAACTCTAACACAATTAAAATGACATGAGAAATATAAATAGTCAAACCTAGAAAATAATAATATAATAAAGTCTTATAAAAAACATCACATACTTTATTGCAATTATTCTTCATAGGAAATGATGAACCTATGAGACCTCCTTCTTGGAACTACTTAGTCATTCAAGAAAATTAAAGAACAATTAACTTGTACCAAGTCCGAGTCCGAGTCCGAGTTTGAGTCCGAGTCTGAATCTGAATCCGAGTTCATTTGGCACCACCATTTGGCACCCCACTGATCGTAGTAAGGTCCTTTTTGTAATGAGCCCTGTTGGATAACTCTTATTGCAAATCTCACACACGTGGGACCCACTTTCGCTTTTCACCTTCCTCTTCCTCTTCCGACTCTTCTGCACTTCACCGATCTTTAGTACTTCAGGCGGTTCCTAAATTGCTTCATTCTTTCTCTCATTTTTGTTACTAGAGCAATACTCAACTAAAGGCTGGTTCGAAGGGAAGCTCCTGTTGCAATTTTTACAGGCATGTTTCTTCTCATCCAATGGATCAGATTCTATATAGTCTTTCGTTTCTTATTCTGATACGAGCTATTTGATTTTGAGCATGACATTTCCATCAAAATAAAAGCGACCACGACTGTCTCGGGGCTGTTCTTGTTTATCGCTTGTTTCTAGACGTGTTTTCTCTAGTTACACCCCAGCTATTAGAGAGAAGGCGATCAATATAGAATTCAGCTTCAGCTCTTGATTCGAATTTGAACCTTCATTGTGATACCGAGGGCCTTTTGAGAGTACCCTTCAAGCCTTTGTCCGGATGGATCTCATGTGGCCATACATTGCTTTGTTCGTTTCAAATTCCTTGCCACATTCGAGACACTTAGGTTTCGAATCAGAATTCAGCGCATCTATGCATATGTAAAAGTGAGGTATGAGGGAAAACTCCTCTGGTTTAGCAAACGATAGTGGATTTCTGAAAGCGTAAAAGTACTTTATTTGTCAAAGATTGCACAGGCTCCTACCCAAGAACGGATAATTGAATTTTGATTAAGTGAAAGTAAATTATAATTGTCTTTTACTTAATTAAAGAAAAAAATGAAGAACTCCTTAATTAAACTTAAAAAAAAAAGACGAAAGCAATAAAATAGCTTTTAAAATTAGATTAATATTTTTAATACTCTAAAATTGAAATTCAATTCAACAATGAAGTTTCTTGTTAAGTTTAACACTTGAGATCAGAGAACTTTTTATATGATGAAATATTGTATATATTTCTTATGTTTTCTTTCTCTGTGTACAAAGCTTATATAGCCAGAGCTATAACGGTAAAAAATCCTAACGGTATAGTCCCTAAAAAAGAAATAAATAAATTGAAGCTCCTTAAATGTGAGCTCTTTATTTTTTTAAAAAGTGCCTATGACGAAAATACCCTCACGGGTCTGAGGCCTTTATTTCTCAACACTCCCCCTCAAGCTAGGATTATAGATATCATATAATCCTAGCTTGTATGAAATACTCTCGAAAACCTTAGAGCTTAATCCTTTCGTAAATATATCCGCTAATTGATCTTCACTCTTGACAAACGAAGTTTCGATTTCTTGAGTTTGATTTTTTTCTCGAATGTAGTGGCAGTCCACTTCAATGTGTTTGGTACGCTCGTGAAAGATTGGATTTGCTGCAATGTGTCTTGCCGCTTGATTGTCGCAAAACATTTGCATTGGTTCATTAACCTTCACATTCAAATCGGTCGCCACTTGCTTAATCCACGTCAATTCACTTGCGGTTGATGTCATGGCTCAATATTCTGCTTCTGCACTTGATCGCGCCACAATATTTTGCTTCTTGCTCTTCCATGTGACTAAATTCCCGCCTACAAATGTGCAAAAACCGGTGGTCGATTTCCTATCGAAGCTACCGGCCCAATCTGCATCGGAATAGCCACATATTGCATTAGTACAATTTATCCTCATCCAAATTCCCTTTCCGGGACCTTTTAGATACCTTAATATTTTATTAATGGCATCTAAGTGAGGTGTTCTTGGTGCATGCATAAACTTGCTAATTTGACTCACGGTAAAAGCAAGGTCTGGTCTAGTTACGGTTAAATAAATTAATTTTCCTACAAGTCTTTGAAATTGATTGATATCACTCAACGGTTCACCATCTTCGGTATTGAGCTTTATATTGGTGTCAATTGGTGTGATGGCAGGTTTACACCCTATTTTTCCGATTTCTTTGAGCAAATCAAGAACATATTTTCTTTGTGATATAAATAGCCCTTTTGTAGAATGGGCAATTTCTATCGCAAGAAAATATTTTAATTTGCCGAAATCCTTTATTTCAAATTGTTGTTTTAAGTTTCTTTTAACACCTTCAATTTCATTTGGGTTATCTCCGGTTATAATTATGTCATCGACATAAACCAAAACCACAGTGGTACCATTAAAATTATGCTTGGTAAACAAGGATGAATCGGCTAGACTCATTTTGAAATTACAAGATAATAAGAAATTATTAAGTTTACCGTACCATGCCCTTGGAGATTGTTTTAGTCCGTAGATTGATTTTTTTAACCTACAAACAAGGTTAACAATTCCTTCTTTTTTGTGACCGGGGGGTAAGGACATATAAACTTCTTCCTCGAGCGTCCCTTGGAGAAATGCATTTTTTACATACATTTGGTGTAGATTCCAATTTTTATTAACCGCAATGAAAAAAAGAATTCTCACCGTATTCATTTTAGCTATGGGTGCAAAAGTTTCATGATAATCGATACCGTATGTTTGGGTATAACCTTTGGCTATTAGTCTAGCCTTGTACCGTTCAATAGTGCCATCACAATTATATTTAACTTTATACACCCATTTACACCCAACCGGTTTCTTATTTTTTGGTAATTCACATAACTCCTAAGTTTGGTTTTTTACTAAGGCATGTAGTTCTTCTTCCATTGCTTTACACCAATTTGGATCCAATTTTGCTATCTCATAATTGGTTGGTTCTTCTATTTTTGACAAAGAGTTTAAGAATACATAATGACCATGAGAAATATTATTATAGAAAATATAATCTTGTATGGGATATTGTACCGAATATGTGACAAAATCCCTCAATCTTGTTGAAGGTTGAGTTTGTCGACTAGATCTTCTCAATGGCATTTCTTCCACTTGGACTTCTCCATAATTATCATTTTCCTCAGTTTCTTCCGATACTTGCTCATCTCCTTCGGATTCTTGATTACCTATCTCAACATTTTCAAGAAGAATTTCTCTTCTTTCTAGATTAGTAACACAAGGTATAACAAACTCATTTGACAATAATTTATTAGAGTGGTTTTCTTCATTTTTATTATAAAATGATTCACTCTCAAATAAAGTTACATCTCTTGAGATGTAGAGTTTTCTTGTTTTCAGATCATAGCACTTAAACCCCTTTTTTTTCAAGAGAATAACCAACGAAAAGGGTTTTTATTAAGGTGAAATCCAATTTATCTATTTTATTTTTATGAACAAAGCAAATGCAACCGAAAACTTTCAAATGATCGATATTCGGTTTTTTATTATAAAGTATTTCAATTGGACATTTAAAATCTAGAATGGCACTAGGTAACCTATTTATTAGATAGGTTGCGATGAGGACGGCTTCCGACCAAAAAATCTTTGGAACATTATTTTGAAATAAAAGTGTTTTTGTCATCTCAAGTAGATGACGGTTTTTTCTCTCGGAAATACCATTTTGTTAGGGGGTATAAACACAAGAAGTTTGATGAATAATACCTTTTTGTTTTATAAAATCTAAGAAATTTTGATTTACAAATTCCGTTCCATTGTCCGTTCTAAAGGTTTTGATTTTTTTTATTAAATTGAGTTTCTACAAAATTTACAAATGTTTGAAAGTGAGAGAAAACTTCACTTTTATTTTTCATCAAATATATCCAAGTTGTTCTTGAAAAATCATCGATAAATATAACATAAGATCTAAAGTCATTGTAAGAATTTACGGGAGCGGGTCCCCACACATCGGAGTGAACAAGCTCAAAAATTTCATTACTCTTGGAATTTGAGTTACAAAAAGGAAGTTTTGTATACTTGGCAAGCTTACAAACTTCACACTTGCTACAATCAATATTAGTAAAGTTAAACATATGTTTAAGTATCTTGTCGGAAGGGTGCCCCACCCGCTTGTGCCAAAGTTCACTTAAATCTTCATTTTTCCTAGTGTTGAAAATAAACTTGTTGCTATTCAAAAAATATAATCCATTTTCTAAGAAACCTTCACCAATCTTCTCCTTGGTGAATAGATCCTGAAAAACAACATTTTTTTCTTTAAAAATAATTTCACAATTCAATTCTTTAGCAAGCTTACTAATAGATAATAAGTTTACAGAGCAATTTTCAACAAAAAAGACATCTTGAAGGAATTTTTTAGGGAAAAAACTAACCATGTCCCATCCTTTAATTCTAATTTTTTTTCATTGTTTGCAACCGTAAAAAATTGTTCATTATTGATTGGTCGATAATTTTTTAACAAGTTTCGATTCCCGGTCATATGGTCAGTAGCACCGGAATCAAGGACCCATTTGGTACAATTTTGTGGTGCATTCTTGGTTGTAAGTCCTATAGTTAAACACCTAATTGTACGGTTTACCTTCTGAAATTTCTCACTGCCTTGAGTTTTTTCCTGTTGGTTCACTAAATTTTCTGAATTAATCTCTGGACCAAACTAATTATAATTTGGGCTGGTTTTAAGTTTACTGTTTGAAAAAAACAAAATTTGACCTTGGCCCAATTTCTGGCCCAGTAGCGCAGATAATATAGACTCGAGTTGATCGAGTCTATCTGTTTCGCTCCGACCCGACTCACTTCGCGAGTCACTGCTCCTCTCTTCTCCATTTACTTTCTCTTTCGCTGAGACTAACCCCCTTCTTTCCCCTTCTTTCGGATCTAAGGTTTTGAAGAAAATTTTCTTCTTCGCCGCCTCTTGAGTCCGATCAGTTTTCTTGGGTCGAAGATGGGGATGAAGGATCCAGCACTTCTCTTGAGTATGGCCGTCCCTCTTACAGTGCGAGCATCTCTCAATCTCCCCCTTACCCCTTCCTTTGGCGTTGAGGTGTTGGGCTAAGAAGGCATGAGCCTCCGGCTTTGGGTTCAAGTCAGCGGTCTTCATTGCAACTCGCCTTGTCGCCTCTTGCCGGATACGAGCTGTGACATCGTCAAATGTCAGTTTCTCTTTGGAGAGGAGAATCTGAGCTCTAATGGCTTCATAGCTTGAATCAAGGGCTGCCAGAAATGTGTAAATTTTATCCATCTCTTCTCGTTCTTGGAGCACATTAAGGTTAGTGGTTGGTGGTCTGTATAGTTTGAGCTCTTCGTATTTGGCTATTACAAGCCCGATTAATTCTGGTATGTTTCTTGATTCTTGAGTAATTTTGACGATTTCGGTTTTTAGTTGGTAGATTTGAGAATGGCTCCTTTGATCACTAAACTGCTTCTTAATGGCTTGCCATAGCTCTGCTGCTGTCTCGCAAGCCCAGAAGGAAGTGGATAGTTGTGGATCAATTGAGTTAGTGATTAATGTCATTGCTTGACTATCTATCACATCCCATTCCTCCTGATCATCATCACCCGTTGTGGGTCTTTTTTTACTGCCATTGACATACCCAAGCAGTCTTTTTGCTTTGAGAGTAACTTTGGCAGCCTTTGCCCATGAAATATAGTTTTTTCCATCCAATGGCACATTGGTTAATTTTTGGGATGAATTGAAATCGGCTTGATGCCTTATTATTGTGGTTTGTTGATTGCCGGTTTCAGCAGTTGGATCTGGAACAACTCCTGCCATTTTGCTGAATTTTGCCAATTTTTGCTGATTATGAGATGTTTGCGGAAGCTTTCTTTTGGATCAGACCTTGCTCTGATACCATGTTAAGTTTAACACTTGAGATCAGAGAACTTTTTATATGATGAAATATTGTATATATTATGTTTTCTTTCTCTATGTACAAGGCTTATATAGCCAAAGCTATAACGGTAAAAAATCATAACAATACAGTCCCTAAAAAAGAAATAAATAAATTGAAACTCCTTATATGTGAGCTCTTTATTTTTTTTAAAAGTGCCTATGACGAAAATACCCTCACGGGTCTGAGGCCTTTATTTCTCAACATTTCTACTTTAAAAAAATACAATATAATCATCAAACAATGTCAAAAATCTTGTAATCAACTTTTCTTTGAGGTCTTAAAGTGTGATTAAAAAAAGATGAAAAATAAAAAGTCCCGAGTGGTTAAAGACGTCAAACTCAAGTTTTGATCATCGTGAGAGGGTGTCGCTTCAAATAGTTTTTTATTCTTTCTTTCTTTCTTTTTTTTGAAAGAAAGATGGAGGTCAAGTTTATAAATTTGATACTATGTTATTACAACAAAGAATTTTGCCTATCTGGATTTTAAAATCAAACAGTTTTATATTTTTATATGAAAAAGAAGACGAAAAGCAAAAAATATCCACTAGCAACACATAATTCATCAAAAGAAATTAATCAAAAAAAATCTAAATAAAAATGGCTAGCAAAAAATATCTCCTCAAACTTAGAAAAAAGTAGAAGAAGATATTATTTCTTCACTTTCGGTAGTAAACTAGAATGAGTCTCGGTCTAGTCTCCAGAAGGGCGAAAGAGAACGAGGTAGATTTAGAAAGGTATATCAACAATGAACTACAATATTAATTACAAAATATTGGTTTGTTATTTCTTTGTAATTATACTATTTCAGCAATGTAATGGGCTTTTATTATCTCTTAAAAAAAAAAATCAGAGAGAGCAGGGGGTGATTTTAGTCCTTTAGTAACAGGAGCCTCAGTCTATTCTTTGCCAGAACCACGTACGATGAAAGCATGTAATCTCAACCGTTCAATGTGGGTCCTACATTTTCCTCCTTTAGTATTTTTATTTATATCTGGTTTGATTTACTTTCACATCTAATAATACTAGATAACGCAATATCTATTTATAAAAACTTGACACTATTAAAAATTTTGGTTCATGAGTATTATCTTAATAAATTGTCTCAAATTTATCATTTTCTTTGTAATATTTAAAATAGTTGTAGCTAATTAATATTTGATAGGATTTAAAGAACTAGCATTTTTATCTAGTGACAAAAGTACAAGGTCTCCATATGAAAAGTCATGAGTTTGAAATTTGGATAAAAAAAATCATTTGTTGTAATAACAAAGGAATGAAATTTGAATACTTGATATTCATCTTTCTTTGAAAAAAAAAATATTTGATAGGGTTTAGAATTTTGAGTTTATGAAAATATTTGATATGAAAAATTGCACGAATTAGCACCTAGATTATGTTATTTTAAAAGAAAAATGATATTGCACGATTTTTTTGAAGGTGCTTCTTCTAATTATTGAGAAGAATTATTTTTTACTCTAATTTAATTTCCATGTGATGCAAAATTTGTTGTATAAACCGAAAAGGGATTTTCATAAGTACCGACTTTCACTTCCACCAAAAATTTTATCTGTAACATAAAAAAAAAAAAATTCAAAACCTACATCAAATTTTAGAAATCATTCCAAATAATTATAATACCGGGCCTGTTGGATAATTTAGTGGGCCACATCTGATTTGACTCGTTAATTATCCAACAAATAATGACTAAAAGTCGAATATACGAAATAAAAGTTTGTCACAACATAACAATTAAATAATGAATAATTATAAGGAATCCCCCACTCTCATCCCCCATTTTTCTAAAAATTTTCTTTTATCCCCGCATTAAATTAGACTGTCATTTAATACCAATCCCCGCATTAATTATGCATTCCTCTAATAACAATTCTCGCATTAATTATTCATTTAAAAACAATCTCTACATTAATTATACTGTTATCTAATAACAATTCCAGTTAATAAATGTTTATCTGTTAATTGATGTTCAAAAAAGTATTTATCATTATTTCTGAGAAGTATTTACTCTTGTAACATAGAGTATTTATCATTATGTCTGAGAGTATTTATCATTGATGTTTTACTGTAAGTTGCAATTATATCTGAGAAGTATTTATCTATGTAATACAAAGTATTTATCCATGTAACATAAAGTATTTATCATTATGCATGAGAGTATTTATCATTTATGTTTTACTGAAAGTTGCAAGTATGCATGAGAAGTATTTATCCATATAATGTAAAGTATTTATCCATGTAACATAAAGTATTTATCATTATGTCTCAGAGTATTTATCATTGGGTGAGGGGATTATTTATTTAATGGTCTCCAGTTGTGCGGGGACGATTCAAAAAAAAAGAAAATTTTGTCCGGGGACAATTAATGGATTGATTTATTCTTTCATAAATAAAGATCACTGCAGAGGATTTAATACCTGACAAATTCAAGGTAAATACTTTGATGTTTCAAGTTAAATACCCGTAATTTTTTAAACGCTCATTAATGATTGAGTGGTCCCCCCATGTTTTTTTTGGCAATATCTGCAGGGATAAATGCAGGGATAGACCTGCGGGAATTGTTATCATGATCCTTAAATAATAGTTTCAATAAACATAACAATTAACAACTAAATAACAGTCTTGAAAGACATAACAACTAACTAAATAACAAGCAAAATATCTCCAATTAATGTTTCGGTGATGCATATGACACCCTCTCTTATTAAACATTCATACATCAATAAATTATGTGGACCCGGATTAAGATTAACACAGTATTATTATTTATTAATAAACAAATAAAAACTACGTACCAAAAAGTTTAACTAAACTTACAAAACATGCACTTAATTATAAGTTATAATTAATAGCAAAGTGCAAACTCTTTAAAAACAAAAAACAAAACACTACAGACTCTATTGGAATAAAATGATTCACCTTAATTTCCAATGGAAAAATAAAAAGACCACAACATACTCCATTATATTACTTCCTAATTATAAGCAAATATGAAACGCTTTATGCCTTGAGTCTAGAGCCGTTCATTAACAGCATTCTGTGCCATGTCAGCCAAATCAAAATGACTCAAGAGTCAAGAGCAGCTTGACCATTTGGCACCTCACTGATCGGAGTCAGGTCCTTTTGGTGAGCCCGCTTATGCCCGCCAAGCTGCTGCCCCGTAGTATAACTCTTATTGCAAATCTCACACACGTGGGACCCGCTTTCGCTTTTCACCTTCCTCTTCCTCTTCCTCCTGGGACTCTTCTGTACTTCACCAATCTTTTTGTGACTGGAGTGATGCTCGACTAAAGCCTGGTCCGAAGGGAAGTTCCTGTTGTAATTTTCACAGGCATTCTTCTTCTCATCCAATGGATAGGATTCCATTGTCTTTGAGCGTGACATTTCCATCAAAATAAGAGCGGCCGTGACTGCTTTCGGGCAGTTCTTGTCTATCACTTGTTTCCATACACGTTTTCTTTTCATGCTGCCCCAACTATTAGAGGGGACGCAATCAGCATAGGATTTAAAATCAGCTGTTGTATCGAGCCTTTTATTAGTACCCTTCAAGCCTCTGTCCCCGTGAATTCTCTTGTGGCCATGCATGGCCTTGATAGTTTTGAAACCCTTGCCACAAAAGGGACACTTAGATTTCAATTCAGAATTCAGTTGGTACAATTCTGGTATGGGTTCATGATCTCTGCTTGAGATAGAAGGAGACCCATGGAGGCAAGGCACTGGAGCAGACGATGGTCGAGATTGAGCTTGGTCCGGTACGTCAAAGAGAGGTGTGAGACGTGGGAGGTCAAGCTCCTCCTTCAGTTCTATAGCAAACAATGGTTGATTTCTAACACCATCAAAGTTGGGTTTCTCTGATAGCTCCATTTGTCAAAGATTGCACGGGTTCCTGCTCGAGAACAGAGAATTGAATTTAGATTAAGAAAATTCTTAAAAAAATAATAATAAATAACTCCTTACTCAAAATTTAACTTTAAAAAGGAGACGGAAACAAGATTAAAAATAGATTTTAAAACTAGATTAATATTTTTAATACTCTAAAATTGATGTTCAATTTAACATTGTAGTTTCTATGTTTAAAAAATACAATATAATCATTAATTAAATTAAACAATGAAAAATCCCGAAGATCTATGAAAAGAGAAGATGAAAAACAAAAGTCACAAATGATTTAAGAATTAAGACGCTAAAGTTCTTATCGTCGTGAAAGATCACTGATATATATATATTAACATATATATATAGAGAGAGAGATGAAAACGAAGACGAAGCCTTCAAATTTTATACTGTATGTTATTACAATAAAAGGTTTCATCATTCGGATTTGGAACTCACGGTCAGCGCCCTAGCCCCAAATTCCAAAAGGGACTCAAAAAAATAAAATAAAAATTTATATATGTTGAAAACGCAAAATGCAGAAAGAATAGAACTGTTGGATAGATTATAGAAGAGTAAATAACTTAGTTTAACGGACAGCTCAAAAATGTATTCGTTTCTTTAATCTTCGCCCAAAATTAAGAAAGGTTTGAATAACTTAACGGACAGCTGACAGGCGACAGCCGACAATCATTTCATTATTTCCTCTCTTTTTTCATTTCTTCGTTTCTTCACCCAAAATATTTCTTGTTTTGAATAACTTACCAAATCAAAAACAACGCAACAGCTGACAGCAAAATATTTAAGAAGAAAAATCAATTCTTGAAAACATAGTTCTGGTCTGCCGTAGAAGAAAAACAATTAAAAATCTAGTTCCATCATTCTTCTCTGTAAATTAATAAACGAGGGAAAAAGAAATTAAGACAGCAACGGCAGCAACTAGACTGGGTGAGGCAAGGCGGCGGACCGCGGCCTCTAAATTGGACTGCCTCCGCTTAATTACCTACATTATATCATTCTATTACTTTGTGTTATTTTTAATTTAAAACAATACTTCCTATAAAATAGGCATCAGGTAGCGGAAAAAGAAACAAAAAAAGAGAGAAGAAAAAATAAAACCCCAAAAAGGTTCTATTAAAAAACTTTGGAAGAATATTAAACCACATAATGAGTCTTTGAAAAACCAAATTGAAAGTGAGGTGCACGAAGAAACAAGAAATGCATCTGAAAACCAAAATCAAAATGAGATAAATGAAGATGAGGTAAATCAAGAAACAACAAATGTGTCTGAAAATGATAATAAGGTAAATGAAGAAATAACAAATGTGTTTGAAAATGAGACTAGTGAAAAAAAATTAATCATGTGTCTGAGTGCTTAGATTCTTCGTTATCTATAAATATATATGATTCTAGAGTGTGTGATATATGGTTTAACTTCTAAACTGAGAGATTTGTTTGTTGAGAATGGTCCTATTAGAGATTCTAATATTAATTTTTCTAAGGATAATTACAATAGAGAGTTCTTCACGTATTATTTTGATCAAAAATTAAGAAATGAAGAACTTATTGATAAAAAATGATTGATTTACTCAAAAGATTTAAATAAAGTGTTTGATTTTATGTTCCTCCTATTTTGTATGATCTATTGACATATTAATAAAAAAAATATTTATATTAAGATCTCAAAATTTTCTCTCGCCCCGGGCCCTGAAATGTTCAGGACCGGCCCTGCTCACGGTCTTTCATCAGAGACAAGATAGTTTTATATTCTTATATGAAAAAATATATATATGCATGCACTAACGACACATAATTCACAAAAAAAAAATATTAAGAAAATTCTAAACAAAGATAGCAAGTAAGAAATACCGCTAGTAATTAACTTGAAGAAGTAGAAGAAGATGAAAGAAAGTTGAACAAGAGATTGTTTCTTCACTTTTGGTAGTAATCTGGAACGAGTCTCAGTCAATTCTCCTGATGGGTTAAAAAGAGAGATTCAGAAAGGTGTATCGAAGGAAATAGATATTAACACCTGATAAGAAATTCTTGGGCTGTTATTAAAAAGAGAGAGAGAGTAGGGGAGAGAGAGATGAGTCCGCATGCGTCTGTATTAACTCAAAAGAGAATCTTTTCAGTTAATGCAGAGGATACGAATTCGACTATTCGAGAGAGATGGAAGTTGATTTGAGTCTGCTTTAACGTACGATTAAATCACGATGTAATCTCAACCGTTCAACGTGATCCAACATTTTCCTCTTTTAATTTAATTCTATTTATATTTCATTTGATTTTCTTTCACATCTAATACTAGATAACGCAATAACTATTTATAACAATCTTGACACTGTTAAAAGTTCCGTTCATGAGTATTTTCTAAAAAAAAGTATTTTACATTTTCGTTTTTTTATTTTTCTCAAAGCTCTGGCAATAGCTATTTGTTCATTTTTTGTTTCGAAAAAATTTAATTTATCTTATTCAACTCTCAACTCTTAGAATATTTTCTTATTTTAATCTCATGTAATTAGTTTCTTGTTTAATGTAATTATTAAAAATCTTAATTTATGTCTGATTAAGAATTATAAGTGAAAACTAACCTTGATTGTCTTCTATCTTCCGACTAACTTTGTATTTCTTTTTTTTTTTCTTTTATGTTTTACTTAACGGCAGATGGTGCATCGAATAGTA
The DNA here is from genome assembly GCF_964058835.1 of Carex rostrata. Lineage (NCBI taxonomy): Eukaryota > Viridiplantae > Streptophyta > Magnoliopsida > Poales > Cyperaceae > Carex > Carex rostrata. Next base: position 8,549,407 of record NC_135924.1, read on the forward strand.
TGAAATTTTGAATTGTTCCTGTTCACTTTGATTTTTGAGCCAGAAAAATTGTGGACTCATACGGTCATACCAAACATAAAAACACAAAAAATTTAACAATACAAGATTTATCAAAAAAAATATTGAAATTCAGTGTATATACATCAGGTTAAGACGTAGAATTAATTAGACGTCCATATTAAATTACACAGTCAATGCTAAAATTTCCTTTACTAATGATGGGTGCACGTCCGATTTTCAGTTGAGAAGGAATCAATGATCATAAGATATAATTTTACAGTTGAGCTTCAAGGGTAATTTTGACTTTATAATTTTTAATCGGAGGTAAATTAACTAAGGTTTTTTAATAATTTAACTAGAGTTAACGTAAGACTAATCATATGAGAAATAAGTAAGAACAAGTTGTAGAACCGCTGGCTTAGTCAAGTGGTACGAGTTTAGGGGTGGACCCAGCATGTAACGAGGACGGGGTGGGGGGGTGGCGCCTTGAGTTTTAATGGTAATCTATCGGTACTGATCAACTTTGCTTTCTTTGGATGTTTGATTTGTAATTCGGATTAAATTTAGTGTTACAATTAAAATATATTTCTTGAATTATGATTAGCCTACGGGCTTTCAACCGAACGAGGAGGGGTGGGGGAGAGCGGGGCGCGGCGGGGAGGGGGGGGGGGGGGGGGGGGGGGGGGGGCTTGAGTTTTAATGGTAATCTATCGGTACTAATCGACTTTGCTTCCTTTGGATGTTTGATTTGTAATTCGGATTAAATTTAGTGTTACAATCAAAATATATTTCTTGAATTATGATTAGCAATTATAATTAAGTTAAAGCATCAGAAATTGCAAGTCAGGACATTGCAAAATATAAGTCAAGGCATTGTTTTTTTTTATCGAGTACCCAATTAGTTAATGGGTTTAAATCCTATTAACTATTTAAACCCGATTCGATATTTTTTTGCCCTCCCCTAACGAAAATCCTGGATCCACCCCTGCACGAGTCCTGATCATCTTTCTCTTCGAAGAGACACATGTTCAATTTTCGAGAATAACATCTAAAAGATACTGCATAGCTCTCCCACAGGAGAGCAGGGGCTCGATCCCTGCAGTGGGGCAGGATTGAGATATGGGGTGTGTGTGAGTACCTAAGGGCTGTGATCAAAAAAAAAAAACATCTAAAAGATACTGAGATGTACCGGAGCTCTTTAATATAAATAAATAAAAACATATTGCAAGAATAGGTGATAAATATGATAAAATTAAGTCTGTGAAAAAATATAAAATTACATAGATAATTAAAGATACATAAAAAATATTCATTTAATTTCTCATGCTTCAAATCATTTAAATTCTTAATTTCTTAATTAACTTATGGGTTCACGTCATTTTGATTCAGGGGGGCTGGGTTTCGACTTTCAAATCTGGTCAGAATTGAATTAAGACCGAATTGGCCATTTTAGTGATGAGTGTCTCGGATTCTTAGTTACCGGATCGAGTTCGGTTCATTCCTCAGATTTTGGGATCAAGCTATACGTTGTATGAAATAATATTGGTATATGAACAACATTCTTATTATGTTATTCATATCTTTATTCGATAGGAAGCAGCTAACAGTCCTCCAACTCCAGTTTCTCAAAAATTTCCGGAAATTTTCAACTAATTCTGTAAATATCAATACTAAATCGTGTAAACATCAATACTAAATCCTGTAAATTAATTCAACAAATCCTGTAAACATAAAAACGTGTGAAAGCTGTTAAAAACACGTGAAAGCTGTTAAAAACGCTTGACAGCTGTTGGGAACCACCTTCTGTGAACATACACATAATATCCTGTAAACATACACATATTATCCTATAAACATGCACATATAATTATGTAAACATACATAGTGTATTTGAAATTATAGCAGTTGAAATTATGACTAATATCCTATAAACATACACATATTATCCTATAAATATACACATATAATTATGCAAATATACATAGTGTACTTGAAATTATAGCAGTTGAAATTATGGCAGTTGTGGCAGTTAAAAACGCGTCAGAACTAAACTAAAAAGGGAAGACTTTTATATACGGGGATTTTTGAAAGACTGTAGTCCGAGGGACATTACATTTTTTCTATTTAATAAGCTAAGAAAAAGATGATCTTTATTCATACTCAATAAATTAATAAAAATATATAATTATATCTACCTTATGAAATACAGTGCGAGTCAAGTGAAAGATTAAAAGAGTATATTTGACACCACTAGTCCGTCCAAGTAACTAATAAAAACATTTCAATCAAATACCGTTCCTATATTAGAGCAGGAGAAATATGGGATTTGGTGACTAAAACCAATTCAGAATAAATGTTCACAGTTAACTCTATTATAAGTTTCTTGAGAAGTAATATTAAGAGGCAAGTTTTCTTCCAATTATTTCTTCTCATTTGCTTTCAATAAAATAACAAAATTTGCAATAATTAAGCAATGATGTGTGGACATGCATATATATACAGTACCAAACCTCCTAAAATCAGTAGGATTACATTAAAAAATGAAACTAAAGGAGGGGTTGAAAATATAAGCACCAAACAACATTTCGGGTAGCAATAGCCAATAGTGCCCCGGATCATTTCAACACAAATTTTGATTGTAAACCAAAAATATATAACACCCAGGATTAGAAAATTATTAATAGTGCTTCTCCGCTTCGCATAATAATAAATAACACTCAGGATTAGAAAATTGTTTAAGACAATTAGAAATCACTTGATTTAAATATTCTGGACTATCCGAAAGTAGTGATTTTTCTATCTAAAATAAATAGTAAAAAAAATTCAAAAAATATAAAAATTGGTCTCCAAGTATAATTTCATATGGTAATAATGTTGAGCAGCTCAGATCGATTATTTAAACTTTGAAGACGAAGATATGAATTCAATGCACAGAACGATCCGCGCATTGCAAAGTACCATAGCCTCACTCCTAATGAGTATTTTTTAGATTTTCTGTAGAGTATTTTTTTTATTCATATAATATGACCCTCTTTTTATGCAATAATTCAATTGTCATAATGCTAGTGCCAAAGTATATTCTCGGGTTTTATGTACAGTATTTCATGGATAAATCTGCAAATGTCTACTGTCGTCGTAGAAAAATAATAATAGAATGATAATAAGGAATGCTTAATATGAAAAAAAAAATATTGTTAAATTTTTGCATATCAATTTTGCATAAATGGATGAAATCATTAAAGCCACAAAAATTCGCCTCTCTCATTTTTCGCATGAGTAAAAGTAAACGAAACAAGCCATTTATATCTTTAATGCATTACATGATTTCTTTAAAAATAGAACAATCAATATTAAAATAAAAGAATAAAGTATTTATTAATAGTAAGATTGAAACAAATAAAAGAAAATTTCTCACGGCACTGAAAAATAGAATTTGTGATCTCAAATTAGTTCCACCCTTCAAATAATAGATTGTTAGAGCATTATTGCTCAGAAATCTAACTTGCGCGTTAAAATACTAAATGAAAAAAAAATGCTAGACGCCTTGAATATGTAATAATGCACCTTAATTCCAACCGAAGCTGTCAAATGCTTAATTCTAAATTTGTTTCAGTTTTACTTGATTGCAAACTATATATAATTACAATTTTTTTTCAGATTAGTACAAAATCACTCTTTTTTATGGTCTAAAATCTTCTGAAAAAATTGATTTTATATATATTTAAAATATAGTAGAAAAATTTTTTAAAAAAAAATATATATATATATAAAATTTGGTCGCTAAATACATTTTAATATGAAAATTATGTTGAACGATTTGAATCAATTGTTTGAACTTTAAAAACAAAAATAAAGATGAAGAACATGATTGAGACTCTAAACCAATGAAGCATTCCTATATGAGAGGTCATGAATTTAAAACTCGGATGAAAAAAATTATTTCTTATAATAATTAAGGTATTAAATAGTTTAGTGACTTAACTTTTAACTTTTAGTAAAAAAAATATCAACGAAGTATTCGAAGACTTGCATCGGCGAAAATAGTTATAGAGAATGGGTGTCCATGCCCTTCAATTTTTAATTTAATCATAGTTGTACGTATGATATTTTAGGTTCTATATATGTACATTTCTTAAAAATATTATATATGACCACATAATTATGTGAGAATTGATCCATTTTGACTCCCATTGTTACAATTTATATATATTTTTATGTGATCGTTATACTGACAACAACATATATATATATGCAATGGGAGTTGAATTTCATTCAAAAAATTTATGGCTCCTCCCACGTTGAGTGAACTTAGAGGCGAAATTGACATGACGAAATGGCGAAAATTTAATATTCGCAAAACAAAATACTTCAACATTTCTTTCTTATTAACCATAGACAACAATATTATCATAATTAGAGCGGTCACCAATCCGACGAGAACATGGATTACCGATTCATCGGTCAACGGACCCCTAGATTAATTATATTAACATAAGATATAAACATTAAATAATAAAAATATAAGAGGGAGGCTAGTGCAAATTGGTCCGTACTATGAATTAATAATTTTATTTTCAAACATTCAAACATTCAATTTACGATTAAATGTTGATATTTATATAAAAAAGTTATTTGTTGATCAAATTTTACATTTTTTTAGAATTATTTTATTATGCTTTAACATAGAAAATTTACTTGATCTAAAGATTATGTGTTATTTTTTTACTTTTCTAAAAAATAGTTCAAAAAATTCAAAAAAATATAAAAAATGTATATAGAGATCATGTTAAACGATTCAGATTATAAAAAAAAAAATATTAATTCATAGTACGAATCAGTATTGTAAATAACAGTATGTGCTCATTGGACGAACAGAGTACTGCCAAGCAATTAAACGAAAATAATCAGAAATAATCAACTGATTAGAAAAAAAAAATTTATAACGATTTAATCACCGTTAACGATTAATAAATCGATTTTTACTACGCTAGTACGAACCAATCTTCTAATGCATGGTACCATGTCTCACTAAGAATCGGAGTATGAAAGTAGGAAACCCTGATAACTTTTTCAAAAGTATAAATTAAAGTATTTAGTTGTAAATTGTTGTGAAGCAAACTAGAATGAGATACAGCTTCCTTTGCTTTTTCGGCTCTTCAGAATTTCGAATTTAATTCGAAATCTTTTGATGTCTTTTAAATTAGCTATGATTTTCTTCTTAATATGATGTCTATTTAAGTAATTTCCCATACGAGGAGGATATGTAGTGGAGACAAAACTAACTAGCAGTTGCATCAGGTCAACCGACTAAAAATCACAAAAACAACAACAATCCGAATTTATTTTGGGTTTATCCAGAAGGTTTTGAAATGAACCGGCCTGTTTTTCATTAATTTATTCCGGGTCTTACTTATCTGGTATATTTTAGCTAAACTGAATCGAGTTGGATCCGGTTTTTCTCGGTCCGGTTTTATATGGGTTTTAAGTAAATTCATTTCACATAATATAAGCGTTTTGGCGCATTCCCCTATTATTTGACGCGCCTATCTAAGGTCGCTGCTTCTCTTCCCTCTTCTCTCTCTCTTCGTCTCCGATCCGCTTCTAATCCAAAAAAGAGGAAGAGAATCTGGAAGGAATCAAAAGTATCGAAAAAGTAGAGAGAAAAGTCTGATCCGCTGGATTTTTTTCCTCAATGGCAGAGTCAAACATGTCGTCATACGTCAAGCTGACGAAGGATCAGGACGCGCCGGCCGAGGAGATCCGCCCCGGCGAACTCAACCAGCCCATGCGTGTCCCTGAGGTATTGATCCGAACTAATTCTCAATTTTTACATAAAAATGAGAGCATTGTCAATGTATTGGTACGGTTTGTTCAAGTCATTTTGTTTAATTCGGGAGATCTGTGTGTGGGTAACTGTTTTCGTGAGTGATTGTATTAATTTCATTTCCTGTACTTTATATGTGCTGAATGAGTAATGTGTGTGCATTTTTCACTATAATCTCTACTTTGTGATATTTACTTAGAATTAGGAAATTTGACTGGAACTAGAGAATTAGTGGTAATTAGATGGAGTTCTTCAATTTTATGCCTAATATTTAGGTGATTCAATGTGATCTACTTGTATGTGACATTAACCGCCAAACTCAGATCAAGTAATCATTGCATATGAACTTCTCTTTTCTTTGTTATGTTTCTTACATAATGCAAATTAATCAGTACACCTCAATTTTTAATATGTAAATAATATTACACAGCTTTCATGTGCTCCTGATAGCTGAGGAAAGTACTGTGTAACTGTGTAAGTATCATTGTTAAATGGATCACTGAAATATACCTTAATTTTGTAGCATAATAAAGCACTTCTGCATATGAGATGAAAAAAAGAAAAATACATTACAACTAAAATGGCTAGCTGGACAGAAAGGTTTATTGAATAGAAAAGGAACCCTGTAGTTTCATGTTATTCTTTTTTTTTTTTTTACGGGATTGGAAATGCCTATTACAACATGGTATAAATCTTGGGATCTTTTTGGTTTCAGTTGGAGGTGAGGAAATGTGCGGAGTGTGGCCAGGTGCTGCCTGATAGCTACGAGCCCCCATCAGATGAGCCTTGGACCACCGGTATCTTTAGTTGTGCTGAGGATCCTGAAAGCTGTAAGTTTATCTGCTATTCAGTAAAACAAATTTCTCCTTTTGATTGTTTTAGGGGTATCCTGCTTGAGGTTGTGTTGAAAAATTGAAATCATGAATTTGCAAAATTCGGAAAGTGTGTTTCCTCTTTATTAGAATATGGTGACCAGCCTGGCAGAAATTTCCTTTGCAAGCCTGTATGTAGGTATAGTACAAAACAATGCTTACTGTTTTGCTGCCCCTTTATACACAGCTTGCCTCATGTGTCTCTGTATGCGTGTTTTTTTTTTGCTTCATTCTTGTGGCATTTGGGGGGAGGGGGGTAGGAAACTTCTCCTAGGGAAAGGGGAGGGAAGTCTGGGAAATCGGGAGTCTTGTTTACCCTGTTACATACCAAATTAAGGGGTGCATGAAACTTGGAAAACAAATAGAAGAATTTTCCCCCATTTTCCACCATCAGACCCCTCAAATTTAAATTTGGAAGCAAGGTTAAGTGAGATATTTATCTCCATTTCCATCCTTGGGCCTCTTTTGACCCCCTTTAACTCAATTGGGCATTGGGGCACATCCTAGTGATTTTGTCGCTTTGCAAGCTGATTTTGATCTAAACCGAAGTGAAATTTTTTTACAGATCCCAAAAGGCTGGTTATTTTTCAGAAAGTTCCATTTATTGTGGGATATTTAAACATCCTCCCATTGCTTGTTTCGAAAGAGATTTTCAGAGATCACGTTTCTTGCTCTATAATTAGATCCACACATCCATTGTAATTTCTATTAGTTCGGCTTGGCAGGCTGGACTGGACTGTTTTGCCCCTGTGTCCTTTTTGGGCGCAACATTGAGGCACTTAATGAGGATGTCCACTGGAAACAGCCATGCTTGTGCCATGCAATATGCGTTGAGGGTGGGATTGCTTTGGCTGTTGCAACAGCTGCTTTTCATGGCATCGATCCAAGAACTTCTTTCTTGATTGGAGAAGGTTTGCTTTTTGGGTGGTGGATGTGTGGCATCTACACTGGCCTCCATCGTCAGTCTCTCCAGAAGAAATACCACCTCAAGGTTGGTGCAACTGTAAATGTTTACCACTATTAATAAGTTGTTAAAGTGAGTCTTACATGAGTGTGGTGGTGGTTATGGATAATAGGGATATTGTTGGAAACAGAAAACTGTGGGTTCAATTATTAAAAAATGGATAAATATGTGAATACTTTCTTTTAATATATTTTTTCATTCTTTCAGTTGCTTTCTATAGCATATTGATTTTGAGCTTAACTTTGCAACCTTGTATCTGGTGATGCTATCTGCTTATGATATCTCTTCTGTTTTTGTTGACCAAATTATTAGTTTGAGATTATGCTATATTAGTACTTCACAATAATGAGTTAATACTAGGTTTCCTATAACATCGTTAAATGTAAGATTAAACAAGTTGATTACAAGTACTAAAACTAAAATGGGAAGTTGCATGCAGTCTTCTTTTGACTGAAAAGTTAAAAAAATTCATGCAGTGTTTGCAACAGGTGTTCCTTCTCTTTTGTTATTATTTGTCCTCATCTTTCTTGTAAACTAACCACCTTATTTTATTTGTAGAATTCACCATGTGACCCTTGTGCAGTGCACTGTTGTATGCACTGGTGCGCCATATGCCAGGAGCACAGAGAAATGAAAAGTCGTCTCTCCGACAACACCATTATGCCAATGACTGTTATCAACCCACCAGCTGTCCAAGAAATGAACGCAAACGAGAGCAAAGAGTCCACAACTAACGAAAGAAATGGTGATCATAACCATGACAGTGACTTGGAAATTGAACCTCTATAGGGGAATGAATCCTATATAATTTTTATTCAAAGGTTAGTTGTTAATTTTTTTTGGTACTGCCGTCTTTTGAATAGAGGATGAAATGTCTTTTGAGAGGAAGGTTGCACAACTTGCACTGCATTATAATTAAATTGCTGACTTGAGCAATTCCTTTTGGAATGATATTTACTCCTGTTATTAGCTGGATCTTAATTGATGTTATCATTTTACTTCAATCTTCGCTGCCAATAGGAGAAGATACAATACCCATGCCAAAGATAAAATAATAGTTGGTAATTATCAGTCTACTTGCTTACTTCCAAAGCACATTAATTTAAAAACAGTAGAGATAAATTGGTTCGGTTATTTCAATTCAGATCATATTTGTCATTTGGTTGGGGTAGCTTTATGTATTGATAAGTGTACAAATGATGCTCAGACTAATTTATGGGGGGGACCTAAAAATACCTCATTTCTTAGTAAAAGATCAACTTTAAACAACTAAAAGGTAATCAATCACTAGTCACTACAGTTAATGGTAGTGCAGGTTTCCATCTTTCTTTGTTCATTGATTATTACTGCAGCTGGCAGCTTCTTGATTTATCTTGTGCTGTGATGCTGATGCAGGGTTAAACTTGATGCAAGCAAAGGCCAGTTGAAATAATTGTTTGTTATTTGATAGAAAGGTAGTTTGTTTTCTGAAAAATCGATATGAATATATATTCATACTACATATTGGGAGTTGTAAATTGAGAAAGCCTGTGATTTGGCCAAGTTAGTTGACGTTGGTTTTATATTTTTTGTTATCTCGAGGAGACTTAAACATAGTTGCTCCTTTTATTTCGTATCACTTTGTGGTTCGTGTTTTTTGTAAGAGATTTAGCTAGATTATTTGCAAGGATTTGGATGGAATATTATAAAATTACCGATTACAGATTACATTTTTGGGATATAACTTATTGGTTCCAGACTTGTGGCAAGTTGGATTTGGTTTTCCTGTTGGGGCGAACCCTGCCTAAACATTGCCTGACAGGCTGACACAACTATGACTCTTTGAAGGTTTTCTCTGCTCGTTCCAATCGTATCATATGGTCTTACCTCTGGCAAAATTTCAAAAAAAATATAGCAAATCTGTATCATCCAATAGTTTCAAGTTTCAACATAAATCATGGTTTTTTTTTTTTCTTTTTCTTGCGGAAGTTGACTTCATAAATAAGAATGCATCGTATTAATTAAAGATGCTACAATAATAAAAAGACCGAAATTGTTGGTAAAATGAAAACACAATGCTAAACAAGTTATATAAGAATTAATATACTTTGAAGTAGTAAGAAGGGGAAAAATTTATGAAAAGAACATCGAAAATAGCCAATCAACACAAAACTACGAGACATGATTGTGAAATCTACTATTTTACTACATACAGACAATCTATTTCAGTACCAACTGATGTTTTATATGCTTTTGAAATGTTTATACGCCTAAAGAAAAATAAGCAACTAAAAAGTTCAATAAAAAAAACAAAATATATGAAAATTTTATTATAAAAAAAAAATTCTACTTGTATGATATGCTTTATGGTATTCCATAAATATCTAACAAAGATACTAGTTTATTATCTTTTAAAACAGGTCCAACATAGTGAAGAATATTAAAATATTGAATGATTAAGAACTGAACCGATTCGAACCAACCGATTCAAAGTTTCCACACCAGGTCGTACTATGGCTCCATATTTTTATTTTCAAAATTTAAACAACGATTCGAACCACTCAATATAATTTATGTATTAAAATATACTTGGAGACCAAATTTTATATTTTTTTTAAAAAAAAATACTATTTTCTAAATTTTTTGAACCATTGGAAATATATTTATGTTTATGTTTATGTTTATGTTTATGTTTATGTTTATGTTTATGTTTAGGGCACACAGTGCTAGGAGCACTAGATTCCGACTTGATTTCTATCCGATATTGTATTTTGACTTTGAGTTTATTTTGCATGTTGGCATAATAGATTAATTGCATCATGGCATAAATTTAAAAGTATTATAAATTATATTAGATGTTGATAGATTCACACTTGTGCATATTTTAAATTATATTCATAATTATGGGTCACATACTGGGCGATTAGTCGCTCACTCACAAGTTGTTTCGTGGGTTTTAGGTACAGGGTTTGGCGATCCGCGGCAGGAGATGCCAGGAGCTGTCCCTGAGGGCCATGCCACTTGATTAGCTGGGTTAGGTTTTGTTTAGGTTTACGAGTCCCGTATTTCTTGTATTATATATACGGACTCGATAGATCATGTATCTCCTTTCATTAGTTAATGTTATTTTGGATCCGAGATGGATAGTATTGTCTGTATGATATACATGTTTATTATTGGTTATGTGACTGATGCTGGATACGTTTATTTTTTATGCTTCCGCTGTGGTTTGATTTATTATTATGTTGTTTTATGATTAGCCTTGTGTGTTTAATGATTAATTAAGCACGAGGCGAGATTGATCACACCTTAAATCCAGAATTCCTGGTTTGGAGTGTGACAAAATCAAATGAAAATATAACAAAAGAGAGGCTTTTTTTTCTTTGTGAAATTGATTTGAGAGAAGCAAAGATAGAGAATATATTTAGGATTAATTTTAAAATTCATTTGTTTCTTTCTTGTATGCCAGACCTTAAAATTTCTTAATTCATACAATTTACTTAAAGTGTGTACTCCATGTGAGCTGGTGCTTTTGTGAACTGGATCCGTTCTCATTTTGACAGAACAAAATGCTTGTAATTTCACAATTTTAGGTATGTAATAGCATCAGCGTGGGTTTGAATGCAACAATTATGCGTGTTGTTGTTTACTCCTGGTTCAATTTAGTACAATTACATACTCGCATTAAAAAAAAAAGATCCAAATTAGTGACATGTTGCTTTAGAATGTGTACCAGTAGTCTGCGAACATGCCCAAATCACTTTTTTTTTTTTATAATAATTGCAAACTGGAGCACAAATTGTTTTCTTTTTGCACAAAAATTAAAAATTACATAACCTTATGTACAGTAAGTAATTAAATGAAGAATTTTAAAAATTGCAAAAAAAAATGGTAATTGCATGCAAAATCTGATATATTGGGCTTGATACAGGCTCAAAATTTACCACAAAGGAACATTACAAAGGAGATCATAATCATCTCATTTGATCAATACTTCTCCACTATTTTGGGTGAGCTTATGAGAGAGCTTATAAGTGAGCCTTGCCATATATTACCAATGCCAAGTGTAATATGGATGGTAAAGGAAAGAGAAATAGACAATGGAGTTAGATATTTCACCGATTATTTTTCAATATTTTGTCTTGTTAGTTGAAATTGGCTACTGTTAATATTAAGCATTTTTTTGTATTTTTTTTGTGCAACATTCTAAAATTTTGTCGATTTGACTGCTTTGATGCTTGGCATAATGTATGATGAAGAACTAAATACTGACCTAGTCAAACAAAAATGGTCCTCCAATAAGGTACTTAATTAGGAGCCTGGTATGATGGTAAAAAAAAATGGTCAGCTGTAACTCGTGACCAAATGATAAAGTTAAAATTGTTTAGAGTATATATTTGGAGACAAGATGATGCCTATTGTAACTGTTGATCATAATGACCCACTGTGAATCATTAATAAAGACAACTAATTTGATGAGATAAAGTTCTAACATAATTTTGTAAGAATACATTTCTCAGAAAAAAGTATACGAGAAAAAATCAGGAAATGCACCATTTAATATGAAATAAATCATACCTAATATGAAATAATGGTAATGCACCATTTAATGAAAAATTAATGAACTTTTTTTATGGTTGAAAATTCTAAAACTTAAATAAAAATTAACTTTATAAAATTGCATTGTCGTGAACAAATATTTTCATAAAACAAACAACTTTAAAATCAATAAGAATGCTAAAAATATAGAGGTTTACAAGTTACATTTATATTTTTTGATTCTCGAAATATGATAGTTTGCTTATCTGATCCAATTACAACATTGCTTATGAGAAGAATAAATTAAAGGAGTAAATTTTTAATAAGGAATAACACTTCTATGTTTTAGTTCTCAAAATATGACATATTTTTACTATTTTTAGTGAAATGGCATATTAAATTTGAAATTATTTTACTTCGCTCAATATCCACTCCAATCACGGTCCATTGCAGTCTATGAGAAGAATGTACATTTTGACAATATTTTCAACATTATTTGGTATAAACCAATAGGTCAGCATGCAAATAGAATGGTGTCCACAAGGATTGCAAAATAGAGTGCTATTGTCGTAATTATGCCGGAGGTACCTTGTTTTAAAGAATAATTTAGGGTAAATTTCGCTGTAGGTCACTAAATTTTGTTATTTGTCACGAATTGGTCACTCAAGTTTGATTTGTTCATTTTGAGTCACTCAACTTTGTTATTTGTCACAATTAAGTCCCTCTATACTTTTCCATCCAAAATTTTAACGGAATATTCCTATTCCGTCCAAAAAATTAACGGAATATACTAATTACATCCAAAATATTAACGGAATGAACATATTCCATCCAAAATACTAACGGAATTAGCATATTCCGTTAAAATTTTGGATGAAAAAGTATAGAGGAACTTGATTGTGACAAATAACAAAGTTGAGTGACTCAAAAGAGACAAATCAAACTTAAGTGATCAATTCGTGACAAATAACAAAGTATAGTGACCTACAGCGAAATTTACCCAATAATTTACATCTCAACTAAATATGGATATCTACATAATTTGGCTGACGACCCTCAAATTCAGGTCATTTCTTGCTTCTTTTTGTGTATTTGAAATTAAAAGGTAACCCATACCAGTATATAAATGCATGAATATTTATTGAACTTCTAGCATACTTGATAACACATATTAGCTTAGAATTTATAGTAATTGGCCCATTATTATGTTAAAATCATTGGTTTAATGTGTTTTCCAGGCTATGGATTTGAATTTACTGCAAACTATCTACTCTATGATTTGAATTTTGTTGTACCGGTTATAATTGCGCATATAATTTGTTATTTCTGTCTAAATAATCATACTTTTGTTAGATGAGCAATTTCCTATTTTTTTCTAGTTTTTCCCTAATTATTGTATGAAAATTTGGTATGTTGTAATTTGTATTGGTACCGGGTTTTTTACTTTGATCCATGTACAGTCCATAAATAGAAAAGTGGCACAAATTTTCTTTGATCCAGCTACTTGAACAAACGATCTATTCAACCTTTTTTTTTCTTTGAGAAAGTGACACCAAATTTCTTTAATGAAATAGGAATTGAATAAGTTTAATTTTAAAATGAAATTTCACTAATTTCTGATTATGATGTATCTTTTTGTTGCAAATTGTCATCGGAGGTTATAGTAGTAATCTTCATGCGCATTATTTTCTTCTCACAATAGATGTCATGAAATATTTATTTGAAAAAGAAGAAGAAAATATCTGGAAGGTTTACTTCAGTCGACAGCTACAAAATTTTCAACTCTCCATAATTGCACTTAAGCACCTTTGTTTAAGAAAATATTACAAAGGCATTTAACTTAACATATCATGCCCTTTAATTAAAAATATTTGCAAATTCATCCCTGTCAGTTCTAATAGTTTGTACGGAATCATTTCTTCACACTCCTAAAGAAATAATAAATCACACATGTGTTTCCTAGATAGTTTGTCCCAAGGATGTTTAGTCTCGGTGGCAGTGGCATTTTCTGTATTCACAACAAGCAAACTCGATTTAGCATACAATTTCAATGAATTATTTGAAATAATCAATTCACCACACAAAAATTCAAGGAATTCAGTAGCGCGTTTCAACATATCATATCATAATCAAAGAACTCCATTGCAGTCACAACACACAAGCATATAACAGTCACATTTCATAGCACTCTCCAGTCTCGCTCTTTCAAGAGCTTTTACTGTCTAATGATTTTTAAAGAACAATTATTTGAAATAAAAAAAATAGTAATATATCTGTAATGTCAGAACAACATCAAATTGGCTTGAACCCAAAAAAGGAAATTTTCAAATTCAAATATTCAATTTCCATAGAGGGAAAACTGGTTAGATATATATTACATTCCAGGTATTGTAAATGCAACTACTGAAACTGTTCATGGATTCATATCAAAATCAATAAAATGACAATATTAACCCTACTTCTTTTCTCATACTTCAACAGCTCAACTTCATTGTGTGTCCTGATTACATCTGCTACTTCATCACAATTCTTTCTAATTGGCTGATGTAATTGGTTGATGCTGGTACTTGGCTATTCTACATTTCAGTGGTGATGCACTGGATTGGTACAGGAGTAATATGGTCAATTTAGACTCAACCACATGGGATAAGTTAGGATTTGTCTTCTTGGGATAAGGAGAAAAAATAAATACAATGAAAGTAAAGACCAAATACAAAAATTTTAGACATCTACATATTGTTGAAGACAAGTGCTTCAGACCACTACGACAATTCGTGAAATTTTTTGATATTACTAGCAGCATCATTTTCCTATACACAATTGATAAGATTAATACAAATATAGTGGGGTGATAAAATATAATTTAACACTACATAATCGTTCTTCACGTACCGCTTGGAGAAGTTGACATCTTTGTCGATTATGGCCTAGCATACCGCTATGCCCACATTTGTTCTTCCTCCGTCAAGTGAAGACTTCATCCTCTCGTACTTCTTCTTTTTTGGTACGCCTTTCGTTACAACAGGTTTCGAGTTCCCGATCTTTTGGGGTGATTTCTTATCACTTGAAACAATACCATTTTCCACCTTAGGCTTCTCGATTCCTTAGGCAATTTCATTAAGCCGTCGTTGCTCTTCTTTTAACAATTCTTTTGTTTTCACAAATTATGCCCTCGACTTAGAAGCTTGGTAGCATATTTGTTTGCATAGCTCTGTCAGCTCATGGCACATTTGGACTTGCCCGGAAACCTGAAAATCTCCACCCTTTCTATTCGAAGAAAAACATCGACTTAGCAGTTTTGGTCCATCTTTCATCAATGCAACAATGAGGAATGAACGGGACATCCAAGTGTATCAATAAAGCAAACACATGACTACTACATGGTATTTTCTCACATTCCAATTTGTAACATGTACATGTAATTTTTTCTATATTTCCCTCAGACACAAAGCAGTCCACATTCACCCGACTCTCCAGTTTACCTTTTGGAGCAATGATGTACATTGAGGATGCATTGCTCTCATATTCTTGAATAACCACAAATTTGTTTGACTTTTCAATTTTCTCACGAACAATAGCAAAGACTTTTCATGTGTAGTTGTTTGCTGCAGATTTCTTGAGATTGTAGAAATGAGTTGTTAAAATTGGAAATGTCTAAGATGATCTGCAATCTAACTCTGCCTCTTTTGTGCGCATGCTCGTAACACACCGCTCAAGCTGCTGTACAGCCTTACACAAAAACAACCTACTATTCATGTACTTGTGGCTCTTAGAATTGAGGCTCTCGCTTCTCTGATTAGTGGACATTCCTAAGAACATCTTATTATTTACAAAAGCCCCGGCCCATAATTGTTTTAACGCATAAAACTTCAGCAACCACTTTCTACTTTTTGACCTTTTACTGACATTATCATCAAACTCCTGCCACTTGTTCTCAAATTCTTCAGGACTGTATGCCTTACTCATCAGCTTGTGGAACATTCGCATGACTTCTAAATCACAAATATACTTTTTCGCATTCTTCCCCATATGTCATGTGCATATCCGGTGTGTTGTGCCTGGTAATACTGATTTAATGGCCTTGTGCATAGCAAGGTCACCATCCGTAATTACAGCCTCAGGTCATACTTGATACATGGCCTCCATAAAAGTATCAAGAAGTCATTCGTATGATTTCTTATTCTCACGAGAAAAGCATGCAAAAATAATTGTGCTTCAATGATGATTGATGCCTAGAAAAGGAACGACTATCATTTTATACCGGTTCAGCTGGTATGTGCTATCAAAGACAACTATATCTCTGAAGCTAGAATAATTGAGCACTGACTGAGCATCAGCCCAAAAGGGACTTGTCAAATGACCTTCTTCCGTGTCATATTTGAAAAAGAAATCTGCATATGCTTTTGTCCTCTCCTTGAAGTACTTTATCACTGAATCCGCATCATCTGCAAGCATATCAGCCCGCTCGTGCATAGAGGTAAAGTTATACAAATTCTTCAATAAATAACCACGGTGCTCATATCCACTACTCCTTCAATCTGTGTAATCTAATAGTTGACAGTTGCGGATACCTGAGCTTCCAAGAGTGACTGTCTCGGCCTTCTCAGCTTCATTAATAGAACAGTGAGATCGAAGGAAAGGAGTAGTATCAGTAGATGCTAAACTGTGATTGTGAACATCTACATAGTTTGTCACCCACCATCTATCAATTTTCGGATCAAGTTTGATACAGAGCACAACGGGGGCAGCCACAATGAGAGAGCGCCGAGGCTGCTCTTTTTCGATCGGGCTTATCCAAAATTTTCTTATCTCGAAAACCAGATTTGCTGCAGCAAAACCAACATAATGTAATGGTGTCATTCTGTGGGTGTCTTCTAATTATGCTATTCCTTATGCTAAACCCCTTTTTTTGCATAATAGTTGTAAAATTCATAAGCTTCTTCTTGGCTTGAAAATGTCATAGTAACAATCCTTTTATACTCTCTCAATGATGCTACATCGACTTCATTAGTTTACAAAAATTGGTGGAATGAAACCATAATAAGTAAAAATAATTTTCAACATTTCGTGGATATTTCAATGTATGGTATTATCCCCTCCATAAATAATCTAGGGTATAATCAAAATTAAACTAGATTATTTGGTAAATAAACTTATTGATACTGCCATGTGAATAGTTTTTATGTCTTATTATTTTGGTGTCATTATGCCAACTTGCTTTCGGGTCAAGTAAAAGCAATCGTGGTTTTTATATTATTAGGTACCAAGATTAAAACTTACACTCTCAAGATTACAAAATTCCACTTGTGGTCCGTGATAGGTTATACAAAATCTTAATTTATAAAACAAGTACGAGACTGCACTATCACTGATCGCTACAACCATTAATAGTTGGTAGGTAAGTGCATTTATGATATATTAGTGTTTTTCTAACAAGCAGTTTGGAATAGTAAGATATGAAAATTCAGTTGAAAACGAACCATGAGATCTTCTTCAGCAGTAGACTACCGAGGCGAAGGGCGCATCACCTGTCGGCTCTCCTCTATAAACACTGTCATAATAAGAGAGAATGACAAAATCTTAACAAAAAGAATTAATGACACACCATAAGACATCATACGTGTCTAATTGAACTTGAAATTAAGCACTAAAATTATTTAGGGTTCCTATGCGTTGAAATTAATCTTAAGTTATGAATTACTCTGATTAAACTAGCAATAGTGATGTTTAATCAGGTTCAAATTTTAATCGGGTTGGAAAGATAAAAAATGTATTTGGAGAGACTGAGAGAGAGAGCTCCGTTAATCAAGTAATCAAAACGATTGATGTAATCGAACATGCTCATCGGACCGTGTTTGGTCCAAAGGGCATCGGACCAAACCTCCTCCCTTTTACATCACGGGAACGTCGGGAACAAACTGTAGAATCTCTTTTTATTTCAACAACTGGAGAGGGTCAAGCTTTCTTCCCGCTCTAAAACCTTATCCCCTTCTCGCTCACCGTAGTGTTCTCTCTCGCCATGGCTTTTTACCACCCTTTCCCCTTCACCGGAGCCACCATTACCTCACCTCGCCAAGCTATTCTCTCCCGTCCTTTTTTCTCAACCTTTAGACAAGCGTACGCCGTTCGCCGGAGAATTGCCAGAGCTGCGGGAGACGGCGGTGGCGCCGCCTCTCCCTCTTCATCCTCCGTCGAAGCCTCGGGAATCTCACCCCAGGCGAAGCTCTTAGAAGGACATGGAGAGGGTTCTTCTGCTCTGACATTTCAACAAGCAATCCAGCGTCTCCAGGTTAGCTGAATAGAGGATTGACTAGAAAGTGCCGTTTATTTCTGGAATTATTCTGAAATAAGACCTGGACTTCTACTTCACGTCTTTCGTATGAGGTTCATATGATACCATCGAAGTAATATGTCCGATGTCTTGTTGAACTAGAATGCTGCATTGAAGTAAAATTTGAAAAGTAAATAAAATAAATGAGGGAAAGGAAACAGTTACCTTGGAAAAAAAAATGCAAGGAAGCTTGAGGGAGTTAATAAATAAATTGGAATACTACCGGCTGACAAAGTACTCAGGAAGGGAACTAAGGTTGTTGTTCTAGTTTCTGCATATTTGTTTGGTCACTAATAAATTGAAATCGAGGGCTTATATAAATATAAACAAAATCCAAAATAGTAAACCAATTTTAATAAAATTAAATTAACAATTGCCAAAATTTTCAGGAATACTGGGCTTCGGTAGGATGTGCCATAATGCAGTGCAGCAACACGGAAGTAATTATGTTTCTTATTTCTATTGTCTCAATGTCTCGTAGTAATCTATATGATCTTAATTTTGGCATGATATAGATATGCTACAATCGTAAATCATAAATTTCATTTTCGTGTATCCGGCCTATGATTAATTAGGTTGGAGCTGGCACGATGAATCCTTTAACATTCTTGAGAGTACTGGGTCCTGAACCATGGAATGTCGCGTAAGTACACGTTGTTGGCTTAATTTTTTTCATTGTTACACAAATTATAATCGAAGATCTGTTCAGTAATAAAGGTTAAATTTGTTTTATTTTAGCAAATACGAGAATTACTAGGATTAAAAGGTCTAGGATGAAGCGGGGTGAATGAATGATTCATTTCACCAATAGCACTTTACTGACTGATATTGTGAACTAAAAACAAATTGTTTGAAGCAAGCTGCAGTACATGTGTCCTATCACCCAGTAGACATAGATTCTCACACTTCATATAATGCTTTTTTTGACTTGAAGGTACGTAGAGCCTAGTATAAGGCCTGATGACAGTCGGTATGGTGATAACCCTAATAGGCTTCAACGGCACACTCAGTTTCAGGTTTTATTAAGTTAAATTTGTCAATATCTATAACAGAAACAGCTTCCGGTCATAATTGTTGATTTTTTTTTTTTTTAATTAGGTCATCTTAAAGCCTGATCCTGGGAATTCACAAGATCTCTTTCTTCACAGCCTCTCCGCCCTCGGTTAGTTTGATCCTTTTTTTTTAATCATATATGTTTATTTTACTCGGTTTCCTTATAAGTATGACTCATCTTTCTGTTTCTGCATCTTATATCATTTCTATATTTATCTCAGGAATAAATATTATTGAGCATGATATTCGCTTTGTGGAAGATAATTGGGAAAGCCCGGTAAAAGATCTTCTGTATTTTGTGCTTGCATGATCCCTTCTATTTGTATCACTTCTTCATAAACCATGAGTGAAAAGATGTTTAATGTTTTTACATAAATTGACATGAATTTAGCATAGCAGGATGATAGGTATGGTTGATAGCAATATGAACTGGAGTGCCTCTTTGAAATTTCTAATCCAAAAGGTTTATTTACTCATTGAATCTCCCAAAAATGCATTGCAAGTAATTAAAATAAAGTGGCTAAGAACTATTTCTCTGCTCCAACTGACCCAATGGTACCATTATCCAAGATTTTGGTATCTAAGTTTCTTACTTATCTGTTATTCATTTATTTATCTTTAACACAAAAATGACAGGTTCTTGGTGCTTGGGGTTTAGGATGGGAGGTATGGATGGATGGCATGGAAATAACTCAATTCACATATTTCCAACAGGTTTTGCATGTTTTTCATTGATTTTGTTTTACTTTGTTGTTTTTTGATTTTTTTTTGTTTTCAGATGAATATCTAGTGTAAAGGTGATTGTGCAAGTTGTTTTCCTTTCTATAACCTAATAGTAGATCCTGCTTTAGGCAGGAAGTCTTCAACTGGCACCAATATCTGTTGAGATAACATATGGGCTGGAACGAATTCTCATGCTACTTCAGGTATTATTGGTTTCTTTTCTTTTAGTACTTGAATAATTGAATTAAATTTTTATGAAGTCTATTTGTAAGAGCTGACTTTACTTTGAATTAGGTTTGGTTCATAGGGGGTGAATCATTTCAAAAAGATACTATATTCTGATGGAATCACATATGGCGAACTATTCTTGGAAAATGAGTAAGTTTATGTTGCACATACAATCTCTTGAATTTGAAATTGCGACAAATTAATTAGGGAAAACAAGAGAATAATGAGAGCTTTGTGTCCCAAGGAATTCCAAAAGGTGGAGTTTTTGTTATATCACTTGTACAACTTGTCAGAAGAAATAGATTTTGTAAATCAGTCATCATTTTTTTTCATATTGCAGCCCTTTAATGTAGATGATATATAAATTGATTTCCTGATCTGTTTACTTTTCAGGAAGGAGATGAGTGCATATTATCTTGAGCATGCCAATGTTGATGACATACAAAAGCATTTTGATAACTTTGAGAAAGAGGCTCTTTCATTGCTCTCACTTGGACTTCCAATACCAGCGTAGGGTTCCAAATCATTTTAATATGTTTCCCTGAAGTTTTTGACGTCTGTAAAATTATAATTTTGTTTCATTTTTAGGTATGATCAAGTTCTGAAGGCTTCTCATGTATTTAATATTTTAGACTCCAGAGGCTTCGTTGGTGTCACTGAACGTGCTAGATATTTTGGCCGTATGCGTAGGTAATGTTCTTATTATTTTCCTAAAAATAACAATGTAATATATTTGTGTGGAGCATGTTGTCATTTTCTTTGAATCGAGGTGGTTGGTTTCATTGTTCTGAGGTTCAATGGACTTGTTGCTCTCTGTACCGTTTGGAATACCTCTGTTTCCATGCAAGTAATGTTAATAAATTGTGTTTAATTGATATATCTGTATGTTTCTCATTTTGTAACAGTCTGGCTCGGCAGTGTGCTCAGCTTTGGGTTATGACACGTACGAATCTAGGTCATCCCTTAGGCACTGTGTGTTTTGATTTAAATGGTCATATTGTCTCTGGTTTAGGTGACACCAATCTCAGCAAGGTAGCAATTAATTAGACAGAATTTTCAAGTATACAGAAGTAATTATTATAATTCTATAATTTCCTTTGGAAAATATATT
This sequence comes from Carex rostrata, assembly GCF_964058835.1. Classification (NCBI taxonomy): domain Eukaryota; kingdom Viridiplantae; phylum Streptophyta; class Magnoliopsida; order Poales; family Cyperaceae; genus Carex; species Carex rostrata. The sequence goes on from NC_135924.1 coordinate 8,571,031, forward strand.
TTCAACTTCGATAGGTGATGGATCAACCCCGACTATTTGTTCTGGAAATTGGAACAGAAGAACTGCCCCCTAATGATGTTGTAGAAGCAAGCAAGCAAGTATGTTTAATTGAAAATTTAAAATGCTATTCTTTCATATCTTTTAGGTAATACATTCTTGTCTGTCCTTTCTGCCTTTATATTGATTATAATCTATATCAGCTTAAGGCATCTATATTGGAAATGTTGAAGAAAAGGATATTATACCATGGGGAAGTTCATGCTTATGGTACACCACGCCGGCTAGTGGTATAACTTTCATTCAAATTATTCTAAATATAATCATATCCTTCTTAGGAGTAGTAGGAGGTTTTGCAAGTATATACTGTTCTTTTTACTTTATAATGAGACTGTACTATATACCTATTTTGTGAACTTTTCATTCAGTAATACAATTTGTCAGTGGGCATTTTGCCCGCTGACCTTCAAAAAAAAAAAAAAATCATATTGTTCTAAGAAAAATATTATTTGCCCTGTATTTTTTGTTGCTTTTTTTTCACCCCTATTATGTTGTTTGTAATCTTTTTCTTCAGCTCACTGTTATTTGTTAATACCTTCACTATTCCAATTACTAAATGAATCATTGTATCTTCAACCTTAGCTTTTTCTCAGAAATAGTTTTAATTGCAGATTTGTGTTGACAACCTTGATCCCAAACAAACAGAGGTAGAGATTGAAGTGCGTGGACCCCCTGTATCAAAGGCTTTTGACTCAGAAGGGAAGCCTACTAAGGTCAATAATTTGTAAGATCTCCTAGATAGAAATTTTAAGATGATTTAATTATCTTCATTGGCTTATGATCTCTTTATACTATGTATCAGGCTGCTGAGGGATTTTGTCGTAAGAATAACATCTCCATTAAATCTCTGTTTAAGAAAACAGAAGGTGCGTAACGTCATACTTCCATTTTTCGACAATTGAGAACTTAACAAAAATTATATTTTTAAAATCTATGTTTGTAATATTCCATTATCATACAGGTAAAACAGAATATATCTATGCTCAAGTCAAACAGTCTGCACGGTCAGCCATAGAGGTTTTGGCCGAGGACCTACCAAACATAATTTCTGGCTTATCTTTTCCCAAGTCGATGCGCTGGAATTCTCAGGTAATGTTTTACTCAACGGATAGGTTCTTGACAGACAACTTATATTACAACCGTGACAACCAGCATGATGCTTATCAAACTCAATATTAAACTTCAGCTATGTTCTCGGTGATTTAGATAGGACATGTATCAAATTTGGGGCAACTTGAATGTTAGTTGTCCGTCAAACATAAAAAATTAACAGTTTAGCTGTATCAACATTATGATCAGTGACCTATCTGATTGCACAAACATTGATACAGTCTATCTAAATGATAAACATCACATGTATAATTTTACTTTTCGATTTCAAATTTTTTTGACATTAGTTGTCATGGCTGTCAAAGTTAATTGTCCATATAACATTACCCTTTACTTAACCGGGGGCATTTCATTCATGGCTCTCTGTAGTTTAGAATATTGTGTGCATCTTATTCATAAGATAAACTATCATCTACTCCGCTGCAAGTAAGAGTTTCATATTTCTCTGTATAGAACATGCATTATATCCCTCTTCTTTTTTCTTCAAAATGCAAGTACCTGTTTTTTTGGTTTCGGTCGTGTAAGGAGAAACAATGAGAAAGTTGAGGTAGTTTTGGCATGTTTTGAAGATTAGGCAAAGACAATGTAGTTATTTCCACAGTTTTTAGGGAGGGGGGTTGATCTATTTTTTGATTTTTTGTGTTCGTGCTTGCAGTCTTTTCCTTTATTTTTAATTTTGCTTCTCAGGGAAAACTTCTATATTTGGAGATTGCAAGGTTACACATGAAACTGCTGCCTGATTTTGAAGCACTTCTGCGGTTGCATTACATGTTATATTGTTATGCCAATTGCAGATTTTATTCAGCAGACCAGTTCGTTGGATTTTGGCATTGCATGGCGACTTAGTTGTTCCATTTTCTTTTGCTGGAGTTTCTAGGTATACTTTACAAATGTAAATATATTTTATTTAATTAACTTCTACTAGCACTTGTCTCTCGTGGTTCTGTCTTAGCAACTCATATAATGTTTGAATACTGTCTATAGTACATAAAGAGAGATATCTCAAGGTATGTTAGTGTGGGTTCAGATCTGGTCGGGTACCGAATGGGGTAGAATGATATCTGAACTGATCTTTTTAATCTGGCACGAATATTAAAGTGGACCCCCCCCCCCCTCCCCATATAATCCAAAAGGTTTGAATTTCCAATTGCTCATTCTATCCCCTGCGGTATCGCAGGGGATATGCACCCTGTTAGTGTTAATGTGGCATATCAATATTTACCTTCGAGAGATATACTTGTATGTGCATCTGTCTGTATCTTGAGGGTTATTTTGGTAAAATTCCTTAAAAGTTCAATATTCTATCTGGTGACAATGGTTCATGCACTTCTTCCAGTGGGAAGCAGTCTTGTGGTCTTCGTAACTCTTCTTTGGCTACTTTCCAGGTATGTTGTTTTCCTTTTCTTTTTCTGTATGTATGCATGCTTTGTGTGAATTAAATTACTGAGTTCAGGAAATAATAAGTAAGTTCAATAACTATTCAGGTGGAAGCTGCAGAGAACTATCTGGATGGCATTAAAAATACTGGAATCTTGATTGATATACAGGTATATTAGGGATATTAATGTTTTTGTTTCCTTTTGTCTTAAGAGACCTTTTTTCGTACTATTTTTTTTATCTTTTCACTTTTCTGACTTTAATTAATTACATATCACAGAAACGAAAAGAAAAGATATTACAACAGTCTACTTCTTTGGCTGAAAGTGTTGGAGGGGTCCTTAACATAGCAGATAGCTTAATTCAAGAGGTACAGGTCCCTTTTTTTCAAATCCTCAATATTTAGAAATATTGAATGCAATATCATTCTTTGTAAACTCTGCTGCATTTAATTATAGGTTGTTAATCTTGTGGAGGCCCCTCTTCCCATTCTTGGAACATTTGATAATTCCTTTTTGGAGCTCCCAAAAGAAATACTAACCACTGTATGTCAGATTTTATCTCAATGTTAGTGCTATTATTCCTGTTATGGTCTGTACCAGTATGATACTGGACAATGATGAAGATGAATGTGTAATCTAGGTTATGCACAAGCACCAAAAATATTTTCCTCTGACATGCGCATCTAGTGGGAATCTACTGCCATTTTTCATTGCTGTAAGACTTTCCTGATTTTCCTAATTATTAAGTATATGCTTTTAGTATTTTTCCCTATAGTTTCTTACCTCTTATGTTATCCTTTTTAGGTGGCTAACGGGGCTGTTAAGGAAGAAATTGTTCGCAAAGGGAATGAAGCAGTGCTGAGGTCTGACTTAGTACCTTATTGTATTTGTAAAATTTAACTAATTGAATTCATCTGCAATTACATTATAGTAATTGTAATCTAATTCCTTTTTTTTTTCTCCTGCCATTGACAGAGCGCGTTATGAAGATGCGAGATTTTTCTATAAGATGGATACACAAAAGAAGTTCTCTGAATTTCGGCCTCATCTAAATGGAATCCTTTTTCATGTAAGTGGTGATCAAGTCGACCATAGTATGTATGTTACATAACTAGAATTTGATGTGAGCATTAGAGTATCAGATCTTGATACCTTAGCAATCAGGTTGATTCCGATACCTAACTCTATTCTTAAATTGTTTTAATTATTGTTCTGGTTTATAAGTAAGGCTTGATTGTTAAGTTTTCCTCAAATTAATGTGTTTTGAAATGCATTCTATTGATGCAAAACTCAACAGGAGAAGCTGGGAACCATGCTTGACAAAACAATGAGAATTGAGAAAACAGTTCATGGTTTAGCCAAAGCGCTACAAATAGAACAAAACAAAATGCCAATTCTTGAAAAGTCGGCTTCTTATGTAATGTCAGATCTTTCAAGTGCGGTTGTAACAGAATTCACTTCTCTTGCTGGGATCATGGCTCGACATTACGCTTTAAGAGATGGCCTCACAGAAGAGGTGCTCTTCTGTCTCTATTGTATGACAATAGTATTACATATTTCAAAGGTCTTCTGTCGGTTTTTCTCAGCAATTTGGAGCTTTAATTTAGGGCATAGTCTTTATAGTGCATCCTTAAATGAATAATTAGAAGATATACAGGAGACCTTATTCTGCCTTGGTTGTTATGGTTCTGGTAAAAAAGATGGCATGTGTAGACAACGATGTTCTTAGTTGGTACTGAAATGTCTAAAGCTATCTTGGAGACTTGACAAGTCTCTAGTTATAGGTTCAGATCTTGGTTTTTTCTCTGTTCTTTTCTTGTCTTTCAAGAAAATTACTGAGGTAAAAAATGATTTCTCTTTTATTTTTTTTTTGTAAAATAAGTTTGGTTAACTGACTAACATTTACAGGTTGCAGAGGCTTTATTTGAGATTAATCTGCCGAGGTTCTCGGGAGACATTCTTCCCAAGTCTGATGTTGGTATACTTTTGGCTGTTGCTGACAGGTTTAAGTTTCATCCCGTTTCTTTATTTTTGTAGTCATTGGCAATTTCCTGCACATCATGGATTGTGGTCCCAAAACTACCCTCCTTACTTTTTTAAGTCCACATAAGATTTTCAAATGATTACCTATAGCTTGAGCAATCAAATTCGTCTGATTGCATGTTGTTGGGTGGATGCGTGTCCGCAATTCATATTTCCTATGTTTTTGTTGGGGTGCATAAGATATTTCACATCTTGTAAGGCTATTTCCAGTTATGTTATCTTACTAGAATCTTTTTCCTTGCTGATAAAAAATTTGTTCTTTTTAAAATAGACTGGATAGCCTTGTTGGTTTATTTGGAGCTGGGTGTGAACCGAGCTCCACAAGTGATCCATTTGGATTAAGAAGAATCTCCTATGGACTTGTTAGTAATTTTCACATACTCTAATCATTCAAAAAAAATTTAAGGTCTTTTGATATGTTATTTTTATACTTCCCCCGTTTTATCTATCTTTTAGGTCCAGATTCTGGTGGAAAACAATAAAAGATTGGATCTAAGAAATGCTTTACAAATAGTCGCAGATGTGCAACCAATAGAAATTGATGATAGTGTCATAGATAATGTAAGCATGTATCTGCAGAAATCATATTATTTTAATATGGTTCAGGAAAATTACTGAATTCATTATCTTTTCTGTGACCAGGTTCTGCAATTTGTTGCACGGAGGCTAGAACAACTTTTGGTATGTATTGTCTTAGGAACAGATTATATTGATGACAAACTTCTTTGCCAACTACAAAACTGACACAACACTTGTCAAAATAAAAAATGAAAATTTGAAATTGTAAATAGTTTCTCTATGATTTAAATGGCCATGCAGATTTTGTTGCATTTTGAACACTGATTGGAAAATTCACAGTTCAGTTTGATTCCGATTTGATAGATGACTGAACAATTCTTATATTGTTGTGAATTTAAGTGGGTTGCTCTTCAGGTTGAGTGAGGCCAAATTTGATACATGGTCTAAATGAATGATGTACATGTGTGAGCAATTTAAATTTTGGATTCTAATCAACTTTTGATGTCAGTTGATATGGTTGTCGATATATGGTGGTCAATGTATCCCTTCCCTTGTCCTAGATGTTTTAATTTAGGGAATGTGATTCTTAGTTAACTTTGTTGCCGACCAATGTTTTATTTTATTTTTTATATATTTTCAATTAAACTTATTACTGGCTTTAACCTTATTTTTCATCTTATGATAGGTGGACAAGGGCATTACTTCTGAGATTGTCAGATCAGTTCTTCTAGAACGTTCTAATTGTCCTTTTCTTGCATCGCAGTCAGCCACCGAAGTACGTTTTAAATTCATTCAGCGTTACAATTTTATTTAGAACTATTGTTTATGTATATTTTCTCTTTTTATTCAGATGGATGCCTTGTCTAGAAAAGAGAACTTTGCCAAAGTAGTGGAAGCATACTCCAGGCCAACTCGAATCATCCGGGGAAAGGATGTCGGTGCAGATCTTGAGGTACTTACAAAATACTGATCGTACGAGTGAAGTTCTAAATTAGCTTTTAATTATTTTGGAGTGAGGATTTTAGTACACATGCACCTGGCCTGCTCTAAACTGTGAGTCATAGGTCAATGAAGCTTTGTTTGAGAAAAGCGAAGAGAGAGCTTTATGGAGTGCTTATTTGGAAGTAGCTGCTAAAATCCATCCTGGTACTCTCTCTCTCTCTCTCTCTCTCTCAGCACGCTCATTCAGTCACTCTCTTTGTCCCTCCCTCTGCTGATGGTTGACCCTTTTTGTCTGTTTTGTAGGAGTTGATATTGGAACTTTTGTCCAAGAGTCCTTGTTATTGCTAAAACCCCTAGAAGATTTCTTTGAAAATGTATTTGTGATGGCGGTATGCCTCTCTCTCATTTATTCTTTTTAATTTGCAGCTAAATAGGTGATTTATTAAAATTGTAGTTTTTTCACCATCAATTAATGCATTAGTTGTGCGTGTTTTTTATATTTTTCAGGAGGATGAAAAGATCAGAAATAATAGGCTGACACTTCTAAAGAAAATCGCTGGTCTACCAAAAGGCGTAGCCGACCTCTCAGTCTTGCCTGGTTTTTAACTGTTCAGTCTTTATATCATTTTATTAACATTTCTTTATCATAACAGTGTATTCACATATACTGAGCTTGAGAAGCTCCCATTTTAGTAGGGGAGATGCTTAGCAATTCTTGGACTAGATTGCAATAACCTCTTGTCATTTAGCCAGGCAGAGAAGAACATGTAAATGTCATTGGTCTGTATTTTATGTATCAAGGTATTCTTTTTTTTATCCCAACACCCCGAGCAAAAGTTTTCTTCATAGTTTCTGATACTTGTAAAGATATATGCACTAAGCATTGATGTATTAAACGATGAACTTGGCATGGAAAGGTACAAAGAATTGTACACACTGCTTGATTATCTGCTTTTGCTGTGCCTTGCCTAACTTTGGTTTCATGTACATTCCAGAAGATCAATATATCATGCGTCGATTCAAAATAATAAATTAATAAGTAAATAGCCCTCTACTCCATAATAACAGACTATTGAATTGTGCTAATCTAGTCATCGTACTAAAGTTCTGGTTTCATGCTTGGTAAAAAGAAAAAATTATATGTTCCCTGGTAAAAGATGAAATTCACTTTCGGGCCAGGTGAATACTCAATCCCGAAGAAGCTGGTCTACAAGTGGGGCGGGCGCTTTTCCCCCTGGAAAAATATTTTTTTCAATTATATTTTTTAAACTATACTTCAACTATGAAGTTGTGTTTCATTGTATCAAAAAATTGTAAAATATTCTTCTTTAATTTTTGTTCATAAAAAATTATGCAAATATACTAAATTTATAAAATTATGCTCCATACTAAATTTTTGTTCCTCACTGTTCCGCGTCATGTCTCCGCCCGTGCTTCATAAATGAATAGTTGGAAACTATCTATGAGTAATTGAGTATTTTTTTTTTAAAATAGTGGTATTACCACCGATTTCATAGAAATCAAGCATATTTGATATGGTACCTAAAATAGGTATCAAAATCAAATATGAAAAGTCATACATCAAATCACCATCATAAAACATAAAAACATACACGTAGAGATAGTACAGAGCAAAGCTAAATTTGGAAATAAAATGAATACTAAGCAAAAGAACAAGTCTCAAAAAACAATCATATCATAGGAGACTAGTAATCCAATAAATCCTCATCCGACATCTCTTCTCCAGACATAGGATCTGGGGGGTTGCCGGCTCCAGGAGCTTGAGAGGGGTCCCCTTCCGCCTCCAGGAGCTTGAGAGGGGTCCCCTTCCGCCTCCAGGAGCTGATCTGGAAGGTCCTTAACATCACATGGAAGCATTATACTTAATTTTAAGTATGAATTGTTTGAACTAGACTTACACCAAAAAGTAGCTAACGAGATTATCTTAAACCCTAATGATTTAGCTGAGATGGGAGTAGTATTAGCATTAAAAATAACTCGATTTCGTTCTAACCATACATTTCATAAGATAGCTCATCTTAACAATTCTACAAGTAGTCTATCTTTTAAGGAGATAGAAGCATCAAGTAACCATAAATCATTTAAAGAATTACATGTAAAAGGGAATGAATTGTATATTGCAATCCAATTCCATATCAAGCGTATATATGAACAATGTATAAATAAATGGTCAGCACTCTCATGTTGGTCACAAAATGCACAAGTAAGATCTCCTGACCATCCTTTTTTTGCCAAGTTAATCTTAGTAAGAATTTTATCACGTCGGACAAGCCAAAGAAATATTTTGACTTTTAAAGGGATGAGTAATTGAGTATTAAGTATGAACACGCGAAGACAAATTAAAAAGGTTCGCACAGTGGACGAAAACGGAAGTTGTAGCGGTAGAATGGATAAATAAGGTAGAGTGAGTCTATGGTACTATGCATATTACGATTTGTTACTGTGCTACGGCTCTATATTTGAGTTTTCAAATACTAACGGTCGATCCGAACCGTTCATCTTGTTCTCCATATTAATATGTGTTTGGAGACCAAATTTTATATTTTTTGAAATCTTTTTACTATTTTTTTAGATTTATTGAAAATCACTATTTTTGGATGGTCCAGAATTTTTAGATCAAGTGATTTTCTAAATATCTAAAAAAATAGTAAAAAATTTTCAAAAAATGTAAAATTTGGTCTCCAAATACATATTAATATGGAGAACAAGATGAATGGTTTGGATCGACCGTTAGAATTTGAAAACTCGAATATAGAGCCGTAACACGGTAACAACCCGTGTGATATGCATAGTACCATAGACTCACTCAATAAGGTATATTACTTTCGAAACAGGAATAGAACAAAATATGGGGTCTGTCAGTGTAGGGGTGAAAACGGAGGTGTCGATTTTAACAGATCCCTTTTTAATCGGCGCAAAAAAATGGACTATATTATCCTTTCGTCAAAAGAAAACAATGTAATCCAAATCTTATCAAATCTTTTATAGTAATTGTCAGATCAGCTCCGTAGAGCGATGAAAGCCTTTTCAAATTCAGTGCCATTTCAACTTTGAGAGAAACTATCTTTGTAGGATCGCCAACACTTATTAAAAAAAATGTATTCCAAATAAATAAAGTAATAGTATTGTTTAAGTAATAATAATTACATAATGTACTCCAAAAAGCTAGATTGAGAAATAAAAAAAAAATCAATTGTATAATTGTATTTATAAAGACAAAAAATTTGCGTGTACCATTATGAAATAAAAAAATTGTGTTTTTCAATATTCTCCAGATAACTTGGTTTTTTTTTTTTGTGACATTGTCAATTCGTAAATAATTTGAATTATTGTCAATTCCAATAGCCGTTAATAGAAAGTTTTGAAAATTTGGATGTAAAAATAATATTTCATATAAATAGATTGAAACAATAAATATTACCTTTGTTATGTAACCGAGTGTATTTTTTTTTTATAAAGTGATTGAAGTTCCAATCAATTTTGATCAAATTTTGTTTCAGTCAAAGAATAACTAACTTGTTTCAGATAGATAGAAAAATATTGTACTCCTCTTTGGAATCAAAGTCTTTTCGACAATTCATCATCAAGTTCTTTTTTATATGCCACATAAAAAGAAAATGTGTAGTAGCTGGAAATATCACATTTACATAATTTATAAATGTTTGTTGCCTATCTGACGTTATAACCGAAGGTTGAGTCTATTTTGAAAGAACTTTATTAAACATGCTTAGTGTCCATATGAAATCTTCTTCTCGTTCATTCTTTAAAAATGCACAACTAGCATAAATGAGGTGTTAAAGTATGAGACCCCAACAAGAAGTCAAATCTTATACTTATTTATTTTGTAGGTACAATCCATGACGAAAACACTCAAGAAATTCTTAACCAGAATAATTGACATGAGATGTATAAAGAAAAGATGTGTAAGAGCATCACATTCATTTTGTAAAATATCATACTTAAACTCACCTTCTTCTGTTTCTTCAAATAAAGCTTGAATCATTGCTCTACGAATTTTTGTCTTCACATTATACATTGCTGTAGAAACAGCTTTAAGCTTTGGATTCTTTTGGTGTAAAGAAGAGAGAATATGTCTAGGTGGTATTCCAGATCGAGTCATGTGATCAACACTCTCGATATTTGCTTGTGATAGTTGTTGAAGAGAATGATAGTTGGAGATATCGGTTGATACTTCATGGTTGTGCGATAAGTTAGGTATTTCAACTATCCAAACTCTTTCATCTGTCTTTTTACTCTTAATTTAAAAAGGACAATTGATTTGATATGTTCCCGTTGTCTTTTCACTTTCATCAAAAGGCATATCATGTATATCACGATATCGACCACCTCTATCACATTGTATAACCACATATTTTTCTGACTTTAAACTACAAATAGATAATGTGTATCATTTAGCTGATTTAAACACTGTAATACCATTAAATATATCATCACGAGTTTCGTACTTGAAATTGAGTAACTCAAGTTTTTTTTTTCTCATGTTCAAATGTAATTGTCGACTATAATCAAAAGAATATATAAATTAGTTTTTTTTTATTATTTGAATCAATCCAGTACACAATTAATAAAAAAAGCAATAATTTGAAATTGTTTGAAGAAGTAATTAAATAGTCTGCCTTACCTTTGTTGAGATAGAACTTGAAAATTAATTTGATAATCTAATTGTTTCTGGATGAAGTGAAAATAGAGCATGAAAGAAGAAAACAAAAGTTCTGATTCAGCCCGCATTAAAGCAAAGAGATAACAAAAGTTATGTCCAAGTAATAAATGTTGATGGATTCACGAAAATAACTTCTCTAATTAATAATTATTATGAAAGATTTGAAATACTGTTCTTTTATTTTTCAACTGGATCACGATAATTTTTTTATTCAGATTCATAGCATTTTTTTTAGTAACACGCTAAAAAATAGATTATTTTTTTTTACATTCGAGAAAAACCCTGTATGAAAAATATTTCGGAGTCCTTTTAATACATCTATATTATATTTGTATTTGATGTTCATTCTAACATATTCAAATTATTAATTGTTCTTTATATTTTTGAAAATCATTAAAGAAAGTAATTAAAACAACAAAAGTTTATGTTTTTTTTTTTTTTTTGCAAGGCCGCAACGAAAAATGACGGCCCCAGTCTTGGAGAGACACTATTTATTGTTACAGCCTGGATAGTTTTTGAATTCTCCAAAATTAGAGGGTTTTTTTGTTTATTTTTTTAGAAGGGTATTAATAAAAATTTCGGCTGATACTGACACTAAAAATATTGTTATCAACCCAATACAATTTAAAAGATCTAACTAATAGTACCTCCATCAATCTTCCCTAGTTCGATTTATTTTGCTTCTTTAATTAGCAAGTCTATTTGAGAATATTTAAAAGAAGAAACAGGTCGTAAGAAAATACAAATTTGTCCGCATTTGTATATAAGACATAAATGCAAACTTATTTATGTTTCGTTTTAGCTTGTTCTCCCATGAAGTTAGTTATATAAACCTAAATCAACAACTACAGTAGAAATTAAAGATTGTTTTATTAATTTCCTTGAAATTAAATGAAAGAAAATTTTAAACAGAATATTTTGTTATTTGATTATGAAAAAACTTTTGTTTTACAGATGGCTTAATTTGTTTCTTTTAGCTTAATTTAATTAGTGGATTGTCTTGTTCTGGAAAAACTTTTAATATATGCTTAGTGCATTGTTTTGATGTTTGTGTTATACTAAATGCACCGCTAATCGCTTAAAATTAAAAAATATTTGCGATTAAAAATAAATAGATGAGTTTAGAAAAATTTGACACGCGAAATGATAATGGAGTTTAGCAAAACAAAGGCCTACATTTCCGGGGCGTCGTAACCTCTTCTAGGTGCGCTTTTCTATACCCAACGAGAAAGAATTACAACTTGTGAACCAGTGATCCCTTACAATCAACGGGAAGTCACACGGCCAACTCAAGGCGAAAACAAAGTCTCAAAGTTTAAATCCTCAAGAAGAATACTCAAGATCTCACTCTAACTTAATCGAACTTAAGATTAGTGAAGTAGATTTGAGATTGTTTGAGAGATATTGAAGTTTTAAGCTCAATGAACAATGGTGAAACTCAAGCTCAAAAAAAAACGCTTTTGAAAAAATTAGGGTTGGTTAGGTTAAGTGGGGAAGAAATCCCACAGGTCTATTTATAGAGACCTCCAGAATGAGCATTTTGGCTTAAAACATTACCAACGTTTTAGTTTAAAATTTGAATTTATGTTTTTTTTTCTACGAGATTGATCAAAACGTTACCAACGATTTCACTCTGTGAAAACTTGATCAAAAACAAGAATTTTGAAAGTTTGAAATTTAATTAAAACATTACAAAAGTTTTAAAACGTTATGGTAACGTTTTCAATTCTTTTGTATTTGATTAAGCTGTTCCTTAGTGTTTTCTTATAGGTTAAATAGTTATAATATTTTACAAACGTTACCAACATTTGTATTCTGTTGAAACAACATCAAACACACTTTACCAAATTTAAAATATTACAAATTAAATCTTTGATAAATGTATTCATAATTTCTTTAGTTCAAGCAATCTACATTGCAATTCCAATTGATTTGAATCTGCATAATTCTAAAATAAAAGAAATCATAAAATTCAATAATTATATATTTTGCAAATTAGTCAAATAGACAAAAAAAAAATTATTGCTAGAAACAACAGTTTGTAATTATCATATATAATGAATTTGTAAATAAAAAAACGTGTTCATCATGATATAAAAAAGAAGCTTGATATACTTTAAATTTCCAATAAAATAACAGAAAGTAAAAAAGATATACTAATTGCTTCTCATCTAAACTCAAATAGTTATGGAAATATTTGTCCCTATTAAAAAAATTAACTTATCTACTACTTACACGGGATGGTTTATACCATCCATTTTTTTTTCACTTAATTAGCGATGTGAATGTGATATTTTTTAGTTAATTATCGATGTGAGTGTGATTATAATTACAAATTAACTAGACGGTAATATTTAATTTTTTTTTAAAATCGTTATTTTATAGAAATCCAACTCTTTTATCGCTTTATTAGATCTCTGGTAGTATTTACTATTTAGGAAACTAAGAACTAAAATAAATGACTAATTTCATCAAAAAATAACTAAATAAATGACTCGGATTCCAATTTATTTAGGCCGTCAGGTGTGGTCCGAAACCGGACGGCCTGAAACTAAATTCAAATGGTGTGTTAATGCAAAGGAAGTAGACTCCGGATTCCATTCTTTTTTTTTAGAAAAAGAAATATGTGACACGTGGTGATGTGATACGATAAATACGTTATGATTTATTTATGTAATGTAACGTGGCGTGATTAATTTTTTTTTTTACATGATACAACATGACGTGATCAAAATAGTGAGAGACAGTCAGGTCATGTGTAGTCACGCCATAATGTGATATGACGTAAATCAGTCGTGTCAAACTCTTTTTTACATCGTTGAAAGTTTAGAAAAAAAATATAAAAAATATGAATAATTCAAAATTAAGTAAATAATATTGCAAAAAATATTTTTAAAAAAAATCCATTAAACATCTAACATTACATTAAAAATTCAAATTATAAATATTCATTAAACTAAAGCAAGAAAATAAAAATTAGTACTATGAGAAATAATACAGTACTATGAACACTCAAAAAATATGAATATTTATTTAAAAATATGAATATTTATTTAAAAATATGAGTACTAATACCATTGAACACTCAAAAAATATGAATATTTATTTAAAAAAAATGAATTATTTATATTTCATGACGTAATGTGACGTACTAATTTGTATAATGTGACATGATGCCTAATTTTCACTTCAATACAGTCATGTCACGTCGCACGTTAATCACATCACTTAAATTTAACGACGTGACGTGCCTTTTCCGTGGCGTGACAGATCAGTACTAATTTCCTTGTCTCTTTCTTTCCACCTTGCGTTTTCCCGCCTCTTCGAATCCCCAATAAATTCTCAAATCTAACCCTACAAAACTACAAACCCATTTACATTTCCTCCTCCGATTTTACCTGTCCAAACAAGAAAGGTGCGAACAAAAAGAATACCCAGCTGCATTGGCTTCTCTTTGTTACCTTTTTTTTGTTAGGAGGTTGATCGGGCATTTTCATCTGGAAGCCAATTCGTCTACCGTGGTGTTGCGACTTGCGAGAGCGTCCTAGCATAGAGAGGTCTGCGAAAGACGACTAAATTGAGGTTTTTAAGGTCTGATTTCGCCTTATCTTCTTAATTAATATTTGGGGTATTTTCTAAGTCAGTTTCGGACTTCTAATTATATCACCTTGGGCTATTTTTTTTTGTTTTTTTAGTGTCTCGAAGTAGAAGTATTAGTATTGATTCAGCCAATATCTTCATTCAATCATTATTGTAGGAAAACTTTTAGTGCGATTTCTAAGAGTTGTTCTGGATTCTAGGAATTCAACTGAAAGAATGGTGCTTTTCTCCATTAAAAACTGATCTTACCTTCTTCCCTCTATTATCTGATTTTTTTTTTTTTGTACTTTTATGGTGTTTTCTCACACAAGAATTTTGCAACTACATCCTCAGAACCTTTTTTCTGGGGATGATTTATCCATAAATAGCCAAATTTTTGGCAAAGTCTCACTTCGGTGGATGTACAAGGATGGTCCCACAATCCTAGAGAAAGGCGTCGCTTTGCTCTGTCAAAGGCCAAAGCTATAAAATGATAAGACTCAAGAGTTCATGTTCCTTTCTAATGATAGGACTCAAGTATCAGCCTGAAGTGCTATATGATGACATAGTGCATTAATTACCATCTAGGCTTGTAAACACCTTGATTTTTTTTTTTTTATTGTTGCTATGGAAATCACTGTTTGCATGTATACATATGAGCACAAATTTAGTTAAACCTCATAAATAATCCCAAAAAGAAGCTGAACAAGAGGGCTAATTAATAGGTTTAAGTTTTGCTTGGAAAGTTTAACGAAGTTTGTTGGGATTTATGTATGTTTATCGTTTATTGTATTATAATAGTTTTGGGGGGTTTATTGGTAAATAGGCCATTATGAAATAGTCTAGGGGTTATTTGTAATAGTGCTTTGTAAGGCTCTATATAAGTCCAATTCATTAATCAATAAAGTAACTTTTGGCTGAAATCTTCATGGTATCAAAGCCTTAAAAAAAACTTAAACCTAACTCTAGCTGCTACAGTAATCGAGTCGTTACAGTACTGTCTCGCTCCTATCTTCTCTTCTTCTAGAGTTGGTCGGCCACCAAAGGTAATCTCTTTGTGTTGATTGGCCGGCGTGGGGGGCCTCTACCCCACGATACTCGAGAAGCGGGTTTGGATCGAGGTTTGATTGGGTTTTTTAAACTCAAATCTTGATGAGATAGATCAAGATCGGGTCAAGAAGAAGAAGAAGAGGGGGAGATAAGGAGATGAGGTGGATCCAGGTCTTGAGGGAGCACGATCGGGTCTTTACGAGAGATACGAGTGATCGGATCAAGAAAGGAAAGGAATCGCGTGTGATCTGTCTCGACCAATACCTTGGCACCTCATGATGATGTCATTGCTGAGATGATGCAGGAGGAGAGTCGCATGAGGATGCATGCTGAGCCAAGTGGACCTCCAGGTGCGCGATCAGCTTTGGCTGCTTCGAGATCAGGTATGACAGGTGCCCAGGGGGAGACTCGCAGGTGTTACAACTGCGGGGAAACAGATCATCTGATCAAGGTTTGCCCTAAGTCACCAAATGAGAGATGCAGGTGGTAGGGGGCAGTCTGGGAACTGTGAACTCGGCCGTGAGGGCCGAAGAAGTGGAACAGGAGGCAACCGGGCAAATCTGATGGTTGTAAAGGAAGAGAAAGAAGCTATTGTGGGATTATCTGAGGAGGATCTGATCATGGAGATAGTCAGGAGGAGGCAGAAAGGAGCAAGTAAGGGGAAGAGTATGGTCGCTGACACACTTACTCTTGCCTCTAAATTCACTACTAGATCACTAGATTGGATAGTAGACTTCAGACAGCCGATGGTACTGTCCAGTCCGTGGTTGGTAAGGGTACTGTGAGATGTACCGATTCAGTGACTCTGACCAATGTGTTGCATGTTCCTTCATTTCTCGTAAACTTGGTGTCCATTAGTGTTATTATTCGTGAGCAGAAATGCATTGTAACCTTTGATATTCCGAAGATGGTCTTTCAGGAGAAGGGGACAGGTCGAATACTTGGAACTGGTACATGGCGTGATGGGTTATGGTACATGGATAGAAAAGGTATGGACACAGCACTGGCATCTATGGTCGATAGAGTGGAGGCAGGAGGATCTGGAGTGAGTGTGGAGGATGAGTTGCTTTTTATTCATCAGCGGATGGGACACTCTTCCTTCAGCCTATTGGAACGTTTATTTCCATCAAAGTATGAGAAAGCTGACAAACAGAAACTTGTGTGTGATGGATGTGAGTTTGGAAAGTATGCAAGGAGTTCGTATGTAAGCTCAGGAAGTAGGAGTTCTCATGCCTTTGATCTGGTACACTCGGATGTATGAGGGTCTTGCTCAACAACTTCGATGAATGGGTATAGATTTTTTGTGACTTTCATTGATTGTTATTCTCATGTCACATGGTTGTACTTGATGAAGAACAAGAATGATGTACTTGCTTGCTTCAATGATTTTCATAAGGCGGTTCAGACTCAGTTTGGTGCTGTGGTGAAGGCACTGAGATCTGATAACGGAATCGAATATACAAACAAGGCATTCAATGAGTATTTGTCAGTTTATGGGATACATCATCAGACCACGTGCCCTTACACACCAGCACAAAATGGAGTGGCAGAGAGGAAGAATAGACACTTGTTGGAGGTAGCCCGGTGCATGATGATCTCAATGAATGTTCCGAAACATTTGTGGAGACAAGTAGTAATGATAGCCGCACAATTGATCAATAGAATGCTATCTAGAGTGTTATACTGGCAGACTCCGTGTGTGATGTTGAAAAGAGATAATGGGGGTATTCTTTCTCCAAAGATATTTGGCTGTGTGTGCTTTGTGAAAGACAACAGACCAATAGTAGGAAAGTTGGATCCCAGAGCGGTTAAATGCATCTTTATGGGTTATTCTGGTACTCAAAAGAGTTATGTGTGCTGGAGTCCAGTAGAGAGGATATTGTTTGTGAGTATGGATGTTACATTTCGTGAGCTCGAACCTTACTGCTCCTCAGAAACTACATCACCCTTTGGAGACTCGCTCGATACAGGAGGTATGACGCGAGAGGGGGAGAGTAGTAGTGATGGTGAGAGGAGGATGGTGAGTGTGAGTGGTATTCCTTGCCCACTGATGGATTCGACTAGGATTGAGCCGAAAAATGAGGATTCGGTTAGGATTGAGCCGGAAAAGGAGGATTCGGCCAGGGTTGAGCTGCAAAAGGAGGATTCGGCTGTGGATGAGCCGGAAGTTGAGAGAAATAGGCCCGAAGGTGGTAGAACTCAGGCTCAAGGGGAGTCGAGATATCGTGAGGTGTATGTGAGAAGAAATAAACAGAGTGAGGGAGCCGTGCCTACAGTGCCACCTGTGCCAAGTCCCTTGTCCCTGTCTAATCTGACTCCTGAGACACACCATCCATCTCAGACTCAGAATACACAGGTGCTATGATTCCTCTTTTTACTCCTCCCACTCCTCTTTCAGTAAGGACTCGCGAGAATGCAGGCATTCCTCCTGACTGATATGGTTTTTCGCATGAGATTGCTCAATTTGTCTCTTATTCACACATATCACCAGTATATAGAGCATTCATTGTATCATTAGACACTGTCTCTATCCCTAAATGTTGGCAGGTTGCTAAAGGAGATTTGAAGTGGAAAGCAATCATGCTAGAAGAGCTCAGTGCCATTTGCAAGAACAAAATCTTGGAACTTGTGTCACTACCACCAGGCAAGAAGGCTGTTGGATGCAAGTGGGTCTTCACAGTAAAGCAGAATTCAGAGGGTCTGGTTGAGCGCTACAAGGCTCGGCTGGTAGCGAAGGGGTACAGTCAGACCTATGGCATTAACTATGATGAGACTTTTGCACCCGCGGCGAAGATGAGCACAATGAGGACACTAGTTTCCATGACAATGAATGAGGGATGGCAGTTACACCAACTCGATGTGAAGAATACATTTCTTCATGGTGATTTGTTGGAGGAGGTGTACATAGAGGTTCCACCAGGGTTTGGCACAAACCAGACAGTGGGTAAAGTGTGCAGGCTCAAGAAGTCGCTCTATGAGTTGAAGCAATCTCCTCGGGCCTGATTTGATAGGTTTAGGAAGGCTATGGTAGGCATGGGCTATCAGCAAATCAATGCTGACCACACGGTGTTTTCTCGACAACATGATGGTCACATTACTATGCTGGCTATGTATGTTGATGATATGATCATTACCGGGGATGATGAGGGGGAAATTGCACAGTTGAAAGCAAAATTGGAAAATGAATTCGAGGTGAAGGATTTGAGACAGCTTAGGTACTTCCTTGGGATTGAGGTGGCTCGCGAAGTAGAGGGGATTGTTCTATCCCAAAGGAAGTATGTCCTAGACTTGCTTACAGAGACAATCATCTTGGGGTACAAGCATGCAGTTTCTCTAATTTATGTGAAGGCCAAGATAAGTGCAGAGGCAGGAGAACAGGTTGATCGTGAGAGATACCAGAGACTGGTAGGCAGATTGATCTATTTGACACATACTCGTTCCGATATCTCATTTGCAGTGAGCGTAGTGAGCCGCTACATGCATGACCCTAGGAAGGGCCATATGGACGCAGTGTATCACATTCTGAGGTACCTGAAGAGTGCACCGGGGAAGGGCTTGATTTTCAGGCAGAATAGGCACATGAACATTGAGGGCTATTGTGACTCTGACTGGGCCAGTTGCCAAGATGACAGGAGGTCCACAGCTGGTTATTGCATGTTCGTAGGGGGCAACTTGGTTTCTTGGAAGAGCAAGAAGCAGCCAGTTGTTGCGAGATCGATAGCAAAAGCCGAGTACAGGGCTATGGTATTGGGAGTTGCGGAGATGGTGTGGCTGAAGAGGTTGTTGGAAGAGCTCAAGGTGAATCATGGAGCTAAAATGAAATTGTGGTGTGATAGCAAGTCAGCGATCAGCATTGTCAACAATCCTATGCAGCATGACAGAACTAAGCATGTGGAGATCGATAGGTTCTTTATAAAGGAAAAACTAGAAAGTGAACTATTGGAGCTGAGTCATGTAGTTACTGGAGATCAAGTAACTGATTGCCTCACCAAAGGACTTAGTTTAATAAATCTAAATAGGTTTTGTGACAAGATGGGCTTGATGGATATCTTTTGCCCATCTTGAGAGGGAGTGTTGAGATTTATGTATGTTTATCGTTTATTGTATTAAAATAGTTTTGGGGGGTCTATCGGTAAATAGGTCATTATGAAATAGTCTAGGGGTTATTTGTAATAGTGCTTTGTAAGGCTCTATATAAGCCTAATTCATTAATTAATAAAGTAACTTTTGGCTGAAATCTTCAAAGTTTATATTTTTTATTTGTTTATAGATGGAGAAGAGAAAGTTAATTAAAGGAAAGGATTCTTTAATGTGTCACCAGTGCCAAAGAAACGACAAAGGAAGAGTGGTGCACTGCACTGTTTGTAAAACTAAACGATTCTGTGTCCCTTGCATGACGCGCTGGTATTTCATCATTGCAAATTTGTAGTTCATCAATTCAATTTTACATAAGTTTTTGTTTAACATTACAGATGTCTTGTTATGCTAAAGTGCCAAAGGGGAATTTCAATACCAATTTTAACTGAATATTTTGACCAGGTACCACCTCTTGTCAGAACAAGAAATTGCTGAGAAGTGCCCGGTTTGTCGCGGAAATTGTAACTGCAAAGGTTGCCTTAGAAAAATAAATCTGGTACTGTAAAGATTCTTCCTTCTTGCTAGTACTTAGTTGAAATGTAGATCCTGTTGTCCTATTAGTTTTAATCGTTTTTCCCTTTGTCCTTCTCATTTCAGAATTGCGAGAAGAAAGGAACTCCTGAGACAAAGTTATCAAGAGAAGATGAAGTTACGTATGCAAGGCGGATTGTGAAATATTTATACCCTTGGTTAAAGGAATTTCATGATGAGCAAATTGGAGAGAAAGAAATTGAGGCCAGAATCAAAGGTAGTTAAACCTTTTGCCTTTGCATTTGTAATGCTATGTGGTAATATTTATACTTCTTGCTATGTTTTTTCTCATCCACTTTTACTCTGCCAACTTTGAAGGTCTTGACGCAAAAGAGCTTGAGCTACCACTAGCTAAATGTGATATGGATGAGCGGATGTACTGGTATGATCTTCTTTCCTGATTTGTGTTTCTTTTTGCAAATTCATGTGTGTTCTAACACTTATTAAATGTTTCTTGTGTAGTAATAGATGCCAAACCTCCATTGTTGATTTTCACCGGACCTGTCATAACTGTGCTTATGATCTCTGTCTAGCCTGCTGTCGAGAGTTGCGGGAAAATCATCGACCCACAGCTGATGAAGCTGTGTCCCGTTGCCAAGAGGCTGTGCTGCATAGTGATGTAATGCCAGGTGCTAAAGTGGAAGTGCAGAATGGCCTAGAGACAGCAACCAATGGCAAATTAGCATTGCCAGGTGAAGTGCCTGTGCTAGGTGGTGAAGAAGCAATTCTAAATGATAAAGTGGCATGTCTGTTTGGCAAAGAGGCATTGCCGGTAGGTGAAGCGGCAGTTTGTGGTGGTGCAGAGGTGCCAGGTGGGAAAGAGGTGTTGTCTTCTATAAGACTTCATGCGTGGACCCCACGAGCCAATGGTCAAATACCATGTCCACCAGAGAAACTTGGTGGTTGTGGTAGCTCAATTTTAGAATTGAAATCAGTTGTTGGAGAAAAAATTGTCTCTCAGTTGTTTCAAAAGATCACTGAAATGGCCAGTGCAAACCCAAACTTTGAAGAAAATGGGTTTATTAGTAAATGTGACTGCTCAACAAAACATGGGAAACTTAATTCTAGGAAAGCTGCTAACAGAAAGGATACAGAGGATAATTATGTGTATTGTCCTCTGGGAAGGGAGGGAGAGGGGGAATTGGGTCATTTCCAGAAGCACTGGATGAAGGGTGAACCCGTAATTGTACGGGACGTCCTTGAGCTGACATCAGGTCTGAGTTGGGAGCCAATGGTGATGTGGCGTGCCCTAAGAGACACTAAGATTAAGGATCAAGTGGGGAGACTGGCTGTAATGGCCCTTGACTTTCGGGACTTGAGTTTTGTATGTATCAGTGTTACTTTGAAATACCTTCAACAGTCAAGTTCAGTACACAGCCATTATGTACTGACTGGTGTGAAACAATGCCAGTACATTCTGGAACTTAATCGGACTCTATATAATAAGTTCATCCTTAAAATTTGTAAAATGCTCCTTGCTGTAGGCTTCTTGACAGTTTGTTTTCCTGGCATTTAGAGTCAATGCAAATTGGTAAAATGCAAGAACTTTTATAGGACGCAAAGTTAGACACATGATAACAGTGTTTCCTTTTGTATTTGACTTGTTTGTTAAGCCTTTGTACAATATATCCACAATGAGAATGACATTACAACACTCCTGATTTTGTAATCTTTTATCTTGCAATTAGTCATTTTTTTAAATTATATCTATAAATAGTTTTCTTCCTAATTTTGGCAGATAGAGGTAAATATACACCAGTTCTTTACTGGCTATGAAAAGGGGCTTTCCCATGAGGACGGTTGGCCCCAGCTGCTAAAGTTAAAAGACTGGCCGCCTGAAAGCTCATTTGATGAGAGGTTGCCGCGTCATGGAGTCGAATTTGTTGCTGCACTGCCTTTCAAAGAGTACACTGATCCCAGATGTGGACCCCTCAATCTGGCTGTGAAGCTGCCAGCAAAAATGCTAAAGCCTGACTTGGGCCCAAAGACTTACATTGCATATGGAATTAGAGAGGAGCTGGTGGAGGGTGATTCTGTAACTAAACTTCACTGCAACATGTCCGATGCGGTAACTTTGGATTGTTTTGCCCTTGTTTTTATTATGGCCATGATTAACTTATGTCCGTGTTTAGCTCCCTTGGGGTGAAGATTGAAATTTGCTTGTTTGAATTAGACCATAATGGCTTTCCTGGTGTGTTCACAAGGTGCCTCCAAACATACCAATCCCTGCAGTTCAGCAGATCATGTTACCTGGGGGCTGGGGCACATTGGTATCAAAATTGTTTTTCCACTTCGAGTTCCAAATAATAGATAATGTTTGTACATCTAAATTTTGTATGTAGGTAAATTCTAAAACAACTAGTATCTCTTGTTTTACCAGGTGAACATTTTGACACATACTTCTGGAGTAAAGCTCACTGATGACCAGCGCAAGGCCATAGAAAGAAAACATAGAAAATCTAAAGTTGTGGACAAGGAGAGAAATAAAAATATAGAATCTGATGATTCAGAAATTGATGACTATGGGGGTGCTCTGTGGGATATTTGGCGAAGGGAAGATGTACCTAAATTGAAGGAATATCTCATGAAATAT
Source organism: Carex rostrata (assembly GCF_964058835.1). Classification (NCBI taxonomy): domain Eukaryota; kingdom Viridiplantae; phylum Streptophyta; class Magnoliopsida; order Poales; family Cyperaceae; genus Carex; species Carex rostrata. Next base: position 8,593,673 of record NC_135924.1, read on the forward strand.
TCAAGGGAATTTACACATTATGAGAACAAGCCCGTGGAAAAGGTTGGCGCTCTTTTTTATACTGATTCTTAAAATTATCAGGATGGCCCTCCTTTGGATGAGTGATATGAGATTTTGTGGCACTATTGATAGGTTGACCACCCTATCCATGACCAATCTTTCTATTTGACTATGGATCATAAAAGGAGGCTGAAGGAGGAATCTGGTAGGTTAAAATTTCTTATTTTTGGCTCCCCTATTTGCTATTGGAAACTTTTGCATTGTTACTCTTGTGAGATACAAATCAAATAGCTTTTAGATGTGTTTTCATTTAAAAAAAATTGTATTCTTTCATTTTGCTCGTAGGTATTGAGGCATGGACATTTGAGCAAAAGCTTGGTGAGGCAGTGTTTATCCCAGCTGGCTGCCCTCGTCAAGTTAGAAACCTGAAGGTACTAAACCAAACTTTATATGTTCTGGTCTGATAGAATACTGATGTTAGTTTGTTACTTTTTATATGTTTTTGTTATGTATTGAACAGTCATGTATAAAGGTGGCACTCAGTTTTGTATCGCCTGAGAACTTTGGCCAATGTATTGAACTCTCCAATGAGTTTCGTCTCCTTCCTGAAGACCACATAACAAAGGAAGATAAACTTGAGGTTTGTTATAACTCTCATGCACTGAACTGCACACGCGGACAAAAAGTTTGTTACTCTAGGGTTTAATGTGCAACAGGTCAAGAAAATGGCAATTTATGCTCTGAAGAATGCCATTGATGACATCGAAGGTAAAAACAAGAAGAAAGCCACTGATGATGCTGCAGGTACAAGGCGTAAGGTTCAAAAAAAGATCATGTGCGGACGGTGAGCTAAAAATTGTCTCGTCTTACATGATTATTTTTCCACTATATGTACTGTAGCTAGGTTTTTGATGATTCATCTTGTAATTCTTTTGAAGGCTGTGTGTCTCATAAATTTGTTTGACTAACAAACAAGTACACTGTTATGTTTTGTTACAGACCTAAGAAAGTTAAACAAGATATAGAATCTGAAAGCATAGAAAGAACATCAGAAATAGAAAATCCAGCAAACAAGGTTAAGAAGGATATCAATGGTGGAGGACCCAAGGAAGCTGGTATGAAAAGGAAGCATGGAAGGTGAGCTCTCTGAACTGGTATGGTATTTGACCAGACTGTGCTTTGGGAAGGGGGTTGTTAATATGCTAGATGGCCTGAAATCTCAGAAATGAACACTAAGCCAGGAAGGGATCAAGATACCCTTATTTATACAGCTCTTTACTTCAGAATATGCATCAACTAAGGATAAACCAATTTTGTTGAAACATTAAATGCAATGTACTTAGAATAACATGGGAGTTTGATTGATTGATTGACTGGACCAAATTGTGTTACTTTTTTCAATATAGTAATGCCAATTAGACGCAAACTAACCCATTATGGTCTGAGTTTGCTGTTAATAAGGTAATGTTTCACTGTGGTGTCAGATTGATGTGTTCTTGCCTTCATTTGTTGTTCAAGTTATGAATGCACTTTTATTTAACAGACCTGAGAAAGGGAACAAAGATGTTGATGCTGAAATTGAACAAAAATTAATAGAAGAGCCTGTGAAAAAGAAGCGTGGCAGGTGGTATTTGTTTTCTCCTGCTTCATCCATTAACAATAAGTCAATAAATGATAAGGCATTTCGCCCCCTAACCTTAGAAAAAAAATGATAAGCACACAGCAAAGTGTTTCTCCATATCTATGCGTCTCTATATATATGCTTAAATTTCTACAACTCTTAAATTTGTATAGGCCACCAAAGATGAAGATGATAAAAAACTTGAGTTTCGCCACTCATTGTTCCACGGTGGATTAAACGAGCTTTGCTCTCTCTAAGAATGCACATCCAGTACGCATCTGCCACAATTTTAGTCTAATATATACCAAGTGTCAAAGAATTATGTACAGTATGCTATTGCTAGTTGATATCCCTGTCGCTGTATGGAATATGTTTTTTTGCTAGTATGATTTTGTCCTATCGATTAGAAGTGAATTTGTTTACAATATTTGATTTTTGACTGAATATTAAGACGTTTTTTTCTTTCTTTTTGTCGAATATACTTGCCCAAGATGTTAACAGTTATTAGTAACTGGAGCCAACAAACATTTTTGAGATACGTGAATAATGTATTTTTTTTTAAATCTCGTGATGCCTTAGGACTGGCAAAAAAAAAAATCGTGGCTCGTGCCCCGCTTGGTATTAGCTCGTGACTTGATCGGTAACAACTCATTCTTAGTGGACCGAGTTAATATAAAATTATCTCGCTTGTCACATACTTGAGTAAGAATTAATGAGTTTGAGTTTGGTCTGACTCGACACAAGCCAACTCAGTCAGTGGCGGAACCAAGAATGAAAACTAGGGGGGGCCTAACTAGTTTCTCTCACTCTCAGAATATCAATTTTAGTTTCATGTTGCACTATTAAATAATTTAAAAAAATTCAACAATTATCGATTGTCATAATTTTTTACTTTTAAAATAAAATATTTAACAAAAATAAATATTAAATTAAGTAACAAAGCACCTATTTGATAAATCGTTTCGCATATCTTGAAGTCAAAACAAAACATCAAAACAATCTACATAGAAAAAATTAAAGAAACAATCTTATAATGAATTCATATCTCACAATCATAATGATTTTAAATTTTCAATTAGAAAACGTACCACTAATTACTAATTATTTGAGAAAGTTGAATGAAATTGAGAAAATGAGTAAGGAGTGAAATTCAAGAATTCAAGCAATAATTTACCAAACCATTTCAATTCTACATGAATTATGCAAACATTAATTCAATTAATTAATTACAACTAGAAATTGAGATCTTACAAAAAAAAAAAAACGAAAGAAGAGGAGAAGGGGCTGCTGCGGTGCTGCCTACTGGTTCGCGACTTCGTGTGTTGAGTCGAAGGAATGAGGCACTTCTTTCTCAAGTGAAGAAGCGAACTTTCAGCTTTATTGTAGGTAGTGGTTTGCAACTCGCGGGTACGGGTACCCCGGGTATACCCGTCTCGAGTACGGGTACGTCTCGGGTACGGGTGTACTCGGGTACAAGGGTATTCGGGTACGGGTATGGCGGGTATAATTTTCAAAACTCATACCCTACCCGTCCTATACCCTTACCCGTGTACCCTTGACGGGTAAGGCGGGTACGGGTACGGGTAGGGCGGGTACGGGTTTTTTTTTTTTTTTTTTTTTTTGCTTTTTTTTTCTGGTTTTTTTGTTTTTGTTTTTTTTTTGGTTTTTTTCTGGTTTTTTTTGTTGGTTTGGGGGGGAAAAATCAGATTTTTTGAATTTTGAAATGGGATGAACAGTGGTCGGGTACGGGTACTCGGGTAGTCGGGTACGGGTAAACTCGGGTAGGGTATGGTCGGGTATTGGTCCAAAATAACGGGTCCGGTCCGGTTTTTGCCCGTACCCGTGTACCCGACCCATACCCGAGCTCGGGCACGGGTACCCCGGGCGGCGGGTACGGGCGGGTACGGGCGGGTACGGGCGGGTATACCCGACTGGGGTAAAATCAATCCACTAATTGTAGGCTCCCACCAGCTCAACCAAATGAAGAAACCTAATAGGCAAATAGCGAATGAGGGTTTTTTTTTTTGTTTTGCTCTCTGACCCCAGTGGAAACAACCAAATGAAATGAAGCCTTTTTTTTGTTTTACTCCTTTGTCCCAGCGGCTCAACAAAAGGAAAATATTTTTTTAGTCAAGTATTTCTTTAATTAGCCAAGATGGCAAGATGCGAACTGCAGAGATGCAGCAGCGAAAATTTTTATCTCCAACGCAACGGGCTGAGGGTGCCAAGGGCCCATAAATAATTTAGGGGGTGCCAAGGGCTCATAAGCAAACAAAATTTCTGTATATTTTCTGGGCCAAGGGGGGGCCAAGGGGGGGCCAGGGCCCAGGCCCTGGTTCCGCCCCTGAACTCAGTCATTAACGAGCTATTTAATACACATGGTTTAATAGTTTAATCGGATATGTTCGATTCATGTTGGAGATATTATGCTATGAATGTTATAGTTAGTGTTATGGTAATTGCACTTTGGACTGTACTCAAGTTGATTGGTAATTTTGTATGAAATATATGTGAATTAATTATAAGCAATTAAGTTAATTTGTATGAATTTGTTGAATTTGATATGAATGAATTTATTCTGTGAGTTATGTTTGTATCAATTTAGAGATTTGATATTTTTGTATGCATGAATTTAGCTGCAAATGTAACTTATGATAGTTGATTTACTTAATTGCACTTGAATTAAGAATATTTCTCAAACAAGTTATGAGTCAGTCTTGAGTAGCAGTTTTAGCTTGGGACCTAAAATCTAAACTCGCTTATTCAACTTAATCCACAAATAAGCTGATTACGAGTGAGACCTAGCTCGCTCTTTAGCAGCTTGTTGCTGATGCCCTCTCTTAAGATTTTCGCCAGAAATTACAAATGCCAGATTAGCATCAGCAAGCGTCGGAGCAGTTCTCTTACCCTGCCAATTAAAATCTTCAGTGCACGTAAATTGTTTAATAATGCCAATTAGTTCTAACTTCTAACATAGTTCAGCGGGATAAGTGCTCCAATTTTATCCTATTACCAATAATCTGCTCCCATGAATTCTGTACACTTCAAAAATAAAAAATTGCATTCCCTATAGAATTAAGTACTGCCAACTACTAATGACATTCTTTTATCCCGAAATTTTTTTATATACCATAATAATAATAAAAAAACCAAACACCCCGTTTCACCAGAATTCCATCTTTACCCATTTATTGACTAAGGCCATGTTTGGTTGTGGAGTAAGAGGTGGAGTAAACCCCTTACTCCACGCTTAAGGAGCCAAACGAGAAGTAACATAGGCGGTTTAAGATGGAGTAAGATTTGAGCTAAACCGGAGTAACTTACACCATCTAGAGAGGTGGTTTAGCTTACTCCACCAAACATGATTAACTTACTCCGGTTTAGGTTGGAGTAAGAAATTTAATCCAGTTTAACTTTACTCCACAACCAAACATGACCTAAATGACAAAAAAGATCATTTTCTGTCAAAAAAAATACAGACCACGCTGCAAAATCCAAAACTTCAATACATAATTCTTGATATATATCTCTTTGAATTTTAAAAAATATAATAATAATTATCTTGTAAAGGACATATATTGAAAAATCATAGATAATTTCAATGATCTTTGAATAATAAATGAAACCGCAATCCATTAAAAAAATAAGTAAATGTACACAATAAATAGTAAATGCATTGTAAAATTATTATATAGGTAATTATTGAATAATTTCTTAGACTTCTGAAAAAAAAAACTAATACCAGTTGTTGTATGTCTACCGTTGATAGAAAACTTAAACTGAATTTTTTGGGCACTAAAAGACGTTTTTTTGCAATTCTGATTTCATCGGGTGCCCAGGAGGGCAAGGTCCCGACTGTATCCGACTTTCCTAACCAAAGTTATGGTTGTTTAAAGTTAAAAAAAAAAGATGCTTCCGTGCAAAAACACCGATAACAAACCGATGCTTTATGCCCGGCTTAATGACAGCATAAGTGCATCGGTGTTTTGGTTTATTTATTTTTTTTGGAACATGGTATAAATAAAAAATTTGGCCCTTTTCTCTGTTTATCCGATTCGTATCATATATGAAAAGACGGATAAGAGTAAAAAATTTATTTCGTTAGCTTATCGGGTACGGTTACGAGTACGAGTAACGATTTTTGTCATTATCTTACCCGTTATCCTATAAAATAATTTTTAAAAATAAAATTATACATATAGATATATATATTTGTATAAAGATAATACATGATATAATAAAACTTTGTATTTTATTAAATTTTCATAATACAAATTAGTTGTATTCATTATTATTATTATTATATATATATATATATAGAGAGAGAGAGAGAGATGGGCTACGGTGAGTTGCGAAGTAAAGCGACTATTTTACTTCACGCTCATATTTTGTGATTTTTAAGTTCAAAACGTTGATCCGAACCGTTCATCTTGTTCTCCATATTGAAATGTGCCTGGAGACCAAATTTTACATTTTTTGAAATTTGTTTACTATTTATTAAGCAATTTTGAAAGTCGTTGATCTGATGATCCAGAAAATTTTACTGTTTTTACTGTTTACAGCAAAACAGCAATTTTAAAAAATGCTTAATAAATAGTAAAGAAATTCCAAAAAATGTAAAATTTGGTCTCCAAGCACATTTCAATATGGATTAAACATCTAACGGTTCGGATCGGTCGTTTGGACTTTCAAAATAAAAATACGGCGTGAAGTAGAAACACGTTTTACTTCGCAACTCACCGTAGCCCACCTCATATATATATATATATATATATATATATATATATATATTTAAATATATTTTATCGAAATCACAAATTGAGATATGAATGGCAATTTTTTATTCGTTTATCTATTTTTATTATATTAAAAAAAACAGAGTAATTTTTTTTTCATAATCTTGACGGTTACTATTGTAGAATTCACATCCTCTCCAATACCTAATAAGGGAATCTTTTACAATTACTAGATCTGAACCGTTCTTTTTAACTTGGCACGAATCTCAAAGTTTAAAAATACTGCCCCCTATTGCGAGCCGAATCTCAAACTGATTGAGATTGCAATGCCGGAGAGGATACAGATTCACTGTGGTACCCGTTGACACCCGTACTACCAAGGCAACACGAAACACACATGATTCCGTAATTTATATTATGAAATGCACGACAATAATTTATTGATTCCGTGATTCGAAGATACGTTTATTTTCAAAGCGGTCGGATTGAATTGTTATGATTCATACAGTGATACAGGATTAGTTGCGCATCAACCCGTGTAGGATCCTGTCCTCTCTGTTGTTACGCAATCTAAACAAAGCGACTCGTGCCATCATGAACTTTTATAGCTAGAAGCATGATTCTGAAGTGCCTATTCTCTTTTTTAAGTTAAGAATGTACTATCATATGAATTCGCATCGTCTCATATATATCAAACTTTGCGTGACTTTATGGAAAATTCTAACCGTTTAAATACATTCTGCAAGAATCTCAAAGCACAAATAATACAGGCCCCCGCGCTATCACCGAATAGGCACCAGACATGTCGGTGACGCAAAAGATGAGATATCTCAGAGGATACGCACTCCTATCATATAAGATCATGTCTTGTGAATTCACATCCTCTTCATTACCTGAAAAGATTTTTTTTTACAATTAGTGGATCCGGACCATTCTTTCAAATTTGGCACAAATTTCAAAGCTCAGTAACACTGCCCCTCTACACTAGTCCGAATCTCAAACCAGCTGAGATTTAATCTCAACCGTAAAGTGAGGTGAATCGTCTACATTACCTGAATCGTAAAGTTTAGGTCTCAGTTAAGCCGTCAAACGTAATTTAATTGAGCTGGACTAAAATGACATAAACCAATGTTTATACCGGCCTAAAATATTTGGTTGTGTATTAAATTGCTTACTTCAAGTTAAGATAGATTAAATTAATCAAGTTTAGTTGTAACCTGGTGAAGTTAATTTTGGTGAACAGGTTAATGAAGAGAGAAAATTATATGTTGGATGTTACTCTAACCGCGAAACTCACACGTGCAGTAAACTAGTCTATCTAAAGAGGTAGAGTAACTTACTTCATCTTTATCCTTCAAATTTACTTCTCGTTTGGCTGCTTAAAGGTGGAGTAAATCACGAGTAAATTATTTACTCCACCACTTACTCCACAACCAAACACGAGCCACCTACCAAAGTGGTTTAACGTTTATTCTACGCCTGTGGCTTAACATTGCAAATATGAAATATAATATAATTCAAATATCTACATACCGTCTATCGAACTTGTTAATTATACAATTCTTGAATTATGAAAAATTTATATGTTTATTTAAATAAGGAACTCGTCCCTAATTTTAATTTTGTAGAAGAATAATTTTATTAAGCAATTCAGCTTAACCGTTTGAATTTCAAATCTAATAAAATTGTACTTTGACACTAAGTATATTTTATTATTTTAGTAATATTTCACATTAAATGTGATATAATATCATGTCGATTGATTCAGATTTTTTTCTAAAATTAGCTAATTTATTAATGCACATTTTCTGAATTTTTACCGATCACTACATATGTATACATATATACATCAATTGATAACATATAAAGGGGGATTAATACGTATTAAGCACCGAACAAGACGACTAACAGTAATTAACGAATAAATTTATAACATATACAATTTAATCCAATAATATAAAATAAATATATACATTATATACATCACATGCCTAATATCATAACATATAGAAAATTATTACTTTATCTCATTTATAATTTTTAATCTCCCTTTATCCCGTTTATAATTTTTAAGATGATAAAATATTGTATAGCCTGATTTTGTCAAAAATTACTAATTAAAATAAATCTACATAAAATGTTACATAAATTACTAAATAAAAAAATTATATAAAATGTAAGGTGAATAAATTTGATCGGCCGTAACTTAAACCACGAACTCTAACAAAAAAAAAAAAACTTAAGCTATGAGTTAACTTTAAACCTCTGATCAAACACAAATAATTTTAGCCGGTTTAAATTAGAATAATCAATTTAAACCTCACTAATCTTAAGCCACAACTAAACACCACCGTAGAAATTAAATTTATTTTGTCAGTATAATTGGACTGGCTGAGTTCTTTTCATCGATTTACATTGGATATCAAGTAATTAAAAAAAAAATAGCAGTAAAATGGCTAAAGCGGGTCATAATAGTAACACTAAAATTTGTTTATTAACACGACTTTTTCAACAAAATTTAAATGTATAAATTGTTTTGACTCTTTTTAAATAGAGAGATGCTATACTGAAAGTATTTATTTTAATTTTGAGAGCTAACATAATTTTTTTCTTCTAAATATCAATTTTTTTCCAGCCATTTTTTTTCTCTGACCAATTAATACAAGCAATTAATTAAAAAACTAATAAAAAATGACGGTTTCCTTCCGACAGAAAAACCAGACCCCAACAAATCCGAATTCAAGTCCTCTTAGCACGATAATTTTATCAATTTTAAGTTTAGAGCAGACAATTCATTTCTCTTAGCACGAGAGATGATAGATATATAATCTGTATTGTAATGTAAGGTGGCACTATCATTTTTATGTTTATAAATCGTAAGTTGATGCCATGATCATTCATGATATAGTTTACATTCAGTGTACTTTTTTCTAATCAACTCACGTTCAATTTTTAAAGTATTTGTGTAATTTTCTATAGTGGTTGTCAGTATAATTTGTGGAGACGGATAGATTAAACCAACAAACAATGTTGATAGATATTTTGTAATACAATAAAAGATTTAATTTTTGTAAAATCTGTAAAAATTTCAGAGATGCAACGATATACAAATAAGGAATACCACATAATATTGACTTATTTCACCAACCTAACTTTAAAGAAATAAAATTATGAGAAAATGTTTTTGTCCACAGCCTTCTGTCCACCATTTGTCCATAGCGCTATCCACCCCGTGTTTAACTAATTTTAACGGACACCAGTCCCCACTTCTAACCACTTACTCCGCCTATTTAACTTCCTTCCGTGCCTCTATTCCCTTTTGTGAATCTCATTTTCAAAATATTTCTTCTCCGATCAACTTGTTCTCTTTCTGAGGCGATTTCTTTCCGATATTACTTTTTTGCTTTACGGAGATAAAAATTTCTGAATCTAAAAATCGATCGATATATGAAAAATGATTTCTTCTCCGATATCTTAAATTTCTGAAGCGATTTCTTCTCCGATATATTAAATTTTGATTTTTCAATTTGTCGCTTTCTTCAATCGGTAACTTTTTTCTCCGATCTCTTATTCTTTACTCAAAAAAGGATTGGACCGATTGATTTATTCGACCGATGCTTTATTGTTCATGTAGCAGTGGAAGAGTCAGTCCCCTGTTATGAAGTCTGAGAGAGATCGAATCGTAGTCAAAGTGAGATCAGCTGCTCGCTCTTCCTCCTAAGAAGTTCTTCTTGACTTTAAGTTTCAAGAAATCGATTTGGATGGGTGGAGAAAACTAATATTTGCTCCGATTTTTCAATTTGTCCGCTTTCTTCAATTTGTAACTTTTTTCTTTTTCCTATAATAATCTGTAACTTTTTTATTTATTTTTTCTTATATAATCTGCTTATGACATTTTTCATCTTTGATCAGATCGGATTGGAAAAATAATTTGGATTGGCCGCGACGGCAACGAAATCGTAATTGTTGTTTTTTTGTATTTACCTTTTCTTATTCATTTTTCCTTTGCAATGTCGATTTTAATTGAGATTACTGACTCGATCTCGTTTTTTATACATGATCGCAATGGAACCTTCAATCGTGGAGCGCGATCGAATAGAAGGTGTTTTTGTTGAAGAGCACGGCAAAATTCAAATCTAGTAAGTTATTTCTGTTGAATTTGTTGTTTTCATTGTATGCAGTAACAGATCTAGCATTTCAAATTAAATATGGAGGAAAGAGACGATAGAGATGAGATATGGAGTATTGATCTGTTAATTTTACTGTATCACCCCGTTAATTTTACAGTATTTCATCTTGTCATTTTATAGTATTCATCTTGTGGAAATCTGGAGGAAATAGATGATAGAGAGGCGATATGGAGTATTAATCTGTTAATTTTACAGTATTGCCTTGTTAAATTTACAGTATTCATCTTGTCATTTTACAGTATTCATCTTGTAGAAATCTGGAAGAAAGAGATGATAGAGAGGCGATATGGAGTATTGATCTATTAATTTTATAGTATTGCCTCGTTAATTTTACAGTATTCATCTTGTCATTTTACAATATTCATCTTGTGAAAATCTGGAGAAAAGAGATGATAGAAAGGCGATATGGAGTATTGATTTGTTAATTTTACAGTATTTATCTTGTAATTTTACAGTATTCATCTTGTAATTTTACAGTTTTCATCTTGTGAAAATCTGAAGGAAAGAGATGATAAAGAGGCTTCTTACTCATCCGAACAATAAACACAAGAGATTTTTAATGTAAAAGTTATTTGTCCATAGTTTTTTTGTTGCTATTATGCTATTCTGAATGTTGCGGTGAATATTTTTATCTTGTGTTGAACAAATGTTGTTTGTGGTGAACATATGTTGTTTTGTGGTGAACAGATTTTTTGTGTGATGATGGATGTATGTATAGATTTAGCCATTTTAGAGTATACATGGTATTATTTTATGGTTTATATTTTGCAATTTTACAGTATACACGATTCTTTGTAGGTTGTAGTTTAAACTGAAATGTAGCATTTGTTACATTTTATCTTACAGTATAGATGGTATTATTTTATGGTTTAGTTTTAGAAATTTTACAGTATAGAAGATTCAATTGAAAATTTACAGTATTATGTGAAAATTTTACAGTATACAAGATTCAATTGAAAATTTACAGTATTATTTGAAAATTTTACAGTATACAAGATTCAATTTTACAGTATACAAGATTCAATTGAAAATTCTATTGTATACAAGATTTAATTTTACAGTTCTGCTGATTCAATTTTACAGTATACAAGATTCAATTGAAAATTCTATGGTATACAAGATTTAATTTTACAGTTCTGCTGATTCAATTTTACAGTATACAAGATTCAATTGTAAATTTTACTGTGTAGAAGATCCAATTTTACAGTATACAAGATTCAATTGGAAATTTTACTGTATACAAGATTCAATTTTACAGTATACAAGATTCAATTTTACAGCATACAAGATTCAATTTTACAGTATACAAGATTCAACCCAGTGCGGACGGTAATAATTAACTCTAACTGCCAATAACCGCTAATAACTAACTCTAACTGCCAATAACTTCCTATAACTGAAATTTCTGAAAGTACAGTTTGAAAGTACATTTATTTTGTGATGTTGTGCAAGTTGCAATCTTTTTCTAACTATCATGGGACCACTTCAAATAGTTGTTGAATGTTTTGTGATTAACTGATATATTTTATGTGATATATTGTATAATTATATAGCATGTATAAGTACTTTTACAGTATTCGCGTAAGTCAAAGCTGTGGACAAATGGTGAACAAAAAACTGTGGACAATTAGACGCTTCCTAAAATTATATAATAATGTACGAGAGAGAACAACTTTAGACGTGATTATTTATTTTATAAACAATTTTTTTAAGGAAAAAAAATAACATTATACAGAGAAAAGTGGTGTTGAAAAGAAAAAAAATATTGATGAATGAAACGGTTCATAAATTTTAATTATTTTATCACGTTGCGCTGATAAAAAGACTGATTGGTGTTAATAGCTCAACGAGTACGGTAAAAATCATGTGAAATATTTTTTGGCCCATACTCGTTATAAATTGTTCTTAGTTGTACTCTTTTTACCGGCTATGAATTATCTTACCTGTATCCTATCCAGAAACTTATAACGCATATCAGGTGGTACAAATTGTTCCTAGATTCGTGTTTAGTGGTCCACATTCCCACTGAAATTCCCGTATTGCTATAATCCAATGCACGTGTTCTATCCAATGTTATCAGAACCGGACCGGACATCGACCCGTAAAAGCCCCGGGTCAGCGGTTCATCGGTCGGACCGCTGGATCAATCGGTTCAACCGCTGATTTTTTTAAAACAATTGTAATATTAATATATATAGAGTACATATATACATATAAAGTCAAATAAAAAATGTACAATTATACTATCCCATCACATAAAATACCCTAGAAATTGTTAAAAACATAAAATACAAAAACTTCCCTTAAAATTAAAAAAAAAACATACATAAAATAGAAAATTAAAAAACCTGATATGCGCTCTCTTGAGCGCTCTTCCCAAAATATACACAAAGAAAAAATTAGAAAAACCAAGAATTAGCATTTTTCAAGTGTACGCAATTTCACATATATCTATAGCATGTATGCTAAAGACCAACGGGATAATACCAGTATTTTTTTTTTTTGAAGGAAAAGCCCTTAGACATTTGTATTAATCAAAGCTAGAGTACCATGCTACAGGAATTTTCTAGCAAAGAAAAAAAAAGAAAACAGCTACCTAAAGAAAAAGAAAAAACAGTAACTTTCACTGAATAAGCTACTTGCCAGTAAAATCCCTTGTTAAAGAAGAAAAAAATTACAGAGATTAAAACCTAACACTCATTTTACCAGCATGCTAGAAAAAGGCACTAGACGTCCTTTTCTGCTTTTTTTGCACTTTTTGCACTTTAGCCGCTCAATCTCGAAAATAAAGAACTCATTCCTAAGTCTATGGGTTGGGTTTTTGACGATTCAAACCCGTTGATTTAGCTTAAGATGCAGAAAGAGTAAAACAAAAATTTTTACATCTACCTTAAGCATATTTACAGATCTACTCCATAATTGATTTTCTAAAGCTTTAAATCTATTTATCAATTAAATAGATTAATATGACATGTTTATACCTTGTTTCCAAATCACAGTTGGAATGCAGACCGAGCGAGAAGAGCTACACCAGGAAAGGAATCGACTCGGAGTATCACACGTGTCATACCTCTATCGGTTATCCACCAGGACTAACCGGAGAGCAGTTTATTTCTTCTGCCAGAAATACCGTAAACCGCGGAATTCTGCAGAAACACTATTCACCGAAAAGGGACAGATTAAATATATTTAAGACTCCAAGTTATTCCGTTTCACTTAAAAGCAAAACAAGAAATACTGCAGAGTTTGCAAAAATATTTTTTTTCGAATCTCGTAATAAACGAAACTGGGGAAGAGAGAAAAACCGATTAACGAAGTAATCAGATTAACACGTGAATTAGTAAGTTTTCTCTCTACCCTCACCCCTCTATTTATAGTGTTTTGAGGAGGTTCGCAAAAGACCGAAATACCCCTCAAAACAAATATATTTACCAAAATACCTTGACACCTCATGCTTTAATATGTGAAATGACCAAAATACCCCTTCCACACTCTTCTCCATGCTTCTACACCCTAAGGTGTCATGCAAGGTGGCATAGGTGTGAAATGACCATTTTGCCCTTGGCCCATTAAGGCATGAATAGTAAAAGGCTTTGATTTTGGGCTTTTAATTTTAATTAAGGCTTTGATTATTTTTGGGCTTTTAAACCCATAATTCAAATCCATAATTAACAAATTAAAATCCAAATCAAATATATATAATTGTCATATACAATTATATTTCTTTTCGGTAACTTTTATACAACGTAACGTGTACCTTTATAAATTAACCGTTGTTTCTGCTTGTAATTCTAAATGACATTTATAATTTAATTATATCACGTATAATTAATTATAACCATCTTAATATTAATTATAATCAATTTATAATTAATCAGTAAGATTCTCCAAGTAGCTCCTATATGGTGTGACCCAATAGGATCTGTATTATGTTGGTAAACAGAGTTAAAACTGTTTTAACTTCTATAATCATGAGTGGTATCTGGCAACACATCATGACCATCCAATTACACAGATGATGCTGTACTGTACAATATCACGATCCAGTAAACTATTTACTTGTGTCTGTTCTTCTGTCTCATAGCTATCAGATCAGTTTCAAGGTAGATGTGTGTCATCCTTGCTAACTGAATCTTTTCTTGATCTTGAGTAGATTATCAAATATAATTACTCTTGTAATTATACCGCATGCAGATAATCTAACTCTACCAAGGGCCCAGTGATGCTATAGCTCGTATAGAGATACGAGGGACAAATAGTACTTTTGGTAGACTGTCACTTCCTCAGCTAAGCTATACATATGGGAATGCTACCGTTATGACTGCTTTTTACGGACAGCGGTAGATAGCAATCACACATACATATTTCTCAGTGGGAACGATAAATACCTCATACTTTAGAACGTGACACTGAATGAAAACATAAATGACACGAACACAATTCTATTTAATGTCTCATTCGAGGTCTGTCAAATACCATGTTCTTAGAACATGTATCTATGTGATTAAAATGACATCTCGTGTCAAGTGGTTTGTAAAACTTAACCATCTTTTAATCCACATACTAACCTTATAGCGGTAATTAGTGTTCCTGCTAATTACCTTGGTCAGTGACCTTTTAAGAGTATATATCATCTATATTATGGAGTTTCACAATTTCAGTCATGAACTCGAAATGATCCATAAATGCAATAATACTCAAGGCAACAAAATGATATAAACATTCAATTAATGAACAAAGCTTTATGATAATTTATCGTATTATTGACTTCTAGATTATTACAAACTAACACTATGCACAATATCTATGCCCAATGTGACACTGTATTGGTGTTCCTTGTTCCGATTTTCCTGATTTCCTCACCCAATTTGCTAACTCATGGGGCAAACTAACAGCTTCTCTTTGATGAAACTCACCTGAATTTTTTCTAAATGCATTTGTTTGAGATTTATGCATTCTTTTGCTAACTTATGGGGATAATATCAGTATTAGCCAATGGTTTAAATAGCGTTTATCGCGAAATAGCGTACGGGTTAAAAAAATCGCGCTATGCTCAAATAGCAGCGCTATAGCGCGGAATAGCGCGCTATAGCGGCGCTATTTGGGCATAGCGCCATAGCTTTTTTGGTCGGAAAACGCTATAGCGCCGCTATTTAAAACACTGGTATTAGCATACCAGTATCTTTGAACTTGCAGTGGATATGAGTAGCATTTTCTTAACATGTACATGCAGTAACTATCCATAATCATCAAGCATAAATAGTGGATATGTAAAAAAGAGGATAAACAACAATAAGATAAAAGTTCAACATTTTATTATTCTACCACAAGTAACCTCACAACTAAACAGTCTCATACTTCAATTTGCAAGAGTTTTATGTTCTCTAACACACTCAGATTATTTGAAAATATGCACATCAAAATCTCAATTAATTTTTTAAACAGTGGTTGGCACAAAGCAGTAAGATCTCAAAAAATAATATTCTTTTTCCATTTGGGCATTTCATCAAACACTTGAAAGACATGCATCAATGCAATAAAATTAACTCAAAAATTAATGCCTTACACGTATTACTCTCCTAAAGCAACTGAAGGCATAGTTTGATTTTGATTCGAAAATTTGGTCCAAGCAATGAGCAAATAAAAAAAGGGGCAATGAAATCCACGTTTTACTTCCTAGTCAAACTTGAATTTAGTGATTAAATAAACTTACAATACTTTGAGTTGCCGCTGCTTCTTTTCAAAGCTATAATCCTTGAGAATGCCGTGAAATACAGACCCATACAAATTGAGAATTGAGAGGTCGTAGGAAGAAGGAGATCCCAATTCTCAGTGCTTCCATCTTAGTGATTTGAGAAATAGCAAGAAATTTAGAAGATCGTCGAAGAGAGACGCTATTTCTGCAAGATACGTGAAATCAGTTTTGAACCGGGGTTTTTACATGGTTAGTTCAGCGACTTTATAAAAACCCGACCGATTAAATCGATTTTTGCCGTTTCGACTGAACAAGCGATCTTTTAAATGAATCGAACCGTATAGGGGTCCGGTTCTGGTTTTTTTCGGTTCAACCGGCGGTCCGGTCCGGTTCTGATAACACTGGTTCTATCATGAACTTTTTTATCGTTCGAAGCATGAGTCTCAAATGCTTGTTCCTTTTCGAGTTGAAAAGGTACTGACATTTGAAGCAAATAATAAAAAGAAGGTACATGTAAAGATTTAATTCTTTTTGTCCGCATGATTGGAAGTGGCTGAGATTTTTTCCTCGAAAATTCTTACAGAATTTATAATAATTTACATTGAGCGTGAAGTTCAATTAAAAAAAAAAAAGAGTGAGTATATGGTACTATGGATATCACGGGTTGGTCCGTAATACGACTCAATATTCGACTTTTCAAAATCCTAACGGTCGATCCGAACTGTTTATCTTGTTATCCATATTAATATGTGTTTGGAGACCAAATTTTACATTTTTTGAAATTTTTTTACTATTTTTTTAGATATTTAGAAAATCACTTGATCTGAAAATTCTGGACCATCCAAAAACAGTGATTTTCAATAAATATAAAAAAATAGTAAAAAACTTTCAAAAAAATGTAAAATTTGGTCTCCAAACACATATTAATATGGAGAACAAGATAAATGGTTCGGATCAACCGTTAGGATTTTGAAAAGTTAAATATTGAGCCGTATTACGGACCAAATCGTAATATGCATAGTACTATAGACACTAAAAAAAAATAGTAAAATGGCTAAAGGCGGGTCCATGCAGCTGCTGTATATTTTCACAGCGTAATTAATGCCATGACCATTTATTACTTATTTAATTGCCATAATTACTAGATGTTATTTCCTCTTTTCTCTTGATTTTGCATAAAATATATATCTTTACAAAGGACACATAATAATCCAAAAACCCATTGAAAAAAATAAAATTAACGAGTTATCATCGACTTGGAGGATTTTTATTCAAAACGACATTGAGAAAGATTCTGAATTTTTTTATCAATTTTAAGTTTAGAGCGGATAATTTATTATGCTAGCATGGTAGATGATAGCTGATAGATGTATAATTTGTATTGTCATGTATGGTGGCGCTATCATTTTTATTTCAGAAGCTGATGTCGAGATTATTCATGATACAAATATATAATTTACATTTAGTATACGTACTGTGTTATAATCAACTCACGTTCAATTTTTATAAGTATTTATGGAATTTTCTTTAGTGACTGTCAATATAATTTGTGGAGACGGATAAATTAACCAGTAAACAATGTCGATATATAGATATTTTGTAATACAATAAAATATGTCATATTTGTAATATATTTAAAATTTTTAGAGATGTAACGAGATAAAAATAAGGAATACGACACAATATGGATTTATTCTACTAACCTTAACTTTAAAGAAAGAAATTTATATAGTAATATATGATAGAGAGACAACTTTAGACACAATTATTTATTTTATAAACAAAATTTTAAGGAGAGAAAATTTGAATAATCTTATGTAGAGAGAAGTGGTGTTTAAAGTAAAGAATATTGATGAATAAAACGGTTCATACATTTTAATTTTTTTGACCACGTTGTGCTAATTTTTGAAAAAATGGCTGCAAGGCCCGCTTCATTATGAAACTGATTAAAATTATATACTATTGTTCAGAATTCCACATAATATCAGGGAAACAATCCTCTGGAACAGACAAAATAGAGACAATCATACAAACACAACATTAACAATCCACACAAAAGAGTTCAGTAAATCTAGTCCAAAGCAAAACAAGCAATTTGGATCCATCATCGGAAGAGGAAGGCAGCTGGAGAGCTGAGTTTGATGGGACAGCTTGAATAGGGATAAGATTTGTATCTTGGGGCATCCATTTGTTCAGTTCAGAAGAGTCTTCATCTAATCCTGTCCAATAAAGCATCGTAGACAATATGATTGTTTTATTGTTTATGCCTCTTGTATTCTGCACTACAAATCGCCGTGGGAGGGAGCCCTCTTGTCAACACTTGGTAAGATTTCAACAACAATGGACACGTTGTGCTAATAAAAATATGAGGAGGATTCAAATGCTTTCATTTTTTGTGCCTCTACCATGCCTCCATTTTTTAAAACATTAATAATTTAAAATTTAAAACTTAAAAGTCAAAATAAAACCGTTGGATATGATCTATATCATTCTATCTATGCATATGTAAAAAATTATGACATTTCAATTTTATTTGAGTTGTCATCAAGATCTTGTTAAAAAACTTACTAATATGAATCATTTATAGACGTTGATTTTTGAACTTATTGATTCATATAAAAACAAAATTGAAATGTCATAAATTTTTATGAGCACATATAGAAAATAACATAGATCACGTCTAATAGTTTTATTTTAACTTTTAAGTTTTAAATTTTGAGTTATTAATGTTTTAAAAAATAGAGACATGATGGAGACAAAAAAAGTAGAGGTATTTGAACCCTCCTCAACATTGATTGGTATTAATATAATCGATCCTACAAGGAAGGCGAACTAGTTACTTCATATTAGCTGTACTAAATTACAATCGCCACCTTCATGCATCTTCGGCAGTTATCAAGCGGAAACAAGCAAGTCATGAAGGCCGAAGGCTCACCAGTAATTAGTAAATTGCCATAATTATTATTTTACCGAGGTTTTTTCTGCAAAAAGGCCGAAGGGTCACTAGTAAGTTACCATAATTAGTATTTTACCGAGGTTTTTCCCGCAAAAGATAGTAAGAGAACAGTACAATAAGTATGGCAAGTACAAGCCATGAAACCAGCGAAAGCCGCCGGTTTAACCCCTATCTCGTTCAAAATCTAAGCGGGATTTTCTTCCTGTTCCTATCGGGCTATCACCACACTAAATTTTCACAATCGTGTACGTTTTACTCTGGAGTCTGGTAGTGAACTAAAGTAAATTACTAATTATTATTAAATAAAAAAAAGCCCGACTAATGTTAATATGTTATTACCATTTATACTCCACACGTGTTATGAGTGTAAAGTCGTAAACTATCGGCAGTAGCAATATATCTTTTTCTAACCCCGTCGGATCGATGAATTATTATCTCTGAGATAACTCAAATTTTGAGTTAGGTCAAGACCGTTCGATTTAAATACACGCGAATATTGAAGCCCCCCGTGCATTGTAGTCATGGGTCGGATTGGTCCAAATTCTGATCGGACGGTGATAAACAAATTTAAATGGTGCGTTAATGCAGAGGAAGCAAACTCCGGATTCCATCCCTCTCTTCCACAATACGCGTTCCCGCCTCTTCGAATCCCCAATAAATAGTCAAATCTAACCCTACAAAATTACAAACCCATTTACATTTCCTCCTCCGATTTTACCTGTCCAAACAAGACAGGTGCGAGCAAAAAGAATACCCAGCTGCATTGGCTCCTCTCTGTTACTTTTTTTTTTAAGCAATTTTCTTTGCGATAAAAGATGAGAAGGAAGAAGGTGGTCGATCGGGCATTTTCTTCTCCTGGAGTGAAAGCCCATTCGTCTACTGTGGGGTTGCGAGAGCATCCTAGGAGAGAGGGAAGGTCTACGAAAGTGGTGGACTACATTGAGTTTTTTAAGGTCTGATCTAGCTTTTTCTTCTTAATTGACTTTTGGGGGTATTTTCTTAAGTCAGTTGTTTAGGACTTTTCTGATTATACATCCTTGTTATGTTTATTTTTAGTGTCTCGAAGTAGAAGTATTAGTATTGCTTCAGCCAATATCTTCATTTAATCATTATTTTAGGCAAACTATTAGTGTGATATCTAAGAGTTGTTCTGGATTCTAGGTATTCAACTGAAAGAATGGAGCTTTTCTCCATTAAAAAATTGATCTTACCTTCTTCCCTCTATTATCTGCCTTTTGTTTTCACTTTTCTGGTGTTTCCTCACACAAGAATTTTGCAACTACATCCTCAGAACCTTTTTTACTGGGAATGATTTATCCATAAATAGCCAAAATTTCTGCAAAATCTCACTCAGGTGGATGTGCAAAGTATCGAATGACTTGTATGGAGGGTTAAAGCTGTTAAAGGATTTTCACTGTAATGCCATTTATTCTTTCAATACAAGATAAATTGAAGTTAGTTCATAACTATTAACTTTTCTATTATTTACCTCCGAAAAAAAGAAAACAACTTTCATATACAAATACTTTTGTTGTCTTTCTGTCACATTTAGATTGATTCTGAAGATGAAGAGACTGGGAATAAGAGAAAGAGAAAGAGAGCAGAGAAATCTGCCACAAGAAAATCTCCAGAAACTCCTTGCAAGGTACATTTTTTATTACAAAAAGATCCAGCAGAAGTGTATTCATTGTTCTTTTATTTTATTTTAACTCTCTCTCATTATGTACGGTTCAAGGATGGGAATGGCAAGGCTACAGCTAATGGGATAAAGCAAAGTTCAGGCAATTCTGATGAGGTAGGGCTAATATTATGTTGCATGGATAGTCGGGTCTTGATGAGAATATTGTTTGGGATTTTATACATATACTGTTTATATAGGAATATGTTTAGATTTAGTCCTTGAAATTATTTATATACATTATAATGATTAGACCACAGAAAATCCAGTCTGCAAACCTCATTTCTTTCTCCTGTGAAATAAGCTGGAATAAGTATCCTCTTAGCACAATAATGGCCCCACAATTCTATTGAAAGGTGTCGCTTTGCCTTGCCAAAGCTATAAAATGAGGTGAGGTGGGTCAGAATCCAAGTCATTCAAGGGCTGTTGATCAGCCTGCATCTAAAGGTTATGGGATTAGTAAGGCATTGCTGATGCAACACGTGCACCTACTCCAAATCTGAAATTCATTGTGAGATGTGAACTAGCTAATAAGATAAAAATCACGTCCATATCACATGTGAATCCGTGTTTGATATGTATTAGATACAGGTACACTTACTAGGATTGTATATGGGAAACAAGGCTTGTAGAAATTAATCTCACACCAGGTGCTTAATATTTTTGACTTAATTTATGCATTGGTTATTCCCACCTTTTGTGCTTCTAGGTTGAAAAAAGTGATAGCTTGGCAAACAGAAGGAAACCTGAGAACATAGGTTCTAAGGAAAACAATTCTGTGGTACTTGAGAATTTATATTGTCAATATTTGCATCTTGTCTAAGACAACTATTTTTCTTGTTTTGCTGATGGTATTATTTTTTTCCCAGCATGATGAAAATTACGAATTAAATATTCAGAAGAGATGCAAGACCAAGCAAAATGATACTAAGGTTTTCTGTCTACCAATTTTCAGGAGTCTATTCCCCGTTTCTTTTTTATTAGGTTATTTCATTTTAGGAATTGAACGTTACTACTCTTGGGGGCATTCGGCACCAATTTTAGCTGCAAGTATATAAAAAAGTTGATTTCTTTATCTTGTCCCTTGAAAAAAAAAATGATGCCTTTTTAAAAATAGCTTTAATGGTTCTTAAGATGAAAGAAATCAATGCACTATAATTGTCAAGAGTTTAAGTATGTTCCTTTCTAATGATAAGACTCAAGTATCAGCCTGAAGTGCTATATAATGACGTAGTGCCTTAATTACCATCTCGGCTTGTAAATACCATGATTTACTTTTCTGTTGACTATTGCTATGGCAATCACTGTTTCCATGTATACATATGAGCACAAATTTATCTAAATCTCGTAAATAATCCCAAAAAGAAGCTGAGCAAGAGGGTTAATTAATAGGTTTAAGTTTAGCTAGGAAAGTTTAATGATGTTCATATTTTTTATTTGTTTATAGATGGGGAAGAGAAAGTTATTGAAAGGAGAGGATGCTTTAATGTGTCACCAGTGCCAAAGAAACGACAAAGGAAGAGTGGTGCATTGCACTGTTTGTAAAACTAAACGATTCTGTGTCCCCTGCATGACGCGCTGGTATTTCATCATTGCAAATTTGCAGTTCCTGAATTCAATTTACATATCTTTTTGTTTAAGATTACAGATGTCTTGTTATGTAAAAGTGCCAAAGGGGGATTTCAATACCAATTTTAACTGAATATTTTGATTAGGTACCCCCTCTTGTCAGAAAAGGAAATTGCTGAGAAGTGCCCGGTTTGTCGCGGAAATTGTAACTGCAAAGGTTGCCTTAGAAAAATAAATCTGGTACTGTAAAGATTCTTCCTTCTTGCTAGTACTTAGTTGAAATGTAGATCCTGTTGTCCTATTAGTTTTAATCGTTTTTCCCTTTGTCCTTCTCATTTCAGAATTGCGAGAAGAAAGGAACTCCTGAGACAAAGTTATCAAGAGAAGATGAAGTTATGTATGCAAGGCGGATTGTGAAATATTTATACCCTTGGTTAAAGGAGTTTCATGATGAGCAAATTGCAGAGAAAGAAATTGAGGCCAGAATCAAAGGTAGTTAAACCTTTTGCCTTTGCATTTGTAATGCTATGTGGTAATATTTATACTTCTTGCTATGTTTTTTCTCATGCACTTTTACTCTGTCAACTTTAAAGGTCTTGACGCAAAAGAGCTTGAGCTACCACTAGCTAAATGTGATATGGATGAGCGGATGTACTGGTATGATCTTCTCTCTGAATTTGTGTATCTTTTTGCAAATTCTTGTGTGTTCTAACACTTATTAAATGTTTCTTGTGTAGTAATAGTTGTAAAACCTCCATTATTGACTTTCACCGGACCTGCCATAATTGTGCTTATGATCTCTGTCTTATCTGCTGTCGGGAGTTTCGGGAACATCATCCACTTACAGCTGATGAGACTGTGTCCCACAAAGAGACTTTGCTGCATAGTGATGTAATGCCTGGTGCCAAAGTGAAAGTGCAGGATGGCCTAGAGGCAGCAACCAATGGCGAATTGGCATTGCCAGGTGAAATGCCTGTGCTAGGTAGAGAAGAAACAACACTAAATGATAAAGTGGCTGCCCCATTTGGTAAAGAGGCATTGCCGGTAGGTGAAGTGGCAATTCAAGGTTGTGCAGAGGTGCCAGGTGGGGAAGAGGTGGTGTCTGCTATAAGAACTGATGAGTGGACCCCATTAGCCAATGGTCAAATACCATGCCCACCAGAGAAACTTGGGGGTTGTGGTAGCTCAGTTTTACAATTGAAATCGGTTGTTGGAGAAAATGTTGTCTCTCAGTTGTTTCAAAAGATCACTGAAATGGCCAGGGCAAACCCAAACTTTGAAGATGGGTTTATTAGTAAATGTGACTGCTCAGCAAAACGTGGTAAACTAAATTCTAGGAAAGCAGCTAACAGAAAGGATACAAGGGATAATTATGTGTATTGTCCCCTGGGAAGGGAGGCAGAGGGGGAATTGGGTCATTTCCAGAAGCACTGGATGAAGGGTGAACCTGTAATTGTACGGGACGTACTTGAGCTGACATCAGGTCTGAGTTGGGAGCCAATGGTGATGTGGCGTGCCCTAAGAGAGACCAAGATTAAGGATCAAGTTGAGAGACTGGCTGTAATGGCCCTTGATTGCCGGAACTGGAGTTTTGTATGTATCTTACTTTGAAGTACATTTAACAGTCAAATCGGTACACGGCCATTATTTTCTGACTGGTGTGAAATAAATATCAGTTCATTCTGGAACTTAATCGGACTCTATATAATAAGTTTATCCTTAAAATTTGTAAAATGCTCCTTGCTGCAGGCTTCTTGACAGTTTGTTTTCCTGGCTTTTAGAGTCAATTCAAATTGGTAAAATGAACTTTTATAGGACACATGATAACAGTGTTTCCTTTTGTATCTGACTTGTTTGTTATTTGTACAATAAATCCATAATGAGAATGACATTACAACACCTGATTTTGTAATCTTTTATCTTGCAATTAGTCATTTCTTAAATTATATCTATAAATAGTTTTCTTCCTAATTTTGGCAGATAGAGATAAATATACACCAGTTCTTTACTGGCTATGAAAAGGGGCTTTCCCACGAGGATAGTTGGCCCCAGCTGCTAAAGTTAAAAGACTGGCCGCCTGAAAGCTCATTTGATGAGAGGTTACCACGTCACGGAGTCGAATTTGTTGCTGCACTGCCTTTCAAAGATTACTCTGATCCCAGATGTGGACCCCTCAATCTGGCTGTGAAGCTGCCAGCAAAAATGCTAAAGCCTGACTTGGGCCCAAAGACTTACATTGCATATGGAATTAGAGAGGAGCTGGTGGAGGGTGATTCTGTTACTAAACTTCACTGCGACATGTCTGATGCGGTAACTTTAGATGTTTTTCCCTTCTTTTATATATATCAATAGATCCCTCAGGGTGAAGATTGCTTGTTTGAATACCATATAGTTTTTTCTGAGGAAGGATTGGTGTGTTGACTTGGTGCCTCCAAACATAACCATTCCCTGTAGTTCATGTTACATGGTACGCATTGATACCAAAATTGTTTAGGTTTTTGAAGTCCCTCTCTTTAACCCCAATTCCAGATTTTGTTTTAGTCATGTCATTCCATATTGTTTTTCTACTTGAGTATCAATTTTCAGACAGAGTCTGTACATCTAAATTTTGTATGTAGGTAAATTCTAATACAAATAGTTTCTCTTGTTTTACCAGGTCAACATTTTGACACATACTTCAGGAGTAAAGATCACTGCTGACCACCGGAAAGCCATAGAAAAAAAACATAGAAAATCTAATGGTGTGGACGAGAAGAAAAATAAAAATACAACAACAGAATTTGATGATTTAGAAATTGAAGAGTATGGTGGTGCTCTGTGGGATATTTGGCGAAGGGAAGATGTACCTAAATTGAAGGAATATCTCATGAAATATTCAAAGGAATTTACACATTACGAGAACAAGCCCGTGGAAAAGGTTGGTGCTCTTTTTTATACTGATTCTTAAAATTATCAGGATGGCCCTCCCTTGGATGAGTGATATGAGATTTTGTGGTACTATTGATAGGTTGACCACCCTATTCATGACCAATCTTTCTATTTGACTATGGATCATAAAAGGAGGCTGAAGGAGGAATCTGGTAGGTTGAAATTTCTTATTTTTGGCTCATCTATTTGCTATTGGAAATTTTTGCATTGTTACTCTTGTGAGATACAAATCAAATAACTTCTAAATGTGTTTTTATATCTTAAAAAAAAATATTCTTTCATTTTGCTCGTAGGAATTGAGGCATGGACATTTGAGCAAAAGCTTGGTGAGGCAGTGTTTATCCCAGCTGGCTGCCCTCATCAAGTTAGAAACCTAAAGGTACTAAACCAAACTTTATATGCATGTTTTGGTCTGACAGAATGCTGATGTTAGTTTGTTTCTTTTTATTTGTTTTTTGTTATGTATTAAACAGTCATGTATAAAGGTGGCACTCGATTTTGTATCACCTGAGAACTTTGGCCAATGTATTGAACTCTCCAATGAGTTTCGTCTCCTTCCTGAAGGCCACCGAGCCAAGGAAGATAAACTTGAGGTTTGTCATAAATCTCATGCATTCAAGTGCACACGGGGACAAAAAGTTTGTGACTCTATGGTTTAATGTGCAACAGGTCAAGAAAATGGCAATTTATGCTCTGAAGAATGCCATTGATGACATCGAAGGTAAAAACAAGAAGAAAGCCACTGATGATGCTGCGGGTAAAAGGCGTAAGGTTCAAAAGAAGATGACCAGGCACCGACGGTGAGCTAAAAATTGTCTTGACTTAGATGATTCTTTTTCGATAGTATGTACCGTAGCTAGGTTTTTGGTGATTTCATTATACTAATTGTTAATTCAAGCTGGAATTGAATTTTTTTTAATTAGTTGGTCTGGCCAAATCCCCTTATTTTACTCTGGCAAAATTATAAAATACGGCTGACTGGGCACAAACACCTAGCAAACTCTTTATAAGTTGAGTTCCACTTTCTGTCAGGCAAAATGCTAAAACAAAAAAGAAGTCAGGTTTTCACGGAAAAGAAAAAGTTGCAGTGGAAATGGAGCAAGCAGAAAGTAAGCTAAAAGAGAAGGAAATTGAAAGTGGTCATGAATCTGAAAAGCATAGCCCAGAAGTGGCAAGTGATAAGGGGGATAAACCTGAAGAAAGGGAAACTCCAAAGGGAGATAAGCACAAAGAAGAAACAATTGACAGAGTTAACAGTGAAGAACACAGTGGAACCCTTAAGGAACCAAATGTGTATCAAAGGTGAGTTAGACCTATCTATTTTTTCTTTGGCATGTTTACAATAAAAAAAAATATTTTAGGCTCTATCTATATTTGTTCTTTTAACATCCAACACTTATTTTCTGCGGCGGTAAGATACTTGGATTACAACAAAGTTATCTCCATGGGTTTAAACTCATATTGGGCTTCATAAATTTAAACTTTGAAGTTCACCCTTCGGCCAAATTTGAAGTTGTTAGACGAAACTATCCATGATTTAATAACTTGATGGCAATGTATTTGGTTTTGCAGGCTGCCCAAGGGAAACAAGGCAAAAGAAAATATCACTAAAGAAAATAATCTAGTAGAGCATGCAACTGAAAGAGAGGCAACTTCTGACAAGGAAAGGATGGATAATGGCAGCGGTGTAGTGGTGAACGGAGTGCCGAAGAAGCGTGGAAGGTAAGCTTACCGAACTGTTGCCAGTTAAAACCATGAAACTCATATAAACACCAAATTCGACTGTGTCGAATTCTAGGAACATATTGTTATTCTTTTGAAGGTTGTGCATCTCATAAATTTGTTTGACTAACAAACAGTACACTGTTATGTTTCTTAACAGACCTAAGAAAAATAATATATTGAGTGAGAACGGAGATAAATTGTTACCTGAAGATATGGCAAATGATGGAAATGATCAACCTGGTGAAGCTGCAAAAGATAATGTGAATGAGCACAAGGAAGATGCACCCAAGGAAGGAGTCAGCTGCCAAGAGCAAAATAGAACCACTGAGAACATAAGAGGGTGTAGAAGGTGAGTTTCAGCATTCTGTGTTCTCTTAACATTCTGTGAAAATCATACTTGTGTTGCAGCTTAAATTCAGGCCCGTATTTAAGAATTATGGTACGAATAGCACATATTTATTTCCTTAGTGGTGAGATATTTGGATCACAATTAGGAGTTCATGGGTTTGAAATGACCTATTTGCATAATAATGGACTTGGAAGTTGGGACTTGGAGCTTTGTCGTTGAGATAATATTAGTTTGGAATTTGATATAAGCCCCAAATTTATACTCCTTGTTTGAAATTTCAAATAAACCCCAAATTCGACTGTTTGGAATTCTAGGAACATCTTGTTATTCTTTTGAAGGCTTATAAATTTGTTTGACTAACAGACATTACACTGTTATTTTTTCGCAACAGACGTAAGAGAGTTAAACAAGATCCAGAAGCTGAAAGCATAGAAATAACATCAGAAAGAGAAAGTCCAGCAAGCAAGGTTAAGAAGGATATGAAGGTTGAAGGGCCTGAGGAAGCTGGTATGAAAAGGAAGTGTGGAAGGTGAGCCTACTGAACTGTTGCCAGTTAAAAACAAGTCTATTATATCATTTTAGGCTTTGTCAGTGAGATAATATTAGTTTGGAATTTCATATAAGCCCAAAATATATATTCCATGTTTGGAATTTCATATAAACACCAAATTCGACTGTTTGGAATTCTAGGAACATATTGTTATTCTTTTGAGGGCGGTGCATCTCATAAATTTGTTTGACTAACAAACAGTACACGGTTATGTTTCTTAACAGACCTAAGAAACATGATCCAGAATCTGAAAGCAGAGAAAGAACATCAGAAATAGAAAATCCAGCAAAAAAATTTAAGAAGGATATCAAGGGTGAAGGGCCTAAAGAACCTGGTTTGGAAAGGAAGGGTGGAAGGTGAGCTCTTTGAACTGATATGATATTGACCAGACAATGCTTTGGGAAGGGGGTTGCTAACATGTTATAAGGCCTAAAATTTCATGAAAGAACACTAAGCTTGGAAGAGATCAAGATGCCCTTATTTATACAGCTCTTTTCTTTAGAATAGGCATCAGCTTAGGTTAAACCAATTTTGTTGAAACATTTTGTATATGTACTCAAGTAGTCAAGTTAACATGGGAAGTTATCTCATTGATTGGGCCGGGCCAAATTGTGTTACATTTTTCAATGTAGTAATGCCATTTAGATGCAAACTTGCACATTACCCTCTGGAGTTCCCTGTTAATAAGGTAATATTTTGCTGTGGTGTCAGATCAAATGCTAAAATGGATAAGGAGTTGAAAGCTGCAGACAAAGGAAGAGCATCAGATGAAGAGGATCAAGCTGAATGTCCAAAAGAAAATAATATGTCAAGTGAGAATGGAGATAAATTGATAACTGAAGATATGGCAATTGATGGAAAGGATCAACCTGCTGAAGCTGCAAAAGACAATGTGGATAAGCACAAGGGAGATGCACCCAAGGAAGGAGTCAGCTACAAAAGAGGGCGTGGAAGGTGAGTTTCAGCATTCTGTGTTCTTTTAACATTTCTGTGAAAATCATATTTGTTGCAGCTTTAATGTAAGCCCTTATTTAAGAATTATGGTACAAATAGCACATATTTATTTCATTAGTGGTGAGATATTTGGATCACAATTAGGAGTTCTTGGGTTTGAAACGCCCAATATTTGCATAATAATGGATTTTGAAGTTGCAACTTTGGGCTTTGTCGTCGAGATAATATTAGTACGGAATTTTATATTAGCCCCAAATTTATATTCCCTGTTTGGAATTTCATATAAACCCCAAATTCGACTGTTTGGAATTCTAGGAACATATTGTCATTCTTTTGAATGCTGTGCATCTCATAAATTTGTTTGACTAACAAACAGTACACTGTTATGTTTTGTAACAGACCTAAAAAAGTTAGGCAAGATATAGAATCTGAAAGCATAGAAAAAACATCAGAAATAGAAAATTCAGCAACCAAGGTTAAGAAGGATATCAAGGGTGGAGGACCCAAGGAAGCTGGTATGAAAAGGAAGCATGGAAGGTGAGCTCTCTGAACTGGTATGGTATTTGACCAGACAGTGCTTTGGGAAGGGGTTGCTAATATGTTAGAAGGCCTGAATTCTCAGAAATGAACACTAAGCCAGGAAGGGATCAAGATGCCCTTTATTTATACAGCTCTTTTCTTTAGAATATACATCAACTAAGGATAAACTGATTTTGTTGAAACATTTAGTACAATGTACTTAGGTTAACATGGGAAGTTGATTGATTGATTAGGACGGGCCGAGCCAAATTGTGTTACAATATAGTAATGCCAATTAGATGCAAACTTGCCCATTATGGTATGGAGATAGCTGTTAATAAGGTAATATTTCACTGTTGTGTCAGGTCAAATGCTAAAGTGGATAAGGAGTTGAAAGATGAAGACAACAGAAGAGCATTGGATGAAGAGGATCCAGCTGAACATCCAAAACCAAATAATATCTCGAGTGAGAACGGAGATAAATTGATACCTGAAGATATGGCAATTGATCGAAAGGATCAACCTGATGAAGCTGCAATATATAATGTGGATAAGCACAAGGAAGATGTACCCAACGAAGTTGTCAGCGTTCAAGAGCAAAATGAAGCCACCAAGAACATAAAAGGGCATGGAAGGTGAGTTTCAGCACTGTGTTCTTTTAACATTTCTGTTGAAAAATTATACTTGTGTTGTAGCTTCAATGTAAGCCTTTAATTAAGAATTGTGGTGTGAATAGCACATATTCATTTCATTAGTGGATTTTGAAATGCCCCATATTTGCATAGTAATGGATTATGAAGTTGGAACTTCCACTATTTGATTGACCATTAAAGGTATCATAACTAAAGTTAGAAGAAACAAAATCCGAGAAAAATATTGTGATGCACATTTTGAGGTGTTGCTTGTCATTTTCCTGGTTTAATTGCATAGCACAAATATGTCTTGCTTAACAGATTAATGTGTGTATTTCTCTACTTCTGCTGTTCCAAGTTATGAATGAACTTTTATTTTACAGATCAAAGAAAGGGAATGAAGATGCTGAAACCAAACAAAAATTAATAGAAGAGCCTGTGAAAAGGAAGCGTGGCAGGTGATCTTTGTTTTCTCCTGATCAGCACACGGCAAAGTATTAGTGTTTCTCTATATCTATGTTTAAATTCGACAACTCTTAATTTTGTGTAGGCCACGAAAAGCAAAAGTGAAGAATGAAAAAAACTTGATGGCATCAGAGAAAGAAGAAAAAAGAGCTGGAGGTAACTTGATGATCAAAGGAACCTTGCTGAAGAAAGAACCCAAAGAAATGTTGACAGAAGTTTCAAAAGCTGTAACTGAGAAAAATCCGAAGGACTTTGAGTCACCATTCAGAGGAGAACAAGTGGAGGCCTGAGATCCCTAAATTACTGTTAGGTTTTATTTTTGTTATCCTATGGTTTCTAAGAGGAAGAAACCTTATGCTAAATTAGTACTCCCTAAACTTATAGCAGCCGGTAGTTCCTTCGAGGTAATTTTGTATATTTTTCTACCCAAAGGTCATAGTATTTCAGCCCCCATTTTGATTTCTCTGGACTCTGCAGAAATGTGAACGGGCAGTGGTCTATTAAGGGCTGGTTTTTTGTTAAATAGTTAGAAGTTAGAAAGACGACTGGAATATTTATAAAATATATGCTCTTTCTCCCCTTTATTCATCTGGTTGCTATTCAAGTTTTGCGTAACCGTCCAACTCTCTTGGTGGAAAACTTTTTGGCAGTAATACTTGCCGATTTTTTTATTAATAGAAGATAAAGAAATAAAATATCATGAAAGGCGATTGATTTGACGAAAATTTTATATCCAAGTAGAACGGGAATGATTATTCCGTTCAAGGGACGTGAGATTATATCCCGTCCAGATAACAAATCTGAGCTGCATTGCTAACACCGCTAATCGAGTAAAAGAAAAAAAAAACTAAAACCCGGACGCATCAATCAACTCTGTCCGACTTTTTTATTTTTTTTAATAATAACATGGTTGGAGCTGCCATTTGCCGATTTTTTTAAAAATACCCATTTAATAAATAAAATTAATAAAAATAACCAGAATATCAAGAAATTTCTAAAAATACCCCCCTGCGGATAATATCCGCGCCCCGGAATATTAATTCCCCCCCGCGGATATTATCCGCGCCCCGGATTAAAAAATCCCCCCCGCGGATAATATCCGCGCTCCGGGCCGTTTAATATTTTTTTTTTTTTGCTGCAATTTTTTCTTATAAATTCTCTCCTTAGAGAGAGAGAGAGAAGGAGAAGGAGAACGATTTCAGAAAGAGAAAGAGAGGAGAAGAAGAGGGAGAGAAGGAAAAGGCATCGTAACTCAGGTATGCACTGTTCACGTATTTACTATTTATGTGTATTTTCTTTTCATGCACTGTTTTTATAATGTACGTATACGTATTTACTGTTCACGCACTGTTTATGCACTATTCACACCTGTTTGTTCACTGTTCATATGTACTGTTCAAACACTGTAGAATTACTGTTCATGTGTACTGTGCAAACACTGTAGAATTACTGTTCCCAAATACTGTTCATATGCCCTGTTCATATGTACTGTAGAGTTACTGTTCATATGCACTGTTCAATCACTGTTTAAATACTGTTCATATATACCGTTCCTAAATACTGTTGACAATTGAAATTAGTAAACTGACCAAATATTTGACATTTACGAATGTAGTTCATTGGCAATGTCTATTGGAATTTCATTACATTTTGGAGGGAAATTCATAAATGATCAGTATGGTGTACGTTACTCCAAACCTCCAGTAAATACGTATTGGGTTGAAGAAAATTTCTCATTCGAGGAGTTGCATTCGCTTATTTATGAAGCGAGCGGCTACAATAGGAATCACTGGAAATTAGAAATACAGGCCCGTATGCTCCAAGCAGGAAAGTATCTCAGAATCACATTGCGAGATGAAGGAGCATTTAGAGGCCTGCTTAGGAAGGTTGTGAGGTCCGGTGATCCTCTGTTGGAAGTTTTTGCATGCCGAATTAACAGAGAGTCAGGAGCTAGATGTTCATCCCAAAATTTGGCTGTAGAAAATTATCAACCAAATTATGAACCACACACTCCTCTATTCGTACCCGAACCAATGCCAGTACTAGAACCAGAACCAGAAATATACAGTAATTCACCCCAATCTCCACCTTTTATCCAACCCCAACCACAATGTCCACCTTTTATCCCACCTATATCCGTAGGTTCTCCATCCTTACCTGGACCTGAACCAAATCCTCACCCCAGACCGCCACCAGTACATGAAGATCCAAACGAGTCAGAATTTGAATTTATGAACGAGGTACCGGATGAGAATCTGCAAACTGGGGATGAATGGGGGGAAGGAGACTTGGATGATGAGGTAGATGAGGAAGATGAAGAAGATGAAGAAGATGAAGAAGATGAAGAAGAATACACACAGCCAACTGTGAGGCAAAATAGAGATATGCCGTTAAGTGGCCGTTCTGAGACTCACCCGTTCCTAAACTTCAATGACACATCTGCTTTTCAAGAAGCAGATGTTTCTTACTACGGTCATCGGATTGAATACAAGAGTGAGCTCGCAGCAGGCCAATTCTTCGCCAACAAAAAGCAACTGACGAAAAAGATCAGAGAGTACCATGTTGACAAGAACCAAGAGATATATACGAAGAGAAGTGACACATCCAAGCTAGAAATTAGATGCCGCACTTCGGGTTGTCGTTTTAAACTGAAGGCAAGAGCAACAAAAATTGGAGATACATGGAAGATAACTGAGCAAGACACGGCTCACACATGCACATCTGAGTACACCAGGATCGACCATGCACAATTGACGGCATCAATTATCGCAGATATCATCGGGCCTAACATTAAGGAAAACCCCACTATGAGCATCCGGAGTGTGGCACACTGCGTGAAAGTTAGGTTTGGCAGTATAACCCCGAAGTACAACAAACTTTGGAGAGGTCGCGAGCTTG
Source organism: Carex rostrata (assembly GCF_964058835.1). Classification (NCBI taxonomy): domain Eukaryota; kingdom Viridiplantae; phylum Streptophyta; class Magnoliopsida; order Poales; family Cyperaceae; genus Carex; species Carex rostrata. The sequence continues at coordinate 8,627,138 of NC_135924.1, forward strand.
CAGTAGCCCGGCAATTTGGGAGTTGGGAGGAGTCGTACAACTTTATGAAACTATTACTTCTCGGGATATGTGACAAGAATCCTGGCTCGAGGCACCTATTTCGGACCAAGCCGAGCTTCGATAAAGATACAGGACTGGTCAAGCAAGGTGTTGTGGAATTCGTGGCCGTGGCATGGGCTTACGGACCATGCATCACCGCATTTGGTTACCTAAGGCCGGTGATCAGTATAGATGCAGCCTTCCTTTCTGGGCGGTATGAGGGAAGACTTTTGATGGCTTGCGGCTATGATGCCGAGAACCAATTGCTACCCCTAGCATTTGCAATTGTGCAAAAGGAGAATGAAGATAATTGGGGATGGTTCTTACATTGGCTTAGGATTAATGTGATTGGTGTTAATAGATTCGTATGTGTTATATCAGACCAACACAAGGGGATAAAAGCTGCATTGAAACCTGAATACGGATGGGACAGTGATAATTTTGTGCACAGGTATTGTATCCAACACGTTGCTGATAACCTTGTCCAGGCCTGTGGGAAGGACGCATGGTACGGAACTAGGTTCAAACTAGGAGCCAGGAAGAAGAAGCCAAGAAGGCTGAAGGAGATGTTCGAAGATTTCGCCATGGTATGTCTAATATTGTCTAATTTATGTCATTTTCGATTATTTAAGATGCATTTTGTGTAATTTGACTTTGTTTTATTGCAGCAAAATCCGAGGTGTAATGCTTTTTTAAGGAGAGTGGGCAAAGTACGTCCTAATGATGTCATGGAGCAATCAAATTTTGATAAAATTTTCCAAACCTGTGATGGAGGATACCGATTTGGTATCATGACAACAAACGGCTCCGAGTCCCTTAACGCTGTCTTCAAGGAGAGCCGTATGTTGCCCGTGGCTGCACTTGTGGAGGAGACATTCTACAAGTGCAATAGTTGGTTTGTGCAGCGGCGGCAGGCAGCGATGGAACAAAGGGATGCAGGAAAGCCTTTTTCCGAACGGGTACATGTTAAGCTCGCCAAACGGTGGGTGAAAGCTATAGAAATGGATGTCATCGCATACTCGCACGGCGAAGGTAAGTACGAAGTCACGGGCCCAAATGAATATGTTCCGGTAGTCCAAATGCAGGATGGAACTATGTCCATGCTTCATAGAAGGTTCCAGTATATCGTGACATTCGGGCCGGAGAGAGCAGTTGAATGTACATGCAGAGGTATCCAATTAACTGGAATTCCGTGCGCTCATGTGTTAGTTGTCTGTCGCCAAAAAAACTGGTCACCCGACTTATTTGTTGACCACCGGTATAGGGTGGACTACCTTTTGAGTACTTGGAATGCTGTATTTGTTCCTTATGGCAATCCTGAAAATTGGCCTGCGACCACTACTCCTAAAATTGAGCCAAACAAAGATTGGATACGGCGTGGTAGGAGAAAACACATCCGTCATGTAATGACCATGGATGAAATGCAAGGTAGGCGACAGGGGCACCGTCCTCGCCGTTCCACTACTGATAGGCAGAGTCGAGGTATGTAACATTCAACCTTGAAAAATGGTTACATTTCATTCCAATATTGAACAGGTTATTAAGTAACATATGTGGGATGCAGATGCTCATAACGCAGCAAATGCAGCAGAAAACGAACGAGTCATGGCAGAGTCAAGCGGATTGCGAGGGGCGCGGCGAAGCACATCCAGAAGCCGTACAGCTGACCGTGAAAATGCAACTATGATGTTTAGGGAGGCAATGGGAGAAAGACTGTCAGGAGGAGAGGCGGTTGGGATGCAAGGGCCTTCAGGTACTACCCAGCGAAGAAGGAGCACATCTCAAGCTGGAAGAAGGAGCACATCTCAAGCAGGACATCGTCAAGAAGATGCAGTTCAACCAGCTAGAAGGAGCACATCTGGCGCAGGACCATCTGGGACAGCATACCAGCAAGAAGAAACAGTGCAACCAGCCAGAAGGAGCACATCATCATGGGGATCTGGACGATTACTAGGATTCCAATTTCTTCGAAGTCGTAGAAATTAACATCAGTGCTCTTTCATAGTAATGCACTATTTGAAAGTATTGTGAACAATTTTTATTTTGAGGTTTGTATTAACTTTATTTGTATATGTATGAACGTTTTTTTTCTAATTATTATTTTGTAAATTGTAGACGAGAAGGATGGACAACAATACTAGAGGAAAGAGCGAGGAAAACAAAAACCCCACATGTTGCTTTTGCGGAAAGACTAGAAGTGACTGTCCGAGACAACTGCATATATATGAATTTTTTAACCGGAATGACATATCTGATGATGATTTTGTAGAAAACCACTACGGTTATGGATCAAAGAAAGAAGAAACTAATGTAGCGACGCCGCCTAAGGCTAAGACCAAGACTAAGACTCGTGTACCTTCAAAGATGAAGGAAAATTTTTTCTAAACTACAAGGAATAGTACATTTCTCACTTCGTTATGCATGTAGTTCGATTTGTATTTGAAGTTCAATTTAAATTAGTTCTAACTGTTAAGTTAGAAGTTTGTATGAACTTAATTTGTACTTGTCGTATTATTGTATTTGGAGAATATGTTTTATTGTGTGAACTCAATTTGTACTTGTCGTATTATTGTATTTGGAGAATATGTTTGTATGAACTCAATTTGTACTTGTCGTATTATTGTATGAACTTAATTTTATTGTGTACTTGTCGTATTAATTTGATGTGTATTTGGAGAATATGTTTTAAAGTAAATACCAAAATAGTAAATCTAAACTGCAAATCGTAATAAAACATAACGAAACATAATAACACATAAGAAAAACATAATAACTCCAAACATACTAAAACATAATAAAACTAATCTAAACTAAAACAATAACTGCAAATAAGATCTATCTCAAATATACTCTGAAGGGCTAAACCGGTGAGGTGGTTGACCTCTATTTTCCCTACTGAAATTCCTTTGACGCCAGTCTTGCCACTGTAGTTCTGCACCTTGCGCTCTACGAGCTGGTGTAACCATCTCCTCGGGCTCGGCCTGTGCGCTCATCGTGAGTGCTACACTCCATGGATCTCTGGGCTCGGCCGTGTAGGTAGCTGGCGGTGGCGGTGGGGTCTGGAATAGGGACTCTACAAACTGAGATGCACAGTCAGTCTGAGTCCCGCTCCCAGAAGCCTCCCAGTCATGAGGCATCGGTGGATACGGCTGACCCGGAGAGGCGGCTGTATCCCACTGATCAGCTGGAGGTAAATCTGAAAGGCTGAAAGTGAACCTCTCATCATCCTGCTCAGGCTGGATCTCCGGAGACTCGTGCTGCTCAGGTGGTGGCGGCATGTATGCAGGACCCTACAAGGATACCAATAACATAGTAAATTTTTACTGAATCTTTACCTAAAATAAAGAAATAAATAAAATAAAGTATCATATACCGGGGGAAGAACTGGACGTCCATGCTCGTCACGGTAGGCGTGCCAACCGGTCCTAGTAAGTACGAAATGATGATAGTCCCACCCTGGCTGCTCTGTCGGGGTCGGTGGCATCTCACTGGTTTGAACAGGTGGCGCATCAGGCTCATCCGATTTTATCTTGCGCCAATCAATATTCTCTCCAGCGTCTCGTAGCATAGTGACCAGCTTTGCCTCGTGGCCGTTGTCCTCAATACAAGGGGCAACCAAGTTCAACATCGCATGCCCGACTGCTCTGTAGCCTACTTTTCCAAGACAGACGATTGAACGCGCGGCACCTTTAAGCGCTACCAGCAGCTAAAAAAAAACAAGGCTAGATTTAGTAAAAATTAAGCAAAATAGTTCATATTTCTCAAAATTATGCATTACCTGACGAGCACCTTTCCGGCCAGTGGGGGTATAACCATCATCTGAGAATATCTTCCCGCGAAGAAAATTGCCGTAATCTCCCTCTAGATAAACCGAGGCCATGCAGACACGTACGTACCAAGCCTCGTATCTCAGTAGAGGATCTCCCTGGAACTGCACCCCATCCTCCGGCATGTGCCACAAGTTGGCAATCATATTTCTGGCCATTCCGTAGTGTATTTCGTAAAACATACTCCAATCTCTGCCGGGGTGATTGCCGTGCGTCATCCTGTAATTAATATGTTAGTTGCAAAGTCAGTAACCAATGTTCACTACTAAATAATAGAATAACATAACTTACCCGTGTAGCCTCCTGATCTCAGATCTCGGGACGTCTGGATCTGTGGGGATGAGTGGAGGATATCCAAACTGACGGAGCACCCGGTCCGGATAGTGGAACTCCACTATCCAGAAGCACACCAGTGGACCCCTGTATAGCCACACCGCCGAATCATCTGCTACAGTATGCGGCAGCCTCCCCTCACTGTATAGCTCCTGGTACGGAGTCCAGGTCACCTGCGTGTCACCCAGGCTCTGAATCTGTCCTCGGACCAGCCTGATACCTACTGGTTTTCCGTGAGGCTGGTTCTTGTACAGGTGATGTCCATAAAATTTCTTGCCAAATGCATGACAGTCTTCATTCGTGGGAACTCCCCATTCTGGCGATTCATTCAGCACAGGTACCCCCACCGGTATCCGTGACCATGCCCAGTGCTGCAGTAAAATTACTGGCCCGTACATAACCTTCTGTTTCTTCTGTAATTTGAAGAATATTAGCCATCACATAGATGTTCAAAAATTTAAAATAAGATAAGAAGAACTTACTGACCTGACAACTTTGGTACAAGTTGAAGTAAAGATGTGCCAGGACTGCCCCACCCCAGTTGTACTTTTTATCCGGCTCAAGGTCCCGCACCAGCTCCAGATACATCAGCGGGACAGTATCACCGCTCGAATCAGGGAACATAATACAACCAAATAGGTCCATCAGGAAGGCCCGTGTATATCTGTAATATTAAAATTAGAAGGTAACTCATTTTTCGACATTAATTATAGTACAATTTAAATTTATTTCCTGATAGTTTTTTGAGTACCTCTGAATCTCGAGCTCCGTGGCATGCCGATCCAGACCTCCCGCAAACAGAGCTCGCAGCTTCGTCTTCTTGATAGCGTATCTCGACTTCCCATTATAATCCCGTATATCTCCTTCAGCTCCCAACAGCTCTGCGAGTCTGACATTGATCATGTCATCATCCTGCTCAAGGGGGTCAGATATGCCACCAACAGGCTCACCCTGGATGGGCAGCCCCCATAGGACACTAACGTCCTGGAGAGTCACTGTCATCTCTCCGAACGGTAGGTGGAACGTCTGAGTCTCAGGGCGCCATCGCTCTACTAGTCCTGCAATGAGGGACCCATTAATGGCCTTAGTCTCCGTCTCCATAATATCGACCAAATGATGCAATCCCAAATTCTGCAGATACTGGTCCATCAACGGGTGGTACTGTATACTAGGATGCCGACTCCTGGCATCTACAGTGTCCTCACTCTGTGTTGAAAGAAGTAAATAACATAAAAAACTGAAAATACGACAACTCCACAAAATTTAAACTTAAAAAAGTAATCAAGTACCTCAATAGACGCCAGTGAAACTCGGTGCTCTGCGTGAGTCATCCATAACAGAGGACTGAAATGTTCCGTGCTGTTATCGGGAATTGGCTCAAGATCAGGGTCCGGTGGTGGTACTCTCCTAGGCCGTCCCCGTCCCCTAGCCGCCATCCTACGTTAAAAAAAAATTAGACATGCTACAATTGGGTACAATTCACTAATTGCGGTAAAAATTTGTTAAATTAGACTAATATGCAAAAAATTGGATTATTCGGGTAAAATAAACTCAAATGAATTTTCTATATGAAAGTGAAAGCTACATTAATTCATTATTTATAATAAAATAATTAAATCTAGTATAATTACATAACTAATAGAAATGCTTTATCACTGAAATATGTGTTGCCATTTAATATGGGTCATTTTATTCCTAACTATTATTAAATAAAATGTTAAAGAGTTATTGTATTTGTTATTGTATTTTAATTTATTAGTTAACTATTACAATGGTTTATATATATACAGTCACACGGTTAGGATATAAAAATTTGTAACTATATAATAAATTAGAAGTCATTTTAATTAATCTTACACTTAATAAGATCACAACAAATTCTCTTAAAAATAATTACTCAACAACATAATTTTAGTATTTTACCGTAACATGTAAGAAATAAAGAAATTCAACTAATTAATCACAATTCTCACAATTCATGAAATTGGACCAATGCAAACAATTCAACTAATTAATCACAATACATATATTACATTATATTATATATACAATTCAACTAATGCAAACAATTCAACTAATTTTAAAAATACCCAAAACGTAAAAAAAAAATCATGGTCCTAATTTAAAAAAAGATCTAATATTGTTGTACAAGAATATTTACTAAAACTTTACCAAGACAAGGAAAAAAGATACTCTGTAAAAGGTAAGAAAGTATCATTTTTTTTCCTTTTGCTCATTAGCAAAAACCAACCTTTTGTCCTATTGAAATTACTCTATGCAAACAATAACTACAATTTTGGTAGTGTACTAGTGTTTAACTAACAAAGGAGATTCATAACAGAAATGGACAAATACAACATTGTAATTCTTCACAAACAAACAAATAATGCTGCAGAGCAATAGATACGAATCTTATAATTACACAAGTTTAAAAATTCTCTAATATAAGAAGCTATTAAAAAAAAAAATTACATACTCATGTTCCCTAAAATACAAACAAATTATGGTTTTACATTATGCACATAACTCCAAATTTAATCTCCAAGTCTCCAACCATTGCATTCTTTTAAAAATTCTTACATACATCTATTTCTTATTCTAACATACTCCAAATTTATGCTGGATTCACTTTTCAAATATACATAATTGATTTTTTTTCCTAGTTAAAAAAAACTCTGTATTGGACAAAAATTGAATATTTGAATAATTACTTTTCCAACTTCCTTTGATATTTATAGCAAGTGCTCTAAATTTTTGGTCTACATAATAAGTGATCTAAAATTGTAAATTGTACAAGGTACATCATTAATTATAGCATTAGTCCTTAATTTTATTTGATTGTTTATTTCAAAACAACTAAAAACTAAATTTATTAAAACCTACATATGTTTAATAAATGATTAAATAATATATAATATGTCACATGAACACATCATAAACATCAAGAAACTTATCATGACACTAAAAAATAATTTCGGATTCTATGCTTCTTTTCTCCGAAAACAATTTTCAAATAAAGTCACTTGCATTTCAAAAGACTCCAAAAACATCAATAATATAATATGCTTCTTCTCTCCAAAAAAAATTATATTAATCATAATCAATTATTAGTATTCATATACTTAATATAGTTTACTTGTAATATTACGTCTTTTAAAAAAATAAAAATAAAAAACATACCTCCTAACAAATTTTTCATAAATTTACCGAACACCTACATTCTAAAATTTCTCATAAATTAAACCTTGGTCATTTAAATTCCTACAAACTATACAAAAATGCAATACCTCCTACATCTAATTCTACAATATTTTCAACCTCAAACCACTAATTTTTTTATTGCAATCAAAATTCAAACTAAACTAACTAATTAAGAGGAAAATCAAACTAAACTAATTGAAAGAGGAAACTAACAAATTAACAATCGAAAATCGAGACTCTGATCAGCCACCTCTACTGGTTCACCGGCCACCACTGCCACCTTGCAATGTAGAGAGGAAGGGAAGAATCGACCGGGCCGGACCAACAATGGAGTAGGGCGGAGCAAGAAGAGAGCAACGGGTAGGTTTTGGCGGAGGAAGGGAGTGCTGGCGGGTGGGATTCGGCGGAGCAAGGGGCCAACGCGCGGACAGAGGTCAGGTCAGGGTTTGGAGAAGAAAGAGTGCTTCAAGATCTGTGTTTCGGATCTGAAAATAAAGGGGTCGGCCCGCGGATAATATCCGCGCTTGGAAGCAAAAATTCGGAGCCGCGGGTTTGCTTCAAGATTCGTGTGCCGCGGGGGGTAATTTACAGTCCGGGGCGCGGATAATATCCGCGGGGGGGAATTAATATTCCGGGGCGCGGATATTATCCGCGGGGGGGTATTTTTAGAAATTTCTTGATATTCTGGTTATTTTTATTAATTTTATTTATTATTTGGGTATTTTTAAAAAAATCGGTGCCATTTGCGTTTTATTAGAAGTAAAAAGGTTGTGTACAATCATGGCGCATGTAGGCCACAGTGTCATGTGTAGCGCTATAAATTTCTACAATTTGATTTCTTTATATTGAAAAACTTTAAAAAGAAATCTAGCAATTATTCTTCGAAATTTTTATTAATATTAAAAAAAATTTAAAAACTACTTACGTTTTCGTTCGATTTTGAAAACTGAGCAAATTAGTGGTATTTTTATCGATTTTGATCAGTCTTTCCGGTAACAAAACAATTGTTTTGTTACATTGACCGGTGATTTTTATCACTAGTGTGTTGGGAAACGGTCTAGGTTAGCGGGTACATTCAAAAATTTCTCTAACGATCAAGACCAGATTTTACAACAAATTTAGGACTATCGGCAATTAAACTTCTAGGGTCTTTGATTAAAAATAACCATAAAATAAAATAATATATATCTAATTGGACTTCTTTATAATAAAAATTAATTTAGAGCTATTGGCAATTAAACTTCTAGGGTCTTTGATGAAAAATGACCATAAAATAAATAATATATATCTAATTTGACTTCTTCGTAATAAAATTAATTTAGGGTTATTCACGATTAAACTTTTAGGGTCTTCGGTGAAAAATGACCATAAAATAAAATAATATATATCTAATTGGAATTTTTTCTAATGAAAATTAATTTAGCGTTAACGACGATTAAACTTCTAGGGTCTTCGGTGAAAAATAACTATAAAATAAAATAATATATATATCTAATTGGACTTTTTTCTTAACGCTAAATTAATTTTCATTAGAAAAATGTTCAATCAGATATATATATTATTTTATTTTATGGTCATTTTTCACCGAAAACTCTAGAAGTTTAATCGCCGATAACTCTAAATTATTTTTTATTACAAAGAAGTCCAATTAGATATATATTATTTTATTTTATTTTATGATTATTTTTCACCAAAGACTCTAGAAATTTAATCGCCGATAGCCCTAAATTAATTTTTATTACAAATATGTCCAATTAGATATATATTATTATATTTTATGATTATTTTTCACCGAAGACCCTAGAAGTTTAATCACCGATAGCCCTAAGTTTAATCGCCGATATTTTTTTTTGAAATTAATTTTTAATCGCCGATTTTCTCAACACACCGGTGATAAAAATCACCAGTTCAATGTAACAAAATCGGTTGTTTTGTTATCGGAAAGATTGATCAAAACCAGTAAAAATACCACTGATTTGGTCAGTTTTCGAAATCGAACGAAAACGTGAGTAGTTTTTGAATTTTTTTTATAATATTAATAAAAATTTCGAAGAATAATTGCTAGATTTCTTTTTAAAGTTTTTCTATATGAAGAAATCAAACTGTAGGGATTTGTAGCGCTCCACATGGCACTGTGGCCTACATGCACAACTCATAATTGTACACAACCTTTTTACTTCTAATAAAACGCAAATGGCAACTTCAACCATGTTATTAAAAAAAAAAAAAAAAGGAGTCGGACGGGGTTGATTCATGCGTTCGGGTTTTAGTTTTTTTTTTTCGCTGGCTTATAGTTTGTACTGTCCTGTATTTATTTTTTCTTTTACTCGATTAGCGGTGTTTTGTTAATTAGCAACGCAGCTCAGGTTTGTTACCTGGACGGGATAAAATCTCACGTCCCTTGGACGGGGTAATCATTCCCGTTCTACTTGGATATGAAATTTTCGTCAAATCGATCTCATTTCATGATATTTTATTTATTTATTTTCTATTAATAAACTTGAAGTAGACCATTATCACAGACCATTATCACGACAATAAAATATGATTCCGTATACCATCATCAAAACTAGTACACCCTTATTTTATATAGTATGCTTGTTGTCTCTACCATACATCAAGTCTATTGAATTAAATCAAGAGTGAAAAAATGAAGAATAATGATACAATATCAGTTTACACTGTTAAAGCATACATCTGATATTTACTTGAATACCTGCTTAAACGTTACATGGCACATTATTCTCACTCTATGCAATAAAAGAACGATGTACAATACTGCCGGAAGAAACCAACTCTATTATCTCAACAACATACATATATTCTCTTTGACTGCCCCACTCAGATAAGAAACAGGGAATCCTTGTCAGAGAAGCCGTTACAGTAAAAACAAACTACTCTATGAGTGACATCTTTATTTACAGCAGACATTTACACAATGTCATTGTGGCTGGCGTTGCAATGTCATCTCTCACTTGAGACGCGCAATTCCAATTTCATCTGTTGCAAACCCCGAAATATCTTATCAACTTTCATATAAAACAGGAAATTATCCCCACTAACATTACTTTCCTTTTTCTTCAAAAAAAAAATGTCTTGCCTTCATTCCTCACTGAAATATGAAGTGCAAAATTTGGTGTCAGCACCTTTTCTCTATTTTCATCAGAAAAACCGCCTCCTGAAGGTTTGAGTTGTGGCTTGGTATGATCTCATGAGCAGACCAACACCTATTCCTATCCCAACGCACATACCAAGGCCAATCCCAACCCCGACTCTTACACCAGCATTGAACCAAGATAGTTGGCCATCTTCGTCTTGGTACCAGCCTTCAGGGTAGTAAGTGGGCCCAACATTGTTATGCTGATCAAACTCATCACCTTCTGTTGACACCTATTCAGATTTTAGAGAACAAAAATGTACTATAAGATAGAGTTTACTACAGAAATATCAAGTACAACAACAGGAGTTATCATATATTGCTATGAAGAGTAGAACTAGGGTGTATTGCTAAGAAGAGTAGCTCTTTGGTAAGCTTAACTCCAAAACCTATCATAATGACTTCCAATGAGGAAAACAAACCCTTGAAACCGATATACTTCACGAGTGATGCATTTACATGTTGAATTTACAAATATTCAAATTAAATTAATGTGAAGTCAAGTGGTAAAAACAAAGAAGTTCTAGAGTTAATTTTAATACATTCATTTTTTTTTACCTTTTGACTTTATACTAAATTAATTCGATTATTTATAAATTTGACATGTAAACACATCACTCATCATGAAGTAGATCGGTTTCAATGGTTTGGATTCGTCATTTGAAGTCATTTTGATAGGTCTTGGATTTAAGCTCACCCTTAAGAACACCCTAGTTCTACTCTGCTAAGCATTATATAGGTTAAAGTTGAACTCTTTAAAGTTGGCTATTTGAAAAGAACCATCAAATGTTACTAGTAATATACCGGATAGATATTGAAACCACAATCAGACAATAAAAACAATTGTATTGGTAAAATACAGGAGAAGTACCGGACAGGCACCATGTAATGGTACCATATGCTAAAGTTGTCCTTGCATGCATCTAACCAAGCATGAAAGGTCAGTCTGTACCGATTCAGGCGAAGTTCGATGATTCAAATCACCATTCTCCCGCGCCTGTACCAGTGCCTCCTCAACCTCTGGTATTGAATCCAACCCACCTTGTCTGATGACTTTCTTCCTAGGGCTGAGCTGTACTGTTTGTGTTAGAATCACCGGTGTACCAGCAAAAGCGCCTGCCATAGAAACCTCTACACCCATCTTACCCTGCATTTAATATAATACAGAAAATTGAGCTGAGAAATTTATGCCTTAATCGGATTTAAGCTGTGGAGAATTCCAGCCATGTGGTCCTATTAGCACCTACTGAGGATTCAATCAATTAATCAACGTTTCATTGATAGAACCATGCTAGAATCAGTAAGAAACCAGCTCAGGTCAGAATTACCATGGAACACGACACCGCAGAGTAGCAAGCCATGCTCCAACCGGTCTTTCCGTTACTCCATGGCCCGTCGACTCTCTCGAGGGTCCCACACAACAGGAGATTCCCTAGGTCATCTGACACCTCGAAATCAGCCGCTGACGTGGCGAGCCGCACTGGATCGGTCGACACGTACGTGGCTTCTTTTGCGGTCCTGTCGACCCGGTCACGCTTAAGGGGGATAACGCGGTGACCCGTGAGATCTAACGTGAGGTACGACGGAGCGGCTGTGGAGGCTCCGCCCCCACATGACGACAGGCGGACGTAGAAGAGGCGAATCTCGAGAGTGCACGCGGCGGGGATGGAGTTAGGTGGTGAATCTGGAATCTCCATGATTAGAGGGAATCGAGATTTCTCCCCTCTCTTTAGATTTCTCAGTCGCTGAGGTTGAGGTTTAGAGAGAGGGAGGAGGAGATGGGAGATGGAAAGGGGCGAGAATAACGACGGGAATAATCCGTATGGTTATTCTCTCTCATTCAAGGAATAAGAAAACTGGTTTCAGATAATCCAGCTGGTCGTGTTTCGGATGGAATAAGAATTTCGGTTTCAAATCTTCTCCATTTTCCATCGCGCTGCAGACATCCTCTCCTTGATTGATGGCAAACTTTGTTATTTGTCACGAATTGGTCGCTCAAATTTGATTTGTTCCTTTTGAGTCACTCAACTTTGTTATTTGTCCCAATCAAGTCCTCTATATTTTTTCATCCAAAATTTTAACGGAATATGCTAATTCCGTTAGTATTTTGGATGGAATATGCTTATTCCGTTAATATTTTGAATGAAATGAGTATATTCCGTTAATTTTTTGGACAGAATAGGAATATTCCGTTAAAATTTTGGATGAAAAAGTATAGAGGAACTTGATTGTGACAAATAACAAAGTTGAGTGACTCAAAAGGGACAAATCAAAATTGAGTGACCAATTCGTGACAAATAACAAAGTTTAGTGACCTACAGCGAAATTTACCCTAAATTATCAGGGTAAAGATTTTAACAAAATAGTTTTGACTTGATGCAGCGCGAGCTGTAGAATTAAAACAGTGTTGCATATCGTTCGTGAACTGTATGAAGTAAAAACTACGCTGTAAATTTTTACCCAATTATCATCCCTAAAAAAGGGTATTTGACTATTAATTGTAATGGACGGACGAAATGTCGTCAGTCAAGCCATTAATCGATAATATTTTGGTATAAATATCTACAAATCAAATAAGAAATAAATTATTTACGTACTTGTAAATAGAAGACATCCCCTCCTTGATTGATGGCATAAATTATCAGGGTAAAGATTTTAACAGAATACTTTTGACTTGATGCAGCGCGAACTGTAGAATAAAAACAGCGTTGCATATCGTTCGTGCACTGTATGAAATCAAAACTACGCTATAAATTTTTACCCAATTATCATCCCTAAAAAACGGTATTTGACTATTTATTATAATGGACGGACAAAATGTCATCAAGCCATTAATTGATAATAATTTGGTAGAAATATCTACAAGTCAAATAAGAAATAAATTATTTACGTACTTGTAAATAGAATTGTAGACTTTTTTTTTATTTAAGCAGGAATAAAACGACACTTAGACGTCTAAAAGAAAATGTTTTAGATCGGCAAATTTCAACTTTGGATGCAGAGTGTTGCCAGTACCGGTCTTTCAGGTTTTAGATCTAGTGCGGTACCCTACCGTAGAGACTGAAATTTGCATCGCCTTGTTTAACCTGACGCTAATTTCAATCCGGCTGAGATTTCTATGTCGTGCGGTACTACATTATAGTCAATCTTTAACCCATCTTATCGTTTAGATATTTTGTGAATAAATATTGATTTACTTATTATTGTTGGTTCTCTTTAGTAAGACAATGAATTTTGAAATTCCATCACTCGATTAGAGAACACTGAAAATAACACGACGACTCTTCAAAATTTACTTTTGTGAATCAAAATTAATAAATTAATAAATCTTTAGACGTCATGAGAATAGAATATGCATCTACGTTATTTTTTTTTTTCTTTAACTAGGTAGTGAGCTCCAATGATCCATCATAAAGTTGGAAAAAATAACTATTCTTCATCAGAATTTTATATTTGTAAATATTAATATAAAACAATATAGGATATTAAAATGAGTACCGCACATTTTAAATACTAGTGATAAATACAATATCCTATAAAATAATATATTTACAAAAAAAATGTAGGATATTTAGAGCTGAATTAAATACCTAATAAAAATAACCAAAATTCAGCTCCATTTCTCAAGGCATGAATTTTTAATTTAGATCCATTAAATTCATCAGACACCACAGATGTTGTTTGACTTGGCCACATAAGATCCGAACAATTCAAACATTGGAGCTGAAAATAATGTTGGATACTTGGATTCATTGTTTGGAGCCGAATTATTTTTTACTGTTCAGTCTATACATCAATACCTTCAGACAATCATTTCTAATACCCCTATATTATTTGATATACATTTCTACAAAAAAAATTCTGGTACTTCATAGTCTACGTTTAAAGCATTTTGTAGTGTAGAAAATCAGCCAATATTAAAAAGTTTTAGAAATTTCTCAGAACATCCATTTCAGAAAGAAATACACTTTCAAAAAAATAGTCAGTCTGAATACTCATAAAACCTAAATTTTTCAAAATGATTAATCTGACCAGAGAGAACCAAAAATAAAATAACCACTATTCATAATTTGCTTAATAAAAACAGTTGTAATATAAAATAATTAGTCTAATTAAAAAGAATCATAAAAGTTCCTTACGAGTGTACACTTGAGAAAAAAAAAACTCAGATGTAATCTTGCGAAGTATATTATTATCAAACATGAAATTATCACAGTCAAATTTTTTGAAAAAGGATATGACTCAAACGAGCAATATTGCACATTCTCTCAGCTTAATCGACCAAAATCATTTGGGATCCAAAATCTCTTCATTTAGGCCCTTCAATTGACGAGCTTAATTCCTGGATATCGACATATATAAGATAAGGTTTGATATGGATATTTATTTAATTTGACAATTGAAATAACTATCATAAATAAAAAAAACTCAAGTTTAAAATTAGCAATGTAGGGTCAATGATCCATATGGCTTATGTATGAAAGTTTGAATTTTTTTTTTTTTTTGAGATGAGAGTTTGAAATTATTATTTATTCTTACCCAAAATTATAGCATCTGGCCTCCTTGGTCTACAGATATGTGACTTTTTCTTACATCAGCGAATAATTTTAATGTATTGATTTTAATTGGATGATTAAAAGAAAAGAAAAACTCCTACGATTGGAATCAAGAATGCCAATGAAAACGAAAGAACACGTATCAATCTGATTCTGGTTCTCTATTCCATACTTCCTGCTACAGTTACTATTACGAGTCACTATAATATGAATAAAACCTATACATTTTCAATGCCACATCTGTGACAGTTGTATAAAATAATCGGAACAAATTATTAGATTATACATACATATTATCATACAATTTTCTTTGTTTTGGAATTATTATTTTTATGATAAATTAAAAATCTGCAAGGGTTGGATCCACCCACCATCGGAAAATTGTGTAATAAATTTAATTATGTTGTTCTCAAGAAATCCCGTGCCTATTGGATAATTAGCAGATGACTAGATTTTTTTTTTTTTTTTTTTACAACTGTGTTGTTGTTAATGAAGCAGCTATTCTCTAAAAATAATAATTCCAAAACGACATCAATGTAGTCACGCTTATCTTTATTTTATTTATTTTTTCTGTTATTGTTTTTCGCTTATGATATAAAATGAAAACAGCTTTCTCTTAACAAGTGCCAGCTGCCTAACATTAATGCCCCTCACATCTCATCACATAGATAGCGATGTGCCATAGAATATTACAAGAAGCAATTACTAATTTACTTTGAAGTAAAGCTCCTTTTTTTTTTCTCTCTCTCGGATATATTTGCATTGCAGTAAAGGAAAAAAAAAGGAAGAATTTCATATCTACCTCTCAAAAACTGTAAAATTACGTATTTACCATCTAAAAATCTAACAACTCACATATTTATCCAATATAACTTTAGTACATATCAAATATACCCCAAACTCAAATTAATTAGAGGAGGGTTCAAATGCCTCCAATATTTGTGCCTCCATTATGCCTCCATTTTTCAAAACTTTAATAATTCAAAATTTAAAACTTAAAAATCAAAATAAAACCATTGGTTATGAACTACATCATTTTATCTATGCACGTGTAAAAAAATATGACATTTCAATTTTATTTCATCAAAAACTTGTAAAAAACGTACTAATGTGGATAATTTCTAGATGTTGATTTTTGAACTTATTGATTCACATAAAAACAAAATTGAAATGTGATAATTTTTTATAAGTACATAGAGAAAATAATATAGATCACATCTAACAGTTTTATTTTAACTTTTAAATTTTAAATTTTGAGTTATTAAAGTTTTAAAAAATAGAGGCATGGTGGAGGCACAAAAAATGGAGGCATTTGAACCCTCCTCATACTTAATATTCTTAAAACTATAATTAATCAAGGATTAACTTAACATCCTATATTTTTTTTTCCTCAGATCTGTTCTCCTTTATATCCAATATAATAGATAAAAAAAATAGAAAATCCAAACTGAGCCAGTAGCAAAACGTAGATTCTCAAACTCATTACTACTTTGATAACTAGATGTGATATCAACATCGAATTCAGTTAAAGTTGTTATGTTGGAAAAGGTGGAGTGGTTATATTATTTTTAAACGATTAAGCTGAAGCTGAAATTCTAATCTTCGAGTCTGTTGCCCTCTTATCTCCAAGTTTCAACGGAAGAGACGAGATGAGGAGAGAATTTCAGCGAGAAAGGAAAAGTTACGTAAAAAAAAACGAGAGGCATATATATGCGTAGAAGAGGAAGAGGTAGAGAAGGGGGAAAGACTAAATAAACCTTTTATATAACATTAAACTTAATTAATCTCATTTCTTGATTAATTGGATAAATATGTTAGTTATTAGATTTTTAGATGGTAAATATGTAATTATAAAAATTTGAATGATAAATACGTAATTTCATAGTTTTTGAGTGGTATATATGAAATTCTCCCAAAAATAAAATTATGATTCAGTATTCCTAGTAAAATTATTCTTCTCCATGACTACAATTTAATCCGGTTGTTTGCAACTGTCCCTAGAATTTGTTCCAGTTGTTGATAAATAGAAAACTATAACTTGAGATGTAAGGCCCCGGAATCCCAAATTCTATTTGTATTTTATAGTGTTTTCAGCACACGGAATTGAACCAAGGGACTTGTAATCTAAGTTTCAAACATACAATTCCAGTTTTAGATCTGATTTCAATAAAAGTTAAGCTTCAACAAATCATGTTTAAACCCAGGCAGAGGATATATCATATATGTGTTGCACCTTGCACGCGCATTACTACAAGGAAAAATCTATGTTATTAATCGTTAAAACTTGCAAGTAACAACTGACAAATAAAACCAACAGGGCCAATAATCAAGAATACAATTACGGACAAACTCCGTATAACAAAAAATGAAACATCTCGATGATTAAGAATAAATCAGAATGATAAATTTACATGTATATTAGTAACATATTTTTTGGAAAAATAGGCATATGCCCTTCCATTATAATAAGATGCAAATTACAAAGTTCCAAAACAGAAAAGACTTGCAAGTAAAAAAAGATAAAAATCTACCCCAAGAAAAAACCAGTGCCTGGAATTGGTCTCAGAAGCACACCCGCCATCTATATTAGTAACATATGCACAAGGAAATCCGGTCATGGCAGCTAGCTAACCGAATGTTCAATCATTTTTCTTTGCACAATTGTAAAGTACAAAAAGGAAAAAAAAAGAGAGTCGATAATCTTAATTAATACCCAATCCCCACGATTCTTTGAACATTACACAATTGTAGTATTGTACAAATCAATCCAAACCCCTGCTGTAGTTTCTTTATCTAGAAAGGTACAAGATTACAAACAGCATATATCCTTTTGTTTGCACACGTTAGCAAAAAGTTCTGGGGGGGGGCAAAAAGGAGGAAGATCCTCCACCAACCGTGCAAGTTGCAACGATAACTAAAATAAAAAAACTAGACCCAAAGAAAGAAATTGGGTATTCAAACTAGACTCACTCTTCCCTTTTTTCTGAACAAATTAACCCAATTTAAAACCAACAAATTAAACAAACAAACCTATTAGTCATTTACAGAGAAAACTCAATCAAAGAATTTTGATCTAATTAGCAACCCCCACCTCCTCTAAATTCACATCTTAAGCAGTGTAATGCAGCCATAAACCGCTTACCAGCGTTGAAAGCACGGTAAGTCAAGCAGAACAGAGGAACCTCTAATCATTTCTATGGCATCGGCGGCAGACCGGCACCATGCAATGGTGGATGGCCGGCATTACCATGCCCATGAGCTCTAGCCGATCTTACGCTATCATCAAGGTACCTAATCACCTCGGCACGGCTACTAACAACCCTGTGAAAAACTGCCCGCACCTGTCTCTCAAATGGCTCAAGTCCCTCTTCCAAGAGCTCACATGCTTCCTCCAGTTCAGATGCCCGGGCTGTCACCTCCTTCGCCCGGTCTTCTTCAATCAGCGGCCCCCCTTCCTTGACCCCTTCTTCGACCCACTCCATCAACCACCGCGCGCTACTCTCCACGGTTTGCATCTCGGCCAGAAGCCCACCACTGGTCTTCTTGTCCTTTCTTTTCCATTCTTCGGTTATTTTATCTTGGAGTGTCATCATCGGAGCTGCCCATTGGAGGTGCTTCGGAGGTGGAGGTGGTGGTGCAGTTGCATTAGTTGTACCATTTGTACTGAGCCGTTCATGGCACGGTACAGCCGAGACGAGGACCCACATGACAAATACAAGCAATGAACTCATGGTGTACACTGCCATGGCAAGCCCGCTGGCTGTGTCAGTAACCGTGGCCTGGCGTGGGGGCGCCAGATGTGCTGCCATAGCTTGCACTTGTTGCCTAGCAGACCAATTCCTTGACACGCTAAATGAGAGCGATTTGCTATGCATGTCACGAGAAATAGAAGACCCACTGCCACCGCTCCCGCCACCGCGCCCGCTACTACCCGTACGGTGGAAAGCTCCGCCTAATAACTTCTTGAGAGCACGGCGCGCACGTGACATCTGCGCCTCGCCTATGTGATCAGATTGCAACAAGCACGATGCAGCGATTCGCGCCTGACGGTGTGAGTGTCGCATCGCTTGCAGAGAAAGAGATACAGCATTGCATAAGTCGAGGGACTTAACGGCACGGTCTAACAAATCATTGGCAAGCTTGTCGGATGGCGGTTTGGATAGGATTGACGGGTTTCGTGAGAGGAGCACAGGCAGGAGCGAGCGAAATTCGTGCTCGGTGCAGAGGAGGGAATCCAGGAGCTTGGAGAGGAAGGAAAGAGAGAGGAAAGGGGACGAATCGTCGGAGGAGAGGAGAGAGACGAGACGACTAGTGACTTCCAACTGGAAGTGCTCGAGGGAATCGAGCTCGTCTTGCGGTGTAGGCTCGAGAGAGACGATTTGATTGCGGCGAAAGCTGAGGAGCCCGAGGAAACCCGTTGAAGTGCCTGGTGATTCTCCCGCCATTGCCATAGATGGTGATTTTGGAGAGATAAATTGATTGGAGGTCGAAGAGAGAGAGAGGGGGGGAGAGGAGATGAAAGAATTTGTTGAATTTGGAAGTTTATAAGTGGGCGAGAGGAGAGGAGAGACTAGGAGGGAAGAGTTTGGCTGGGAAGGCTGGGATTATGGGAGACTAAACATTTTCCATCATTCCTACTTTTGATATTTACAAACATTTTACTAACTAGGAAATAATGTTCTTCCATTGGACAGGTAAGACTTTCTGTAGGTAGTTGTAGAAATTTGTTGTGAGCAAGTCAGTTTTAGGAGCCTGGACTGGTTCTTAGAAGGGGAAGCTGACTTGGTTGGAAGCCACTATCTTTTAATGATGATAATACAGTAAATGGACTTGGTGTAGAAATTCTTAGAAACTTTGTTTCTTCTGAAAGTAGGACCAAACATTTGAAGGCGCAGCTTGTACTGGTGCAGTGCAGGGGCTTACTCGGTCCACTTTCCTTTTTAATTATCCACTCCTTCCGGATATTTATCTCGTTTCTATGTTCTTTTGATCTTTTCCGTTACCTCGCGCTGGTTTAACTGCTGTCTGCTTATATGATATTTTTGTCAATCTAAAGAAAACAATATCGAAGAAAAACCATAATTCAAAAAGAACTTCGTAAGTTCATATGGTGTTTGACTATATATGGTTACTGATGCGAACTGAGATGAAAAGACAGAAATAAATTGATATTCGATGCGTTCTAATTATGGTTCAAAAAAGATTTGTTCTAGAATTGTTCATCGATGAGGACGTACGTATCAGATGATCATTACATGCAGAATAAGTGTTAATAGTGTATTTTCATGATTTGTGTTTAATTAATACAGATAGGATCAATGCTTGTTGCAAAATGCAAATATATATGATAGGGTGTGTTGCACTCCCACATAAAATGGATGGATAGACAAGCTAATCTCTTCCTAGCATTAATTATACAAGCCTATTTATATCAAATATAGGTTTTAGAAAAACAAGATGCTAATTTGGTCTTTGAATTAACAAAAATAATTTATTTTTGAACTTTCATTTAACCAAATTAATTCTTGAAATTTTTTCAAAAACAATTGATATAATTCATAAACTTTGAAAACAAAAATATAAGTTGTTCCCAAACTTTTATTTGAACCAAATCTATTTTTGAAATTTCAAAACAAGAGTCATGTTAGTCTTTAAATTAACTTCCAAAAATTAAATTAGTCCATATGAGAAGGGCTATATATATATTTTAAAAGGTGGTATTTTTACCCGAAATTTTTAAAAATACTATTTTTTTAAAATTATTAAACCAAAACACCAATTTCGGCTGGAAATTTTATATTTCGCATGGCCGCTTCCTGGGGAAATGGGCACTTGGAACCGGGCCACTTCGATGGGAAGCAGGCAAATATATGGGCCGCTTCTAGGCCCAGCGGGCTGACCGCTTCCGGGGGGAGAGGGCACCCTGCGAAATAATTTATATTACAGAGTTGTATAGAGTTGAGTGAGAGATTCATTTCACATTATTTTCACCATTCTTCTCAGCAGAACCGTAAGTTTTTTATTTTCTATCTTTTTTTAAAAAATTTAGTATTTATAATTAATTTAATTAATTTTTAATTTTAGGTTTTCTTATACTCATACCAAATGGCTGTTATGGTATCTATTTACACTGGTGGTGAGATTTTAACAGGCCCTAATAGGGTTTATTACAGTATCGGGCTTGTTTTTGTGATACCGGTAATCTCGGGTACTGATTTGTTGGTTCTGAAATCGATTATTTCTCAGAACCTCGGATTGAATCAGGATCGATATGACCTTGATATTCAGGCCAAAATTAGCATGCCCACTGGTTCAGGCCAAACTTGGTTCCAACTTTTTCCTGTTCAGAATGATGGAGTCTGGCAGGTACTGTACAACCAGAAAATTAGTTTTTCTGGGGGTGGATACAAGATAATTGAACTCTTTGTGGAGATTAACCGAGTCCAGCGTCCTAACCCCCTTGCAAGGTTAATCCGGGGTGCTAGTCGGGCTAATGCGTCAACCTCATCAAGTCCAGTGTCCCAACCCCCTTTCCAGATTGACATGCCTGAAAGTAGTAATGCCCCAGTTCAGGAGGGCCGACGGTCTACTAGTCGGCCCTCTCGTCGATCCTGAATCCCTTTGCCGATTGACATGCCTGAGAGTAGTCAATCCCCAGTTCAGAGGGATCGACCGTCTAATAGTCGGCACTCCCATCGATCCCGAGCCCAGCCTTGTGATCCGGAGGAAACTGAGGAGACGGTGGATCCGGAAATACAAGAGGCAGAGGAAAATTGGGGGGATGTTGATCCTGATTGCATGAGCGATCATAGTGACACAGCAGATACGAGGCCTGTGCTCGGGCAGCCAAAAAAATTCAAGGTTGATAAAGGGTTTCGGATAATGGGTCGAGGGGTTGAGCACCCGATTGCAGCTTTCAATGACCTGTCAGGTTTTCAGGAAGCAAATGCGGGGTTATTTGGTAGACATGCAGAGTTTGAGAATGAATTGTCAGAGGGACAAACCTATGATTCAAAGGAGGAAATGAAAGCTGCAATTTACAAGTTTCACATTCTTTGTAATAAAGAGATTAAGAATACGCACAGTGACAAACAACGGATTAGGTTCAAGTGCAAGGACCCTAGATATGGTTGGTACATTAATGCAAGGGTCACTGGTTTTGGTACACAATGGAAAGTATCCAGGTGCCCAACAAAACATGTTTGTCATGCGGATGCCACAAGAATAGATCATGCACAGTTGACCGCTGCTATGGTTGCCGATTGCATCTCGGCGCACATGAGAAATGACGTAGATTTGAGTATCACTGCTGTCAAAATAGCTTGTGCACAAACGTACAACGGTCAGGTACCAGCGTACAATAAATTATGGCGTGGAAGGGAGTTGGCAATTGCCCGCCAATTTGGTAGTTGGGAGGGGTCATATGCGCTTATAGTCCCCTTATTGGAGGCAATTAAGCGAAAAAATACAGGTACATTGTTTGATGTTACCTCATATCCAACTGGTGAACCTGGACCTTACAGGTACTTTAATAGGGCGGCTTGGGCATTTGGACCATGCATAGAGGCTTTCCAACACCTGAGACCTGTCATCACTGTTGATGCATGTTTCTTATCAGGCCGGTACAAAGGTAAAATGTTGATTGCAACCGGGTACGATGCAGAAAATCAGCTCCTCCCGTTGGCTTTTTCATTGGTAGATACATAGAATTTTGAAGATTGTGCATGGTTCATGCAATGGTTGAGGCGCAATGTAATTCGCTCTAGGTTTGTGTGTGTCATCATTGATAAGGGTAAGGGCATAAAAAAGGTGTTTCGACAGGATGATCTGGGATGGAGTGAGGAAGATGATGATGAGTGCGTTCACCGTCTTTGTGCTACTCACATAGCAGAAAATATGAAAAAGAATCATTGCAATGAAGAAGCAATCAAGTACTTCAGGATATGTGTGGCGAAGAGAAAGATGAGGAGATATGAGCAAGGAATGCAAGCAATGGGAGATGTATGTAATCGGGCTCTGAATTGGTTGGACGGTGTGGGCAAGTATCTAGATCAAGATGAGAACAAATGTCCTAAACCATGGAAGATATTCCAGGCGTTGGATGGAGATTTTCGTTGGGGAATTATGACAACGAACGGATCCGAGTCGCTCAATAATGTTTTTAGATCTTCTCGTAGGTTGCCGGTAGTAGCAATAATTGAGGACATGTTTTACAAATGTCAGCAATGGTTTGCTCAAAGGAGGGCAAAAACACAATTTGAAGCAAGCCAGGGTCAACAGTTCTCATGCCATGTGCATGAGGTATTTTATTTTCATTAAATTATTTTATTTTTGTAATTTTTATTAAATTGTTCTATTTTTCGTAGTTGATTAACAAATGGTGCGGCAGGTCACAATCTATGACGACGCTCGGTGGATTTGGCAACTGGAATGAGTTTGAGATAACATCCACACAAGAGAAAGTTAATGCATACATTAAAGACGCTTATGGCTGGTTTACCAAAGCGAATTATAAATACACGGTGGTAATCATGGATGAGACACACGGTTACATGCATATGCCAGAAGCCACAATTAAACAGAATACCGTGTTCTCATGTTCTGGCTGTGTGCCGTCTCCGAGGCATTGACCTTGGAAGGTTTGTACATTACTACTACCACATACAGACACTTATCAACACATGGCTGGGTGAATGGCATGTGTATGGCAATCAGTCTGATTGGCCGGAAAATAAAGGCCCAATCCTTGTTCCAAATGACAAAAATATTACCTTGGGTCGAAGGCGAGTTAATAGGATTCTGATGTGGCTTGATTTACTTCATAATAGAAAGAGAGGACATCAGACTCGCCGGGATACACAAGAACAACAAAACAGAGCTGCTCGAGATGCACGAGGTAGTTAACTCATACATTTTTGTTATTAAATTTTCAGGTTGAGAAAGAGGAGTAACAATACATTTTTGTTATTAAATTTTCAGGTTGAGAAAGAGACAAGCAATGTATTTTTATCCGACGGTCAAGTTTAGACTGTGATTGCATTACTCGTTTATTGTATTAACATGCAGACACTTATTTAGGCGCACTATTATTGTTTGTTTTGATTTATTTGTGATTTATTTGTTGTTTTATTGTTTGTTTTACAAATCGTTACGTTTAGATTTACTATGATGAAAAATGATGAAAGATAAAAGCAAAATAGTACGATAAATAACAACATGAAAGATAAGCATCCTGATATAACAAATCACAGTATATGACAACACTAGAGTAAAAAAAAGTACAAAAACAAACAACAACCTAAAAGTCAGAAGGACTGAATGGGTGCCTCGCCCTCTTGGTCCTCAAACCCCTAATCCGCACTGCGAGTGGCGTGTGGTCGAGAGAATCATCTGACTCAACGGCCTCAACCTCCTCAATCTCAGCTGACTGCTGGACTGCAGGACCAAATGCAACTGTGTGTCCAGACTCCTGAGTCGGTATCATACCGAATGCAGCTCTCACGATAGGATCATCCATGGAGATGTCAGGAAAGTACGTACCGGGATGATATTGCGTAGGCTGTGAGCTGCCAGGAAAGTGTGGAAAGGGGTTCGGCATAGTGAACCCTGGTAGATATGCAGGAGGTACAGGCTGGGTCGGATCATAACCCAGAGAATACAAACCATCAGGGTTTGGGTCGATATTGAAGCCGAGTCCCTCCTCCTCCTACAAATTTACAAACAAGTTGTGCATCATTTTTTAAAAAAAAAATGCACAAGTTGTATATATTAAAAAAAAAAATTACCTGCGTAGAGAAATACTGAGTAGGGAGACCTGCTCTGCAGCGCGCCTCCTAAGCGTCTCTTGTCCTCTATCGAACGCCTGACCGACAGTCTGAGCACCTGGACTGAAGCCCACTATGCCTCGTCACCACCGTATCGGACGTATATATCAGGCTCATCCGATATGTCATCAATCTGATCACATCCAGGCAATCCTGCACATCTCAAGAGAGAGTCTAAGTACGTCATGTACCCACATTGGCAGACCGCAGGTACATTGTGCTTTAGAATGACTTTTCCGAGTCTCTTCCAGCCCCGCACTGTGGCCATTGTCGCCGCTATGACACAGCTCTTCACCAGATATAAGGCCTGCAAAATTATAAGTAAGTACAATATATAAATGTTGTACAAATGTAAATATTACAAGTTTTTGCCAGTAAACATACCGTAGATGCAAACGGTGCGCCGGCTGGAATGATACCATGAACTCGTCCTCTTTGATCCCTCGGCCTCGGTGCACGCTCATGAGGGTTGTCGGTGATACACCCCTCTAAGTACACTATGTACGCGCCACACTCCTGATACCAATCTCTATAAGGCCTGTATTTTTTTGAAAAAAAGTCATCAATGCGACGTATCATCCATTAACCAGAGAGATTAAAAAAGAGAGATTCTTACACTGGCGGTACATCCATGTGACGGTGCTCATCAGCTATAGGTGGGTCAATAGCGGATGCCAGCTAGACGTATGCTATGTACCAGTGCACCCAGTCTCTGCCCGGAGAGATGTCTCTGGCCAAATGAAGCTGTCGCCAAACGTCCTCACTGATCGGCTCTGGGGGAGGAGCTGTCTGCCTCAATCCAAACTGTCTCATGACCCGACTGGGGTAATGATGCTCGACAATCTGAATTTAGTAGGTTTTTTAATAAATGTTGTCATAGCTAAAATTTGTAAAATAAATTCAAAATACGGTACCTGAAAACATATGAGGGGCACCTCGGCACGCCAGTAACGCTCCTGCTGCCGACATCTCTTGGGCAATATCTCAAGATAGGTCTGATGTACCCCGTTTACCTCGAGCTGAATTCATAGATTTTAACACTTGCTCAATCAGATGTGCCAAGATTTACAAATTTATTTAGATCAAATTTTAAATAAAATAAGAACTTACATATTCTCTGTAGGGCTGCCAGGTAACATACTCTGGATCATCCTGAGATGCTCGATCTCCTGTCTCCAGTGATTGATGCCGAGAGTCCCGCCATGACCTGCCCTGATATAGGTCTTCGGATAGCTCCACATATGCGTATATGCAGGGCATGTGTCTGGCTCTGGTCTGCCCCAATCTGGCACATCTGTCTTGCAAGTGATTGTCGGACGGCCAACAATCAGATGCGCCCAGGACCAATGCTGCAACAACATGCATGGTCTAATAAATGTCTTGTTCTTCTTCAGACATGCTTGATTAAGACCCCTGTACAATGTTAGTGTCAACAACCGGTGTAGTGATGATATTTTTCATATTGAAATTTGTAAACAATAATTTCAAGTCACACACCTATACAAGCATGCGAGAGTCGCAGCCCCCCAATTGTACTTGCTCGCATTGGGCAAATCAGCCAGCAATGGGAGATAGCACAGCCGTACCTGATCTCCGTGTGAATCAGGGAACAACTTGACTGTGATCATCTCCAAAATGTATGCATGCAAGTGCTGATCAATGGTGGCCTGTTATTTATTTTAATTAAAATATTATTTAGAAGAAAACTGAAATTTTGTATAAGTAAATAAGATAAAATTTACATACCTGAGCGGGACGACTACTAGGAGCTGGAAACTCCTTGAAGGCGGATCTCAGCTTTGCCAAGCTGATGATACCTGGGGAGATCTGTGTCTTTGCGCCTCTCTTCTTCTCTTTCTGCAAAGCAGCGTGCAGTATCCCCAGCAGGTCCTCGCACAAGGATCTGAAATCTCCATACTCGACGCCCGTCACAGGCTCCCTGACAATGGTCATGCCCCATAGACAGCTGACATCCTGTAGGGTGACTGTCATCTCAGCGTGGGGGAGATGAAATGAGTGGGTCTCGGGACGCCATCGCTCAATGAGCCTAAAGCACAATCCCGGATCGGCAATCTCCTCGGCCATCTGGGATAGCTGGTACAATCCCATGGCACGCAACGTCCCTGCATAAGCCTTCTGGTACTTAAGCCACATTTTGTTGTGGCGTACTGTAACTGTATCTAGTCCCTAAATTAAAAAAAATTATTATTAATAAAATTTGAAATAAAATTATAATTTTATTAATAATATAAAACTTACTTCAGTGGCAGCCTCCAAGATACGGTGCTCCGCGTTCGGGTACCAGAGAAAGTCTGATACCCGATCAGTGCGGTGCCGGATACCGGGGACCACAGATGTCAATGCCGCATCGACATACTGTGACATCTCATACGGAGTGGGTATAACTGGTGCACCTCCACTGGAAGAAGGTACATCCCTACTAGAAGACGGTCCAGATCCCATAGATGCCATGCTGTATTTTATATTTTGGTCTTATTAGAATTTGAAATTAAATTTCAAAAAATAATTATAGTTTGGGTATTAATTATTTTGGTCAATAACTAATTTTCATATTTATTTTGGTGAATAATCAATTTTGGTACAATACGATAATTATTTTGGTCAAATAATCAATTTTGGTACAATTTTACAATTATTTTGGTGAATAATCAATTTTGGTACAATACGATAATTATTTTGGTCAAATAATCAATTTTGGTACAATTTTACAATTATTTTGGTCAATAATCAATTTTCATACCATTTCATAATTATTTTGGTCAATAATTAATTTTGGTACAATTCCATAATTATTTTGGTTACTAAATAATTACATGCTCCTAAACCCTAAATATTTACCTTACTCCTACTCCTACTTTAAACTAAAATTTAAATTTAGAAAGAAGAAGAAAATTACCTGATTTGAAGGGATGGCTCTCAAATGAATCGTATCAAAAAAACGAGATAGCGGCCACTATTTATAATTACCATGGCCGCTTGGCCCCCTGCCGGTGTGGCCGCTACCCTCCAAAGCGGCCAGCCCGCTTACCCCCAAAGCGGCCCAGCCCGCTGAGCCCAGAAGCGGCCCAAATAAGTGCCCGCTTCCCTCCGAAGCGGCCATGCGAAATATACAATTTCCAACCGAAATTGGTGTTTTGGTTTAATAATTTTTAAAAAATGGTATTTTTAAAAATTTCAGTATTTTTACCATACGCATGCAATAACACCGCTGAGGAGTGATGGTCATCAATTGAAATCTTATCATTCCCAAATTTTAAATTTAAATATATATACAAAAGAATGCATCTATACTAAAGAAAATTGATGCACCCCTATATCAAATTTCACTGTCCTTCTTTGTGTCGGATCCATCTGTAAGCAGAGGAACCCTGTGCTCCTGCACTATCCCATCCATAGCCACCTCATGTACAAATAAATCATTACAAAAAACAGAAATTTGCAACACATCAGTAGGAAGTAATTTAAGAATAGACCCATTATCTTTTGAAGTCACCCAAAATTTCACAATAGAAATAATTTGAGCTCCTATTGCTCAAGGTTGAGTTCTAACCCCCTGAAAATATAACTTATTTCTTGTTAACCATAAAGTCCACAAAACGGCTCCTCGTACTAATTCTATTAATAGCCTATCTTTTAATGGTATTAAAGCATCAATAAATCAAAGCTCCTCCATAGTGCTAATATTAAAAAGAAAGTTGTTATATTCAACAATCCAATTTCAAATTGAAATATATATATAAATGCAAATCATTGATTTTGTTCTATGTTATGGGCAATGCATGTTCGTTATGAGTTGTGACATTTATAATTGATTTGGTACAAGATTGTGACATGAGAATAGTAGAATACTGAACGCACCTAATTAATTACAAACCGCCATTTGATTTCTAATTTTGTTTATATTCTACGAATTAAACACTACATATATAAATATAATTATTTAATGAGTACGTATTGTTTAGTTGGTAGAATAACACCGGCGCTTATATTTGCCAATTGAAATATAAAATTATTAATGGAAACTAAATTCAGTTACACAGCGCACCGACACGTGTGTACACATATATATATATATTCAAACAAGAAATTGTAATTTGACTGTTCCATCAACTTCCTCTAAATTCAACTCTCTCTCTCACACACACACACACTCAATAAAATATATTATATTTTCTCTATTTTGAAATTATATATTTTTCCAATCAGTTGAGCATTAAACAAAAAGTTAACAAATTATAATTAGAACAAATTACTACTGTATACGATGTTATCACTTTTTTAAATCATAAACTGAAATTTTGCTATTAAAGAGCAACCTGACTCAATAACATGTACATATTATTAGGAAGTCTGACTAGTATGACATTGGTGTCACATGACACTAACTTCAAAATTGATTGAATAAACTTCAAATTAATAATTCAAACCGTTCAAATCAATTTACTTTATGAGTGATGCGTTTATATGCCTGGAAGTGATGCGTTTATAACTGAATTTAGTCTGACCAGTATTTATTTTACATGACATCACATGATGCCTGAAAGTATTAATATCAAGTGTTCGCGTGAAAGTGCAACGCAAGTTTCGGTACGCTTGGGAGCGTACCTTTTAAAACCGCGGTTACACCGTCCGATTAGGGTTGCAAGTGCACAACCCTATCGAGGAGTATAATCGGGTATCGATCCACAGGGACGGTTTCTTTGTCTAGAATCTACTTATCTTGACTAAAGACTAGAAGTGAGAAAGAAGGAGTTTTGGTATTTAATCTTCCTAAAGAATCAATTCAAACAATCAAACAATGCAATAGAATAGTGACTGTGCAAGGAAAGGTATAAACTGTGTTTTGATTTAGGATAAAAGATGTTTCAAGGGTTTCAGACTTCATCTCTGATTTGCCTCTAGTGGTACGGGTCTTACCAAGTTGGTACGGCTAGGCCGCACCAACCTGGTCCGATCAAGTCGTGTGGGGCTTGGTACGGGTAGGCCGCACCACTCTTGTAAGACCCGTATTGATTTACCAGAACAGAGCTTACAAGTTCGAGTTGATGCATTTCTTGCTGGTACCTCGTATTAAACTCTTGAGAAAGGTTCAATTGACCATACCTAAGGTTCCTAAACCTCAACTCTCGTTTGTTGGTTCAAGATCTAGGTTTGGGAGTCAATTCTTCACCTTCTAGGGTTTCTAAACCTCAACTCTCGTGTTTTGGTCCAGATCCTCTAGTTGATTGATTGGAGATCTAAGGTATCCTCTAATCTGTCAATTAGGAGAGAATTCAACATTTCGGCTTCAATTCGAACAAGTCTACCTAAAGGGATTGGTTTGGTTGAGAGAAGGCAATGGTCACATGACCTTGTTAGGGTTGATCTACCACTATAGGCACACCACATGCAATCACAGCAAGACAAAGCAATCAAGACAAGCAAATACACAATCAATACAATCAAAAGAGTTCATACAAGATCCAAATCAAGAAAAGCAACACAAATCAAGAAAATCCATCTACAAACCCTAGAAACAATGATCAACTACTCACAAGTCATAGATATGTCCAGAAATACAAATAAAGAGATAAAGAGAGGCATGATAGAACTAGATCGAAGATCGGGAGTGGAGAAGGGGTTGATCCGTCGATTTTCGCCTCTTCCTCTTCCTTCTTCTTCTCTCCTTGCTCCTTTGCTCTCTTTCTCTCTTTCTCTCAGCTCTCAATCTGGAATGGAATGGAATCCTGGTGAAAATGGAGAGATCCCTCGCTTTATATAGCCTCTGCCAAGATTTGAATTCTGTCAGGCGGCATCTATTTATGGCCCGTACCAAGGTGGTACGGCTAGGCCGTACAAGATGGGAAAGAGCTGGATCGGCTAAGTCTGGTGCGACCCGTACCAAGCCTGGTAAGGGTCGTACCAGGGAGTCCAAAAATATCGTTTCTTCGTGTATTTTGCTCCAATCCTGCAGAAAACAAACAAACTCTCAGCAGTACCAAATTCTAAGGATATATCAATGAAATGCACATGATTTTGACAATTTAGAACGTGAATTTGGTACGAAATCAAGTCAAATATAGGCTAAATATGCGAGGTATCATCAAGTATTGCAAATATTCATACCTCGTCATATAAGTGTGAATAGTTCATGTATCAAGTGTTTGTATCTAACAAATTATATCATTTGTTTTCCATATGGCACTAGATGATATCTGAAAGCATTAATATAAAGTATTGCAAGTATTCATACATCGTCATGCAAGTATCAATAATTCATGTATCAAGTATTTGTATCTAACAAATTCTATCAATTTTTATATGGCACTAGATGATGTTTGAAAGTATTAATATCAAGTATTGCAAGTATTCATACTTATAAAATTTAATATATTTTTGTTTGAACCGAACAAACCGAAATAAAACTTTGGTTCGATTCAGTTGCAATGCTAAATCGGTTCGGTTCCATTTTTTAAACCGAATTATAACTTTGATTTACCTAATTTTGTTCGGTTTCAACCGAACTGAATCGATGAACACCACTAACTGAAGTATGAATTGTTACGTTGTACAGTATCTTAATTTAATATTTTTTTTTTTTACAAATTATTATGTTTGGCGTTTGAAGGTACTACATATCCTATATTGTTGCGACTATAAATTGGTGTTTTATATGCATTTTTTTTGGGGGGGGGGGGGGGGGGGGGGGTTGTTGGTGTGTATAGTCCCCATTTTATTGTACTTTAGTTGTTAATTTTTGTGTTTATTTTATCAAAGGGATCAGGAAAAGGGATGTGTGTATTCTAAATAATAGTTTAATTATGATACGCATACTGGTTTCTTTTAGAAATATGGTACGGTCTCCACGTATTACACTTACTGGTACAAGAGAATATCTTTTACAACCATATGTTGCTATCTGGTATTCGCTCTTATCTCATGTGCATGCTAATGTTCATATCATGCCGATTGGTTACTGGTGTATGTTTCCTTGCTTCAACTGGTACACATCACTGGCAACCTGCTACATACCATTTATGCAGCTCCATTGTTAGTAACATTTTTTGTTTTTCTTATTGGTATTACTTCGGGCAAGGAGATTGTAAGATGCAAGAAATGTATTACGGATGTTTTTGGGGGTTGTGTGATTTATTTTCTTCGTTTTCTAGTTTCAAAGATGTGTAATCATGATGTACTGTGTCAAACTTATATTTCAAAGATGTGTAATCATGATGTACTGTGTCAAACTTATATGGCTATAAATGCCTATGGGCCACTTTGCCAAAAAAAATTTTAAAAAAGAGAGAAAGATTTTTTGCGAAACATCGTGATGGTATGTTTCTCTTCTTTTTTTTCTTTTATATTTCTAAATGGATTATTAGCAATAATATTAGCAATCATTGACTTTAGTTGAGTTGATTAAATGGATAAGGTAGTTAATGCATATATTGGGAGTTGGGACTGTTGGCTTTTGGGAGCTCTCGACTTATCTGTTTGACTAGATTTGCAAAACATACATAAATTACATTTAATAGTTTCCTTGAATTGAGATGTGTGCAGACTCATAAGATGTAGAAATATTCCAATGAAAGCCAAGACTTCAGAATCAACATCTACTCTTCACAAGCTTTCCAAAAAGTGGTCATATGCCGAAATCGGACACTCGAGCACCAAGATACGCCTATTTGAAGAGTGCTAAGTTCCAGAACAGTTTAGAACCGTATAACGGTCCAGGGACAGTTATAACGGAATAAATAAATCATGTACAAATTCCATGACGCATAAAATAGGTTTTAGGATCACCGAACGCTAATCATTCCAGAGCCGGACCGTTACTAGGATCGTTACAACGGTCATGAAACGTTATGGTTATTCAGCCTGCGCATCTTTCGTATTTTGGCCACCGTTTGGTCCTACGAACTCCGATTTAAGTGAATCAAAGCTTGAAATTCTCAGGAGACCGAGATATACAACTTCTATGTATTAACCTTGTTCATAATATGAACGTATAGATCTCTATAAGCTTTGGAAGACAGACATCAGATATGGAAATAAGAATAAACCTAGATTTGCTTCTCTCCCTTTATATAGAAGCCAAAGCTAAGTTTCTATGGTGGTCTCCAGCCGCCAAACTTCATCTCGTCTATTCACAAGAGAGCCACCATGGTTGCTAGACCTTAAACTTCAATACTCATTCAACAACTGAAGATCTCCTCTACCATACTCAATCAACTTCAACAACCCGAGTGATTTGTGAGAGATCTTTATTTACTACAAACACCTTGTAACACTTGTTATCTTGAGCCTCGCGCTCACCTTGCAATATTTGAGTCCTCGCGAATCGAATTGTTTCCTTTGAGCCTTTAGTGCTCGTATTCGGGCTGTGTGACTTCCAATAAGTTTGTAAGAGCTCATCGGTTCCACCTTGTAATCCTTTCTTATTGGGTAAATAAAGGCGCTTCATCTAGAAGGTTGCGGGCCCCGAAGACGTAGGCGTTAGTACTGAACTCCGTAAACAACTCTCGTGTCAAGTGTCTCTAAACTCTACTATTTACTTTACTTTACTTTTAGTTTAGGACAAAATTATTCTAATTTCCATCAAGAATAACTTATAGACACGTTAGAATATTATTACTTAGACCAAAAATATAAAAAGACCTATTCACCCCCTCTCTATGTGCCTTTGGGACCAATAGGGACCACGGGGACGAATGGGGGAAATAAGACAATAAAATAAAAGACAATAAAATGATTAAATTTGTGAGTTTTTGAAGTTTAAAAGAGTAAATATAATATTACGAAGCTTAGAGGGGAACTATGTAATTTTGAAGTTTTTCCTCTTCTTTATTAGGTAAACGGTATTTAATAAGCAATAGTAGGTGTTCTTGAAGCCGAAATTTTTATTAATAGAAAATATATTAATTAAACATCGAGATTAGAGAACGCTTTTGCGTTTTATCGAGAAATAGGGAAAACGAGATAGTTAAACCAACCTCTGGCCGTTATAGACTATCACGGACAGGATTAGCGTAAATCTCCCCACTTACACTTATTAATTAACTAAAAAAAAAAATTCCTGGCCGTTATAGACTATCACGGCCAGCAATTTCTTTCAAATTAATTCAAATGCATGCAGCCATTTCATTCCAAAAAAAAATTCCTGGCCGTGATAGTCTATAACGGCCAGGAATTTTTTTAGTTAATTAGTAAGTGTGGTGATTAGTATCGCTAATTCTGACCGTAATAAATCATAACAACTAGAGGCCGTGATTAATCATCATGTATTCCCTATTTCTCAATAAAACGCAAAAACGTTCTCTAATCTCGATATTTAATTATTATATTTCTTATTAATAAAAATTTCGGTTCTTCAAGGGTACCCAAATTAAGTCGGAGTCCATGCGGCATGCGCACATATTGGTCAACAACATATCAAAAGCTGTACACAACTATTTTATTTTTAAAAGGCATGCTACTCTGGATTTTCCTTTTCTCGTTTTGAATTTTTTAGGAAAGGAATTATATTTGTTTTTTTCATAAGAACACTAGAATGATGTTGATTAAAAGTTAAAACAATGATCATATTAATCACTATATATGATATGTTATTCGATCGAGATCGAATTAGTACAAGTTATCCGCTGCCAATCGGGGAGTCTTGACTTTTTGTCACATCGATAAGTGGATTTTAAATATTTGTACATTGAGATAATATTTTATAATCGCCATAGTTGATCAATCTCTTATTTAATTACCTGAGATGACATATACGCGAGAAGAATTAGGTGGCATGACTAGGTCTAAGCCGGCTCGGTTTAATTTTTTATTTTAGCACCTGAACCGGCTCAGTTTAAAACTGCAATTAAGGCAGAAATAACCTACATACTCCTCCGGATCCGTCTGGAGTTTACTTTAACCAAGACATCCATATAGCGAGTCATTAAATAAGAATCAACTAGGTTACACAGAAAAGATTTCTGAATCTGGCACATTTGATCTGGATACAAAAAACACACGGTTTCGTCCAGGCGCCTTGTACCGTGTGAGTGAGACTGCGTCAGAAGACGCGCTACCCTGGCTCATCCAGAATTCGCATCCTCTGAGATATCTCATATTTTGCGTGACTTTTTGGAAAATCTGAACCGTTCAAATAAGTTCTGCACGAATCTCGAAGCTCAAATAATACTGGGCCCCTGCGCTATCCCCGAGTAGGCACCGGACACGTCGGTCACGCAAAAGTTGAGATATCTCAGATGATACGCACTCGGCTCATCCATCCCTCTTGACTATGCGAAAGAGATCTCAGCCTTGCAATCTCATGGGAAGGAATCAAGACCGTCCAGTCTGATTGATTGTCGAAGAATGAGATGCCCTCAGGCCGTTGGGCGTCACCTCGTCTGTCTTGTATGCGGATGCACGTATTGATGTGTTGAAAAAGGATGCAGGCGGACTAGTTCAAACAATTTCTTCACCAGCCACGACATCAGTCGCTTGAGAAATTGTCTTTGCTTGCGTCGCTGTTGATTCCTTCCCTCTTTGGTGGTTACCGTAAGTCCGTTAAGTCCATTTGTTTTGTAGCTCCACGTGTCCTACTCTTTCTCAATTTCCTTTTTTATGGGGAAATCTCGTTAACCATAGCCATAACCATAAGTCAGATCTATTTTTAACCCTAAAAAAAGTCAGATCTAATTTTATTATTATAATTTTTATGTTACTTCACAAGTCAAGCATTTATAATGTAAAATGTTCTGTTACTGAGTTCATGTTATATAAGACGAGAGCTTGAAAATATATCAAAAAATAAGTATATAAAATACTAAAATAAATTTAATTTAAACATTTTGAGTTACATAAATTAGAGTGATAACACACTTGAAATGAACAAAAATTCCAGATTTCTAACTGTGCACTCCAAAATTAGAGCATGTTCGGCAGCATGAAAATTTTGTGGAAATGAAATTTTTTTAATATGGGAACAGGAATTTTAGTTTGTTAAAACTAAAGTTATTTAACTCATTGGAATTTTAGAATATAAGTGTTCAACAAATGCATGGAAAATTTGTTAGGATGTTGGTTTGTTTTTCTTTATAGAAGATGCAATAACTATATAAAGTGTATTAATACTAATCACTGATTATGATCAATATAATTGTATATATCATATTCTAAAAAAGTTTAAATGAATGAATTTGACTATACAATACAAACTGATATCAGAGTGAACTGAC
Source organism: Carex rostrata (assembly GCF_964058835.1). Lineage (NCBI taxonomy): Eukaryota > Viridiplantae > Streptophyta > Magnoliopsida > Poales > Cyperaceae > Carex > Carex rostrata. The sequence continues at coordinate 8,663,303 of NC_135924.1, forward strand.
CACACACTGCAAGGTGATTATGTTAGATGCCAGAATAGAAATTTAACTTAAAATTAGCTTAATCTATTACAATTAAGTGTTTCTAGTTAATTATACTTGTTTAATAATTTCTTGTATTATTAATATGTGATTGTTTAATTAATTTTAGTCTTTGTATTATTAAATTGTGTTTGTTTAATTGAGTGCTTGATTGTACAAGTTAATTTCAATTTAATTAATTAAATAAGTATTGATTAGTATAATTCCTCTTTTTTAATTAATTAAACAAGTATTGATTAGTTAATTTCTGCTCTACATAAAGACCAAAATATTCTACCTTCAAAAATTATTGTCCGAGCATTGACATATTTTTTTTGTCTTTATAGAGAGCTTAGCTCCGCTGTTGGGAAAAAAACGGAACTCTAAACTAATTTATTTTTCCCTATGAGAATTGAAGTTGGACAGTGGAATAAAACCATTTGAAAACTTGAAGTAGGGAAAAAAACCAGACTGTCAAACACATGTAAGGAAAAAATAGCTACAAAGTTTTTTTAACCAGAAAAACCCCTGGAAAATGGAGTTGCCGAACAGGCAGGGGTGAAAACGGAGCCGGATTATCCGGCGGATATCCGCTCCGTATCCGGATATAATCCGAATCTGGATTATCCGGATTCGGATAATTCCCGGATTCGGATAATTCCCGGATTCGGATAATTTTCGGAAATCCATAAAAGATCCAGATTCGGATACGGAGTCCTAAACGGAGCGGATATCCGGATTATCCGGATTCGGATAGTTTGGCCAAACCCATATAAAAGAGGAATAAATATTTGCTAAAGGTGGGATTTGAACCCATGTCCTCCCATCTCAATGGCTTTAGACTAAGCTTCAAACCACTACACCTCAACATCTTTTGTTATCATACACTTATTTGATATATATATATTATATGAATAGATTATCTTTCATCTCTTATAAGTTCATTAATATTTATATTTAATGTTTTAATTAATATTTGTATTTTAGAAGTTCATATATCTTAATTATCCGACCATTATTCGTTTTATATCCGTATTCGAATCCGTATCCGTGGACTATCTGTTCCGTATCCGTATCCGTATCCGTATCCGTTTAAGACGGATTTGGTTTTGAATTTTGATATCCGTTTACTATCCGTATCCGTATTCGTATCCGCTCATTATCCGACGGATGCGGATATGATATTAGCATTATCCGCTCCGTATCCGCTCCGTTTTCACCCCCTACGAACAGGCCCTTAGAGTGATTACACTTTTTAAGAGCATTTGGATTGGAATAATGAAATTCCTTTTTGTTTGGAAAAACACGCTTGACACTTATTACTTACTTTTTGAGATTCAACGTACTTTCTGATTTAAAAAGATATCTTTTTTTCTTCCACAGTAATAATTGCTTGGTGGTTACAAAAGAAATTAAAAGTTAATTGTATCGAGTATAGAAGCTTAAAAATTAAAATTAACTATTTGTATTTAGTACTTGATAGTTGTTTTTATTTTCTTCAGACTTTTACTCATATAGATGCTCTTACAAATCCAAATTCCTTACATAATTACATTAAAAACTGCACCACATAAGATGTATTTGTAAGTTTGTTTATTTATGAAAATTCCGTACTCGTCAAATTTAATCCTAACGAAAATAGATGGAGGTAAATTAAAAGAAAAAGAGAAAGAGAAAGGAGTAGGTTCGATGTCTATCGGACTTTACTTTTAAGTTCAATGAGCTTCAAGATTATCCGATTTATTTTAAAATCTATTTCAAAATCTGTGCACATAAAAATTGAAGGAGATGCGTACAAATTTTATAACATAACACACATATCTCAAAGCAGATCAAACAATGATCGAGTCCTTTGAAGCAAAGTAGATTCAATGAACATTAAGTTCAAATTGTCAGAGCAACTTGCTCCACGGTGAAATATTGCACTTGCCACGTGAAAAATAAGCTCAAATCTCACGGCTGTTACTTTCTGAAAAGGAAAACAAATGACAATACAACCTGATCCACAAATTTTCTTCCCACCACAGAGCAGCAAAAGAATTCCGAACTCTTGACAATTTCCTTCTAAAGTCCAAACGGGGCTCATCACTGGTAGTTTGGTTTATAGCATAGATCAACAGAGCACTCCAATTAAATCGCAGATATAATTGTGCCACGTCACCCAACTATTTATCCGATGTGACCTCCGCAACTATTACTTGTCATTAGAGCATTGTACTAAGACAAAATTTTAAAACATTAAATATCCACTCACGCGTTTTGCGGGTGACTTAAAAATTACAATTATTCCATAGCAATAAAATATATTAGGCATTTGGGATTATTTCGAAGAAGACATGCGAACGAGTCAAGCAGATTCCTCATTAAATTAATGGAATCCATAAACAAATCACTCAAACTTTAAAATGTCGGAGTGCCACATCCACTTTTGATGTTATCAGAGTTGGTTTACTATGTATTTTGTGCTCGACCAGTTCTCTTTCACAGAAGATCTTTTTGTTTGCTAACCAGACGCTTAAGCGATCTCGAAGATTTGGTTTAGGTTGAGTAATCTTTTTGTTGATATCATATTTATACTTTTCTTTTGGTTTGATAGAGACAGAGATAGACTTGGATACGAATTTTCAAATGAAAACTATTTTATATATGCACGAGGAAGAATAATTCAGTTCCCGGCTAGTGGCAACGTTTTATATATGATGTCTTGTTGCCCCGTGCCAAAACAATTTTGGATGCAGATGTTAATCCTCCTGGGTAAGGACATCAGAATATATCAGATTGAACTAAAATCCAATATGCAATCAACTCTTATTCAGGTGAAAAATATCTCAATTGATAAATAACTGGGCTTTTATTTGTTCTCCAATAAATCATTAGCTGCCCACCGTTGAATAGCAGGACTAACTTATCGCGGACTCTTAAGAAAAATAACAATTACTTGCACAATCACTCTGAAAAAAGAATAATTACCTAGTTACAAAAACCTATTTAGAGAAGAGGCAATCTCTACCAGTAAGACTTTATCGGGCATAAGTCCTCTACGGCTGCATTTAATGGCCCTCTTATAGGTCGCAATTTTATCTCATATAGTTTCGGCCACAATTTTCCTGTGACTGAAATAGGTGAGAAAAATGATAAGTGAACACCTTTGACCTAGTGAAACATTTAGTTTTCATAAAAAAATTAAATGTTTGAAAACAGAACTAGTGCTGATTCAGTGCCAACTGGTATAACTTGGCATTCAGATAAAACTAAGGCACTAAGCCAACTCGTTTAGTCTCATGCTCTTTCTTTGTTCTTATTTTCAGAAATTAGAAAAAAGGAACCTTACAGAAAAGAGAAAAGGTTCAACTTACCAAATAACCGATTCTTTTCCTTGTCCCATGCTATGCCATTCAAACATTCAAAACCCTAACATAAGTCATAATAAATGTCAATCACATAATGAGAGAACATCAAAAAGTTATTACGCTGTAATATTCAAATTAGATAAACAAAGGATCTTACCTGATATCCTGACTTCAGGAGGCCTTCCCTGCAATGTGAGCAATAGATTTATGTCAATATGACCACAATAAATTTCACCTACATAAAAGTGTAATAAAAAGATAGGTACAGAAGATTTACTTGCAGCCTTTTTTTTTTTTTACCTAAGTTCATGGAGAAGAATCCAACCTACTACTCGACCATCTTTCTGAGATATTCGAGCTATGCAATCTGTCTACATGTAAACAGAAATAACAATTTGACATTTACTTCAAAATCTTAAAGAACACGAAAGAGGAAATTAGAAAATAGAAAAATAAACTATATATAACCATCCAGATGTTTGCCCAGATTTCACCATTTATGTATTCCAGCTCATTGAGATTAATAATTTCGCGATCATGATATTGCACCGTTACTCTTTTCAACGCTGTACATGAAGAGAGATTAATTAGTAACCAAAACTTTTAACAAAATCCATTAAAAAAAATAATAATAAATAACCTTGAAAAGTCAAAGGATCAAGATGATACAATGATGAACTGCCATCACTGCCATATAAAATCTCCCCATCAGTTGCCAGACCCCATCCATCACGCATTTCATGTGTAAATTTCTCATTCTGCAAAGGAATATTAAATATGCATGAGAAAAGTAATTTTAAATTCATAACCCTACTAAATATATTGATGGAATACCAAAAACTTCAGTATACAGAATGGCAATTATTACTACACGCTGGTACCAAACAACGACCATGGTAACACTGACAGATGCCCTTTACATAGTTTTATGCAGGGAAACTGTTGTTCAAGGCTGAAAAATCCCAACCAGCAGATTACCAAATATTAAAATGACAAACCAAACAAGAAAGGTAATAATTTGAGTCTAATTGTTAAGTAAACAGGTCTGAACTTTCCATTCTGGTGGTGCAAATTCAGAATTTTACATAAACATTATACATTAATTCAAAAAGAACTGAAAATTGGACCAAGTACTGACTTTGGCGAAGTTGTATCTAGAAAGGTAATAATTTGAGTCTCATTGGTAAGTAAACAGGTCCGAACTTTCCATTCTGGGTGGTGCAAATTCAGAATTTTTCATAAACATTACAAATTAATTCAACAGGATTTAAAATTGGACCAAGTACTAACTTTGGTGAAGTTATATCGATCATATACAACGCCTTCATTTTTCAACCACAGTACTTGATACAACCTACCAAAACAAGTAACAACAATTAGCATAAAAGACAAACACATCAGACAATAATTAACAGAATAACTACAAAATTTGGTAGAGACCTTTCACCTAATAGTGTCAGGCCTTCTCCAAATAAAGATCCATCCATTTGGAACTGAGCTTGGACCTAATTTCAGAAACAATTGCCAGAACACCAGAATTCACAATTCAATTCTTTCAATTTGATCAATACTCATCTATCTAATATATGTGATGATTAACAGAAGGCACTAACAATTCAGCAGAAAAAAGTTTACCTTTCCAGATTGAAGATGAACCTCTCGAAGGGATGACTAGAATTAAGAAAGATAAAAATTAACAAGTAAATTATCTCCTCAGAAGAGACGCCAGCATATTAAATCTGATTCAAATTATGGATAAGCAGCATTGTCAAAACCCAAGTTCAAACATACCCTTTTGTAGAGACCAGTGGACTCAATGAGAGTGTCATTCCCTGCATACAACAGACCCTATGAAGAAACAAAGAAACAAAAAATTTAGCAGTAAACTAACCAGCTAAAGAACAATAAACAAACGGAAAACTAAATAACTAATCAGTACCTGAGTGAAGGCGTTAGGGTCATGGGGGTACTCATTCACCACATCGAAAGTGTAGAAGAGATGGTGCTGCGAGGAGGTGTTAAATGCACGCCACGTGGAGTAGAGGAGGAGGAGAATACATAGGAGGAAGATCACAGAGGCGGGTCGATTGCGACGGAGGCGGGATAGTAGAGAAGGCGATCTGGATCGGGAGAAGGATAGAGACGGAGAGGCCATGGATGCGGGTTGGGGATTGATCCGACGCCTGTGGCTCCGCTTTGAGGAAGCAGGCATGGGCATGCTCTGCTCGTGATTCTTTTTGTGGGGCTGTCGGATTTGGAGGTCTGCGTAGTGGGACCAACAGAGAGAGATGGGGTGGGAGCCGCGGGAGGGTTTAGTTTTTAGTAGCTGATTAAGACGGAGAAGAAAAGGGATCAGTTAAAACTTAATAAAGACGAAGAGGGAAGAGTTAGTACTTAGTACTCAGTAGTGAGTCCGTATCCGCCCAGGTACCTGAGGTGCAATTTATAAAACTGGACGGTCTAGATTAATTCCATCCAGGCTAAACTCAATCTGGTAGCTGTTGAGGCTAAGGGGGCCTGCTTTGAGATTGGTGCCAAGTGAAATTAATGGTCCAGATTCAGATCTTGCACCTCAGGTACCTGGGGTGATGCGGATTCCTCAGGAGTAAGGGTCGAGCAGTAATTGTGTTGGGCCTAAATGGGCCGGAGTTATAATTTTTAATAATTACTCGAGGTGATAACGGACCTAGTTTCCTTGGTCACACCGAGAAGAAATTATGCATTCTTTTCCGATTGTGGTATGTGGAGTTCGGCCCATATTCAGAAGAGGAAATTATGCATTCTTGCAAAGCCATCAAAAAAATGATTAATGCTTTAATAGCACTCAAATTATGCATCATATGTATGATGATGAATCCATGCGGATTTTATTGACCAACTAAAATTCTTGAATTGTCTAGCATGACGTATGCTCCAACATATATTTGTTCTTTTATTATCCAATTTTGGAAATATTATGCTCTAGCTTATAACTTGCCAACCAAATTGGTTTTTATTGCTCTATTTTAGTAAATGAATTGTGCGCAAGGTGTACTTCTAAATTCATTTGAACTGCACAACCTTACACTTATCTGCCAGAACAACACCGTTCCAAGGAAGTTTAGTCAGAAAAAGTAGAACTCCGTTAGACTATAAATACTCTGTGTAGTTACAACCATCTCCATCTCCATCTCAAAAACAACAACAGATACATTAACATATATTCTTTCAGTGAATATTTCTCCTTGCTAAACAATTAAAATGAAGGCTGTTTGCATGGTGCCTCTTCTGCTTGCTCTCTTTGTGCTCTGCGCTGGTATATACTTATCTTGCTTATATTATAATTTTAAGGATGATCTTGGAATTAGAATAAGAGCATTGACTAATAATCTTACCTAATATTTTAGGTTGTTTGAGCCTACGGTCTATCTGTATTTTAATTAAAAAAAGTACTATTATAAAATATTGACACATATTAGAGTCTTCCTAAGAATTTTTCCTTTAATATCTTTAGACTATTACAATTGAGGACATCTAAATATTAAATATTAATAGAGGTTGAGTGCCACAAAAATAGCATGTTTACCTATTGAAGCTCTTTGACAATTACATTTCTTGTGTCTTGTCCAAATTCACCATATTTGCATTTTGACCCATTGAAATTGACTATTTCCTAATTAAAAAAATATCAGTTCTACCGGGTCATAAAATCTTCTATTATGGATATACTTAACTTTTCCCTTGGAAAATTCAATTTTTTTTTCTGTTCAATAAACTAGGTCTGACAACCTCAAGGGAGCTGCATCTTGTGTCAAGACCAAATTATGTAAATTTGAATTGCAGCAAGTACATAAATCACACTCCATGCAATAGTGAAACTGTGAATGATCTGAGTAGATGCCGTTTAGATTGCATCGGAGCAGTTGGTCCTAAATTCCTCGCTGAATGCTTACCTGATGGTTGCAAGTGCCATTTTGTCTGTGGTGACATTGAGTGATGCATGTGCACAGTGCACATATTAACTATTAACATATGAGGTTCTCCTTTTTAAATCACAATTCATCTTGAGACTTCTCAATGATGTAATTTAGATAAACATTGCAAGATACAAGTAATAAGTGTCACTGTTTTTTCTTATTTGTAATTTGAAAATTGTGTGTATTCCTGAGCAAAATAAGGAAATATTAAACGCATCAAATTAATGGAGTTTCTATCCGGTACCACAGAGGGGCTTACTTTCTGTACATTTCATTTTCTAAATGATCACGAATCACGAGATAAGTTGATTCTTTTTCATTATTCAGGCATAATCGAGTCTGCATTTTCCTCATATCCCCTAGATTTATGCCATATATGGCAACTAAAACCTCATTTTTATCTATCATCAAAAGCATAAGCACAATGGAAGTTTCAGGTTCTCACAAAGAATACAAAAAGAACACGGGAACATATATGTTCATCCTTGCACAACAGTTTAAGCTCATATCTAGTGCTGGTACATGTCCAGTACCTATACTCCTCACCTTATCTATCTGGCGCCAATTCCATATTACAAGCTAGGAATAGTCTCGTGTATCAATCTTTCAATTAATCATGGCCTGAAGCACCAACCCAATTGTTTTATACTGACATAAACACGTCCTTGCTCTCCCCTTCAATTTACTAATAGCAGTCAACATGTAGAAGCTGTACTGTTGCTCAAATGATCACATTTCTGTAAAAATATATAATCATTTTCTTTGGGTACTCTCAGAAGTTGATTGATGCCTTGCACATTGCCATATCATTTGGAGATGATTGATCCCATCTTCAAATTTGAACCATTTAGAGCGACATTTCCCTTTTTGTAGTTAAGAAATATGTCTTTTTTTCCGAATTGCATTTTTCCATGATAATATTCTAATGTTGTCAATCTTTTCGAAACCATGCTTAGGATTTTAGAAATAGTCGCAAGACCACTGTTTCAAAGCACTAATCTGCCTTCAAGAGACAAAACTCTGTTTTTTCATACAATAATTTCTCCTAGCACAAACGGATCTCTGTCAGAGGCTAATTCTGTTTTTATATAGAAAAACATCAAAGAACAAAATTACCATGCATACTGAAAATATTAAAATCCTAAAACTACATCAAGGCAAATCCCTTAAACGAACAGAAATTCCGAAATAAATTTACTGTTTAAAACACTTTTCTTATTGATTTAGCTCGACTAATGTCATGGAAATTTACTAGTCTTTCGAAATTAAAAATTTATTGTTTCAATATTTTGGTACACATAATAATTTATTGTCCTAAATAAAAATAGTCTTAATGGTATTCTGCAACTTTTATTTGTTTGAATTAATTAATTAAAACAAGGTGACTAAAACAAACAAGAAAGGGCCGGGCAATCGGTTTTGTCAATTTGATTTTATCATTTAATCCTGTTATTATCGGTTACACCTGGTACAAATTGAGTAAATATATTTTGTATGCTTTCGAAAAGTAATAGAAGTCTGTTCCTTGCCTTATTATCATTTCATATCAAATGTGGCTGAACCATCGAATCGATTATTTGTTAATTTGTAATGCTTTTGGCATCAATATTACAGTTCAGAGTACGTCTTCATGGAACTTGCATTGATCGGTTCTCCATTTAGCATTAACAACAACAGTAGAAGACATGACAAAAAAGTTTCTCGTAGACATTATCTGGGTAAAATAGTACGTTTGGCTCGTGCAAGGAATAGCTCAAGAATAGCGATTTTTGGATTAGTGATTGAGAATAGTGCTAACCCAAGAGATTCAAGAATAGCACTAACTTTGGCTATTCCGGATTTGTAGAAATGTTGTTTGGATTGTATGTTAGGAATAGCAAAGGCCAGCGGGTGCTAAATCGCTATTCTTGCGGGTGCTAAATCGCTAACCCAACGTTTTCACGGAATAGCGGAATAGAGCTAATCCGGAGCTATTCTTAATCTTCGTTTCACGTTTGGATGACCCTCTTCTGAGAATAGCTCTATTCTTTGAGCATCCAAACGCACCCAAGTAGAGGATGCATTCAGCATTAACAACAACAGTAGAAGACGTGACAAAAAAAGCATTACATTTGTTGGAAAGACAACAGGAGGGATGGGTTTAGGGGTGTCAATGGGTACGGTACGGGTCGGGTGGAGACATTTTCATACCCATACCCATTAAAATTGATCTTACCCATACCCTATCCATACCCATTAAAATTTAATCTTACCCTACCCTACCCTTACCCATTAATATTATCGGGTAACGAAACGGTAGCGGGTGAATAACGGATAATATTAGTATAATAATTAATTTTATTATATTTTACAAATTAAATATCAAAAACTCATTCATTTTAACACATATATAATTGCATTTCTAATAAAAAATAAAATAAATGTGCAATCAATTCCAACTAAATTATTTTTATAAAGAATAAAAATTCAAAAACACGAATATACATTTAAGTGGGTTAGAAATTGAATTAAATATACATTTAAATGTGTTGGAAATTGAATTGAATATATATTTGGATTTTATAATTACCCTATAGGGTAACGGGTACGAAATAGTCATTACTCATACCCGTACCCATTTATTTAACGAAAAAAAATTCTTACACATACCCATACCCAATAAGCTAACGAAAAAAAAATCTTACCCATACCCGCCTTATCGAATACGATATGGGTCGGGTAAACGGCTGAAAAGGTACCATTGACACCCCTAGATGGGTTGGCGCTAAATTATGGGATTCTTAGGTGACTACATCTCGCTAAATTGGCGTTCGGATGACAACACTTTACGAAATAAAAGACCTCAATGAGAATTTTTTATGTCAACAGTTTAAGATACAAATACTATATCCTTACGAGCATTTTCTATGTCAACACTTTATTATATCAAATAAAAGCCCTCAATCCCCTACCAAAAAATGGGAAAAAGAGAAACTGAGATGTTAACAACCAAACAAGAGGATGTTCACAAAGACGAAAGTAACAAGTTAACAACCACACTACTAACATCCACAACTCAAACATATGAACACTAGACAGACCACTTTACCCAATCCGCAAAACATAAAAAACACACACACATGACGAAAAGCTAGTACCGATTTAACAAAAAAAACATGTTTCCAAGTCCTAGATAATAAACAATAAACTCCCCACGGGTAGTCAATTTGCTCAGTCGACCTCCTCCATTTTGCTCTCCTCCTGACCATCCTCCTCTAATGGAGGCATATCAGTATCATCAGCAGCTGCGTCATCCTCCTCAATGTTCAGACCAAGCTTCAACATCCTGTGAATCCTACCTGCAAACATGTTCGGGTCCTCCAAGCTGAATCCTGAGGTGAGAAGGGCAGTCTCAAACAGGAGTAACACCAAATCCTTCACTGATTTGTCATTCTTGTCTGCCTCAGCTCTCTTTCTCAGTTCCTCCATTATCCCATTTTCAGGGTTGATTTCCATTGTCTTCTTGCTCGACATGTAGGCACCCATGCTGGTGTCGCGCAATGCCTGAGCCTTCATGATTCTCTCCATATTGGCCGACCAGCCATACTCACCAGTAACCAGGCAGCATGGAGAATCCACAATGCGGTCAGATACCACCACCTTCTCGACCCTGTCTCCTAGTATTTCCTTAATGGTCTTGCAAAGGTTCTCAAATGCAGCCTTCTTCTCCTCTTTCTTTTTTTTCTCTTCCTCGGTTTCCTCAAGTTTGAGGCCTTCTTTGGTAGCAGAGACTAGCTTGTGTCCGTCGTACTCCTTCAATTGCCCTACTGCATACTCATCAATAGCATCCACCATGAAGAGCACCTCATATCCCCTCTTCTTGAGCTTTTCCAAGAAAGGAGAGTTCTCAACTGCCTTCTTGCTCTCACCAGTGATGTAGTAGATATCTTTCTGGCCCTCCTTCATTCTGGTCACATAGTCTTTCAGGCTCGTCAGCTCATCACCGCTTTTTGTGGAGTGATAGCGCAAGAGGTCAGCCAGCTTGGCACGGTTCTGGCTGTCTTCATGGATACCCAATTTCAGGTTCTTTGAAAAGGCCTCATAGAATTTGGTGTAATCCTCCTTGTTCTCTGCAATTTCAGAGAACATCTCAAGGCATTTCTTGACCAGGTTCTTTCGGATCACCTTCAGGATCTTGTTCTGTTGAAGCATCTCTCGCGAGATGTTGAGCGGAAGGTCATCCGAATCCACCACACCTACAAGAAAACAGAAGTTCATGTCAAATATGTCTAAAAGGAAGCTTAGCAGCAAAGTTCATATCGAACTAGCAGAAATCCTTCTGTATAAGATGCAATAAAGTAACGGAGTGTAGCCAATAGCTCAACTGCAGAGCTTTCTAAGCATCACAAGTATAAATAAATAAATTGAACAACAACATTCAAATAAAAACTAATAAAATACCTTTAACAAAGCTGAGATACTCCGGCATGAGCTCCTCACAGTTATCCATGATAAACACCCTCCTAACATACAATTTAATGTTATTCTGCTTCTTCCTGGTATCGAAGAGATCAAACGGGGCACGCCTTGGAACAAACAAGATGGCCTTGAACTCAAGCTGTCCTTCAACTGAGAAGTGCTTCACAGCCAAGTGATCCTCCCAGTCATTTGTCAGACTCTTGTAGAAAGAGGCATATTCTTCCTTGGTGATTTCCTCAGGCTTGCGCAGCCAGATCGGCTTTTGCTTGTTGATTAGGGTCCACTCGTGCGACACCTCCTTGACCTTTTTCTTTTTTGGCTCCTTTTCCTTTTCCTCATCAACCTCCTCAATGTTGCCTTCTTCTTCCTTCTTAGCCTCTTCTTCATCATCATCGTCATCAATTTCTTTCTCTGTAGTCTTCTCCGTCCAGAGGTAAATCGGGTAGGAGATGAATTCTGAGTGTTTCTTCACCAGATCCTTCAGCCTTCTCTCCTCCAGATATTCAAGCTAAGCAAAGACAACAACATGCAAGTGTGAACAGATCCACATCAAAAGGAAAGAAGAACCCATAGATATTAAATTCAATAAGAGCTATACAAATAGAGAAACACTAAAACTTGACATTCATGAGCACTACAGAATTAAATATCAAGTACGAATTTTAGTTTATAGTTTCCAGGGTCAAATGTCCCATAATTCTGTTGAATTTGCAGACAAGTAAACACAAAATGAAGAAAAAATAAAGATTTCAGCTGCAATTCACACCTGGGGTTTTGGTTTCAGTTCATGCAACTGTGACATAACAAGTATGACTTTAAATAAAAGAATTTCAAAGTGGATAATCTTTGCTCATATTCCAACTAATTGATGTTCATGCCCACAATAACAAACTGCATAGATCCAACAGTTCCTACACAATATCATGCATAGAAACTATAATCAGGATGGAACAACTTACTTGATCCTCTTTCAGGTACAGAGTGATTTTTGTGCCTCGTCCAAGCTGCTCACCAGTTGTATCATGAGTCACAGTGAATGAACCACCTGCCTGCGACTCCCAAATGTATTGCTCATCATCATTGTGCTTGGTTGTGACCACAACCTTCTCGGCAACCAGGTACGAGGAGTAGAAACCAACACCAAATTGACCAATCATGCTGACATCAGCACCAGCTTGAAGTGCCTCCATGAACTCCTTTGTGCCCGACCTTGCAATTGTACCCAGGTTGTTTACCAAATCTGTCATGCAAGTTAAAAAAGTGTCAGAAAGCTCATTTGAGAACCGAGAATTTTGTTTAAGGCATGAATTGAACATATACGACATAATTAACTTTGACTGTGCACGTAACAAAACACGGATTCACCGAGCATCAGAACAGTTTGGTTCTGTAGCGGTCATGGTTTGGGTCCCGTTGATGAAGCTTTGGAAGGGTTAGAGCACATGGGCTTAAGCTTTAGGGTTTGTCTAATGGCTCTGAGCTTTTTGAATACGTTATTTCACATGCGTTTAGGCCCAAATATTTCATTAACCTTTTGGCATTGCACTTTGCATCATAGCATATCCTCCTTTTATGGGGATAATGGATATATTCATCGGTACATCCTGTTATGGTACTGGTGTAAGCTTGTACAAAGTTAATTTGTTTCAATTGTAAGATCAAAATTTCAAATTTAAGTTTAAAAAAAATACTTACCAGCTTTGGTCATACCAATGCCGCTGTCAATAATGGATAAAGTCTTGTTCTCCTTGTCAGGCACCAAGCGAATAAACAGCTCTGGTTGTGCATCTAGCTTGCTCTTGTCAGTCAAACTCTCATACCTTATTTTGTCCAATGCCTTCAAGATTTTAGACAGAAAATAATCCCAATCAGTACTCATACCTTGCAATGCAATAAATTAGAATAACAAACAAGCAATTAAAAGGAAGGAATGGAAGAAACATACATCAGAGGAATTGCTAATAAGCTCCCGAAGGAAAATCTCCTTGTTCGAGTAAAAGGTGTTGATGATCAAGCTCAGCAACTGGTTGATCTCCGCCTGGAAGGCGAAGGTCTCGGTTTCTCCCATCTGCACATTCGCCATTGATGATCAATCAAGAGTCGAACAGAAAAGAAATGAGAACGCCTGTATTGGAACCTGATGATCGAATGAATGCAAGAATCAACAAAGCACAGAAAGAAAGTTTTTTGTTCGTTTTTTTCGATTGACGGGGACTAGTGGGAGAGGAGAGCCGTATTTATACAAGGGAGACGAAGAGGTTCTAGTCACTTCCTTTCCCCCCAAAAGACGGTTTCTTTGTTTTGGTAATAACCGAAGATTGGAGGGGTTCGAGAGAATTCTCCAGGTTTCTTGGTATATGGAGGGATTTCCAGAGAATTCTAGCATTCTCGCAGGAGCTAAAAATGCGCTTCAGTTATGTCGATTTTTTTATTAATAGAAAAATAAATAAATAAATATTCTAATAGAGGTATATTTTTGTGAAATTTCAGAATATAAAAAGAACGTGATAAAATTAAACACTGTACTTACTAATTAACTAAAAAAATATTCAATTCTAATACATAGATTATTTATTAGTTATTATATATTTATTATTATTAAATTTTATTTAATTTGGAAGAACAACGAAAGTAAAAATAAACATCATATCTTTAGATGTACATCAATGATTTTATTATTAGTATATGTATTTTGGTCATATTTTGTTTGAATATGTTTAGTATAAGAAGTATAAAATAAATTTTACTATATTACAATTTTGTTTAACAAATTGAACATGGTTAGTTTATTCTTACTATATTATTAAAGTATTGGAAAAAAAATTCAAAATAACACCAATTGAAAAAAAAAATCTGCAATAAAATCATAAGATTATTATCGCAATGGAGTTTTTTTTTGTTTCAAATAATGTTGAGAAAAATCAAGAATGGACTCTTTTATTAATTAATTTATGTTGAGGTAAAAGATTAATTATTTCTAGCATAACATATTTATGTCGATTTGATGTAATTTTTATATTACCTTGTAGCATTTATGTTGAGATTATTTTTCAAACACTATATATTGTTTTCTTAATATGGTCATATAATATGTTATTATGTAATTTAATAATTCATTTTAGTCTTATTTCTAAAATTCGATACAAATTATTAATGAGTTTGACTAATATAACATCAGTGTCATTTTAGCCTATATAACATCAACTCTAAAACCTATCAAATCGACTTTGAACAACTAATCCAAATCATTCAAACCGATTTACATTATGAGTGATGCGTTTACATACAATTTTTTATATATTTTCGAGTTATTTTAGTATCAAATCAAGAGGTAAAAATATTGAAAAATGAATGCATTAAAATTGACTTAAAACTCACACATTTGACCGCTTGACTTATACTAAATAAATTCGAAAAGTTATAAATTTTGCATGTAAATGTACAACTAATGAAGTAAATCGGTTTGAACGGTTTGGATTCACCGTTTGAAGTCGATTTGATAGGTTTTAGAGTTGGTGTTATATAGGTTGAAATGACACTGATGTTATACTAGTCAAACTCATTATTAATTAATATCATATACAAATGATTAAGATTAATCTTTGTCCAACAAAAATCACATAAGAAACAAATAAGAAATCACATACAAATGATTATGATTAAGACCAAAGCTATTAAAATAATAAGATTCTTTCTGCTAGAAAAATGCATTTGAGGAAGCATTTAGCATTCTTCACAAAAAGAGAAAACATTACTAAAAAGCACCACACTTGTTGGAAAAAACAACAGGAGGGATGGGTGGGCGTCAAATTATGGGATATTTGTGACATTTTTAGCGTGTTGGAAATATAACTGGATTGCATTACAGTCAGTGGCGTAGTCAGAATTTTCATCAGGGATAGGCAAAATAAATTATTATTATATTTCAAAATAGATAGATAAAAGACTACCAAAATTGTAACAACTTGGTCAATTTCACTAATCGAGAGCTTTGACTCAATCAAGAATAGACAAAACTCAAATCCAAACCAACTATATACAAACTTGATATCGTATTTCAAAATTCAGGGGTAGGCAACTGCCTACCCCTGGATATAGGTGGCTCCGCCACTGATTACAGTTAAGGAGCAGCAAGAATTTGTAATACAAAAGCTTTCATATATTTTATCACACTCATATGTGGGGGTAAAAACTCTGTGTATTTTATGCGATCTGTATTAAAAAAATTAAATATGGATATCTAATCTAAACTAGTACCGTGTCCGTGCGTTGCAAGAAGAAAAATTAATACAAAATGACATATTTTCACATAAAAAATTAGACTAAATAACAAATAACATTACTAAATAACATATTAAATAATATTTACACATAATTAACATTTCTTAAATTACATACATATTTTTGGTATTGTTGGTATATTTTCATACAAAAATCTCATACAAAATTACATATTAAATGAAAAATAACATTCCTTAAACAATATAAAAAAATAGAAAGAAATGAAGACAACCAATCAATTATATCAACCCAAAATTTCATCTTTTAATCACAGCTGTTGGCTGATCAAGACAACTACGTGCTTAATATAATAATGGAGATATCCGTGAAGATATTGATACATATATAATTTTACGTTTAAATTATCCGTATTTGAATAATAGATATATACCATATGGTTTAATATATATTTTGAAAGAATTGTGTTATTTAATATTCTAATTAGATAAATATTATGAACTTAGTATTTATTAATAATATATTTATATTTTTTTAATAAATATCCAATTCGTATCTTCTATATTCATCTAATAGCCAATATATCCAATCTATATTTGTATTCAAAAAATAAAACATAATATAGATGTGGCTTTGCCACTATCCACTCCGTTTTCATTCCTAAAGTCAGTCATATGTATATACATCCGCAACTGTATATAGCCCTTAGGTACTTGTGACATCCATTATATGATGATTTTATAGTGTATATATAGGAGATGGGCTATGGTGAGTTGCGAATTAAAACGCGTTTCTACTTCACGCCGTATTTTTATTTTGAAAGTCCAAACGACCGATCTGAACCGTTAAATGTTTAATCCATATTGAAATGTGCTTGGAGACCAAATTTTACATTTTTTAGAATTTTTTTTACTATTTATTAAGTATTTTTGAAAATTGGTGTTTTGCTGTGAACAGTAAAACAGTAAAATTTTCTGGACCATAGATCAGCAACTTTCAAAATTGCTTAATAAATAGTAAAAAAAATTCCAAAAAATGTCAAATTTGGTCTCCAAGCACATTTCAATATGGAGAACAAGATGAACGGTTCGGATCGACGTTTTGAACTTTAAAATCACAAAATATGAGCGTGAAGTAAAATAGTCGCTTTACTTCGCAACTCACTATAACCCATCTCATATATATAGATGCATCTTGGCCGAAATTTTTTTTTAGTTAACATTCTAATAATTCAAAATAAAACAACTACTGCTCAAAACTTTGAAATTTAAAAATTACCACCCACATATTCTACAGAAGAGAATCAAACCTGACTGGTATGTACTCTGAGAAAAAAACACCAATTTCGTGCTCTAACTGATAAAGGAAACCAATTTGAAGTCCTAATTGGAAGCACACCAGAAAATTATACTTTGATATTATGTTTTTATTATATTTTTACTGTATGTTTTACTTTTATTATCTATTGTATGTGCTGCTTTTATTATCTATCGTATCATTCTTAAAAATTTAACACACCATATGCCGAACATATGAAAATACATATAACATACAATATACATTTTTATTGGTTTAGTACAACATTTTAGTTAAAACTAGCTAATTTTTAATTTCTCTGTCTAATTCTAGTGAAAATAAAATTAAAGCAAACAAAATTCAAAATTCCAAAACAAAATCTAGAATTCCAAAACAAAATTCATAATTCTAAAATTTCAAAGCAAAACATAACAAAGCCAAAAGAAAAAAAAAATACACTTGGTGCACGCCCTGAAAAAAAACACTAAATTGGTGTCCCTCCCTAGCTAGAGCACCAAATTATGAACTTTAATTATAAAATTTTAGATGACGATTATTTAATTTCGAATTATTGAGTGCTAACTAAAAAAATTTCGGCTTCGACATGTACAAATTAGAATATTTCAGAATAAACCTATAACTACATACTATATATATTCTAAAACAATCTACAGAAAATTAAAGAATATTTTAATATACTCCATGATACTCTTCTGGGGAACTCTAGAATAATCTAAAGTATTTTACAATAATCTAGATTATTATACTCTTCTGTGAAACTCTTTAATTTTATAGTAGGTATTTTAGAGTAATCAAGAAATAATTTAATATGCTCCCATGTTAATGAGATTCGCGTGACGCCAAATTGTTTGGGACCCTGTCTCGCCATTACATTTGGCATCGGACGTGATTTTTTAGCATAATTTCATTTTCATAATTCATGTTTTTATAGTGCTAGTCTCGTGATATTTCATTTTTTAAATTATTAAGAAAACGACTTCAGTAAGATGCAATAGATATTTGGACAATGCATGATACTAACTTATCACATTTGGTTTTAATTTGAATTTGGATAATGCATGCATCTGTCTTATTTAAATATTAAAATCATCAACCAAGGGATAGAATAAAGACGAAACAGGACAAAAATAAAGCGAACAGCAAAAAAGCCAAATCTGATATCGCGGAAAACCATTCAGAAGAGGAGGTTTAGAACAACGAACGCTTATAGCAATATGTAATTAACAGACAGCTACACTTCTACATTCGAGAACAGTTTGGATCCGATGGGGACATCAACAAATCCAAAAACATGAACACTAGTCATCAAAAGGTCACCAATCACCCAATCCGCAAAACATCACACAAGACGCGCGCGCGCGCAAGACAAAACACAAATTTCTCATTTAACCAAACAAAGTTCCCGAGTCCCCTATATATCAAAAATAAAAACTCCCCATGGTCAATTTGCTCAGTCGACCTCCTCCATTTTGCTCTCCTCTTGACCCTCCTCCTCTAATGGAGGCATATCAGTATCATCAGCAGCTGCATCATCCTCCTCAATGTTCAGACCAAGCTTCAACATCCTGTGAATCCTACCTGCAAACATGTTCGGGTCCTCCAAGCTGAATCCTGAGGTGAGAAGGGCAGTCTCAAACAGGAGTAACACCAAATCCTTCACTGATTTGTCATTCTTGTCTGCCTCAGCTCTCTTTCTCAGTTCCTCCATTATCCCATTTTCAGGGTTGATTTCCATTGTCTTCTTGCTCGACATGTAGGCACCCATGCTGGTGTCGCGCAATGCCTGAGCCTTCATGATTCTCTCCATATTGGCCGACCAGCCATACTCACCAGTAACCAGGCAGCATGGAGAATCAACAATGCGGTCAGATACCACCACCTTCTCGACCCTGTCTCCTAGTATTTCCTTAATGGTCTTGCAAAGGTTCTCAAATGCAGCCTTCTTCTCCTCTTTCTTTTTTTTCTCTTCCTCGGTTTCCTCAAGTTTGAGGCCTTCTTTGGTAGCAGAGACTAACTTGTGTCCGTCGTACTCCTTCAATTGCCCTACTGCATACTCATCAATAGCATCCACCATGAAGAGCACCTCATATCCCCTCTTCTTGAGCTTTTCCAAGAAAGGAGAGTTCTCAACTGCCTTCTTGCTCTCACCAGTGATGTAGTAGATATCTTTCTGGCCCTCCTTCATTCTGGTCACATAGTCTTTCAGGCTCGTCAGCTCATCACCGCTCTTTGTGGAGTGATAGCGCAAGAGGTCAGCCAGCTTGGCACGGTTCTGGCTGTCTTCATGGATACCCAATTTCAGGTTCTTTGAAAAGGCCTCATAGAATTTGGTGTAATCCTCCTTGTTCTCTGCAATTTCAGAGAACATCTCAAGGCATTTCTTGACCAGGTTCTTTCGGATCACCTTCAGGATCTTGTTCTGTTGAAGCATCTCTCGCGAGATGTTGAGCGGAAGGTCATCCGAATCCACGACACCTGCAAGAAAACAGAAGTTCATGTCAAATATGTCTAAAAGGCAGCTTAGCAAAGTTCATATCGAACTAGCAGAAATCCTTCTGTATAAGATGCAATAGTAAGTAACGGAGTGTAGCCAATAGCTCAACTGCAGAGCTTTCTAAGCATCACAAGTAAAAATAAATAAATTGAACAACAACATTCAAATAAAAACTAATAAAATACCTTTAACAAAGCTGAGATACTCCGGCATGAGCTCCTCACAGTTATCCATGATAAACACCCTCCTAACGTACAATTTAATGTTATTCTGCTTCTTCCTGGTATCGAACAGGTCAAACGGGGCACGCCTTGGAACAAACAAGATGGCCTTGAACTCGAGCTGTCCTTCAACTGAGAAGTGCTTCACAGCCAAGTGATCCTCCCAGTCATTTGTCAGACTCTTGTAGAAAGAGGCATATTCTTCCTTGGTGATTTCCTCAGGCTTGCGCAGCCAGATCGGCTTTTGCTTGTTGATTAGGGTCCACTCGTGCGACACCTCCTTGACCTTTTTCTTTTTTGGCTCCTTTTCCTTTTCCTCATCAACCTCCTCAATGTTGCCTTCTTCTTCCTTCTTAGCCTCTTCTTCATCATCATTGTCATCAATTTCTTTCTCTGTAGTCTTCTCAGTCCAGAGGTAAATCGGGTAGGAGATGAATTCTGAGTGTTTCTTCACCAGATCCTTCAGCCTTCTCTCCTCCAAATATTCAAGCTAAGCAAAAACAACAACATGCAAGTGTGAATAGATCCACATCAAAAGGAAAGAAGAACCCATAGATAATAAATTCAATAAGAGCTATACAAATAGAGAAACACTAAAACTTGACATTCATGAGCACTACATAATAAAATATCAAGTACGAATTTTGGTTTATAGTTTCCAGGGTCAAATGTCCCATAATTCTGTTGAATTTGCAGACAAGTAAACACAAAATGAAGAGAGAGAAAAGATTTCAGCTGCAATTCACACCTGGGGTTTTGGTTTCAGTTCAGGCAACTGTGACATAACAAGTATGACTTTAAATAAAAGAATTTCAAAGTGGATAATCTTTGCTCATATTCCAACTAATTGATGTTCATGCCCACAATAACAAACTGCATGGATCCAACAGTTCCTAAACAATATCATGCATAGAAACTATAATCAGGACGGAACAACTTACTTGATCCTCTTTCAGGTACAGAGTGATTTTTGTGCCTCGTCCAAGCTGCTCACCAGTTGTATCATGAGTCACGGTGAATGAACCACCTGCATGTGACTCCCAAATGTATTGCTCATCATCATTGTGCTTGGTTGTGACCACAACCTTCTCGGCAACCAGGTACGAGGAGTAGAAGCCAACACCAAATTGACCAATCATGCTGACATCAGCACCAGCTTGAAGTGCCTCCATGAACTCCTTCGTGCCAGACCTTGCAATTGTACCCAGGTTGTTTACCAAATCTGTCGTGCAAGTTAAAAAATGTCAGAAAGATCATTTAAGAACCGAGAATTTTGTTTTAAGGCATGAATTGAACATATACGACATAATTAACTTTTGACTGTGCACGTAACAAAACACAGATTTACCGAGCATCAGAACAATTTGGTTCTGTAGCGATCATGGTTTGGGTCCCGTTGGTGAAGCTTTGGAAGGGTTAGAGCACATGGGCTTAAAGCTTTAGGGTTTATCTAATGGCTCTGAGCTTTTTTAATACGTTATTTCACATGGGTTTAGGCCCAAATATTTCATTAGTCTTTTGGCATTGCACTTTGCATCATAGCATATCCTCCTTTTATGGGGATCATGGATAGGGGTGAGTAAATCGCTCATAACTCGTGAGCCGCTCATAACTCGCTCATTAAAAGCTCGTCTAAACTCGCTCATTTATCCGCTCATTTAAACTCGCTCATTAACAACTCGCTCATTTATTTAATGAGCGAGCATGAGCATAACCCAACTCGCTCATAACTCGCTCATTAAGAATTTGCCACATCTAATCCCTGCCACATTTAATCCTATGTAATTATGTGTAACATCAACCTTGCCTCATTAAGATTGATAGATAGTGAGAATAGTTTCATATTTAATCCGATGTAATATACTAATATTCATAGTTTCATATTCATTTTTTTTTGTAAATCGGCAGAACCAAAATCTCCGCTTAAAGTCCAAAACAAGTAATAGTCATAACAACTCGCTCATTTAAATGAATTATGACAATTTGTTGAATTTTGTTATGCGTAGGCACACTATATAATTTTGTTATGAGTCATAAGTCATAATTCGTGAGCCGCTCATAACTCGCTCATTAAAAGCTCGCTCATTTACAACTCGCTCATTTATCCGCTCATTTAAACTCGCTCATTAACAACTCGCTCATTTACTTAATGAGCGAGCATGAGCATACCCTAACTCGCTCATGCTCGCTCATTAATCACCCCTAATCATGGATATTTTCATCGGTGCATCCTGTTATGGTACTGGTATAAGCTTGTACAAAGTTAATTTGTTCCAATTGTAAGATCAAAATTTCAAATTTCAAGTTCAAAAAAAAATACTTACCAGCTTTGGTCATACCAATGCCGCTGTCGATAATGGATAAAGTCTTGTTCTCCTTGTCAGGAACCAAGCGAATAAACAGCTCTGGTTGTGCATCTAGCTTGCTCTTGTCAGTCAAGCTCTCATATCTTATTTTGTCCAATGCCTTCAAGATTTTAGACAGAAAATAATCCCAATCAGTACTCATACCTTGCAATGCAATAAATTTGAATAACAAACAAGCAATTAAAAGGAAGGAATGGAAGAAACATACATCAGAGGAATTGCTAATAAGCTCCCGAAGGAAAATCTCCTTGTTCGAGTAAAAGGTGTTGATGATCAAGCTCAGCAACTGGTTGATCTCCGCCTGGAAGGCGAAGGTCTCGGTTTCTCCCATCTGCACATTCGCCATTGATCAATGGAAAAACAAGTAGAGACAATGATCGCACTTTGTTTGTAGTTTCGTTGGAGAGACTTTGAAGAGAGTTATACGCTTTTTTTTTCTTCTTTCCGATGAGAAGAGAAGAAAGAGGATCGGGCATTTATAGGAGGGAACAGGTTCTAGGCCCTTCTCTTTCCCGCTTCGGGCTGTTAAAATTAGTTCTTGGGTTTTTGGGAAGAGTGGAGTGGGTTCTAGAGAATTCTGCTGCCCTCGAAACGGTTAGTTCTCTGTTATCCTTCTATTGCAAAGATATACAATTATCTATCATTAGTAGAATTTCATGAGTACAACTATTTATTTTATTTGAGAATATTGCAGATCTTGAAATAAAAACTATTGGAAAAACAGAAAAATTATTATATGTCGTTTGATGACCTTTAAATGATTTGTAAAATTATACAATTTTAGTTTTTGTTAGATGAACAAAACATATAGGCATGATTTAAATGAACACGGCATTTAAATGATTTGTAAAATTATACAAATTTAGTTTTTGTTAGATGAACAAAACATATAGGCGTGATTTAAATGAACACGGCACATACATATAAGATTCTTACAATATAAATGAAATTTCAAATATTATAATTTTAAAAAATAAATAAAAATAGGTCCCGAGATTTTAGGTGTTTTTCGATTTTGTCAAGTTCCTAATAAGAGCTAGGGTTTATTGTTAGGGTCCAGAAGCTTCCTGCTATTTCTACTGTAATTTTGAACCGGGTTCTTATTAAGGTCTAGGGATCTGCTGTGGATTGTAATATATGGGCTTTCGTGTTGCATCTAAACCTATTTTGCTAGTTGTAATTTTGAAATCTCCATTCTTATATTAAGTATGTAGATATCTTGATCGGTCAATGGTTATAATTAATAGATAAAATTTTGGATTGAATATAACCCTTCAATCAAATAGTCTACTATTTTATTGTATGTACTTTTGTAAGTTTATTTATGTGTAGAAGTCTAAATTTATTTAGACACGTACTCGTCGCAAAATTTTTGAGTTGGTCCTAATTTTTTTTCTATTTTTTAAATATCATTTAAGGAATTTTTAATTTCATTTTTGGATTGATTGATCATATATGTTTTCTTTTAATATTTGTATCATTTACAAAATGTTATTTGTCATTTAAATGAAGGGTATGGATGTAGAAAGAGAAAGAATATTTTTTTTGCCTTAAACAATGTAGAGGTATTGTATTAACCAATTGCCTTTGAAAACTGATCAATTAGAAAATTAGTATTTTTCTTAAACAAATTGCATTTTTTTAATGGATGCTTTACAAATTCAAAATAAATCTAAAAGGAGTTTTACTAGAAAATACTTTGTGAGAATATGTAGAAAATAACATGTCAGGGGAAGAGTTTTAATAGAAAATGCTTTGTGAGGATATGTAGCAAATAACATGTCTGGAGGAAGCACTGCACATTGTAGGTTTAAAATTCCCTTGAAAATTGAGAATAATTATGTTTGCAATATCAAGAGTGGAATTGCACAAATACTGCAAATAGATACTTTGATTGTATGGAATGAAACATTAGTGGCAAATTGACAAACAATTGAAGCACCTGATAGAACAATACAAAATATAATTGATCTATTCTTTTTTTAATAAAGTATGTCATTTTGAATGAGAATTTCTCTCTTGTAATATGTTTCTATTGCAATGTACGGGCACGATACTAGTTTGAACAAATTTCGATTGTTAGAGTCCAATACACTGTGAATTGTCATGCATGGGCTTTCGTGTTGCAATTTGACCTATATTTTTGTTTGGTTTAGTTTTGAATGCCATCCATGTTCTTGTATTGAATGATTAAAGATTCCTATTCTCTCAAGTATTCGTTCTTTAGTAACTTTTATTTTTCTAATATCATGTTTGATTATAGAGTAAGTGGTGAATTAAATCCTCTACTTTACTTTTAAAGAGTCAAACAAAAAATAAAATATAGTAACATTTGAATTATTCCAGAGTATAAGTGAAGTAACTTACTGTACTTGTGAATTCGTAGTTAGTGTAATATCATGTTACAATTTCTCTCTTCATTAATTTAATCTATAAAGCTCAAATCAAACATAACTATTTTAATCTATCGTATCTTAAAGCAAGCAAGTAATTTAATTCAAAATAACTTTATTCTACAATCAAACATGACCTAGATGATTACTTTGCTAAAATGTACTATAGATGCTTGGTGCTGAATAACGGTCAAATTTGCATTCAACTCCATCACAACTCACAAGGACTTGTTTAAATAGAGAGCACCGAGCAACAGTAGATCAGATTTTTATCGTGTCCAGTCAGGTTGGCAGACAGAACTCAGAATGGCGTCGAAGCATCGTTGGTTGATGAGGTCTCGATTTCAAGAGCCTTCTCGACCATTTGTAAAATCGTTCTATAGAGAGTTAGAGACGGATAGGCCCAATCCAGTAAGGCCTAATACGAGCTTTGCAAAATTAACATGAGCTATAGAGAGTTAGAGACGGATTAGGCCCAATCCAGTAAGGCCTAATATAAGCTTTGCAAAATTAACACGAGGTATTTGGAATTTAATGAAATAAGCCTCTAGATAATATGGGCCTAGTTGATTGAAGAGAAATTGGGCTCTAATTTTGATTGAACGGGGTATTAATTATTAATCCACCAAATTGCCTTATTATCATTTAATTGAGACATCTACTATCTGATTTAATTTAATGCATCGACTAAAGAACATTTATCTTTTTTTCTACGAAGCATCTCGTCAATAAAGATAATAATAAGAAGGCATGTGGGGAAGAACCTCTGCTGACAATTTTGAGCTCAATCTGATCCAAAATGTGACACTCAACAATACTATGAAGTATAGTTATAAGATTCGTGAATTATATTCGAATAATTCATTTTTTGGGTGATACCAAATCGAATGCCACATTATTCGGTTGACTGAGCTTTGACCGAATTAAACCTGAATAATTTGTAAATTTTATGAAGTTTTTCCAAATTTTACGAATTATTCGTGAATTTTTCCCGAAATTTTCTTAGAACATTTTTTTTTTTTGTTATCTTGTAGGACTGAGATTTCCGATATAGATAATTCCGAATCATTTTCAAATTATACCCGAATTATGAATTTTTAACCTTGCCGAACCGAACCCGAATAATTCATTTATTATTACTATGTTATGAAGCAATGAACTGATTTTATATTTTTGTTATCGTTTTCATTATCGCAGAAGATTTAAAGGGTGGTCGGGAAAATTTGAGCCCACTTATTTTGACTTTCGAATACAATATTTTATAGAGCAATAATTGTGAGCTTATAAAATTTCCCATTGCATTTGGACTATGAGCATATACTTGTTCATATCTAACATGTTAGCTTTGATTCTGTACGCTTTTAGATTTTATTCATCCATAGTACAATAAATCAATAATGCCAAGTTGCAAACAAATATGACTATGTTACATATTCTACTGCATCTCTTAAATGAAACAATATGTAAAGAAGAAAAAAAAAATGTATTACGAGGAATACCTAAATAAGATAGAAAACATGTTTGTAAACAACAAATAAAAAGAGAAAATAACTATGGATCAATTTAGTGACCATTTGATGGGATCAAGTTAGTGACCGTTGAACTTGCTTTGCTTAACAAATCTCAAGTGTTTGCATATCATTTTTTTTTTTAAAAGCATGGTAGAAGGTACCAGCTGAGATATCCTTTTTTATTATTATTTAGTTCATTTCACATAAGATAAAAGGAATGAAAAATAAATTATTTGGTAATTTCAATAACAATAGATGTAAAACTTGATTTGCTTAACAAATCAAGTGCTGGCATATTAATTTTTTTTATTATTTTAGTTCAATTCACAAACAATAAAAAGGAACGAAAAATAAATTATTTTGTTAATTTCATTTTTCAACCCCTTTATCTTATACAAAGTTAATTAGCTCAACAAAATGAAAAATTGAAACAAAATCAATGCAAATTTGTTGTTACAGCTTTGAAGCTAATTTGTATATGCTTAAGCGCATATTAACTTCATTCATTATTATTTTTCCTATTTTTTTATTTCGATTGTTGGTCATCCTATTTCATCCAATTTTAGTAACAATAGCATTATTAGTTTATTAACTTTTTTTATCCTAAGTTAATTAGAAAGCTCATGTTCTTAATTTTTTAATACATAATTAACTGAAACTATCTAGTTTGTTTTAATTTCTTCGAACTAATATAAATTGGTTCACTAAGCAAATTTAACTTTATTAGAATTATGATATAACATATGGCATTCTTATAATTGAACAAGAAATTGTTTTATTAATCTTACTCAAAAGGCAGCTTTACATGGCGCCTTGTAGGGCTGCACAAAAATTTGTAGTTCATGATTCGATTTGAGTTTGATTCGAAAAAAAGTTCACTTCCTGCATAATTTCGGTTTGCAGATAAATTTCGGTTCATGAACTTTTTTTCGAATCAAATTCAAATCTTTATGCGCCTTGTAGGACCGCATGAATTAGTCCGCTTCCCGCATAATTTCGGTTCACTTCACACGATTCAATTTTTATGCAATCACATAGGTTTTTTCAAGGAACTTAGGTTGACGTATATTTTTTTAAACCATAAGTTATAATATTAATTAAATAATGTATTTGTATTTTGTACTGTTACGGTCAATTAATGTTAATATTATACATGCAGAGTAGAACTAGGGTGTTCTTAAGTTCACCAAGTTTCTTGGTTAACTCAAGTCTAAAACCTATTGAATAAACTTCAAATGACGAATCCAAACTGTTGAAACCCGTCTACCTTATGAGTGATGCATCTATATGCGAAAATTTTAAACATTTGAATTAATTTAGCATAAAGTCCAGCGGTCAAAATTAGAAAGTTAATAAATTAATTTTAATGCATTCATTTTTTAAAACTTTTTTGACTACTTGACTCTATGCAAAATTAATTTGAAAATTAAAAAACTTTTTTGACTACTCTTTTGAATTCGTCATTTGAAACCGATTTGATATGTTTTAGACTTGAGTTCACCAATAAACTTGGTGAACTCAAGAACACCCCAGTTCTACTCTATACATGCATGTGTCTATACTCTATACTAGTAAAAGTGGATAATAAAAAAGTTGTTTGTTAAAAAAATCAGTCTATTATCATATTTTTGAACTAAATATTTTATATATTATAACATGTGTTTATATTAACGATAATGGACAACAAAAAAATCGTTTTAATAAGAAATTATATAATGTTTATACTTTTAAATCATGGTTCTGTGTTAAAAATACTGATTTAGGAATATCTATGTACACAAACATTTGGAAAAAGAGAAAAGGAGGGACAAATATGGCAGAGATATATGCTAAAATGAGAAAGAGAGAAATAGAGAGTGACAATAAATGTGTAAATGATTTACTCATAAACATGCTTAATGATTTGATTAGTAAGTATGTATATTCGCCTTGGTGCTAATGATTTAGTTAACACGTGTGCCAATGGACGATGGTGATGAAGTCAAAGTCATCCTTATAAGCCTTGATGCAAGTATTACATTTAATGGAAATTCTTGTGCGGATCTGTGTAAACTTTTATATATTCTTTTATTTCTAATAACGCATGATATAAATAATTTCTCCTCAAATATAAAAATATTTAAAAAAAAACTTTAAATACATATAAGAGATTTTTTTTAAATACAATTAAATTTAAATATTTCAACGAAACAAGCAAGATGGACTTAGTTATTATGAAAAACAGTATGAATCGGTGGAGGCAGCTACTATGCTTACTTTTTTACCTCCACGAAATCGATGGAGCTGTTTTTCATAAAAAAAAAATTTAGTGTGATTGTTTCGTTGAAATATTTAAATTTGATTCTATTTAAAAAAAATCTATATAAGATCTAGGCAAGAAGTGCAAATAAAATATGCAATTTTTTATTCCCTGTTATTATTGTATGCTATATTGATGGTGAGAATTCCTCCAATTTCAATAGAATGATTCAAATTAGATAAAACATATTAATTTTTTTTAGAGAAGATCAAGTTCGAATCCTATATTAGATGGTCTTTATTAAATAATGATATAAAACCTATCATTATGATAATGACATTAGACAATAACTCGGCGTATAAAATTGTCCGTTCATTTTAAACTAAAGGATGATTGCGATACTAAATTAATTAATGCAAATCAAAAGTAGAATTCAAATCATGGAATCAAGATGGCAGAAAAAAAACAAAAAAAAAAACGAAGAAGGTGCGGTAAGGCCATCTCATTATTTTACTTTTCTTTTCTTTTAGTGATATTGACAGATGCTGCCATTTGTCTTCTCAGTATTTTACATTCTCCTTATTCTATAAAATTTCGGTGGTGCCAGCTGGCGTTCATGTTCTCAGTGGCCATTTTTATTAAAACCTTAAAAATATATATATATTTTTTTTACAAAAGTGTCCCCCAATTCATTTTTTTTAAACTGCCCCCAACTGCTTGGGGTAGGGACGGTCCATAATCCTAGCTGACCGTCCGGGGCAGGAGCGTTCCACTAGGGACCTGACTGCCTGGGGTCCGAGCAGTCCTTTATTATTATTATTTTTTTTTTTTTAGAGATTTTAATGTTTTTATTTAAATAATTTTGTGAAGAGGGGGGCAATTTTAAAAAAAAATGAATTGAGGGGGTACTTTTGTAAAAAACTTTTTTTTTAGAGTTTGATAAAAATGGCCGAAGAATATGCTGCCTTTTGCTTTTCACATTCTCTGATAAGTTATTTTTAAAGCAAAAAAAAGGTATATTTTTTGAATTTAAAGTCAAGAAGCTTTCCAATAGTAAAGTAAAGGAAACTGTAAGTTCGTTTCAACTAGGCGAGCATTTTTTTTAGACTTGTAAATTATGAAAATATTTTTTTTAAGAAATTTAAATCCTATAATTGTTGACAAATAAAAGAATGCAAACGTCATGTGATAGTTGTTTTAAAGGCTGTAAAAACTAAAATTTTGCTATTCAAGAATAATTCCGTAATTATGGTTATCTAATCAGTAGGTGAGAACTATTTATTAAGTGGAAAAGATTCACACTTAGATATTTTTACAGTATTTATATTATTTTGTTGGGACCGACGGAAACCATCGTCAATCACCATAGGATCATTTGTGTTGAATATAAACTGAAGTATAGAAGCGTACCTTAATCCATAACTATCTTGTGCGAGAGAGCGCCACCGATTCAGTTTTTCTAGAATAACAAGGTCATTTAGATATTCTCTTTTGTTCTTCTTTCTCCAAAGTCTCTCACACTCTCATCTAATGGGATATTGAGAGATGAATTCAGGATATGCCTCGTATTACGGGGACCAAATCTCTGTATACAGACTAAGGAATTCTTTAGCTGTTCAAATATATGGTAATTATTTAATTCAGTCCATCATTAAAATTCAGTACGGGTAATATAACATCAGTGTCATTTCGGTCTATATAACACCAACTCCAAAACCTATCAAATCGAGTTCAAATGATGAATCCAAACCGTTCAAACCGATATACTTCATTAGTTGTGCGTTTACATGTAAAATTTATAAGTTTATGAGTTTATTTGGTATCAAGTCAAGCGGTCAAAAGTGTGAGTTTTTAAGTTAATTTTAATACATTCATTTTAAAATATTTTTACCGCTTGATTTGATATTAAAATAACTCGAAAATATAAAAAAAATTGTATGTAAACGCATCACTCGTAATGTAAATCGGTTTGAACAGTTTGGATTAGTCATTCGAAGTCAATTTGATAGGTTTTAGAGTTGGTGTTATATTGATTAAAATGACACTGATGTTATATTAGCCAAACTCATTAAAATAAATATTATCCTTTTAGTTCTACACATTAAAAGTATAAGGATACATTAATGCTTAATAAAGTATAAACCACAAATGATCATTCTTAATTGAGTGTAAAATTGAAAGTATACAATACATAATTAATTTACATATTAATTCAATGTTAAATTATTAATCTGATACATTTTACTCTAAATTATATAGAAAATTACATATAAGTATACAAAATTTTAAAAATGAATAAGATAGAATTGAACTCCATTCTCCACCCTAGCTTAATATCCGTAACATTAGAATTCATAACTTTTTAAAAAATGAGAAGCCATCGTAGTGCCTAGTAAGTTCAAATAATAAAAATCATTAGCAACAAAACCTGAATCCATATCCTCTCAGGTACTGACTGAGTACAATTAGGCCCTGCTCGGCGGCCTGCTAAGGAATGGGAATGGGAATCAATAATTTTGAACTAATTTTTACTGTTCATCGTGGGAAAAATAACTTGACTCTGAGTGATTTTTTTTTTCCCACGATGAACAGTAATCTGCCGAACAAGGCCTTAGCAATAGATGGTCCAGATTAATCACAGCCGAACCAAATTCAGTTAATTGCTTATGAAAATTATGAGTCCGCATCGTGTGCATTAACTCAAAAGAGCATTCTTTGAGTTAATATATCTGGACTGTTTGATTGTCAACAGATCTCATCCAGCCTCTGCCTATAATGTAGGGGTTCTTTAATATTAGTGTGAATTTAATTAGCACGAATCTTAAAGCTAATCTGCTGGTCCATACACATTAACTCAAAAGATTCATTTTTGAGTTAATGCGGAGGATACGAATTTGAAAATTATAGGGTCTGTTTTGAATAGTTGTACCTTAGGTACGCTAGCATCCACAAAACCCAGCAACAAGAGCAAAATTGAACTCCATACATTTAACATTGCATTGGAATTATGAGGAGGGATCAAGTTACAACACTTGAAAGTTACAACAAAGTTACAACATCAATTTTTTTCATTTTGAAAGTCCAAATCGTCGATCCAAACCGTTAGATATTCAATCTATATTAAAATGTGCTTGGAGACCAAATTTTACATTTTTTGAAATTTTTTTGCTATTTATTAAGATGGGTACAAAATCGCTGTTTTTATTAAAATTCTGCACCATTAAAAAACAGCAATTTTGTACCCATCTTAATAAATAGCAAAAAAATTTCAAAAAATGTAAAATTTGGTCTCCAAGCACATTTTAATATAGATTGAATATCTAACGGTTTGGATCGACGATTTGGACTTTCAAAATGAAAAAAATTGATGTTGTAACTTTCAAGTGTTGTAACTTGATCCCTCCTCTGGAATTATTTATTTGCCGAAATTTTTATTAATATACAAAAATATATTAAATTTTAAAATCCACATCCTATATGAATAGGAATTTCAAAATCTGTCCAAACTGGAGATTAAATTCCCGGTTTCATACAACTTTTATGTAAATTTTTTTTTTTTTTTTGTTTCTAGACAGTCCGAAAAAAGAAGTTGAATACTCAGATGCTTCTACTTCCAATTCTCAATTGAACACTCACATCCACGTGCAAATGAAAAAAGAAGTCATGACAATTCTATGTTTAATAGAAGAAAAAAAACTTAGAACCGGGGATTAATTCTCCGGTTCTTAGAACTGAAAATTTAATCTCTGGTTTCGACTGCCTAGAATCGGTTTTTTTTTTTGCATAAAGTTTATATAAAACTGAGAATTTAATTTCCGGTTTGGACATATTTCGAAATCTATCGAGTTATAAACTTGCAAATTATTTATTAATCTTAGATATTAATAAAAAAAATCAGATTTATTGGAGAACATGCAATCTGAATCAATCAAGGATTTCAGAAAGATGTTCCTACAAAAAAGGATTTCAGAAAGATCTCAAAAAATTCGTTTTCGACTCCTGCAAGATAGCTTTGTCTGGTGTGTCTAGAATCTAGATACATAGATACTGCAATGCACGACACGAAGCATGATAGCTATGCTAAAAGAGAAAAGGTTCTTGTCCACACTGTTCTGTCCACGGTTTGTCCACAAGCCTTATCCCAAGTTATTCAGTCTGTCTTTCAAACTACTTTTAACGGTTCTCCCAAACTTTTCATTTAAAAAAAAAAATCTAAAAAAGATCGCTCTCTTCTTCAATGAATTTTTTTGAGAGCTCTCTTCCTCAATGAATTAATCTACAAAGAGAAATCTGATCGGTCTATCTCAAATAGCGGAGGAGATCAAGGTGACTACTGCCACTCCCATCTCTCTCACGCTCTAACTGCCGTACACACGAGATCCACACCGTGCTCCGTCGTTTCTCTCTCCGCATCGCCCCTCCGCCGTGTCCTGCTCTATACGGTCAGTAGCCGACTCGGTAAGTTTCCTGTGTGTCGAATAGTCGAAGTAAGTTTCCTGCTTCGATTTCAGTCCCAGATCCCCTCCGTTTGCGCTAGATTGGCTAGCTCCGTTTCCACCATTTTCGTTTCCCATGAGCTGATCTGAGACAAGGATACAAGAACCAGCGTCTCTCTTGTCCTGTCCATTTCGATTGCAGTGGGTGCATCTCATCGATTCCCTTTTACTTCTACTCCAATTCCAAGCTTCCTTAGTGAGAGAAATCGACGGATTAGATTAAGCAATTCAGCATCTCCATCTCTGACCAGGTACTGATTTGGTTCACCATTTCAGTTAATTTGAGATTTTTCAGCTAATTTGATCTGATTCAGGATTGTTCTGGTACCATCTTATATTTACGGAATTGATTTGATTTTTAAACCTTTGTGTTGATTAATTGTTCATATAATAATTGAATATAACTAGGTTTATATACTGTACAAGCCTACAAGGCTTAAAGAGCTGTTGAGAATTTGCCTAAGAATGGAAAATAAGAATAGTGCCGTTATTGCCACAAGCAGAAAAAAACAAAAGGTGAATTTTGTAAAAGAGCATCTCAAGCTCAAGGATATGCTAGCTATATTCAGAATCTCCACTGTGTAGATTTTGTTATGTATTTCCAACAATTTCTTACCGATATTAATATTTTTTATTGTCAGGAAATTTCTACGAAAGTAAGAAGCTTGGCTTCTTAGGAGGAAGCTTCACATCCAACATGCATTTTGTCCGGGACAGGCTCGTTGAGAACGACGAGCTCCGTTCCCGTAAGAAGAAACATGATTTCGATCAGGCTCGTAGGAGGAACCTTCAATTTCTCTATTCTCTCATCAGTTTTCAGATCAGGCGATCGCAATACCTCAAATCGCGATTCAGCTAGCGGAAGTTGTTTCTGAAATCTCTTATTCTTATTCTTCCAATATCTTAAATCGATCGATATCTTAAATCTTTCTGAAAGTCAGTAAGATATCGGAAGTTGTTTCTCCGATCTCTTATTCTTATTCTTCTGATATCTTAAATCGATCGATATCTTAAATCTTTCTGAAAGTTAGTAAGTTATATCTGAAAAAGGATTGGACCGATTGATCGTGGAGCGCGATCGAATAGAAGTTGTTTTTGTTGAAGAGCACGACAAAATTCAAATCTAGTAAGTTATTTCTGTTGAATTTGTTGTTTTCGTTGTATGCAGTAACAGATCTAGTATTTCAAATGAAATCTGGAGGAAAGAGATGATAGAGATGAGATATGGAGTATTGATCTGTTAATTTTACTGTATTGCCCCGTTAATTTTACAGTATTCATCTGTCATTTTACAGTATTCATCTTGTGAAAATCTGGAGGAAATAGATGATAGAGAGGCGATATGGAGTATTAATATGTTAATTTTACAGTATTTCCTTGTTAATTTTACAGTATTCATCTTGTCATTTTACAGTATTCATCTTGTGGAAATCTGGAAGAAAGAGATGATAGAGAGGCGATATGGAGTATTAATCTGTTAATTTTACAGTATTTCTTTGTTAATTTTACAGTATTCATCTTGTCATTTTACAGTATTCATCTTGTGAAAATCTGGAGGAAAGAGATGATAGAAAGGCGATATGAAGTATTGATTTGTTAATTTTACAGTATTTATCTTGTAATTTTACAGTATTCATCTTGTAATTGTACAGTATTCATCTTGTGAAAATCTGAAAGAAAAAGATGATAAAAAGACTTCTTACTCATCCGAACAATATTCAATTGAAAATTTTACTGTATACAAGATTCAATTTTACAGTTCTGCTGATTCAATTTTACAGTATACAAGATTCAATTGTAAATTTTACTGTGTAGAAGATTCAATTTTACAGTATACAAGATTCAATTTTACAGTATACAATATTCAATTTTACAGTATACAATATTCAATTTTACAGTATACAAGATTCAACCCAGTGTTAATAACCGCTAATAACTAACTCTAACTGCCAATAACTTCCTATAACTGTAATTTTCGAAAGTACAGTTTGAAAGTACATTTATTTTGTCATGTTGTGCAAGTTGCAATCTTTTTCTAACTATCATGGGACCACTTCAAATAGTTGCTGGATGTTTTGTGATTAAGTGATATATTTTATGTGATATATTGTATAATTATACAGCATGTAGAAGTAATTTTACAGTATTCGCGCAAGTCAAAGCTGTGGACAAATGGTGGACAAAAGGCTGTGGACAATTAGACGCCTCCTATCCAGTAATAAATGCTCCCACGTGATCCAGTAATAAACGAACGATCTGTATTTATTACTGGCTCGCAGACTTCTGATAAAAATAAATTCTTACATTTATACTTAATTAAATGGGTGGCCCTATATTCAGGACACAAATTACAATTTTGAGTGCACGGACATTTTTTTTTTTAATTCATACCAAATTTGTTCTTCATTTAAATATTAGAAATAAGGTATTCAATACACATCAATACACCTTTAAATTTGATCTTCATTTTTCATTTAAATTCTAAACACGACAATACACCTTTTAAAGAAGGTATTCAATACACATCTAATTATGTGTATCTTTATGGTAAGTACTATCAAGTAAAGTATTTTTTTGTGGCTCTTCATTTCTTAGCATCTGATAAGATTATTTTTTTTGGTGAAATTTTCAAACTTTATTTAATTTCTAAAATGATTATTTTCATTCAAAATATGCAGCATGGTACTGTAAAAAAATAATATTTTTGAAATAAAATTGGGTGATTAAACAAGTCGTCGAAAAAAAAATGTTACTCCAAACTCAACTAATTTATCAATTATCAAGTTTTCTACTTTTAAATATCACGAGAAATGATTGGATCATTAAACTCATCTTCGACTATAAAAAAATATATATATTGAGACTGTAAAAAATTTGAATTGATAGTTCGTATATCTTATAAGTAATTTCTAGTAAAACTCATATGAGATGATAAATCAACAAATGTCTTGATTACAAAACCCTTTAAATTTAACAAAAACATATGAGAAAAAATAGCAGTAAAAATCTCGTTGAAATGTGAAGAGCTATAAAAATTTACATACTTAATATTTTAAATGGAAAATTTAAATGAAGGACAAATTCGGCATAAATTAAAAAGATTTGCCGGTGCACTCAAAATTGTAACTTCTACCCTGAGTATAGCGTCACTCTAATTATATATATTAGAGCGAGGCTATGGCCCATACTATGAATTTATAATTTTTATAATTGTAAAGTTCAAATAGTAAATTCGAATCACTAAATATAATCTTCATATGAAAATGTGTTTGAATATCAGATTTTATAAATTTTACGTTTTTTACTATTGTTTTATATAGATAGAAAATCATTTAATTTAAAAAATTTAGACCATACAAAAACAGTGATTTTCTACTTATATAAGAAAATAGTACAAGTTTTTTAAAAATGTAAAATTTAACCTTTAAGTACATTTTCATACGGATATCACGTTGAACGGTTCAAATTGATAATTTAATTTTTGATAGATACGGATCCATGGTACGAACTGATGTGCACTACGCATGGTACCAATGCCTTACTCAATATATTACAAGTGAGTCTATGGTACTATGTATAACACGGATTGGTTCATAATACATATCAATATTTTCATTTTCAAAATTCTAACTGTCAATCCGAACCGTTCAACATGATTCACATATGAATATGTACTAGTATTGTACCCGTGCGTTGCAACAGAAAAATATATTTAAATGAAAATAAAAGACACAAATAAAAAAAAACATAAATCAAAATAATAAATAACAATATAGAAACAACAACAAATGAAAAAAAAATGGATCAAATATAACATGATTTTATTTTTGAAGTATCATTGCGATTAATATCTAATTTTCTCCACAAATTAACAAGACACGTCATTAAACAATTTAGAGGAAAAATAATATGTAAAGAAACAAAATGAGAAAGATATGATAAATGATTCAAATAAGGATTTTCTCTACATATATATTATTGATGAAAATTATTTTAACAATAGAAATTTCTCTACACAAAAGTCCTAGATATTCTTCATTTTTATTTTCTC
The DNA here is from genome assembly GCF_964058835.1 of Carex rostrata. Lineage (NCBI taxonomy): Eukaryota > Viridiplantae > Streptophyta > Magnoliopsida > Poales > Cyperaceae > Carex > Carex rostrata. The sequence continues at coordinate 8,700,412 of NC_135924.1, forward strand.
TCCGTATTTGCTATTCATCATACACAAAGATACAGTAGCTGTTACGTTATGAAATTTTTACAATTAAATTCGAATGATTTAAAAGAAAGAATCGATAAATCATGTTAATAAAATGGAAGTTTAAACCTTAATTAAGGTTCCCCTAAATAAGTAAGTTAATTGTGAATTGAAACCGCGTCGAAATTTCGAGATTTCGGAATTTTATAGCCCCAGTGCAGATTAGGTTGACCGCAGTGCGGGTGGAAGCCATCCGCAGTGGCTCAGGCTTTTTCTGGAATTTTGCCAAAAAAAATGACTAAGTAGTGAGTGCGGGTGAGGGATCCGCAGTGCGGATGAGTTTAGCCGCACTCATGAATTTCTGTATTGCACAGAATTTTCCTGAAATCGGCTAAGTAGTGAGTGCGGATGAGGGTGAACCGTAGTGCGGATCAGGTTCATCCGCAGTAGGCTCGGACTTTTCCTGGATTCGGCTGACAACCGACTAAGTCTCGAGTGCGGATTAGGTAACCCGCAGTGCGGATTGGCTAATCCGCATTCAGGGTAATTTTAACCCTAAAACCCAAATTAAACCTTCTCTCTCTCTCACTTCACCATTATCCCCATTTCTAAGTTATTTTCGGTTAAGAGAGAAGGAAAAGATCCCGTGAGTTTTCGTTTCTTCCAGACTCCCGATTGTTGCGAGAAATCGAGTTTGGAACCGAGAAAGCAGCCGAGGATCTCTCAGAACCCTTCTATTTGGTATTTCTTTCTCTCCTTTTTACTTTCGAAACCTCGAATTTTCTCGATTTCTCGGATTCTCGTTTTAAACCCGAGATTTGTGCTCGAATTGCTCGAGGACTAGTTCCTCTACACTTCTTACTAGTTTGTTTGTCATTCTTTTTCCCGATTTCTTCCGATATATGAAATCTGATTTCTAGGGTTTCGTGCCAAAATTGAAAGTTGGCATAATCGTGATTTGATTTGCCTAACCCGACCAATTAGACTTGTAATCGGTAGGGTTGCCTCCTGATCGTGAATTTTTAGAACATTTAAACGGCCGATTTGAGGTTTTGACCAAATTAGGGTTAACCAAACGGTGGATTGAATTGAACCGAGAACCAAAGTAGTGAAACGGTGATTGATGGTCACCAAATGGAGTTTGTATGGTTCCGAGGACCTAGATGAATTTTGTGTGGTTTTAGAGGATTGTGGTAAGAAATAATGAACCGAACAAATTGATACCAAAAACATCGAAATTGATTAGGGAAGGTATAAGCCCTAGAAGTAACTCGAGTAAACCTCTCGACCCTGAACCAATGTTAAACCTAGTATACGTATGATATAGGTGTAGGCTCGGTCGAGCAAGAACTTGCGAGACCATACGAGACGTCCGATCCTTAGCTTAAGCGGTACGCTCGTCAAAAAGGTGCGGGATTCTTGGACTTGTTTGATACTTTATTTTCAGGAATTAAACTGTTTATTCGTTTGTCATGTTGAATGATTAATTGTTGCATATTTTGGAATTCATACTGCATATTGATTCTTGCATAAATGAGAAGGATTGAATGGTTTTAGTTAAGGTTGATTGGCATGTTGGTACGGTTATTAATTATTTAGTTCTATGAATTGTTCTTGTTGTGAATGAATCTGCCAGGCCGACCTGTTTAGGTGGCTGGTTAAGGTAACGGTGGCCTATCCGTTGACCGGTGTTTATGAATTTGCCAGGCCGACCTGTTTAGGTGGCTGGATAGGGTGACGCTGCTGACTTATGCGTTTGACCTGTTAGAATTTGCCAGACCGACCTGTTTAGGTGGCTGGATAGGGTGACGCTGCTGACTTATGCGTTTGACCTGTTATGGATTTGCCAGACCGACCTGTTAAGGTGGCTGGATAAGGTGACGGTGAGCTATCCGTTGACCATGTGTTATGATTTTGTGAGACTAACCTGTATGTGTGGCTTTGAGATATATTTGCTTGAGATTTAGCAAAGTTGACCTGTATAGGTAACTTTGATTCCGTGTGTTGCATTTGTGTCAAGTTGACCTGTATTGGTGACTTGTAACCGAACCTTAGGAAATGGTTAAGCCAAACAGCAATTGCAGATGGGTGTCCGATAAAGGTTCAGCTTGGTTGGCCATCTGTAGGCGCTTGTAACCCTACAGATGTGGGTTTGATAACGGTTCAGCTCGAAAGAACATCTGTAATTGCTACCAGCCCTAATGAACTGAGTTAGGAATCGAGTTAAGCCAAAATAGATGTTGTGTTTTGAAATCCATATTGAAATTCCGTAAACTGTGTTTCAGGTTGATTAACTGTTGTCGAGTAGGGGCATTCTGTTATTTATGTTTTCTTATATACTGTTGCATTGTTATTGTTTGGGTTTCATTATTGAATATAGAGTTTGATTGCAAGTCCAATAATTCATATGTGGCAAAATTCGCACTGAGAATTTATTCTCACCCCCACCTTCCCCGTTATTTTACAGGTATTGGTGCGATGGATTCCGGAGAGGCACGAGAGTAGTAGGCCTTAGTAGCTTACCAGTATACGACCCTAGATATGTTTTGTTGTATAGATTTAGGGTAGGCCTCGTGGTTGGTATCCGGATGAGATACTTATATTGTATTATTTACTGTCCAGACTGTGTACTCTGATTATATATATTAGAAACTTGTTTTGAATTGCGTGTTGTTGGTTTAAATTTTGATTAGCCTTGTAAGCATACACGGCGTTGTATGCTTACGGCGGGGGACTGTTACTACCCGTGGCCGCGGGGTGTGACAGTAGCTCTAAATAAAATTCAGAAAGATATAATTATTTCCATTTTCATTGTCGAAACTATAGAGAAAGAGGAAAAATGAAACAGAGGAAATAATTTAATTGCAGGAATCAAAGATAGCTATAAGAAGAAATAAGGAAACATTCAGTTTTAATTGTAGCAAATCATGTAACAGTTTGTGTGGTGAGTATATTTTTAAATAAATTTAGACTTTTGCATATAAAATAGATGTATTTAATAAAAAAAAAGACAGATTATGTGATTGGAGGACAAATATTCAATTCGAAAATTCATCTTTCAATCTTAGCCGTTGGCGGATCGGACAACTACTAACATAATATAAGAATGAAGATTTGCAGACCAAAATTTATATTTTTATAATTTTTTTACTATTTTCAAGATAGATAGTTTGATCTGAAAATTATGAACCTTCCAAAAACAGTAATTTCTTTTCTATTTTGAAAAAGAGTAAAATAATTGTAAAAATATAAAGTTCGATATGTAGGTATATAATCATATGAAAAAAAATCATGTAAACAGTTCGAATTAATTATTAAAATATTAAAAACAAAAATATTAATATACATTACGGACCAATTTGCAATGTAGATAGTATAGTACCATAGACTAGCTCATATATTATTATGAATTCTTTTACATTTATTATATTGAGTTTTACCTGGTACAGGTGCAGAATTGTCCTCCTTTCCCGTGTGAAGAGGTCTAAACTTTGAAATCCTCTGAAATCTTAATAAATGTGTCACAGGGTATTTCCAACTCCTGAAATTATTTCCCTAAATTATCTGGGATCATCAAGTTTAAAGCACTATATTTCGATCGGACAGTTTACGGTAGTTAATTGCTGACGAATGGAAATCGGAAAATTTCATAAATATAGCAGGGACCTGTTATCGGTGGATAAACATTAACAGGTGACTTGTCAATCAGGTCATTGTTAGGTGAACTCCGAACGCCCAACCACATGTTGGAGTGCGTATCCTCTAAGATATCTCAACTTTTGCGTGACCGACGTGTCCGGTTCCTATTCGGGGGTGATGTAGGGGATAGTATTATGTGTGCTTTGAGATTCGTGTAGAACGTATTTAAACGGTTGGGATTTTCCATAAAGTCACGCAAAGTTTGAGACATCTCAGAGGATAGAATTCCCACATGTTGTCCCTAGAGCAAAATTACAGCCCAATCTTCTGTGGCAGTTTAAAGTATTTCTTTGTATAGCGGGGTATACTGATATATTAATTAGCTCCAGAGTCCAGACAGGCCGACACTATCACAGTGACAAATGAATTATTCGGGTTTAGTTTGACGAGGTCAAAAATTCATAATTTGAAAATAATAATTTTGTATAATTCAAGAATGATTCATAATTATCCGGACAAGAGATCTCAGTCCTACAAGAGAGCAAAAAAAAATCTAAAAAAAAAATATTATGAGAAAAATTCGGGAAAAATTCACGAATAATTCGTAAAATTAAAAAAAAAATTCATACGGGTTTAATTCGGTCAAAGTTCGGCCAACCGAATAATTCGACGTTCAGTTCGGCATCACGAAAAAAAGAACGAATTATTTGGGTTATGACTAGGGCTGTCAAAAAAGCTCGCGGCTCGCGGCTCGTGCCTCGCTCGTGGCTCGCCTCTAGCTTGCTCGCTAACAGCTAGCTCGGTAGTGGACCGAGCTGTTAACGAGCCAGCTCGGCTCAGGCTCGGGCCAAAATAAACGAGTTGAGCCAGGGGTCAGCTCGGCTTGTTAAGCTACAGTGAATTTAGGGTTTAGTCCCGTATAATTTTAAGTCCAGTCCCATTTTCAAAGGCGCAATTATGCAAAATTGATGTATTTTCGGTTTGGAAAGAAAGGATATGGCTTTAGTTGCTTGAAGATGTGCCTGCTGGACAATTTCTTAAATTTTTTGTATGAGATTTCTTATTTTTTTATTTTTGAATTTGTATAATAGCAGCCCAATAAAGCCCAGCGAGCCAGCTCGTCAGCTCGCGAGCTAGCTCGGGCTGGCTTGTCACAAGCTGAGCCAGGGGTTTTGGCTCGGGTGACCTAGGTCCAGCTCGCTCGGTCCAGGCTCGGGCCAAAATAAACGAGCTGAGCTAAGGCCCAGTTCGGCCCGAGCCAGCTCGTTTACAACCCCAGTTATGACACACTATATCTTCACTGCATGCAATACGGACTACTGCACCAGTACTGCTACATAAATCCAAGCCTTCAGATCAGTTAGTCTTAACTCTTAAGCTGTCATAAATATGTATTAATGTATATATATCCAGCACTAATTAGGCGTTGAATTAGGTTATGCGATTATAATATAATATACAGGCACTGCTATGTGGCACCACTAGCCCCTCTTTGTAACTTCCAACTTTTATGGGGGATTTATTTGATATCTTAAAATATATATCAATTTGGAAAAATAAAATTATAGGTGTATTCTTAGTTGTTTAGATAAGAAGTGTATCAAATTTGAGTCAATTTATAATTTGATTGGTCATCCAACATAACGCCATTAAGATTCCACATTTATAAATAAAATTATTTGATAGAGACTAAACAATTTACGAAATACTGAATATTTTAGAAAAAAAAAATGATCTACACCTTTTATTTTCTGACTTCAATAATATTTTTTAAAAGTGTCAAATGGATGTACGCTACAAAAATATGCTGATTTTACATAAGATGAACTCAAAATTTGAAAATAAATAGAAGTTAATTGATCTCGATACATAGATCTGTCTCTGTTAACGTCACCATTACCATCTCTAAGATTCAAATTAATAGAATTATGATTCAGTTCAGTAACTATGATTTCATCTAATTTGGATAGTTCTTAATCTAACGCTGAACCTGAAAAATTAGCAACAAAGAGGTAATTGGAAATTCTAATAGCGAAGAAATCTTAGATGGAATCAAACAATATATATACTTTAAGATTTAGTTAATAACTTGATCATTAAGCTAATATGAATAATTTATTATAGACCTGTTCAATTCAATAATAATGATAATAATAATAATAGTATAAAAAATGTAGTGCCTAAACGTTTCTCCGTCTAATCGGCTTCTCAAAATAATAATAATAAAAAAAATTCTTCTCCGTTTCTCAGGTTAAGTAGCCAATTTTTTACAAATTTAACCAACTATGAGCTACCTACATAAAATAAACCTTGAAATTCTCATCCAGCATAAAATCAGAGAGAAGAAGACATTAGTTTATATTCTGTAGAACTATTCATTGATTTGTAATTGAGAGTTACAATGCTTTTATAGAATAAATCAGATCTAAACCAGCTATACAAACTATGACTGAACCATGGTTACAATTCACGGTTAATAGAAACCGAAAAAACAGATTTCAGTAAATAACTTTATGTTATGGCCTGGAGCTTTTTGTCTTGAATATTTCCCTCCAGTTCTGAATAAATGGATGTATCCATTTATTATTTAATACAGTACTCTACCAGGGGAACCGGTACCAATTGAATGCGAGCTACTTCACTAATTGAAGAGGGACCATCCCGGCTATTTTAAAAAGGTCGGAATTCTCTGGGGCTTAATTTGCATTAAATCCCAAAGTTGACAAATTATTTATTTTATATATATATGCATTCCTATATAAAATTACATTCTTCACAGCATATTGACTGTTCTTGCTGGGTTTGTAAATTTCGGTCAGAGACCGAGAGAAATGAGGATGGAGGGAACAGAGAAGCCACGGGAGAGAGAAGGAGAAGACAGGGAAGAAAATGAGATCCATGAAGAAGAGGAAGAAGAAATCAATGGCGGTCTGGAGGTGAGAGAGAGGAGGAAAAAAGAGAACGGAGCGGGATTTGTAAATAGAGAAAATAACGGGGGTTCTTTGAAGAAAGAGGAGAAAGTTGAGGAGCAGAGCAGTGTTTATTTTGAGTCAGAGAAAGTTGAAGAGGAGATTAAAGTAGAACAGGAAAGGAATGTCTATTTTGATTCAGAGAAAGGTTAGTTCTTTCATTCTTTGTTACGAAATGAAGTTCATGCTTGTATACCCATGAGAAGTTTTTATTTATTGATGCGAATGTTTTTGATTTGGTGGTGGTGGATATGCACTTGAACCAACCGAATGTTGCCATTTCAGTGTTAACTATTTCACTGCCTTCATTAAGAAGTTTAAACTAAACTTGGCCACACATTTTCTCTTTTATACTACCATTTATATTGTTTTATTGCAACCTTTAGGTTTTGCAAGTAGTGAAAAAAAATGTGAAAATGGTTAAAACGAATTAGATATCTCAATTATATGGTTTGCCGCATTGAAAGAGGAGGTATTCATGTTAAATCTTAGCTTTTAAGGGATATGCATGTATAAATGCCAAGAAGAGAAAGGTGCTATAAAGAGCCCCAAGTTTTACACTCAGGCGGTCAGGCCTTGCAAAAGCATAATATTATCAGAATATGTATTTTAATTTTTAAGTATGGGTTAATTGCTAGTGCACCCATCAAAACTTTCAAAACAATTGCTGATTTCTCAATTAAACATCAAAATAAAAGTATTTACTTTATGTGTTAAGAAAACTATTGCATTTTAGCGTACAGGCCATGCCTGTCTGCATTAGTTGCTGCCTGTTTGTAAGAAATTCTGAATAACAAAACCATGAGCATATTTTGTCCAGAATTTCGAGATTTTAATGAATATAAGTTTTCGTAAAGTAAAACGTTTTTAATAATTTTAGCAGCATAACTTCTCAAAATCTCTAAATTTTTGTAGTATAATTTTGTATAAATCTATTGTTAAGAATTGCTACCAGCTTCCTGACTGACAAATAAATTTTTTGGCATAATTCATGGGAACAATATCTCATCTGACAGTGATGGATATTAGATAGAAAATAGTTTACTTGATACTGTACAAGTCAAATACCAAAAATAACTAATTAATATGATATCTGTAATTCCTATATATAAACATAAAAGATGTTGTCAATCTCTTTACTTTTTACAATGCTGTTATTATCCTTTTCTCAAATTAGATTATGTTTTTACTATCATTCTTAAATTACTTCTTGTTTGAGATAAAACCCACAAATTATCCTGTTTCGTCGAAGGTGTAATCAATAAGTATAGCAAAGTTAAGAAGCACATAAAGCACAATATAACAATTAGATCACGAAATTCTAGCAACTTCTGAAAAGTATCCTAACATGATTTCTTCATATTTTGCGATTTTCATAGTACAAGTAACTATCCCATATGAGGAAATGAATTATTCTTCCTGTAATATTTTACTGAAGGAGAATGGAAATGCCGGCATTGCAATTGGACTTACCAATCAATTGGTCCAAGTTTAAAATCTATCCCAAAACATGAAGAATTTTGTGAAATAGCAGCTCAAGTTGAAACTTCTTCTCCTCTTCAATTCTTTTTTGATTCACCAAACTATAAAGGTTTGTGTTTATGTTATCAAAAAAGAAATTCCTTGAAAAAAATTCTGAAAAAGATCAAATCATGCATCTAACAAGTAGAGGTATGAATGTCACATTATAGCGGGTTATTTGGTATTAGTTCAGAAATCAAGCAATTATGATAAATAATTCTGTAACATCCATTCCATTTTGTATCTTTTGGCATTTTATTTTTGAGTAACTTTGTTTCTGGGACCTTTTCAACAATTAAGAACCTACTTCAATCTCCTAAAAAAAAAACAAAAATTCTATCTGCTAATTTGTACTTTGTAGTTGCAGATTCAAATGTAAACAGTAGTGCCAATGGAACGGCCTCTGCACAAATTCTTGATGCTCCAGAAGAGAAACCGACTCCAAAAGTGATACTATTTGAGAATGGTTCTAGTTCAAATTCAAAATCTTATTCTCCCCCATTAGCAACGAGCGACAAAGCATCAACAAGCAATGCTGCAGTGAGCATCAAAGAGTTTGACCTAGAGAAGGTTCTAGAAGAACAAGAGACACACGACCTGTACTGCCCTAATTGTAATTCATGCATAACTAGAAGGGTGATTCTGAAAAAGAGAAAAAGGATAGCTAAAGATGTTAAAACTGACTCACGTCCTGAGAAACTTCCAAATTTGGGCCAAATCGAAACCACAAATGAAGATCTGGACGGAAGAGAGCAAACAAATATCTTGTTTAAGTGCTTATCTTGCTTCAGTTTCTTCATTCCAACAGGTATGTACAACATAATGATCGTATATTTTAATCTATACTGTCAGTTATCTTTTTGGGTATCCTCCAACTTTACTGTCAGGGATGTCTAGTACTAGTGTTTTGGTTTGGCTCCCCCCAGTAGTTTTATAAAGAGTTTATCATTCTTTGGGCTTTCTGATGTTTAATTTAGATTGTAAAAACACAATATCCCTAATTCGTTGATTAATTCTTCTACTGGCAACAGAATGTGGTTTTGACATATTCCATCTGTTTGGTGGCAAAAAGGAAAGCATTCAAATTCCAACTACTACACAGACTGGAGAGGAGATTCAAAGTACAATTTCTACACAAACTAAAGAGGAGATTCAGTCTATTGCTGCTTTAGAAACTAAAGAGAAGACTCAAATCACAGTTAACAAAATAACTTCAAATCAGACTTCTGAGGCCAATAATTACAATTGGTTTACAGGCCTTTTCCAGCCTGGAGTCAACCAAAAAAAGGTCAATCGGCAAGGTATATTGACAATACACTAAGATGTATATTTTTAGGGAGATAATTTCTGCTCCCCATGCATGTTTTCAAAATATCCAGTATGTGCCTGCCGAAACAAGAAATTTGTTGCATGCCCATATAAATAAACAAAATGTCACACAAACCTATAAATTATTAAAAAATTCCTATATACACTCCCAACCCATTCACTTTTATAAGTTGCTAAAACTACTCTCATGTTATTTATTCAACATTAAGAGGTTGAAAAAGGAGGGGTAATTTGGGTATTCTTAAAAGTCTAGTGGAATAGAGATGCCCTGAGTTAAAGCTTTTGAATTCTTTTGACATGGAAACTTCTTTTGGATCCGATTGCACGTAATATTGTTCTAGTTGCAGTGGTGAATTTGGTGTTTTGATGTATACTGACAATACTCCTTTTCTGGTAGCTCAGATTTCCTTTCTCATTTTCAACTTTTGTATTGTTTTTTAATGTTTGTGCAGATGAAGTTCATGATGATTCACTCAAAGTAGTGAAAGAGAGACAGGAAGAAATTAAAAAATATGATGAAAACCAAAACATAGCTGCCAAGCAAACCACTGCATCAGGTCTTTAGATTTTATTAAAGTTGTTATCTTCACATTTAGCATCCTTTTGTCAAATCAGTATCCAGTAAAAAAGGGCACTTGCATCATTAAAACATGAAATGCTTACAAGTTGTTCAAACATGAATTTAGTTTAGCGGAACCCAACAAATAAAATAAAAAAAAAAAAAAACAGCAGGCTGTAATGCTGAAATTAGCACTGTACCTTAGTCCGGAATTTCCTATAACAGGATGCTTTCTTTCATTTCTTCTCATAAAGTTATCATCATCCAAAATGAAGTCTCGATAAATCTACGATGTTAATGACACTTAACTGGTATACAATTTTGGTAGTGACCACATGATAAAGGTACCTGTAACTGGTATACCCTTGTAAATTGTGTTATATATACAATGTGTGGTGACCACTTTTTTTGTTTCAGTCATTGAAGAACAGAAGACTGATGCAATTTCATGTAGCGAAGTGAGTTCATTAACAAGTGCATCTGAAATAACAGAAATTAAGGAGATTGAAACATCTGTTACGAAAATTAATATAGGTACGTGAGCCTCAGTTATGTGCAATTTTGTTGGTGAACTTGTGCTCCATGATTACCCATTTTGACCAAATTTTTTTGTGCTTCCTTGTTTCAGCTAAGATGCCCGGTTTATCATATATTGCCACCAAACAAGAGGATCCAATTGGAGTTGTAAACACTGTAAATGTGAGAACTGAGATTCAAGAAGTAAAAGGTATGCTATATTTTATGGGTTTCTTAATCATTTTAATGCTGCTTTTCGGTAAATAAACCAAAATAATTTTAGCACAACACAACCAACTGACGTCTTATATAGTTTAACTTTATTTTAGTTTAAAACCAACAGCGGAAGATTTAAATTATGTAGAAATTGATCATGTTGCCTTTAAATTTTCATTTTTTGGTTCTCAAAAGTACAATATTGTAGAAAAGTGATATTTGACTTCCAGACCTATGAACTATTGGGTAAGATTTTTACAACTATATTTGTATAATCATCGACGATGGAACAGGTGAGCAAAAATGTTTGCCTTTGGATCACATGTGCCTTGTGTAAATTGAACTTTCTGGAATCAGTTGGCTATAATTTAACTATTTAAGAGATCAATATGACTACTTGTTGATGTAGCCACGTCCTTTCACATAAAATCCACTATCTTGGATCTATTTATTAATTTTATTTGAACAGTTCTGTGTTCTTAGTGTAGAAGATTATTCATTCTTCTAGTTGACCCTTCAATTCCTTTTGATGCTTTCTTGATAATATAAATAACTAAAAGACAAAAGCTGTACCACCATTGTATATGTAGACGTGCTAATGTTTATGGAAGCATTATCCAATTATTGTACCAAATACTAATATTAAGTGTCAATGGGTCAGGGTGGGGTTGGGTCATCATTATTTTATTGTTTTTATTCTGGTCAGACCCGACCCGACACACAGCTCATGAAATATCTGACCAGACCTGTCAAAATAGGACGATATATTAAATATATTAAAAACTGTAATTTTCTCAAAAATATATTAAAAACTGTTCATTAGACCAAAAACTTTGTTGGGATAGTTAGTCTGTACCCCAGGAATGCAATTTTTTTTGTCTATAAACTTTTTCTTCTTCCTTTAAGAAATTCTCTCTGGTTCTTCTCTAATGGAGGTTACAACTAACCGGATTTGGGGAGATCCAGAGGCAAACTGAACTTGTTAAGTTTAAAAGTTGGACTCATCTTTGCCTGAATTTAAACAGTGAATACATATCGTATTGTATCCAAAGAAAAAAAGAAGAAGAATAAATTCAAATATGTATTTGAGACTAACAAATATAACCCTTCACTAGGAAACAAATATAAAATATCTTGACTAATATCTAATAAATTCACCAATCATTAACAGGCTGCAAAATCAAATATCATTTTTTTTTAAATTTCATAAATAACATTACAAGTTAATGGTCAACTAATTTGGATTTCAATTTTGAACAAAGCATGTGTCACCACATTAAAGGTACCTAAACAAATGATCACAATGTACTCCCATCCCCATGTTCAACAAATCACGAAGCAAACAAATTTCTGATAAAAAATATACAAGGCTATAATAGAAAATGCCTATAGTCGATAATATCTGACAATTTGAAAAGATGTAGAGTGTGTCGGGGCAGGTATTAGGCATATCATAATCTGTTTCTTCATTTAGCAAGTCAAAATAACCGGGTTGGGGGGTGGGGGGGGTTGATCTGTGCCCGCTGCGACCCGGAACGGGTCATAAAATCTAGACCCGTACCTGAGCAACCCAATGAGAAAATGGATCAGGTCGGAAATTGACCTCCCCTATTCTAATATTCATTGACCTTGCCTTGTGAGCTTAGTATTATTCCAGCCAAGCATTAGCTTGACTAATTTTAATATTGATTTGCCTTTAATTCATATATTTATATATATAAGTACCCAGAGACTTGTATGTTGCCGAATTATATATACAGCTATACCACCTCCCCCTTTGATTACACGGATAAAGCTCTTATCTATAAATGCAAATGGCTAAAGTGCCCTTGACTCAACAGGACCTGTTCAAGTCACACCTACTGTACCCAAGGAAACAATTATAGACATGCCGAAATATCGACCGAGGGAATGTTTCTGCCCTGGAATAAATATGAATAATTGGGATATACTAAAACCAATTGTTTATGGCGGCTTAGTTGAAACCATCACAGGCCTTTGTATCATTTCATCAGCAGCTTCGACTGGTGCTTCCACATGTAAGTCTCTTTTTTTGTCACTCCCCATCCTCCACTCCCTCCCCTGTCTAAAACCGCTCCAAATTTATTTAAGGATGGTACATAAATTTTATTGCACAATATGATGCTTCATTCCTTTTTTATTGTAGATTTCTTATTGTAGTAGAACTAGGGTGTTCTTAAGTTTACCAAGTCCCTTGGTGAACTCAAGTCTAAAACCCGTCAAATCAGCTTCAAATGACGAATCCAAACCGTTGAAACCTGCCTACCTTACGAGTGATGCATCTACATGTGAAAATTTTAAATATTTGAATTAATTTAGTATAAAGTCAAGCAGTCAAAAAACGTTCAAAAAAATAAATGCACCAAAATTAATTTATTAAGCTTCTAATTTTGACTGCTTGACTTTATACTAAATTAATTTGAATGTTTAAAATTTTCACATGTAGACGCATCACTCGTAAGATAGGTGAGTCTCAACGGTTCGGATTCGTAATTTGAAGCCGAGTTGACAGGTTTTAGACTTAAGTTCACCAAGGAGCTTGGTGAACTTAAGAACACCCTAGTTCTACTCCTACTTGGATATTTTCGATATGTTTTTTCTAATATATTTTCTTTTTCATGCAGTGAATATTGTTCTTCTAGCCGCTGCAAATATAATCGGCGGTCTAATTCTCATCATTCATGACGTAAGTGATTTTGCAATTTGGTAGCAGACGGGAATCACACAGTTGCCTCCAAAGACATATTATGTGTATTGATACCTTATACCAGATACAATATGATTCTATCAGGTTGGTAGTCCGGTATGCCGTGCAGTTGATACTGCTTATCCGTTGGGCATTTTTGCAACTTTTGGTGGAAAAATTTGCAATATTTTATGTTAACATTGCAAATGGTCAGAAACATTATCTCAACCACAAATTTTTTGAAGACATTTATATCTTTTAGAAATTTCAAAAGTTCAACAGAGAAATGATAACATTAGTCCACTACTCAATTAAAAACATTAGCCCACTGTTCAATTAAAAACATTAGCCCACCATTATCCTTGTCCTCTTCTATTATGAAAACAAATTATGTTCATAGAATCTTATATTCTATGAACAGAAAAATCATTCACTTATCTCACAAGCACCTTGAAAACAGCTTTCAGAATTGAAACATGCACAAGATGAGGCAGACGATCGAAATCATGATGAATTGGGCCGGTACTGGGCCTTATTGGGTCGAAAAGGCCATTTCGGGCTGCACGCAACAGTAGCTGTAGTCTCTTACATATTTTTCGGCCTCTTACCACCTCTTGTCTACGGCTTCACCTTCCGAGAAACAGACGACTCAGAGTACAAACTGATAGCAGTTGCCATAACTTCACTTGTTTGCATTGCTATACTCAGCATTGGAAAGGCGCACGCAAGGCCACGCAGGACGTACTTTACTACAATGCTCTATTATCTCACCATTGGTGTTTCAGCTTCAGGTTTGTCTTATGTGGCTGGTATGTTGCTGAAACAATTGATTGAGAGTTTAGGTTTGTTTGATCAAGGTTCATTACCGGCGCCTTCTCCACCGAATATAATTGATGGTACCAACTTGCGGGTACCATCTTGGGCTTCTTTTTAGAACTTTCTTAATTTTTTTTTTGGGAACAATTATCCTTTTTTGTTATTTTTTTTTAGTAATGTTTTAAGAAGCTTCCATCAGGTTTTGTGTTGGGTCGGATAGATTTGTTTCTTTTTGTTTTAGGAGGAATATATATGGTCCATGAGAACTTATTTGTCGGAAGAGTTTATTTTTCTTTTTTCTTTTTTCTGGAACGTTATTTTTGGTGCACTTTTGGTTTCAGATTATTTAGATGATACATTTTATCTCAAAAGTACACGACCAAGCATTGAGATGGATTTTAATTACCTGAAGTAAATATTTGATACACGAGGAGGTTCAAATGCCTCTATTTTTTGTGTTTTCACTACGCTTTTATTTTTTAAAACTTTAATAATTCTAAATTTAAAACTTAAAAGTCAAAATAAAATCGTTGGACATAATCTACATCATTTTATCTATGTATGTGTAAAAAGTTATGACATTTTAATTTTATTTTGATTGTCATTAAGAGATTGTAAAAAATGTATTAATTTGAATGATTTATAGACGTTGATTTTTGAACTCTTTGATTCACATAAAAATAAAATTGAAATGTGATAATTTTTTATGAGCACATAGAGAAAATAAGATAGATTGCATCTAATAATTTTATTTTGACTTTTAAGTTTTAAATTTTGAGTTATGAAAGTTTTTTAAAAATGATGGCATGATGGAGACAAAAAATAGAGGCATTTGATCCCTCCTCTTAATACATAGCGTTTCAAAAGTACACATGACCAGGCATTGAGATGATAATATTTGATACATACCGTTCTCCCGATTTTAGTTTTCTATTTTTGAGATCCTTTTAATTTGATTTATAGAAGTACTGTCAAAAGTTTTTAAATAATCAATGTGGAAGAATCTCAACCTTTTCAGTATCTCCCTCAAACATAATAAAAGGAGCAGAGAGAATAAATAAATAAATAAAACGATGTGCGTGTAATCCCCGCACAAGATAAAGTAATTTCTGATAAAGAAAACATTCGGCACACACAAAAAATAAATAGGTTGATAGAGAATTATCAGAAAATAGGTTGACACAAAAAAATAAACATTCGGCACACACAAAAAACATTCGGCATTTGACAGAGAATTATCAGAAATTACTTTATCTTGGTCGGCTAAAATACTGTTAGGTTGGAATTTTGTAAATTTGACAGAGAGGGAGTGTGTTTCAAATAAATACAGGGGATCATTTCAAGTAACATTGAAAATTAGATAGTTAAATTTATAGGTATGTTATTAGACATACAGATACTTAACAATCAAATTTTACATAATTTATGTATTGTTTGATGCTATCAAAATTAGTAAATTAAAAAAAATCATCACTTTACGAAAAGAATATAGGAAATATAAAATATTATAGATTGTCGAGTTATTATAAGAAAATATCAAGTGATTTCCTCTGATAAATAATACTATGTGCGGTATGGGTATTTTTTTTTCTTTAGGTACAAACAATTATTATGATTCTCTTTTGAATATTCTAGTTAAGGTGCGGTACCTCTCTAGGCTCGTAGATATACATAATAACCAACCAAATCCAGTTGGATGCATACTTAAAAAATTAGAAGTCAATTAATGCATGCCTGATGTCACTATATAACACTAAGATGAATGATTAGCAAATTTACCAATGCACCAAATGGCATGACTACCTACTATTTAATATAAAAATACTGTACTAATTTAAGTAATGATTTAGTTGAAACGTCATGTGTGTCTATGCTCTAATTTTCTCGCAAACCAAAAGCTATCCAGACTTACTATTGACTTTCTCATCCATAATTCATTACCAAACTTCAGTTATTTTATTCCGTGTGCAATGACTTTGACCTTAAAAAAGAGTTTGACTAGTATAACATAAGTGTTATTTCAACCTATATAACATTAACTCTAAAACCTATCAAATTGACTTCAAACGGTGAATCCAAACCGTTCAAACTGATCTACTTCATTAGTTGTGCGTTTACATGCAAAATTTATAACTTTTTGAATTTATTTAGTATTAAGTTAAGCGGTCAAATGTGTGAGTTTTTAAGTTAATTTTAATACATTAATTTTTCAATATTTTTACCACTTGATTTGATACTAAAATAACTCGAAAATATAAAAAATTTGTATGTAAACACATCACTTATAATGTAAATCGGTTTGAACGGTTTGGATTAGTCGTTCGAAGTCGATTTAATAGATTTTAGAGTTGGTATTATATAGGCTGAAATGACACTGATGTTATAGTAGCCAAACTCCTTAAAAAGATATGAATTGCCAAAGTACTATCTATACCAAACTGTCTTGCAATTTTTCCCATTAACATCTCTTTCAAGTCTTGCATCTTGATCTAGGCCTGTCATTAATTAATTAATTAATTAAGTTCTTATGCATATAACACAATACTATTAACTTTTCCGATGAAGATATTCCTTTATATGCATATAGTTCTGACAGTTCTTATATATAATAAGAGAAGGGATCCACTTACAATATTTGTAAGTTACAATATCTTATAACAATTCGGTTTTGCAATTTTATAAGTCTAAACAGTCAATTTAAACCGTTCAATATGATATCTATATTAAAATGTGCTTGGAGATAAAATTTCACATTTTTTATGAATTTTTTAACTAATTATTAAGTATTTTACAAAACTGTTATATTTAGATAATTCTGGACAACTAAAAAACAACAGTTTTATAAAATACTTAATAAATAGTAAAAAAATTCAAAAAAAATATAAAGTTTTATCTTCAAGCACATTTTAATATAGATTCATGTTGAATGGTTTGAATTGACGGTTTGAACTTTTAAAATTGCAAAACCGAATTGTTGTAAAATGTTGTAACTTACAAATGGTGCAAGTAGATATCATGTTGAAAATAATAATTTTTTTCTTTCTTTATCAATTAGTAATTTACCCTGTTGCCGCAGTGCTGAGTTGTACCAATGAATAGGATTATTCGAGAATTTATATGGAAGTGTGAAATGGAAAGAATATGATCTAGAAATGGTAGAATAAGTAATTAGGCGCATGTGATGAGTAACAAAAGATGAGGCTAGTCTTCTGAAAAGCCAACCTGTCTGACTGTCTCCTTTCCCATGGACCAACTCTGTAGCGAATTCTTATATATAAATTTAATAGAGTGCAGACAGTTAATATAGAAGACTATTTGTATGAATTGCAATAATTACAACAGTTGTTAGCTTCTTTAATTTACAATCAGACTTCTGACTTCTGATTTTGATGATATCCATCTAGTGTATTTACTGTGCAGTCTTTTATGTTTGTATAATTTGTTTTTGTGCAGAAAAAATTGCAATATTGCGTTAAAACAATCTATGTTGGTTTTTACATTTCAGTTGCCATTGTACAATGGTATCGTATTCTCTTAAAATCTTACATAAAATTATAGGTATGTAGTTATATTTTTGAAAATATACGTATGCTTAAAAGTTGCGTTATATTTTGATACTAGATATGTTTCATATCTTAATTAAATACTATGAGCAGGGGCGGATTCAGAATTTTCGTCAAGAGGGCAAAAAAATATCGAATCGGATTTAAACCCATTAACTAATTAGGTACTCGTTAAAAATACAATGTTTTGACTTATATTTTTCAATATTATGATTTATAATTTCTGATCCTTTAACTTATAATTCTAATTATCAATCATAATTCAAAATTTATTTTGATTTTAACACTAAATTTAACCCGAATTACAAATCAAACACCCAGAGGGGGGCAATTTTTTTTTCAGAAATAGACAAAGTCGATCAGTACCGATATATCACTACTAAAACTCAAAATTCAGGGGGAGCAGCCGTCCCCCCTTGTCTGCCCCTGACTATAGGAGAACTGAGAACTATATATCAGTTTCAATGAAACATGCGAGTTTTTCCCATTTTTATCAAAAATAACAATAATAAAATTGTTGCATATATTATATATAGATCAACTAACGTTGAGGAGTTAAGTCGGATTCACTTAAATTCAATATATCTTCTCAGTTGGCGCTAGGGACTTGATAGTTTTGACTTTTGAGCACAAATTTCATACATCAATTTAACTGAAATAATGGGGCTTATAAATTACAATAATATTCGTATTTGGAACTAATTAATTCTACAGGCCGCTAAGAGCTAATGGCGCGCAAGGTGGAGATATAAAAATCCAAAGCATTAAAAAAACTGGGCCCAGATGTCATAGCCACTCCGCCGCCTACAGTAAAGGCGTTCATACTTTAATTTTCTACCATTCATTAGTGAACATTTTTTTTCCTTTACAGAGAAAATTATTTTTTTCAATTTTTTTGTATATTTTGCCTCCCATGTTTCTTGTATATCCTTGTATCGATCGTCTCCTCTAAAAATTAAGTAAAAAATGGGGGAAAGGATTTCATAATCTTATATTTAGTTATTCTTTGTTATTAGGTGGAATGGTCTCAATGGAAAGCTTGGTTTAGTTTAGCAAAAATTATCATAATCATGGACATGTTAAGCCCCACTAGGACGTTGTTCTAAATAATTATTGTTAATTAATTGGATGCAAGGGAATATTCAATAATAATTTAGGATCACAATTGAAACGATAACTATATTTTAGTTATCAATTATATATCTTTCTAACAGAATTTGGTGACAAAACTGATCAGGCACATATTGTTTGAGCATAGTACAACACATATATTTTTCCTGTATTTTTGGAGAATATCATCCAACGACTGATGGGCCAATTGTTGTGTGTAACTACTAACCACTACAAGCGTGGTGACGATTGTATTGTAACAACTCCATTAATTAAACATTCTACCTATAACGTCTCCTTAATTAATATCATAATCCATATGTACTCTATATTCTGATTTGCAAAGGAAAAACAAAAGAAAATCTTGATTCTACTATGCATGTTCTATTGTTACAAAATATATATTACAAATTAAAGAGTTCTAGTGTGGATACATATTTTACTAAAATATATATACTTCCCAATAATGACGACAGTATTATATATAATATATAGCCCACTATGGCCATTTATTTAGGACCTATTTAGCTGCACAGTGGGAATGGGAATAGAAAATTTTTGAACTGAAATTTACTGTTCATGTAAGAAAAAAAGATTTAGTCTGAGTGAATTTTATTTTTCCCACGTGAATAATATTTTGTGGAAAGCAGCCGAACAGGCCCTTAATGAGTTTAATTCCTTCATGTAATTCCTTATAATGCAATGAAAATAATTCATTAATTAATCCCCAACAACAAGATACAGTCACGCACCTTATTCAATCTACAACATGATCTACTGTGGCCCCAGCAACTAAATTTAATACAGCCACATTGCAAAGAATGGGCTTTACCTACATCAGTCATTGAGATTTCATATTGTCTCAGCAACATGAATATTATATATTATATTGTGATCTTCCGGAGATTTTTATTAATACCCTTAAAAAAAAGTTTTTACAAATATGTCCCCAACTTTTTTTTTTTTTTAAATGCCCCAATCGTCCGAGGCAGGGGCGGTCCACTAGGGACCCAACCGCTCATAGGCCGGGTGATCATCTATTTTTTATTTTTTTATTTTAAATATCTTAATATTTTCATTTAAATAATTTTGTGAAGTTTTAGTTTTCTTGTTTATGGTGTATGTCAAAAAATAAGACATTTGATATATTTATGAGTGATGTCGTAACTCTTTATAACTTTGATTTAATTTGTCAGTTAAATATCACAAGTTTAAAGATAACTTTGATTCTTACTGCCCCGGTGGTTAGGGCATTTAAAAAAGAAAAGTCATTGTAAACATTTTTTTTTTTTAGGGTATTAATAAAAATCTCCGGTCATCTTCAAACTCAACTACTATCTTTTCCAAGGACATATACCTCTCATTAATCTGTCAAACTTTACTGTTTTGTAATATAAAAGGAATATAACAACTAACAACCGGTCAATATTTCAGCATATCTTTCCACAATTAATTTTAAAGATTAATCCATATATATACAAATACACTGACCTTTTTTCCTCTAAATTTTTGCTCTCCTTTCCTACATTCTCCCACTTTTCTTGCACTATTCCTCTTTCTTATTCCACTAGCTAAACCAAGAAAACCTTCACAACCAACATGCATCTCTCCTTGGCTATAGGAATAGTATCCATTTGTGCTCTTATTCTCACCTCCACCCTCCTCATCCTTCTCTTCTTGTACTTACGCTGCCATGACCACCACAGAAAGGACCGCACAAGTGCATTAGAGAAGGCCGAGAGTACTAAAGATGAGATATGCCGGTACAAGTGGGCCGAGATTGAGTCGCTCACCAGCAACTTCAGTGTGCCGGTGGTCGGTCAAGGCGGGTTCAGTACGGTGTATCTTTGCACCCTTCCCGGATCATTTGAGCCTATTGCAGTGAAGGTACATAGGTGTGGCGGTGGTGAACGGCTTCTCAGAGCGTTTCGCCAAGAGCTCGAGTTGCTTCGCAAAATAAAGCACCCTCGTATTGTTCGCCTCCATGGCTTTTCAGATGATCACGGTAACATTAAGATTATTTTTTTATAAACATTAATTATGTGCAATTTTTGTTCATACACGGTAATTCAGGAGTTATTTGCATAAATATAAGAATGCTTGGATTGAATTCACATGTGCCATGTGTGCATGTTCTCTTGCTTTAATTTGAATTAAAAGACACCAAATTAAAAATTGAAAATAAGAACTTTTAAGAAGAATTAATCGTAAATACACCACTACCAATCCTCCATTCGAGATTGTTACATAGTTTACGCAACAAATCACTGACAAGTGGGCCCACCGATCCTCAAATGAGGGATTCAAATCTGCTCCTTTTCTCAAGAAAAGGAGCACCCTCCTATTCTTTAATTCGAACCGTTCAAAATCGATCAAACGGCTCCAATTAGATCTAATTCATTTTAATAGATTATACTGATATAAAAGAAAAAACTAATTAGAGCCGTTTGATCGATTTTGAACGGTTCGGATTGAAGAATAGGAGGGTGCTCCTTTTCTCAAGAAAATGAGCAGATTTGAATCCCTCAAATGAGAGCCTTGAAAATATTACAAGGGAACTAACCCCGACAGTAACAAAGGTAATGTTCTCCGTATGAGAGGTCACTAGTTCGAAATCGAATGAAATATCTTTATAAATATTAAATAGTTGGATAAATAGTTGGATGGTGTGGGACCTCTAATAGTTATTAAAATCAGATTCCAAATATACTTGACCAATGGAAGCCTAGCTTTATTTTTAATTCAAAAAATATTTTTAAGATATTATCATAAAAAGTAAAAGTAAGTGTACAACGTTACAAATTTTACTAAAATAAAAATAAAAAATTTCCGGAGCTAAAAATGTAAAAGCTAATAAACTGTTAATTTGACTTGTACTGTCAGAGGAAGAAGGGGCACTGATACTTGAGTACCTGCCCAATGGAAGCTTACACCACAAACTGCACGGCAACCGAGGCGAAAGTGCCAAAGTGCTGACATGGCAGAATCGTATGCGGATCTTGTTCGAACTTACCGATGCAGTGGAACACCTCCACAGCATGGATCCACCTATTGTTCACAATGACATCACCTCAACAAATGTGCTCCTAGACTACCAGCTCAACACCAGGCTCTGCGACTTTGGCTCAGTCAGTGCCGGCTTCTCAGCTGCTGTATGCCGATCAGGTGGCGGATCGGTTGCTGTTGGCTCACCAGGTTATGTTGACCCATATTATCTTCGAACAGGATTGCTCTCGAAAAAGACTGATGTGTACAGCTTTGGAGTTTTGATTTTGGAGGTCATTACTGGTTTGCCAGCAGTTGGATCGGACGGACGAAATTTAACGGCTCAGATTTTGCCTTGTTTAGAGGGGGCGTTGCAGAACTTGATGGATCCAAGATTGAACGGAGAGTATAATATCGACGAGGCAGTGCAAATGGCAGCATTAGCAGTTAGGTGTACCAGGCTGCAGCCCGGTCTCAGACCTTCTATGGTAGAGATTAGAGCAGTGATGCGAGAAAAAGTGCGATCGGCCATCTTGACCGTTGATTGAAATTGGAGGTAAAACTTTGTGCTAACTTCAAATTAAGAGGCCGGCAAAAGTGACCAAATATTTGATTCCATTTTATTGATGCAAGTGATGGCCAGTGATCCACTGTAAAAGTGGTGGATACAAGTCTGCTGTGATTCTTTGGAATCACAGACCCTGTTATTCCAAATCTATCCATTTATTTATTTGGAGATTTGTGTATGAAAAATAAATGATTTTGAGATTCGTGCATTTCAAAAAACAAAAAGAAGGGGTGGATTTTGAATCACAGCAGGTTTATTTCCAAAACTGCTAAAGAGGGCACATGCATCTCACTTTTTATTTAAAAAATGTAAATCGGTTGGTTCTTAATTTGTAAATATGCTCAGGTAATGAGTATCATAGTAATCAAATCATAATAAATTTATTGTTAATGTGGTTTGGTAACTTTCAAATCCAGAACATATTTTTTTTTAACTAGAACGAAATGGACAATTCAACTGCTTGAAGTTTAGTGGAGCAATTGTTTTATGAAGAGGAGCAGATCTCCTCAACAAAACTTAGTGCGTCATTTCAAATTAATCCTACCAAATTGATAATAAAATTTGCTGACGTAGTAGCTTATTAATGTAACAGCTTACCTATCTTATTGTTTACTTAGTAAAATGTTTGTTGATTTTATGTTACAATAGGCTAGAAATTTTCAAATTGGCCCAATTGATTCTCAGTGGGCAGGTAGAACTTAAATTTAATTCTTAGTTACCTACTTCCAAGCAAACCCATCAAAAATATGAAGGAAACCAAATGTGTAATAGGCTCTCTCGGTGCTAACGCACTTGAGATTAAACGGTGACCATAATTGGCATGATTAGTTGAGGATCAGTCAATTGAAAATTAGATAAACCTTTTTTTCTCAAAAAAGAAGAAGGAGATAAGCATTTAATTTTGTTTGTTAATGGTCTTAGATGAAAAAAGAGAGTGAGAAGTAGAGATGCAAGGCGTTATTTGTTATTAGACAGAAAACTTCGTCTGCCGCCATTTTAAATTGAGATAGGCATCTTTATCTGATAAAACCATTAAAATTCCATAAAAATATAATATCAACCTCTTTAGAAGTGACTTGAGTTTGGATATAGATAACGTTAATCGATGAAATTAAGAAACATTTTTTTTTTAAAATAGCATTTTTAGTATATTTGATTTTGATTAGAATTGAAGTATCAGTATGAATGTAATATAAGCTTCTAATTTCTAATATATAAGTGTCAATCCAGGTTAAAATTATTGTTTACCTAAGAATATTCAAGCAATATCCTAACATAATTCAACCGTTAACTTATAACTTAGTTATAGATGCATAATTATTATCAATTTTTATTACCTGTACGGCTGTACAGCCGTGCCATAAAAACTAAAATGGCATGATAGTATCCGTATTGTATGTTGTTTTCACTAATCTAAATCCCAACTAAGTAGAGATCAAAGCAATAAAAACTTAGGTGTTGCTTTTTTTTTTATTCAGCAAATAATTTCTTGGTTTGGCACTCGTATTCTCTGTACAAATACATGCGCAAGTTGGGCCTTGCGTATCCTAGGCAAAACCAGCTCACTTTCAATCAGTCCGAGATTAATAACCAAAACAACGAACCATATCATTTTTTTTCTATCTTCTTTTCCCATGTAATTTGATCAGATAATCATTTTGACCTCCATAAGACTGCAAAGGATGCTAACACAGATTACAAATGCGGAAACAAAAAATGTCAAGTACATCAAATAAAGCATGAAAAGAGGCTACTATTCCCACTTTTGCATGCAGTTAGTATGGCATTTGCATACAGTTGTTCAATTGAGCCTCTATAACTCTACCCAATAGTATGCACAGATAACATTCAAACTAGCTCACAAAAATTGAATAATGTTATACATTTCCCACCACCTGGGAAGAAAGATTTCTACCAGAGAGATAACTTATTATAGAAAAACCCATTTCGAACAAAAAAATCAAATGATTTACAAGGGGGACAGGATCACAACTAAAATCATCAGTTTTTCAAGTGATGATTTTAGTTGGTTTTTTCTACTGTATCTTGCTTGCTCTTTGTCCTCTTCATTTTTTTCTTGAAGCGTGATTTGGCCATTAGGGTCTGAACTGTATTTATGAAATTACCGACTGCCATCACAATAAGCAAGATCCCACAAACTATCGGCTATAAAATCAAACATAAAACAAAACATATTGAGAAAAGATATAAATCTTTGTTAAAAATACCAGTTAACCTTTTTTTTCTTAATTTGCCTGTTATGAGGTGATGTTATTAATTATTGCCATGGTTTTCATTCTGAATCACCCAGTAACAGTTAAGGTACAAGCCATCAATTTTTCCAATGCCTTATTAATGCTCAAAGATGCTTAGACATAAATTTGGGTCCACAATAGGGAAAAAAAAAAACAGCAAGGCAGTAGTGCTGGACCTGCTGGTATCATACTTCGTTGCGGATCATCTATGGTATCAGGAGGTATGGCATATTCAACTTCCAACCAAGATACTAAATAATAATTAAAGCATTAAAAATGATATAGATAACATGCCTGCCATTCAGGGATACCACTGTCTAAAGCTGTTTTGAGAAGTAACAACCCAACATATGCCTCAAATCCCTGAAAAAAAAGCAATTTCACAGTGGAGCTTAAATTTCTTTAGCATTAACTTGACAAAATCTGTGAGCGAACGCAAGACAAAATTTCTGACTCTTCATTTCTTCATTTTAATGAATCATAACTCAATTAGACAGGACCCACATGTTGCAAGAACATAGTTTGTTTTCAATATATTTTTCAAAACGTTCTTCAATAACTCTTCTGATATATTAGAAACAAAAATCTGGGTTCGTACCTGTAAAAGAAAGAGAAGGGGGCAAAGAAGCAGCAATTGACCTTCAACACCAGCTGTCTCTCCCCACACTACATCCATTCTTTTTGCCTACATAGATTGCATAATATGAAAAAAACGTAAGTAAATAAAGGTGTAAAAAGTTGTAGACTTAGTCGACAAATCAGATCTTAGGAGGGCTATTTTGGATACTTTGCCTGTTCATGATCATGATATAATATTTTATTTAATCTACTAAAGATTGGAGAAGTCAAGGGGGGTAAATGAGTACCTTGCCAAGAGCAATTCGAGTGTACAACCTCTGACGCTGGTACCTATTCTGGAGAAGCATTGCAAATCCTTGCATTATTGCCCAACCCAAAAATAGTTGCACCCCTTTCTACAATCGCAAAAAGTTGAAACAAATTAAAATTTACACGTAATATATAGTAGCCATGTACTTGGTAAAAGAAATAATAAATTAGCACATACCTGTTTGGTAGCACAATCAGGTTGCCCTTTTACCTCCCATGTCAGGCTCATAAGAGCCATTACCATTGCACAATAGTGATGGTATATCCACCTGAAGTAAACCATTTCAATGTTAAAATAATCTGAGATATGAAACATAGTATCTCTACTTATAAAAATGATTAAACTAATTCATTTACCAGCGACGAATGTCACTTCCATTTACTCTCAAAATGTTCTCTCGCAAAGCTAAGGTTGTGTAAAGGAACAACAGCCAAGCCTTTCAAAACATTAATGACAAAAGGCATTAGCGCCTCAGTATTATTCCGTCATAATAATTATGAAGGTAACAAATTTGTTAAGAAACATTTAGTATACCTGGTATAGTTGAACAGGCAAGGCTGGCATGCAGCCATCCCAAATCCAACCTCTCAGTAGAAGAATTAATGATGGGAATAGAAGAAACAAAAATGCTGTTCTATCCTGAAGAATGAGATAAATTAGGTCACTTCGGTAAATATTGAAATTGTGGGAATTTACTATCTTCTAATAAATGCTACCATGTATACCATTCAGAATTTCATACATACTTCATTAGTTCTGGTACATGCTCAATTAACAATGGAACAAATATAATTTATGCTCATTCCAAGGAATTTTGGTTATATCAACTAAACTAGGGAAAGCTGAACAGTTACGGAAGTCTTACCATACTACTTAGGATTTGTACCAGCGGAAATTTCAGTATATAAGCTGTTACTAAAATCTAGGTTATAGTTACCAAGTTCTGATCCATCATAAAAAACAAACAGAGAAACAAAAGAGACAGAAGAAGAATAAAACATACTTTGTAGCTATTGTATTCTTCCTTCACTTTAAGTTGCACCTCCTTGCGTGTTGCCCGAACATTGATGGGACCAAGGAACATCTTCAAAAATCGGCCTTATATCCCCAAAAAGAAAAAAGAAAAGAAAAAAGAGAGTGTAAATACATGAGTACATCAGAACACAACAAAAAACAAGACTCCAAAAAACGGAACGAGTGAAAATATATGAAAACCATGTGATTTGTTTGGAAGAAGCACTGCTGCATCTCCATCAGTGAGAATACACCTAGCCCGGTAGAGTTCCTCCTCAATCTGATTAATCAAATGTGACAAAAATAAAAAATAAAACAGATAAAAATTAAGGGGAGAGTGGAATTCAATTAAAATATTGCTATGACTTTTTTTGTCTTTGAAGTAGATGGTAAGCAAAGAAGCTAGATTTTTCTAACAATTTAATGTACATGAATTCAAGCTCATCCCAGTAAAGTCTGTTACTGATATTGTACCGATCTACGCCAGTTGAATCTCAAATAGGAACTGAATTGGTTTTTGGTTTCTAAACTACTTGCATGAACTGTTTAGTTGTTAATATCATGAAACATGGTGGATCAGTCTCTAGTGCGTGCATATCACAAATATATTACCAATTAATGACACATTTAGTGTATATACTACCATTCAGAATGTGTAAATCAGGTAAATTAGTTGCAGACATGATCAAGAACAAAAATAAAAAATGAAGATTTGAGAAGTAGCCATCATCCTTGTTTTTATTTAGCAAGGAACAAGACAATCTCGGAGATGCATGTCATCAGCCAAAACTATTCAATGTCCGATTAATTCTCTCCATAATTGCATTGTTGGTTTTGAATGGACTTAGAAAAAGAGTTTGAGGAATAGTCTATCTATATTGAATATGTGACACTCACTGAAGATTGGGACAGATTGTACATAACCAAGTGGCTTTAGCTCGTAAGATCCAGGACTTCATAGAACAATCCCAATCCCCAGAGACTTAGCAAATAAATCAGCAATCTCTACAAAAGCAAAAATCGAACCTTTTCTTTGAGTTTTGGATCAAGGCTACGATTTTTCTTAGAAACCGATTCGAGGCGCTTGAGATCGGAATCTATGGCGAGTGCCCGCTGGCGAACCGACTGCTCGTCGGCCCATGTGCGCGACATGAGCGCCGCCGCAGCGTCCTGGAGCTCCCGCGCTTGCTCGGCTGCCCGTACAGACTCCTCTAATAGCGAATCTTCAGTCGAGCTAGCATTCAATGAATCCCCCATTTCTGCACTTCCCTCTTGTCCCTGTCTTTGTCGTATACAAGACAGAGAAGGAGAAAGAGAAGGGTTTTCGCTTGAGGCTTTCTCTTAGCTCTCTTTTACTTCGTTTTTTCCAATGTAATTTTTTTTTTTTTTTAAGGAGGAGAAGAGGCGTAGGTGTACGGGGGAGATGATGTGGATTGTGGAGAGAAGGAGACGAACAGCGAAAGTCCTGGAGCAGGAAAGACTGCAGTATAGATACACTGTGGCAAATAGTATGAGCAGAAACATGTAAGAGATCCCTGTAAATTTACTTTAGTACCATAATGACAAATGAATTATTCGGGTTCGGTTTCGCGAGGTTAAAAATTTGTGCTTTGGAAATAATTCGGATACAATTTGGAAATGATTCGGAATTATCCAGATCAAAGATCTTAGTCCGCAAGAGACAAAAAGAAAACCAAAAAAAGTTTATGGGAAAAATTCGGAAAAAATCCACGAATAATTCGTAAAATTTGCGGATTATTCGAGTTTAATTCAGTCAAAGTTCGGTCAACTGAATAATTTGACGTTCGGTTTCAGCATAACCAAAAAAACAAATTATTTTAGTTTAATTCGGGTTTACTTCGCGAATCTTGTGACTATGTTTACTACCTGACTTTCGAGTCGTTTCATAGAAGTTATCCCTGTAAATTTACTATATACTACTTCACTTTCGAGTCGTTTCACAGAAGTTGTCCAGAGTTTCTTTCTTTGAAAAACTGGTAGCGGCTACCAGTAGAGAATTTTTCCAGAGTTTCTTTTGTTTTTTTGAAAAACTGGTAGCGGCTACCAGTAGAGAAGTTTTCCAGAGTTTCGAAGATGAATCTGACTCCAATTGAATCGGGGAGATCGTCCAAGCCTCCAACTTAAGAATTCGGATCCCCCCAGGTACCTGAGGTGCAGCAATTAAATCTGGAGCGTTGTTTTAACCTGGCATGAATCAAAACGAATCTTCTATAGTTTTCATAGGCACCGAATTGAGTTTGATCCGGATAAGAATAATCTGGATCCTCCGTTTATATATATTGCACCTCAGGTACCTGAGCGGAAACGGACTTGGTTAGCAAGTGGGTGACGTTCAGAGTTGTCTTTCGTTTTTTCTGAATTTTATTCATACGTATTTCAAAATATAAAAATTTTCCTCGATAGGTTTAGATTCGAACATGATTTCATATAAAATAGTAGCTTTGTTTCGAAAAGCTAATTGGTAACAATTAAAGATAAATTACTAATAATATATATTACAGTAAGAATAACATCTAAATATAATTTTCATTCAAAATTAGATCTAATATTTTTTACAATAATTTTTTTGGTTACAAAATATATACTATATTATCAAAATATTAATCACTAATTATGTCATAGTATTATATTGTTCACCAAAATATATATGTATATGATGTTTAATAAATCAATTTAAGAACACGGAGTACATTTATTGTGATTTAGGAATGTATACGGTCGGATACGAATAGATACATATAGTTAAAAATCTTATCATATCCTTATCCATTATAATTTTTTGGATACGGATCAATTAATTTAAGTAATTTTTCGAATTCAGATTCAAACGAAATCGGATAATATCCGATTCGTTTACACCCCTACATCAACCATTGCGATACCGAATTACCAGTATTTGTTGCATATTTGTTTCTCCTTTTAGAAAATACTATGTTCTATTGAAAACAAAATATTCGAACCTCGATTTTTTGTTCAGCCTTGCTGTTGGATTAGATGTCAGGTATATTAAAGCCACTTGTTTGAACTAAAATTATTAACACTGTGTTTTAAACAACTGTGCACACTCTCTGTATATATTTTATCGGAGTTCAATCAATAAATATTTACTAGTATTTTGTCCTTACCTTGCTACGTTTTCAAAATTCAAACAGAAAATACAAATAATAAAAACAAATCAGATCAAAAAATTCCATAGTTAATATTTATCTTTTTATAATTTTTCTTTATTTAACAATGAAATGAACTATTTTGTCTTTATCTCTCCATTAATTAGGAAAGTAATCGATATTTAGTGAGCAAATATGTTAATTACTTTGTTCTAATCAATGACATAAAAAAAATGTTATCAATTAATTGCTTTTATGACAACATTCATATGAAAAAATTGTAAAGAGAAAATCAGTGTAGCGAGTGTTCAGAGAACTAAATACAAACTTCAACATAATAAATGTCAATACATTGCCACATAAAAATCACAATTGTAGATTATTTTTTATCTTAACCATTTAAAATCCAATAAAATAAATCATAATTGTTAGCAGATTAGAACATCTGCATGCTTAACATAAGAAGAGTGATAATATACCTTGCACTCGCAAGCAATCAATTTAAGTAACATGGGAAAAATAAAAGAATATGCTAACAGTAAAAAAAAAAAATTGATCATGGATAGTGGAGATTGATCCACACTACGGATCATATATATATATTCTTAAAATTACTTTTATATTTTTTTAAATAGATAAAAATAACTGTCTTGAAATAATCTAGAATCTTTAGAGTGATTTTCTACTTTTGATAGCATAGAATATTTATATTTTCAAAGATTCTTACCTTTCTCTCTAAATATATATTTTTATATGGAGATTTCGTTGAATTGTTTACATTGAGAAGATATCGATTTATAATACGGAACCAATATAGCATAATATTGTAGCTTCACTCAATTATGAATATCATATGAAAGCTGTTCAATGTCTGTTCAGAACTGTCCAATTTGTTTCATAATTTATGTACTATACTTTAATATTTGTGCGTAATATTTTAATATTCATGCATCGGACATCTTGCTTTGATAAACAATGTATCAAATAAGATGTGATTTGAAATGATTAGATCACCAGTTTAATTGTTGATAAAATTAAATCTTTGATTTGACATCTTATCGACTAATAAGTGCTCAACTCATCAACCCTTCTAAAAAGAGAAGGATCCTGTGCCTGTTTTTTTTGGTGCGCGCGCGCGCCTTATCTCGATCAAAACTTGATGACGCATTCAAATAAGAAATTATTAATTTCATTGCATGTTTCGTGCTAGATCAAAAGGTATACAAATTAATGATATAAAATATATATTAATCACAATAAATGGTTAGTTTCGGGCTTAAAATTGATCTTCCACAAATCAAACTCTAAAATTTGTAAATTTATATTAATCATATTTTTAGAAGTAAAACAATATCAATGATTTAATATTTGGTGTAACATAATGCCACAAACTAGGCGTGAAAGTAGTGTGAATAATATCTGACCCGTATAGCCGTATTCGAAAAATTAGACATGGATATCCGATATCTGAATATCCGCATGGATATGAATACAGATATAATTTTAAATTTCAATTATATGTATTCAAATAGTAGATATATAACATATAGTTTAATATATATTACGAACAAATTATGTTATTCACCATTATAATTAGATAAATATTATGAATTTTGTTTAATTATATTGTTATATTTTTTTTTATAAATATCCAATTCAATCCGTATCCGTATAATATCCTGTCTGTATCTGAAAAATAAAAAAAAAATATGAATATATAGTTTTACCACTATAAGCTCCGTTTTCACCCCTGCCACAAACTCATCTTTTATTTATTTTTTAAATTTAAAATTTAAATATCGAATCAAAACCGATAAAGAATGAATGTTTCAAATTTTTATTACATTAAAGATGCATGTACGTAAACTTTTATTATTTTTAGACCTCATTCGATACTCGATTAAGTGATCAACACATAAATGTATTGAAATTAATTAATTAATTCATCGTAATTTAACTAGATTCTTTTCATTTTTTACCACCTAGTTTATTATAAATTTAACTGTTTAATTTTATGTATATGTATCTCTCATGAAATCAAATAAAAATAATTGTTTTAAGTTCGATATTTAAGTTTCAAAATTTTAAAATATAAATAAAAAATAAGTTTGTACAGCACTAATAAAAGCTTATATTTCGGAAACCTCCTCAAAATTACGACCATGATAAAACACTAGAAATATAAACATAACTTCGCAAAAAGTAATTGTAAGATTAGTATTGAGTTCTTCGCAAGTTCACCGTCTATTCGGACATTTTGGCCCCATCTGATGTGCACATGGAACAGAATTCGTATCCTCTGCGTTAACTCAAAAGGGAATCTTTTGAGTTAATGAATCTCCATCATCCGATTTGTTTCAAGATTCGTGCGGATTAGATCCGCACTAATATTGAAGAACCAATAAGTTATAAATAGAAATCAGATTGGATCCGTTTAAAATCAGACGGTTGAGATTCATTATCTTAAAAGAGAATCTTTTGAGTTAAAGCAGAGAATATGCATTCCATGGAACGATCCAGATAAGGACGTACTTTTCGAGGGAAGTAGGTACTGTCGCGAGTCGTGACACTGCCCGAATTTTTTATTAATAGAAATAAAATAAAAAAATATCGAAATTCGAGAGCACTGTTGATTATTTTTGAAAAATAGGTAGGATGGGTTGTGTCAACCCGTCCCACCGGACGGGTCTAATTAATCCGTCCCGGTTCCCTCCTTAATCACTTAACTTAATCAAATTCATTCGCGCAAAAAAAGAAAAAAAAAACCCGGACGGTACTACACAACCCGTCCCGGGTCAAAAAAAAAAAAAAAAAATTGTCGGACAGGTTAAGTAAGCCCGTCCCGGTCTAGGATCAAAAAAAAAAAAAAAAAGAAGAAAATCCGGACGGGTTAAGTAACCCCGTCCAGAATTTCAAAGATTATATTATATTATTTTTTGTTTTTTATATTATATTATATTATATTATATTATGATTTTATATATATTATATTTTTTGTTTTTTATATTATATTATTATATTAATATACTTATATAGAGGTTGACTAAGATCAAAGTGGTAGTTCCTGAGCTTTGGTGCTACCAATTCATTTTTTTAATTTTCAAAGTTCAAAACGTCAATCCGAACCGTTCAAGTTGTTATCCATATTAAATTGTGCTTGGAGACCAAATTTTACATTTTTCTGAATTTTTTTACTATTTATTAAGCCACTTTGAAAATTGCTGATCCAACGGTGGCTTAACAAAACAGTAAAATCAGAAGCCACCTTTGGATCAGCTGTTTTCAAAGTGGCTTAATAAATAGTAAAAAATTCAGAAAAATGTAAAATTTGGTCTCCAAGCACAATTTAATATGGAAAACAACTTGAACGGTTCGGATCGACGTTTTGAACTTTGAAAATTCAAAAATGAATTGGTAGCACCAAAGCTCAGGAACTGCCACTTTGATCTTAGCCAACCTCTACTTATATATATATATATATATTATATTATGAATAGAACTAGTTTAGTTGTGCTTAAGTTCACCAAAGTGTTTGGTGAGCTTAACTCCAAAACTTATTAAATCGGTTTCAAATGACGAATCCAAACCGTTAGAACCTGCCTATCTTGCGAGTGATGCATCTACATGTGAAAATTTTAAACGTTCGAATTAATTTAGTATAAAGTCAAGCGGTAAAAAAACGTTCAAAAAATAAATGCACTAAAATTAATTTATTAATCTTTTAATCTTGACCAATTGACTTTATACTAAATTAATTCAAATGTTTAAAATTTTCACATGTAGACGCATCACTCGCAAGATAGGCAGGTTCTAACGGTTTGGATTCGTCATTTGAAACCGATTTAATAAGTTTTGGAGTTAAGCTCACCAAACACTTTGGTGAACTTAAGCACAACTAAACTAGTTCTATTCATAATATAATATATATATATATAAGTATATTAATATAATAATATAATATAAAAAACAAAAAATATAATATATATAAAATCATAATATAATATAATATAATATAAAAAACAAAAAATAATATAATATAATAATATAATATAATATAATCTTTGAAATTCTGGAGGGGGTTACTTAACCCGTCCGGATTTTCTTCTTCTTTTTTTCTTTTTTTTGATCCTGGACCGGGACAGGCTTACTTAACCCGTCCGACAAATTTTTTTTTTTTTGACCCGGGACGGGTTGTGTAGTACCGTCCGGGTTTTTTTTTTCTTTTTTTTTTGAGCGAATGAATTTGATTAAGTTAAGTGATTAAGGAGGGAATCGGGACGGGTTAACACCACCCATCCTACCTATTTTTCGAAAATAATCAACAGTGCTCTCGAATTTCGATATATATTTTTTATTTCTATTAATAAAAAATTCGGGTGACACTACCGTCTTTAGTCTTTTTGCTTTTCTTTATTTGGAGTTAAAGTGGTTTTTTTCCTTTCTTTTTTTAGGTTAAAGTTCGTAGCCGTGGGCGAGTTGGGTTGCTAGAGCCTGTTCGGCGTGGAATAGGAACTGAAAATTACTGTTTATATAGAAGAAAAAAAATTAATCTGAGTGATTTTTTTTTCCCACGTGAATAGTAATACACCAAATATGATCTAATTTTGTTAGGACCTGTTCGGTGTCTTTAGACTCTGTTCGACATGTTACTGTTCACGTGAGAAAAAAAAATTCACTCAAACTGAATTTCTTTTTCTCACGTAAACAGTAATTTTCAGTTCCTATTCCTATTTTCAACAGGGAAACCGAACAGGTCCCTACAGTGGCAAGCGAGGAAGCTTTTTCCATCCTATTCTTTATTCTATTATGTTATTAAGAATGTAAAAAGGTTACGTCATAATCAAATACATAACAAATATAATTGTTATGTCGTTATCAGTGTTGCAAAATGCGGTATGCGGAAGGGCACCGCATACCGCATATACGGTATGCGGCCGCATATGCGGATTTTTATGCGGACTAATATATGCGGATTTTAAAATAAGAATTCATATATAATTTGTATCATTATATGCATAATCTCACAATAAAAATAAAAATAAAAATATAAATGTAAAATAGTGAATAGCTGTAGCCAACATATCAGTTATCACAGCATAATATAAACATAAATTTCATAGCATACAAATAACATAATACAAACATATCAAATAACATAAAATAACATAATACAAACATATCACAACACAATATATAAATTTCATAGTATACAAACATAATGTGTAAAAAAAAAAAAAAAAAAAAAACATAATGCGGTTCTATGCGGCCGAATATGCGGCCGCATATGCGGAACCGCATATTAGACCGCATATGCGGAACCGCATATAAGACCGCATATTAGACCGCATATGTTTTTTCCTATGCGGTTTCCAACCGCATACGCATATGCGCCGCATAGGACCGCATTTTGCAACACTGGTCGTTATCATGTTTATTTGTGTGTTGTGATTTTTTTAAAGAAAAATAACATAATATGCAGTATATAATATATAGTGTTATTAAAAATGTAAAAAGAATTTACGTCCTAATTAAATATATAACAAAATATAATTGTTGAGTCACGTACCGTGATTCATGTGTCGTTATCATATTTATTTGTGTAATGTGATATTTAAAAAAAAATAACATAATATGCAACTGACAGACATAACTAATACAAGTCATTATCGATATATTTCAATGCAAGCCTTTTATTTGTGTGATGTGATCTATCATTTATGTATCACCGAACAAAATGACATATATAGGCACTGCTACCTAAGTCTTTTATTAAAGCAAGTTTTTGCAAACTCCAACCTAGGCCATATTCTAGGTTGATATTTTATATTTAATGGGGGTCTGGAATATATTATTGATAGATTAGAGTTAAAATGCTTTATTGATTTTGTGCTCAATCATATCATAATATTATTATCTTTATTTTTTAAGTTTAAATAATTAATTCAAACCGTTCAACATAATCTTCATACTAAAATGTGTTTGAATAACAATTTTAAAAAATTTAGAATTTTTTTACTAACTATTTAGAGAGGTACAAAAAACACTATTTTTGAATGGTCCATAATATTGATTTTGTATCTATTTAAAAAAATAACAAAAAAAATATATAAAATTTTGTATTCAAGCACATTTAAATATGAAGATCATATTGAGCGGTTCAGATCTAGGGGTCCCTGGATTTTGAGTTTTAGTGGTGATCTATTAGTACTGATCGACTTTGCTCCTCTCTGGAAATTTTTTTTGCCCCCTTTGGATGTTTGATTTGTAATTCGGGATTAAATTTAGTGTTAAAATCAAAATATTTTTTTGAATCATGATTGGTAATATTAATTATAAGTTAGGGTATTGGAAAGTATAAGTCAAAATATTATTTTTTTATCGAGTACCCAATTAGTTAATGGATTTAAATCCGATAAGCTATTAAAACCCGATTCGATAATTTTTTGCGCCCCCCCCTCCACTCCATACGAAAATCCTGGATCCGCCCCTGTTCAGATCGATTGCTTAAACTTTGAAAATAGAGATAATAATGTTGTGGCATAATGGGATACAATAGAGCATTTTAACCCTATTCAATTTGATATCAGTAGTAGGACATTTCATATTAACTGAACAGATACTTCATATGAGATTTAAGTTTACATTTCATACAACTAGCTATATTATATATAGACGGGACAGAGTTAGAAAATAATATAAAGTGAGACCAAAAAAAAAAGACGTAATTGTATAATTATTTTAGACACAACCATATTTATATTTTATTTTATTTTTTGAAAAAAATAAAACAAAATAATATATATAAAAAAATTGATCTAAAAATAAACAACTACTTTCTCCTAAACTCATGTGGCTCCCACTGTCTTTAGGTGAAAAGCTACCCTCAATTATAAATTAAAGTGATCAACCAATATTCATACTATAAGGAGAAGATCTTACACTCTCAAATTCAAGTGATCAGCATCCAGAAACAAATTATTCGGCGAGTAATTCTGTCTCTGTTTAGTTAGATTGCTATGGTCTAGTGTTAGCCCTCCGCCCCTCCGTATTAATTAATTAACAGTAGATAACAACATCCATGCCCCACTAATACCCTCTCTATATAAATACTGAATCTCACAATGTCCTTTAGTTCTATATCTAATACAAAAGGTATCTTTTCTAGTATCTAAGACAATTAATTCAATTGGAGTAGTAGTACCACTACAAAGTAATTAAGAACTGATTGAGGATGAATTGGCATGTCTGGTAGACTAAAAAGTATACGAGTTAGTCTATGGTACTATGCATATCACGGGTTGTTACCGTGCTACGGCTCTATATTCGAGTTTTCAAATCCTAACGGACGATCCGAACCGTTCATCTTGTTCTCCATATAAATATGTGTTTGGAGACCAAATTTTACATATTTTGAAATTTTTTTACTATTTTTTTAGATATTTAGAAAATCACTTGATCTGAAAATTCTGGACCATCCAAAAACAGTGATTTTCAATAAATCTAAAAAAATAGTAAAAAAATTTCAAAAAATGTAAAATTTGGTCTCCAAACACATATTAATATGGAAAACAAGATGAACGGTT
The DNA here is from genome assembly GCF_964058835.1 of Carex rostrata. NCBI lineage: Eukaryota > Viridiplantae > Streptophyta > Magnoliopsida > Poales > Cyperaceae > Carex > Carex rostrata. The sequence continues at coordinate 8,737,776 of NC_135924.1, forward strand.
CGGATCGACCGTTAAGATTTGAAAACTCGAATATAGAGCCGTAGCACGGTGCCAAATCGTAATATGCATAGTACCATAGACTCACTCAAAGTATACAACTAGGCAAAATTAACATTGCCTTGGTAAAATGTTATTTGGTCCCAATTTGGTGCAATTGAACAAATGGGGACAACAATGAAGAATTTGTAATTACACTTGAATAACATTTTTATTGAAAATATGTCAATTACCAGTTGGGGTTTCTTAATTATATTGCTGTTAGTGTAATGTTTTAACATTTGAGAAGTAGCTGTGAAAGGAAAAGAAGAAAAACAAAGAGCAAATGAAAGAATAGACATACATCCATACACTGACAACAACCACAAAAACAATATTCCTGTAACAAAATTCATGGATGGAAATTACAAAAAAAATGTATACAAGATGTCCCAAACGGACCAAGTATCTCTTTTGCTTTTCCCCAATATACAATATACACAAACAAAGCACAACATTTTCTCACACCTAATAAAAGAATAGGGAAAACATGACTTAGGCCATGTCAACAAAAAAAAGTTAAGGATTCAGTGTCTAATACCAACAAAATGCTAGGTCACATTTTGGGTTTTTCTTTTACTGTTGCTTAGGCTGGCTTGTCCAGTAGGTCTTAACTGCCACAAGGATCTTTTCTGGGTTAAACGGGCCGGATTCATGATCCATCATCTGACTTCTCCATCTCATGCCATCCGTTATGGATTGTATCTTAACCAACACTTCCACACTGTCTCGGAATATAACCGTACCTTCTGGCCTAAGAATTCTATCCATCTCTAACAGAATATAGGTCATATCACACCTGAAAAGTTAGGCACGTTATCAGCTGTGATCCTGGTAATTTTATTGCAGTCTAAAAATATTAACTTTCTTTTTAATTCTTGGTTTTTTTGTGGTCTAGTTAAGGTTAAGTGGAAGAACTAAGGCTACCAGAAAACCAATGAGAGAACATTTGTTTATAAAACCTTGTTAAATCTACTGCATATATAGAAATTTATAAAGAGCACAAAATGGATGAACCTAAAAAATTATCAAGTACTGGCACAATGCCAGCCACTTCTCTTTTTTTCCCATCTATTAAAGGAAAATATTTTGGGGTTTAACTGCTCTGTTAGGGGTATCAAGCAGACTGGTTTCTGCACAAATCAGGTCTAGTACCAATAGAAACCGTCAAACCGGTGAGGTTCAAAACTACTATGTACCAATAAAAACCAATAGATGTCTTAACAATACATAATTTCCACAGTAGTGCTAATTGGAGCTTTGCTTTACCTGTCCTGATAGAGGCTGAAGACACTGTCAGCATGCATAAGGTCATATGTCCTAGGATATGTCGAAAATGCCTCGCACCAGTCATGGTATGTGCCTATAAACCCCCTCTCATAGATTACTCCAAGCGTGTCTCTTACCATACCAGTGGGGATCACGTTCATGACCCATACAGGATACTGCACCAGTGCAGCAGCAAAGGATCCAAGACCAGCGTTCATGTCCATGATATTACGAAATCGCCCCTTTGCCAGAGGTGGGATCAGTTTCTTGTAGTAGTTGACCCGATCAGCCCATAGTTTGGTGTCATCTTGGAAATTTTTAGGAGTGATTCCTTGGACAGACCCAAGGTGTATTCTTGGTGGGACCGAGATAGCACGTTTGGGCCATTTCTCAAGGGTCCCTCCTGCAGTATCAGTTGGGCTGTTCACTTCAGGGAGGGGAGTGATGCAAGTCTCCATTTTCTTGTACCTACATGTGGCATAAGAAACAAAGTTGACTCTTCAAAAAAACCAGTAATAAAGATGTAAGACAAAAAAGAAACGACCTTTATATCCAAGCATTGTTCAGAAGCAGCAGACCTTGTGTATGTATTATATGGCAGCAAATGGTACGGTACCATCAAGAACAAAGGATAAGCTTCTCCAGTTTGTTAATTGTAATGGTTAGCGATGGTACTTCTTGGCCACACACAATATTTTCTTACTGCCTTAATTGAGGTTCTTTTTAGGGATTCAACATATTTTGGCTCACTATATGCTATTGGGTTCTGTACCACTACAGACTAGCTATAATACATGTCATATCATCTTACCATGCCGAGTCAGGATCGTTGGTGTTGCAAATTGGCGGGTTCTTATGGACTTTATGGTTTTTAATGCACTCAGCGTGATTCATGGGCTTCTGCCAGATAGCAAGATCTCCTTCTTCGACAACCTTCTTCCAGCAGAGCCGGGCTGCCAGATCCTCTATTTCATCTTGTTCTTGTTTCAAATCCTCTTCCGTTCTATCCCAGCCTCTGTAGTATTGCTTCCATCTAATTGGGGGACCTGACAGGATCCAGTACCCACCTGGCCTCAGAACCCGATCCACTTCTATCAAGTAAATCCCATCTGTTATAAATAGAATCCATGAAACAAAATTGCACATCAACAATATTATAAATAGGGCATAATCATTGAAAGACATTGTACGAGGACCTACAAACATAAATATAGAGCTATTCTTTCATGTACGCATAACACTAATGTTGGCCGCAACTTTTACCCAAGTTCAGTACCATAAAGTATTTTAGTCAAATATCTTGAAAATAAATTTAGAATTATAATCCTTCTAACTATTTTAATTTCTGTGCATAACAATCAAAGTGTACCATATTTATTCCAAGGGATCAAGCATCTAGAGCAGTGTGCCATGTCAAAGGCCCGAGCTGGGTAAGGTATCCTATCTGTCGCCATGATACCAATCATAGCTGGCACACCTCGTTCCAATGCAAATTGCACCTGTGCTTCATGTGAATCTCTTGGTGCAAACGACATTGTCAGAATATCTCTCTTTAGTAGATATGCTCCCCAACTTGCTACCTATAACAAAAGTATCTTAGATTTACAATTTAACTACTAGAGAATGGTAGAGTACAGTTGTACTGTTACATCATAGCTATGCCGTACCAGAATTGTAGAACCAAGTTTACAGAGTCAAGGCATTGGCACCTTACCGACCAGCTTGTAAAACAACCTAGCCTAGGCAGTACCAAGACGATGGTACTACGGATGATCATGCCAGCTTGTACCATACCAAGTTGTTAGCAATAAAAAATAATTCGTCACAGGTTCATAATGATATCAAAGATGACCAGCTCAACTCAGTACCAGTCAGCTTTTAGTTCTTACAGTTGTATCATACATTTAAAAAGAAGTTTTCTTACCCCGCAACCAGTATCAAGTGCAGTACGAATACTCCCGTCAGTCAGCGGCACCAACTTGTTTATATCATCAATATATGCATCGGCCCCACGTGGGAACATCGTACCACCTCCAGGGAAGCGGAACCGTTTTCCTTCAACCTGAATCCAGTTTTGTACTGCTTTTTCAATACTCAGTTCCCTATGTGGTATGTTATCGTACCAGGCATAATCTCTACTCTGAGGCCAGCTAAAGGGGTTCTTATAATTAGGTGGGGCAGGTATGAGACATCTCAAAAGTTCTTCTCTTTTGGGACAGTGCCTTTCTCGATACTTCAACATGGTTTTTTCGAACTTTCGAGCTCTTCTTGGGTCTTGGCAGGGGGTGTACTCACTGAATTTCAAGTCACAAGGGTAAAATGCTTCTGTTTTAGTTGAACTTTCATTGAACCCAATCTGGTGGTGCGCTTGGAAATCGAGAGGTTTCGTTTTCAAAGTGATTTTGTCAGGTTTGCATTGGGGCAATTTTGTAATTTTTGCGAGGGAGGTGAGAGGAGAGGATGTAGTCCCTTGCCATGCTCCTAGTATGTAGGAGAGAGAGCATAATGCAAGGACTAACAAAATTGAAGTGATGCTTATATTTCTATAATTTGCTTGGTTGATCTTTGGAGAGTCTAAAGCCATGCTGAAACTGCAAGGAAGTGATAGTAAGATTTTGTGAGGTGGTGAAATGAGAACTAAATAGGAGCATTATTGTGCTTGTAATAGAATGGACCTAAAATTTCGAATTAAATTTCCCATACAATAAAAAAACAGAGATTTTAAATGTTGCTAATGATGCCTTGTGCTTGCTTGAACAAGATTAAAAAAAAATACGGATGCTATTAAAAGAAAAAAAAGGAAAGCCAAAAAAGATGCAATCTTTTTCAAGAAAAAAGGTGGAATGTGCCAGGTTGATATCCAAAGCAACCAATGAAAAGAGAATATCAGAGTCTTTATGAAACATCAACCTTCGGAAATCTGTCGTAGCAATTCCTTTCCCCAATTTCCTCTTGTCGTGCAAACAAAGAGGGAAAAAAAAAAAGCAAGGCAATAGCAAGAGATAATTACATGAAAAAATTAGCTATTAAATGGGCAGTGGGAAAGCAATTATTACTGATTCACTGTACAATATCAAGATAGCAAAAGCAAACGCGATCTCTTTCAATTAGCTGAAAAGAACCGACAGAAATAATTGTGAAATTCGAAAAGGTGCCGAGTATGAATGCATATTTTCTCATCGACCTCTAACCTCAAAGAAAAAGATGGGGAGCCGAATGTGAAAAATTAGAGCGAAAAGCTATTGAACCGAAAGGGTTTGAGCAGAATCTGATTGGCTCGTCAGTAAAGCCCACAAATTATAGTGCACAGTGAAAAAAATAATCTAAATCGGAGAGAGAGAAGAGAGAAGAAAGAGAGACAGAGAGAGATAGACTAACCTCCCTCCAATGGCTATCTTTGGCACAAACTCTTAAATTGAGCCAGATAAAGATGTTGAGAAAGCTAAAAAGTGAAAAGCTCCACCACTGTATATCTACTCAAGAGAAACAGGGGGAGCATCAGTATTCACTATTCAGTAACTTGGAACACTTGAAAGTTAAAACCTACCACATATTTATATGTTCACGTGTTGTGCACTTGTGCTTAGCAGACTCGACTCTCGAGCAGGTAAAAACTATTATATAAAGCACGTAGTACTGGAACGTCCATTTTGTCTCAGATAAAACGTGATCTTATCGATATTCTTTTTGGAATTCGTATCCTCTGCGTTAACTCAAAAAGGAATCTTTTTAGTTAATGCATTTTGACCGTCCGATCAACTTTAATATTGTCGACTTCCTATATTTTACTTTAATATTGTCGACTTCCTATATTTTAGATGGAGGCCAGATGGGCTCCGTTTATAATCGGACGGTCAGTATGTATTAACTCACAAGATGCTCTTTTGAGTTAATGCAGACGATGCGGGAGTAGAACTAGGGTGCTCTTAAACTCACCAAAGTTTTGATGAGCTTAACTCTAAAACTTATCAAATCGATTTCAAATGATGAATTCTAACCGTTGAAACCCACCTACCTTACATGTGATGCATCTACATGTGAAATTTTTAAACATTCGAATTAATTTAGTATAAAGTCAAGCGGTCAAAAAAACGTTCAAAAATGAATGCTTAATTCGAATGTTAACCTTTTAATTTTGACCGCTTGACTTTATACTAAATTAATTCGAATGTTTAAAAATTTCACATGTAGATGTATCACATGTAAAGTAGGCAGATTTCAACGGTTCGAATTCGTCATTTGAAATCGATTTTATGAGTTTTAGAGTTAAGATCACCAAGACTTTGGTGAGCTTAAGAGCACCCTAGTTCTACTCACGATGCGGACTTTTTTTTTTTTTTTTTTGACTAAAATAGCTTTCAACGGATGGTAACGATTAATTTCTAAATAAACCAACGGTGTCGATTTTTTCCGTTACATAACTTCTGCCCTCCAGAAATTTCTCTGAGAATTGTCTCTCGTCTCTCCAGTCTCTACCACTCTCACCCGCGCTTTCACCTCCTCACCTCGCTGCTTCGCTGAGCCTCAAAGGTAATTGCCTCCTTCTCCCTCTTCTCCTGGTTATGGTTTTCTCTTGTTTCTTGTCCTTATATTTTTTGAAAAATGCATCGTTCTTGATTTTGATTTGATAAATTGGTGTTTTTCTCTGCATGTCGGTACTGCAGTTTTTTTAAATAATTCAATACTGGCATGTATCAAAAGTAATATTTTCCTTTTTGTTTCAATTTCTGTTATTGTGTGTTAATTAATATTTTGAAATTTCCTTCCATTAGCCTTTATCTTCATTCAAATGCATCAAATGCATGTCCCTGGATTTTTTTTTTTTTTAAAAGGCAGCAAACTGCTCGTTTCATTAAAACTGAAGCATGTCCATTTATGAACCGAGTTAATGAAAAGTTTTTTTTTTGAGAAAAGAGTTAATGAAAAGTTCGAATAGATTTTTAGATAATAACGATGTAAAATTACCATGAACGAGTCAATTAAACCTATTCTTACATATTGTGTGTAGCAAGGGCATCCTGTTCCTTTACAAATTACAATATATATCTAGCACTGTAATCATTTTGTTGAGTCAAGCAAATCTGGTAGCTTCGGCTTATTGGAGGAACAGTGCCATTCGGTTTGAAATGTAAGAAATTTGACTCACATGATAAAACTAAAACCCAAAAGTGTACATGTAAGAGTTCAATTGATCAATCTTAAGCGTGCCCTAGTTTATCTTGAATTGTGCATTTTTACTTTTGGGAGATTGTCTCATCAGATTCTGACATGATGATGTTCTTCTTTTTATTTTCTAGTGTTTGTGTTCTTGATTTAGGTACTAGATTCTGTCAGAGTTTACGTATCTCTGGATTAGGATCTGTCAGTGGGCTTGTCTGGTACTGGGGCTGATGTGGCTCTGGATATGCATCACTGTGCTAATCTAATACCAGGGCTTGTGTGGCTCTAGATGCGGATCTGACACTGCTGGTCTGGGACCAGGGCTTAAGTGGCTTTGGATGCAGATTTGGCACTGTGCAAATATAATACCAGGACTGACATGGCTCTGAACGCGGATCTGGCATTGTGTTGGTCTGGTACCAGAGTAGGCATGGCTTTGGATGTGGTTCTGGCAGTGTGGTGTGCTCTTATTTTGTAAAAGTGATGATGTCTGGCACGCTCCATGCTAGTACACAATGATGATGCTAAAGAGGAAAAGCTGAGCCCAAAATAAAAAGGTGGTTTGTTTTGATGTGGAATTTTAGATAAAAGAAGAATCAAACTTTGAGCCTAAAAATGGCTCTGATGCATGTTGTTCATGAGTCTAGAGAGAGAGAGAGTGGTAAGGGGAGAATTAGCATGTAGGCTGAGTTAGGGCTCCATGTGTAGAGAGAAGAGGGAAGGATTGGTTAATGCGCGGTGTAGTAGTCGAAGAGGCACTGAGAGTCTGAGAACCTGACCAGCAATGACGAGTACACGATGCATAGAATTTCTTACCAATTCACCCAAAATGTTTTGGAAAGAGAGAAATTGCAATGATATAAAGAGGGAACTTTTCATGTTGTTCTAATTTAGATTAAACTTTCATCAAGTATTTTAATTGGCTGGGAATGCTTCAAGATGTAACAAGAAAGAGAATTTAATGGAAGTACACAAAAGTAAGTGCACGAAAGTTTAATCTATTTTAAATTGATTTGAACTTTTAATGGCCTTTTTAAGCATGTGATTGTCTATCTGTATGTACTTGATGTTTTATTATTATTTTGCATAGGTTGCATAACCCCTGCAACAAATAGAATATGATTTTCTATGGAAATAAGAGACACACACACTTGAACAACTATTGAATGAACTTCAATCTTAATTTCAGGTATGATTCTCAGGTTCATGTAGAGTTTTTGTTGTTCCTGACATCAGTTGGTGGGTCTGGTGCGGTGTTATCAAACCTGACCTGCCGGGTTTTCAAGCTCTTCTGGTTTCTTAGACATGTTTTTCTTCCATTTTCTCTCGATGGGTGGTGACATGGTTAGTAGTATATTCTGGCATGATAGATGACTTAAATTTGCTGCGAAGTTGCATCTTATACAAGACAAGTACCAAGCAATTAACTGAGATCGAATTACCTAAAGTCCGAAAGTATGATTAATACCTTGAAACTAAGGGAGAAGAAAGGTTGAAAATATAATATGTCCGATATGCAAGTGGTATGGTATTTGTTATTGTTGAGAAATAGGATCTAGGATCTCAGATTAATAATCATCATAGATCTAGAAATAGAAGGCTAGAATTAAATCAAGGAAGTAAATGGGCCTCCTTGCATATATTCAACAAATAGGTATACTGTACATAGGTACAAGGTACAAACGGTAACAAAACAGTAGCTTAGATGTTTGTAATATATATAGGAATGGAAACAGTGTAAAGAACTGATTTGAATGAAATAATTGTTTTCTCAAAATAATCTCTCCTCAGAAATTGCATAAATTCAACATGGTATCAGAGCATCAGTCTCTGTGACCGAAAAAATATCTTCCAAATTCTTACCAGCAAAACTGGTATATACACAAGCAAAATCAAAACCCATAAACAGAAGTCTAGCACGTCAAAGAGATGGCTTCAGAGGGGCAGCATTCGAAAGAAGCCACCAATACCTCAAAACTCACAAACTCATTGCTCAACGGCCAAAACTATCTCTCATGGGCAAGTGCCGCAAGATTATCTCTCAGTGGAAGAGAGGTTTTAGAATTCATCACAGGAGAGTCTGAAAAGTCGGTTCCAAAAAAGAAAGATGAGGCAACTGAGGCCGAAAAAAAGGCAAGAAAACAGTGGCAATCTAAGAATGACAGAGTCATGACATGGATCATGCAATCCATGGAGCCGAGTGTTTCAGAAATATTCCTTGGCCATGAAACAGCTTTCTCACTGTGGGAAGGCATAAAAACGATGTATGGCCGACAAAACAACAATTCCCACATTTATCGATTAAAACTAGAAATCCAGCAAGAACAACAAGGGTCAAGGAGTAATATAGAGTACCTAGGTGCTCTTCAAAAGAAATGGCATGAACTTCGAGTTTATCGGCCACCCATACCAGATCCAATAGCCATTCAGAGAGAAGAAGAAGATAAAATCTTCCAATATCTCGCGGGTCTCAATCCAAGCTATGAAGCCGTGAAATCACAACTTCTTTTAACAACTTCCCTTCCCTCCTTTGCTCAAATTATCACCATGGTGGAGCAAGAAGAAAGTCGACGGCTTGCTATGAGTGGTCCACAAGTCGGTGGCAGCGAGGGACACGAGACTCATAGCTTTGCCACAAAAAACCCCAATTTCGGAAAAAACCCTAACTTCCCAAATTACTCAAACCGGTCAAGTATCAAGGGAGATAGATGCTCTCACTGCAAAAAGGAGGGTCACCAAGCCGAAAAATGCTATTTTCTTCACCCACATCTCAGGCCGAAGTGGTGGGATTCAAAGATGGGAGGGGGAGACGTGAAAATGGCGGACTGGAATGAAGGGAAGAAGAGAAAGAAAGGGGCTGAGTCGCGTGGGGGCTATTCTGCTCAAACTGAACCCAACCGGCCAATAAAAATGATTGGTTCAAGTGAACCAGGGTCTAACCCAGATGGCGCTGGCGGGTCAAGCGGGTCAGATCCGATGCAGCAGTTTTTTGAGCAATTCTCTGTGTGGTTCTCCAAGAAAAATTCAAACAACACTTGTGGTATTGTCTCTAACTCAAATTATTTAAATTTGTATAATCAAATAATTATAGATAGCGGTGCCACTGACCATATGTTTGGAAATAAAGACCTTCTTACAAATTTAGACATGGAAAAAAATAATCAATTTGTATTAGTGGCCAACGGTATGAAAGCACAAATTAATGGTGTAGGAGAAATTGATATTTTTAACAAAAAAGTTCATAATGTTCTATATCTTGATACATTCCCTATAAATCTAATTTCCGTAAAAAAACTAACATATGAGTTTAATTGTGACGTAATTTTCTCATATAAAAATGTTATCTTTCAGGACCGGGAAACCGGGAGAAAGATTGGGGAAGGTTTTCTTGAAAATGGACACTATCTCTTGAATTTACAAGAATTAAACGTTTGTGCTTCCGCTAAATCTATTAACCAAGACATTTGGCATAAGAGGCTTGGGCATCCTTCCAACAAGATTTTAAATAGTGCACTAGATTTTTCATTTTCAAATTGTATCAATTGTGACATATGCAAGTTGGCAAAACAAACAAAGCTTCCTTTTTTCCAATCAAATAGCAAAAGTGAAGCATTGTTTGATTTAGTTCACTCCGATGTATGGGGTCCGGCCCCAATTAACTCTTATAATGGATTCAAATATTTTGTTATATTTATTGATGATTTTTCTAGAACTACTTGGTTGTATTTATTAAAATCAAAAGATGAGGTTTTCAATTGCTTTAAAGAATTTCTATGTCTCATAGAAAATCAATTTGATGCAAAACTTAAAATTTTTAGATCGGATAATGGAACGGAATTTGTAAACAAAAATTTCACAACTTTTTTTAAAGAAAAAGGAATCATACATCAAACTACTTGCATAAACACTCCCGAGCAAAATGGAGTGTCGGAAAGAAAAAATAGACATCTATTGGAAATGACACGTGCATTACTATTTCAAAATAATGTTCCAAAAAATTTTTGGTCGGATGCCATCCTTTGCGCCACTCATTTAATAAATAGATTACCAAGCGTTATTTTACAAAATAAAAGTCCAATGGAAATCCTTTACCAACGAAAAATTAATTTTGATTATCTAAGAGTATTTGGTTGCGTATGCTTTGTAAAAATTAAAAGAAAAGATAAATTTGACTATATGTCAACCAAAACTATTTTTTTGGGATATTCCTCATTTAAAAAGGGATATAAGTGTTATGATCCTATAACAAAAAAATTATTTACGTCTAGAGACGTTATATTTTGTGAAGATAAGTCATATTTCAAAACAATGGAAATGAGTGAGACACCACATGCAAGTGACCAAATAAATTTGGAACCAACGGTACTACCTCATGTAAATGACCAATTAGTTACACAAGATAATAACCAAGAGATTGAGACAAGTGTTGTTGAAGAAACAATAGAAAATATTGAAACCAATGATAATGAGATAGAAGAAAATCAAGAAGTTAGACGGTCCTTAAGAACACCAATACCATCCACTAGACTTAGAGACTATGAGACCTATACGGTGCAATACCCTATACAAGAATTCATATCATATAAAAATATTTCTTCTTCTTATAATGCATTTCTCACCTCCATTGAGAGAACACTAGAACCAAATAACTACCAAGAAGCCATAATTGATCCGGTATGGTGTGGTGCCATGAAGGAAGAGCTAAGAGCTCTTGAAAAAAATGGGACATGGGTAATTGTACAATTACCAAAAAACAAAAAACCCGTTGGTTGCAAATGGGTATACAAAACCAAATATAATAGTGATGGTACCATAGAACGGTACAAGGCTAGATTAGTTGCCAAAGGGTATACTCAAACATATGGAATAGATTACAATGAAACCTTTGCCCCAGTAGCTAAAATGAATACCGTTAGAATTTTATTTTCTATTGCGACGAATAACAATTGGAATTTGTACCAAATGGATGTAAAAAACGCCTTTCTTCAAGGAACACTTGAAGAAGAGGTATATATGAACCTACCACCCGGCCATAAATTGGAAAACAATTCTAATTTAGTTTGTAGGTTAAATAAATCGATTTATGGATTGAAGCAATCTCCACGGGCATGGTATGGAAAACTTAGCTCTTATTTAATTTCTTGCAAGTTTAAAATTTGTAGTGCCGATCATTCATTATTTATTAAAAATGATGGAGAAAATATAACCCTTGTACTAGTATATGTAGATGATATTATAGTTACCGGAAATAACGTAGAAGAAATTAAAAGAGTTAAAAGCCAATTAAAAGAAAAATTTGACATCAAAGACCTTGGATATTTAAAATATTTTCTAGGAATAGAGGTAGCACATTCAAAATTGGGACTCTTCATCTCCCAAAGAAAGTATACTTTAGACCTCTTAAAGGAAACCGGTAAATTAGGATGCAAACCAATCTCTACCCCAATTGATAACCGGCATAAATTAAATGATGAGGATGGTGAACCAATTAAAGACATAAACCAATTTCAAAGGCTAGTTGGAAAGCTAATTTATCTAACGGTCACCCGTCCGGATATTTCTTTTTCCGTAAGCCAAATTAGTAGATTCATGCACTCGCCAAGAACTCCACACCTAGAGACAATAAATAGAATTTTAAGGTATTTAAAGAAAAATCCCGGCAAGGGAATTTGGATGAAAAACAATAATTCTAATATCATATGTGGCTATTCCGATGCAGATTGGGCTGGAAGTTTTGATAGAAAATTCACTACCGGCTTTTGCACATTTGTAGGCGGAAATTTAGTCACATGGAAAAGCAAGAAACAAAACGTTGTGGCACGATCTAGCGCGGAGGCGGAATATCGTGCCATGGCGTCAACCACATGCGAATTAACTTGGATAAAACATCTACTCAAAGAAATAGGCATTGCTTGTGATCAACCAATGAAGATGTATTGTGATAATAACTCCGCAAGACATATCGCATCGAATCCGGTATTCCACGAGCGAACCAAACATATAGAAGTGGATTGTCACTTCATTAGAGAAAAAGTTCAAGCAAAGGAAATAGAAACACCATACGTTAAGAGTGAAGATCAACTAGCGGATATCCTCACCAAAGGCTTGGACCCGAGTTCATTTGAAAAAATTTCAAGCAAGCTAGGATTGTATGATATATACATTCCAAGCTTGAGGGGGAGTGTTGAGAAATAGGATCTAGGATCTCAGATTAATAATCATCATAGATCTAGAAATAGAAGGCTAGGATTAAATCAAGGAAGTAAAGGGGCCTCCTTGCATATATTCAACAAATAGGTATACTGTACATAGGTACAAGGTACAAACGGTAACAAAACAGTAGCTTAGATGTTTGTAATATATATAGGAATGGAAACAGTGTAAAGAACTGATTTGAATGAAATAATTGTTTTCTCAAAATAATCTCTCCTCAGAAATTGCATAAATTCAACAGTTATATATGCCTCTGTACCAGTCCATGGAGAATCAGAAATTCACAACTCACAAGGGTAGGCAAGTGGTGTGGTATGGAGAGTGCATGCTCTCTACAAGATATCAGAATTTCTATCTTGTGGAGAATCACAAATTGACAACTCACAAGGGCAGGCAAAGGCTTGGGGGCCTGCGTACATTGCTAAATTAATTGAATAAAATTTTGTTGCTTTCTATGCACAGTAAACAAAATGTGATGAGGATTGAGGACGGTGCAAAAAAAAAAAAAAAAAATATATTAGATTGGTACTTATCCGTTAGGGATATAAAAGGATGGACAACAAACAAACTAATATATGGGTTATATAAGCAAATGGAGAAAATGTTGATAATATGGTTCCGTAGTATATTTATTTGCGAGAAAGGTCTCTTACAAATGTGATGATTTAATAATGGGATAAACAAGAAAATCTTAAATTTTTTTTTTATTAAACTTGTTAGTAATTGTTGAGCAAAGCTAAGATGTGATGTACTCATCGAAAGAATTTAGTAAGCACAACTTCAAAAGTATATCGAATTAACTTTAAATGAACTGTTGAAATTTATGTACTTCATGAGTGATGCATGTATATACAAAATTTTGAAAATTTCGAGTTTATTTGATACAATGTCAAGCGGTCAAAGAAATAAAAAAAATTGAATATATAAAACAACTTATAAATTAACTTATAAAAGGTTCATTTCTTTGACCACTTGATCTTGTAGCAAAAAAACTTGGAGCTTTTAAAATTTTGTATGTACATTTATCACTCATTAAGTATATGGATTTCAACGATTTGAAATTCGACGTTTGAAATCAATCCAATATACTTTTGAAGTTGTGCTCACCAACTCTTTTGATGAGCACATCACACCTGGCTTTGCTCGTAATTGTTTGAGTCGCAATAATGTCAAGATCATCTATCATTTAAGACTGTAAATCTTGTACAGAATATTCAAAAAATTATATAAATAAACTATGTTCGAAGTTCAAAAAACCTTTGCCTTTCTTTCATCTCGAAATGGGACGATAGAAAGAAGGATGACAAAGGGGAACGAAATGGGTGGAGGATCCTATGTAACAACATATTAATGGCCTCTGTTGTGCATGCCTTGAATTGTATTTGTTATTTTTTTATTGAGTATTACTTTAATTCATGTACCCCAATTTTGTTATAACAGGCTGGCAATTTTCATTATAGATAAACAAATCTTGCTGCACCTTCCATAACGGAAGTCCACATCATGTGAGGTAACGCGATTTTTGAGTTTAGATCCGGTCCATCTGATCAAAATCGGAACCAATGCGTTTCAAGATGAAATGCACAGGACCCCTTTAATATTAATATTCATGCCCAAGCAGATCGAACGGTCCGGATCTTGATTCAAAATCTCTGTTACCTCAGCTGATATGAATTCCCATAACGGCAGAGAAAAACATACAGACGAAATAACCATGTACACGTCAAAATATCAAAAGATTAAGATGTAAAATGGCACGTATATTTACCAGTACAATTCAAAAAGACAAATAGACCTTCAAGCAAATATGCACTGCCAAAATTTATTTATAAAATGTTTTCCTAAGAGCGTATCTGAAGAGATGTATTCGTAGACTTATGAAACCTTTAGGGCGACAGAATTACCTCAACAGTTATCTATTCTAATAGGAGATTGTGATGCGCTTATGGTTCAAAATTTTCAGTATTCCATTAGAAATTAATAAACATGCCTTATTTATTCTTCTAAATTTCTATTTATTTTATCATTAGCTTGTTACAAAAAAAGGTTAATGAAAAATCAATTGCATGTTCTATACTAAGCAAACATGTTCTTAGATTTAGAGAAGTCAGTCCAAGAATGATAATTTTTGGGATTTGAGTGTACACTAGCAACTGCTAGCAGCTAGCGTGTACTAAATATGAATTTCAAATTTTCAATCAATAGACGCCGACAATTGTCCACGCCTATATCAAAATGCGATGAATATTAAGTCAGATATTTAATTCCGCCTTTTTCATGCTTTGACAAAAAAAAGGGGAAAATTCAATGTTAAAATAGCACCCAGTGTTTAAATCCAAATTCTGACTTACTATTAAAGACGTAAACACACCATGTAATTCAACAATTGCTCCAGTAAAAAAAAGTGAGATTTTCTTGATATTGCATTAACAGTTTCTTAGAAGCGTACTCAGCAACATTAACTTTTGTCTTCAAGTAATAAGTCAGTAACTCGTAAGATTTTTAGTTAAAAAATAACTTTTTAAATTTTTAACCCATCAAGCAGGTCGGTTGGAATTCGAAATAATAAAATTGATGTCATGAAAAAAATAAAAAAAAGGAAAGCTTTCCCTTCTACTATTTTCTGTTCTCTGTAGAAAAGTTAAAAATGGTTAATAGTGCACTGGTTCATTTATTCCAATGTATCTAAAACTATCCAAGTTAATAAAAATAAGGAAAAGAATAATCTTACACCCGACCTAAAAATACCAATCTTAGACCCACTTTTCAAAAGCTAATCAAGGTACTGTCAATGGTTTTAAGTTGCTCCATCTCCGCTGAACTGGCAATACCAGGATCTATATAGCACAACTATAGTCACAAAATAGAAAAAAAAAAAAAAAGAGTTATGTCCAATACTAGGAAGTTATATATTAAAAATAACAAGGAAACATAACATCTGAATATCAAAACCTGATATTGTGGCTTTTTCAGTGTGAGAGGCCCTCTTTTTATCATTCCTTTCCAACCCTTTTGCTTCTTAAGAGTGTTTTCTAGATCTGTTGTTTTCTGTGATTTAGGTAAAAAACAAGCAGCCAATTAGCTGTGATAAAAAAAACTTAAAATATGTGGATAACATAAAGCCCAGTTCATTAGATGAAAAGTTTGTAAGATTATCATTAGGTGAAAAGTTTATTTCTAGGTTATTTAGAGTGATTAGGGTTCTTATGACCAACAACAACCAATGGTTAACATAAATGACCATTTTACCCTGCGTCCCTGCCTGTCCATCCCTTTAATTGGAGAAAGACCAGGGTACTTGGATATTAAACGTACCATAGTATTCTGGGTGGAATTGGAACTCAAGAGGCTCAGCAGCCCATATTATACCATATTAATAAGCCATTTGCTCCCTCTCACTAAAAATAATACAGTGAAATATTTAAAACAGGGCTTACATGAGCAGGATCTAAAATAAGAAGAAAAAATCTATCTTGTGAGCCACGAAATCCCTTTTGCATTTGAATCCCTACTATAGTTCTTGAATGGCCGTCATGTTGGAAGTATAATGGTCTAAATATACATTTGTAAAAAAAGTTAGTCGAAAGTAATTGTTGGCAAGAATCACTGTCTGTTGCTAATCTGCTATCGGTTCCCTAATGGAAAATATATTAACAAATTAAAGAGTCTGAGAAGCAACCAATACATAATTATTATGGATCTGGTACCAGCTGAAATGTATCAGCACTGTACAAGTAATATTATCCTTTGTCCAAATATAACAAATGAAAAAATATTAAACTTACGTTTTCTCACTGACAGTGACACGCTGTGAAATATCAAAACATCCAGAAGCTGAACCAGTGAAGTACTTCCAAATCCAATCAACCAACACTTCTCTGCCCCTACTCTCTATCACATCACTACTTCTGGTATTGGCATGATTATCAGATCCAACACCTCTCACCACAAACTTATCAATAGGTCCAAAAAGGTTGGCCTCCACATCCTTACCTCGTTTCTTCCCCCTTTTCCTAGAATCTCCCGATTCAGTACTATCAAAATCCACAATTCGTGCTTTAAGCCCAAATGATCTAAAAATTGCAGCACATTCAGTTGTGCCAATCCATCTCTTAGTTCCATATATCTTACTGTTGTAATGGCTAGAGCCGATCTCATCAAAACCCCTTTGCCAAGCAATTTCAAGCCACCTCTGCAATGCAGGTATATCCGGGACGAACTGGGAGCCACCAAAGAGAACCTTTTTCCCCTCCTTTCTTTCACGCAATAAATTTGAACTTAGCATCTGAATATTTCTCCAACCACAACCCCAGCCACGATCAGTGGGTAGGGTTTGGTAGTGGTCCACATAACCTGAAACTATACTTGTAAAATCCTCCCCTTCATCGTATAGACATGTTCGCAAGAGGTTAATGAGACCACCTTCTACCCTGTAAATGTCACTCTTGAGTTGTATCTTGGTGAGGTGTGAAATCTCTTCGTTGTGATTTTTTCTATCAGCAGTTGAACTAGAGGCTTGTGAGCTTTCACCATGATCTTCAAAACATATGTCTACTTCTACTGTAGTATTCTGAGAACACATGATATGAATGAAGATTACCACAAAATTAATCATCACATTTGATTGTAATAAAACACATTTGTATGATTCTGAATGTAAATATATGCAGATTTTTAAAGAAGTGTATTCTATATTCAATTCAGAAAGGATTTATCTCACAAATCTATGCGTGATCAAACTTTCTGCTTTACCCTGAAACATAAGGAGTAGGAATAAGAAGGAAATTACATTGTTTGGGCTTGGTGGGGCCATTGCGACTTGTTGTGCCAATTCCCAATCTCTATCAAGTTCATCCTCCTCAAAGTGACTATTCACGTGCCTAGAAATAAAATGAATTACATAATTAAGTTCCTGGTAAAGAAAGTCGAACTATACTAGTTTGTAAACAAAGGCGGATGCACATTCAACATATGGGGGTCAATTGACCCCATTCATTTTCAAAAAAATTATATTTGATGCATGATTTTCTATATAGTTTCAGAGTCAATGCTATGGTTACTGTAAAATTGACCCCCATATGCAACATGAAAATTTTATATAATTGACCTCCATTCACGTTAGACCCCCATGCTCCGCCTCTGTTTGTAAATATCATAAGAAAAATCAATACCACTCCAGCTCATTTGAAAGGACTTGGTTATTACAGACAGGGCAACAAGAGAACATCTTTTGCATTCAAATTCCTGAAATAGACACAGAATAGCGTATAAATGACAAACACCATTATAACAATACTGGGATACAAAATCTAAGCCCGGCCATGCTTTCAATTGAGTATCTTAAAATTGTAATGCTACCTCTTTTCTTGTTTTCTTCTCTGAAAAACTCGGTGAACTCAATTGAGTTTATCTCTCATGGTACTGCTACCAGATGGTTAATTTAACAACCTCATCCCTCTTTAAACTAGGCATTTTATCAAACAGATAACCAGCAAAATGTACTTAAATACATTTTCAAAAGTTCATGCAAATTGAATTGGAAAGATATAAACGAAGGCAACAAGTTTGGGCATTGATACTGTATTTGACATATTGCACATAGAATAAGTGAACTGAATTAGCCATCTATTTTGGGCCCGGGGAATGAAATTACCACACCTAGCAAAACTTCAGTTCACCTCCAGAATTTAAGTAACAATTACGATAAATCAAGGTTAGGATTTTGGTGAGAATAGGTAAAGTGGAACAAAGTCAAATTCAATATCAAAAATGAATTACAAATTCCTCCTCCACCTTGTTCCCCGGAATCTATATCCTGACTAAACGAACCACTAGCTGAGGCTGCTCCCAACCAAATGGTGGAATTGTAATTGAGATAAAAAAATCATACCAGAGAGGCAGATACCTCTTATACTTCGGTTAAAACTTAAAACTCCGTGTTGTATGATTTAGGTAACTTTTTATTTTCTTGTTTTTCTTGGAGAGGGGGAGAGAGGAAAGTATCCGGGTTCTTACGAAATTTGAACTTGCGTATTTTGGGATATTAATTTACCAACACCCGGTCTTCGTCTACGTCGGAAAATGGACGGTGTCTTCTCCGGTTCTCCCTTTTGTTTTCTGCGAGATCGAAAGCTTTCCCTTCTGTTCGGTGTACAGGCGGAGAAGCAGACCAAGTTCCTGGAGATGTGCAAATTCCCTGAGACACAATATGCGAGTCTACGAACGAACCATAAAGAATGGAATGTTACTGGCTGATATATGGACCCCACTAAAAGCTAAACATCCGCTGTCATTGCCTCATTGGATACGGTCAGACGATGACTTGGCACAATATATTATAGCATTTATGCCCGAAATTTTTATTAATACCCAAAAATTATACAAAATTACGGGATCTACCCATTTTTCGAATGGAATTAAAAAAATGCTCATTCTGGTTACTAAGTAACCGGATATTTGGTTTCTTTCCGGTGACTTAATTCCCGATTTTGAAAAAATTTCCGGTTACTTAGTAAGCGGAAAGGAAACAAATTTTTGGATATTTAATAACCAGTTATTTAATATCTATGGTAAGGTGGATATAACTTGTATTATATAAAGTTGATTGACATTAGTTTGTATGCTATCTTACCTTGGCATCTTGTGAATGTGTATTTGGTATTGCATTTGGGTATACGCTGGGGTTTGGCTTTTCCTCCAAGACAATCAGCAATCATTACTTGCAAAATAATATCTATAGTTACGTTATATATCTGAATCTTTATGTGATCATATAAATATTTATAATGCCTTATATATATATTGTTCTTCTAAATTAATAAATGCAACTTTTTAATATCTTTATATTTTAACATTTTAATTTTCAACACTAACTACAAGTCCACCTTCAATGGCAATCTATGTTGCATGGATACGGATACAAATACGGATATCGTATCATATACAATACGAATACGGCGATACGGCAATACGGCAATTCTCAAAAATCAAGAATACAATACGCTTATTATATTATATTATTAATTCAGCACTTATATTATATAAATTAAATATAAAAAATTCTAGGTACACATTAAATATAATAGCTACAAGAATCTAACATCAAATGAGATCTAGTGTAGTGTTTTTCGCTAGATGGAAGTACCAAGGTTCGATTCTCCACAGTTGCAAGAAAAACTTTATTTTTGGCATGGTCCATACGTAGTGTATAGCTCATTTATGGTGGGCATGGTGCATGGTTCGCGGTGCACATATCTAGTCTCGGTGCACAACAAGAGGCTAATAGAAAGCTGTGGATTAAGGCCTGGATATGTGCAATACGTATCTAGTCCTAGTGCACGTATCTAGTCCCGTTTTAATTCAGATTGCAATACGTGACTCGCATAGATTAAGGCCTGGATATGTGCATCGAGACTAGATACAGTTATACTAAGTGCACCTTTAATTGCTCAAAAATTGAAATTAAATTGCAATTGAAAGTAAATAGATGAGTTTAGAGAGATTTGACATGCGGGATGTTAACGGAGTTTGGCAAAACAAAGGCCTACGTCTCCAGGACTTCGCAACATCAAGTGGTGCGCCTTTCTATTACTCAATACGAAAGGATTACAACTTGTGAACCGTTGAGCCCTTACACACCAAGCGGGAAGTCAAACGGCCAACTCAAAGAGATAAAAACAAGGTCTCTTAGTTCAAGCTACTCAAGAGAAACACTCAATAGATTACTCTAACCTAATCTAATTTGATATTAGTGAAGTGGGTTTGAGGTTGTTTGAGAGATTTTGAAGTTTTAGGCTCTCACAACAATGGAGTAAGCTAAGCTCTTAGAAAATCGCTTTTTAGAAGTTTATGGTCGGCTTAGATGGATTGGGAAGAGGCTCAATCCCCTATTTATAAAGTTAGCTCAAAAATGAGCTGTTTGACATAAAACGTTACCAACGTTTTATAAAACATCACAACATTTTAGTTCAAAATGCGATTTAGGGTTTCAATTTTCTGACAGCTCAATAAAACGTTACAACATTTGTAAAACGTTACATAACGTTTTGCTCTGTAAAATCTTGATCAAAAACATGAATTGTTTGAAACTCAGATTTAATTAAAACATTATAACGTTTTGTGAAAACGTTACAACGTTTATAATTTGAATTTTAGCTTTGATACAGCTATACTTATCGTTCTAACAATCTCTAAAACATCACAACGTTTTGTAAAACCGTCACAACGTTTCAAGTTGTTTTTGTACAGCTGTGCTTCAGCAGTTCTGACAATCCTAAAATGTTATAACGTTTTAAGTTGTTTCTGAGTTTGATCAAGCTGTTACTTCAGCATTTCTGACAGGTTTAAAACATTATAACGTTTTACCTCTATTAAAACAGACTCAAACTTACTTTACCAAGTATCTAATTTTACAATTTGTATTATTGATAAAGGTCTCCATGATTTCTTCAGTCCAAGCACTCCATAATGCAATTTCATTTGACTTGAACCTACATATCTTTCAAGACAATAGAAGAAATCGTAAAATTCAATAATTGTATGTTTTTGCAAATTAGTCAAATAGATGAAGAAGATTATTGCTCGAATAACAGATACGTGCACTGCGGATCATGCACCATGCCCACCATAAATGAGCTGTACACTGCGTATGGGCCTCGCAAAAATAAAGTTTTTCTTGCAACGGTGGAGAATTGAACCTTGATACTTCCATCTAGCGAAAAAACACTACACTAGATCTCATTTGATGTTAGATTCTTATAGCTATTATATTGAATGTGTACCTAGAATTTTTTATATTTAATTTATATAATATAAGTGTTGAATTAATAATATAATATAATAAGCATATCGTATTCTTGATTTTTGAGAATTACCGTATCGCCGTATCCGTATTGTATATGATACGAGACTCGTACCCGTACCCGTATCTGTATCCATGCAACATAAATTGCTATTGAAGGTGGACTTGTAGTTAGTGCTGAAATCAAAATGTTAGAATATAAAGATATTAAAAAGTTGCACTTTATTAATACAGAAGAACAATATATATATAAGGCATTATAAATATGAGGAGGGTTCAAATGCACCCAAATTTTTGTGCATCCAAATGCACCCTATCTTTCAAATCTTTTTTCTCCCTTTTCAAATTTTGAATAGTCAATCTGAACTGTTAGATGCGATCTATATATTAAGATGTACTTGAAGACCAAATTTTACATTTTTTGGAATTTTTTTACTATTTATTAAGCCACTTTGAAAATCGCTGATTTTACATTTTCTGGACCATTGGATCAGCGATTTTTCAAAGTGACTTAATAAATAGTAAAAAAATTCCAAAAAATATAAAATTTGGTCTCCAAGCACATCTTAATATATATATCGCATCTAACGGTTCGGATTGACTATTCGGACTTTGAAAATGGAGAAAAAGAATAAGGTGCATTTGGGTGCACAAAAATTTGAGTGCATTTGAACCCTCCTCTATAAATATTTATATAATAACATAAAGATTCAGAAAGATAACGTAACTATAGATATTATTCGGCCATTTTTATTAATATCCCTAAAAAAAATCAAAATTTTAAAAATGCCCCTGTTCCCCATTTTTTTTTTAAATGCCCGGACCGCCTAGGCCCAGGGCGACCCAAAATTCCCCATGGGGCGCCAGCCCCTGGGGCGGCCCATAGCACAAGTGAGGCGCCAGTCCCCAGGGCGCCTCATGTGTGTGTGTGTTTTTTTTTTTTTTTTTAGAGAAATCTTAGTATTTTGATTTGAATAATTTTGTGAAAAAAGTTTAGGGTTTATGTATATGTGTATGCGTATGTGTATGTCAAAAAATAAAATATTATGTGTATGGCTACCGGAAGCATTTCGGCCGAGGTGCTTCCGGGGTTATATTTTAGTGTGTATCAAACAACAAATCTAAACCGTTAGATGTTCAATCTATTATAAAATATGCTTGGAGACCAAATTTTACATTTTTTGGAATTTTTTTACTATTTATTAAGATGGTTTGAAAATCACCGTTTTTATTAAAATTCTGCACCATTAAAGCTTATATTCAACATAATGCGCGCCAATGTAATACAGCAGTCCCATAGTTTATCTGCCCCTACCACGACGTCTCAATAAACCTAACAAACGACTAGTTGTACTGGTATGAGCTGCAGGTGCGGCATTACTTGTAGAGGCTTGGCAACTAGATGATTGGCTCGGAGAAGGGGGGGTTGTGTTCTACCAGTTGCTTCAGCAACAACTCTAGCATTTTCTCTTTCGTTGTGCGCGTTTATGGCATCTGAAAATAAGAATACAATTCAGTTAGTAATATAATAAAATCATAAATGAATTTCGTACAATGCTACATACCTGCCGTGCGCCTGTCAGAAACAGAACGGCGAGCCCGATTTCCCAACGGTCGCCTACCACCCATCTCGTCCATGGTCATTACAATACGCTTGTGTCTCCTCCTCCCCTTTCTTATCCATCCTTCTGAAGGGAGTATTCTATCACCGACATATGCAGGCCACTCGTGCTGATCGGGATAAGAATGGAAAGATCCACCCCAAGTGGAAGCAAGGTAATCGGTACGGTACATGTCAACAATGATATCACTTTATTAGACCTATTATTTCGACTTGTTTCCATACAAAAATCTATGTTTTGAACCAACAAATGGTGCCTTTTACATTGAATATCCATAGAATGTGGTACTGCTATGTTTTGGTTCTTACTTTGCAGGAATCAGGCGAAAACGGGCAAAATCAGGGAAGTTACTGAAATCTGAGACATCTGATGCGACCCTCATCACATCCGATGCGACCCTCATCAGAGCCGATGCGACCCTCATCAGAGCCGATGCGACCCTCATCAGAGCCGATGCGACCCTCATCAGAGTCGATGCAGGTTGCATCAGACCTGATGCAGGTTGCATCAGACCTGATGCAGGTCGCATCGCGAGTTTCCAGAGCAGACAACAAAGGCCCAGAATTGAAGCACTCGTTTTAAAAAGCCTATAAATAGGCCACCCCTGCTACCAGAGGGGGAGTTCCGAAATTTAAAGATTCAAAGCCTCAAGGAGAGAGAAAAGATCAAGAGAGAAGAGAGAGATTGGAGATCGCTTGGAGAAGAAGAGAAGATTGCAAGATCCTCTCCAATCCACCTTGGATCTTTGAGCTTCATCATGATCTGCCTATTCTCTCTCTCTTTTATGCTTTCTTTTGCTATGCTTGAGTAGATCTCTAGTTCTTAGGGTTAGGATGTAGTCTCTAAACCTTGTCTTTGAGTTGAATGATGTTTTGATCTAAGTTTGAACTTGTGTGATTGTTGTTTGAGTATTCATTGTTTGCTTGATTGTGATTTCTTGATTGATTCTTGATTGTCTACTGTTAGATGTCTATAGCATCTCTTCTAGTAATTTGGCCTTGATGTATCTTGTAATTGTGATTGAGCATTTGAGGTAGATCTAAGATCAATAGTAGCCGAGAGGTGAAATTTCTATTATCGAAAGGTTGTAGATACCTCTAGTTAACCAGACAATCAATTTAGGTTAGATACCAGTAGGCGAGAGCCACAGGTTGAAGCCTCGCACAAGAAATCAACTTAGATACGAACACATGTTAGCTCTGCTCGAGGGCCATGCGACCCGCATCAGAGATGATGCGAGTCGCATCATACGGGTCGCATCAGAGATGATGCGAGTCGCATGATAGGTCCAGAGAAGGCAAAGTTTGGGATGAAACCTGAAACCCTAGGAACGCCTTTTATCATTGTTCAAAACCAAAACCTTTAATTGCTTTCACTTACTGTTAATTGAATTGTCAATTGAAATTAGGAAATATAAACAAACCAAACCCAACTTTTCACACTTCTAGTACCTAACTCGGATTTGTAGAAATTTAGAATCGAATTAAACCGTCCCTGAGGATCGATACCTTAATATACTACACGGATAGGGTTGTGCACTTGCAACCTTAGACGAGAGTAAATTCAAGGTTTAAACTGGTACAACTTGTTGTACCTGAAACTTTGTAGCGTACTTTTGTAAGCGAACAAACAACATAGTGATCCTCGCAGTAGTTCCTCACTCGGCATACCGCCATCACGTGACTGCAGGGTATGTGACTTAGTTGGGGTCCCTGGCATGTACAAGTTACCGCCCTGGCATCTCCGAATTTAACCACGTACTTGCAAGCCCTCTTGACAAACGCCATAGTCCCATCTGGTTTACGGCTAGTAGGAACGTACTCATTTGGATTTTTCACTTCGAATTATGTTCCATCATTACCCATCGGGATAACGGTCATAGTTGCACCTTTGTCCTTGTGTCGTCTTAGTTTCTCCTCCACCCTTGTTGAAAATGACTGGTTCATCCTTATTAATTTTGCGGCCTTAGCACGCCGTTCCTGAAACCAGGCATTTAACTTGTAGAATGTGTCCTCTACAATTGCAGCCACAGGCAACATCCGGCTCTGCTTGAATACTGCATTCAGCGACTCGGACCCGTTGGTTGTCATAATTCCCCAACGCCAACCTCCATCACGGGATTGATATATTTTCTCGTATGCTGGATCTTCGTTGACATCTCGGGGATTATTTTTGCCCACCTTCATTAGGTAGAGATTTGCCTTTGGCATGTACTACACAAAAAATAAGGAAATAGAATAATGTAAGTAAACAATTGTACTAAAAAATCGTTTTCTTAAAGTACAATAGTATATGTAAACAATTGAAATACATGTACCTTTGCAAAACTGCTAGTCATCTCTACCACCCTTCTCGGTTTTTTCTTTCTGCAATTCCATCTAAATGTATCAGTAACCCACTTGTCACCCCCGGTTGCCTTGGAAAGGTTCTCCGCAACGTGTTGCATGCACAACCTGTGCACACACTGGCCAGTACAGGTAGACCAACCGTAATCTTCACGATCAAAAACATATTTTATTCCTTTGTGCTGGTCTGATATCACGCAGAAAAACTTCCCTTCCCCAATCACCCGTCTTCTTAAAAACTGCATAAAGAATCCCCAGTTCTCGCCGTCCTCTTTATGAACAATTGCAAACGCCAAAGGCAACAGCTGGTTCTCAGCATCATATGCGCATGCTATCAGTAGCCTCCCCTCGTAACGGCCAGACATGAAGCATGCATCAATGCTGATAACGGGTCTGATGTATGGCACAGCCTGGATACAAGCACCGAAAGCCCATGCTATGCCCTTGAATTGTTGAGCTCCCTCTATTAGTACTCCGTCTTTATCAAAAAAAGGGCCATGCCATCACTCATATACGGTGCCGACATTTGTACTTGCCATGGCCTGGAGCAATGGTGCCAGATAGCCATACGAATCCTTCCAACTACCGAATATCCTGCAGATAGCAAGTTCACGACCTCTCCACAGCCTGTTGTATTTTGGGATTACATATTTGTATTTGTGTCTGACGGTCATAGCCACCGCCTTGATGCTCATCGATGGATCCAACTTAATGTCCTCCTCAATTGCATCAGCAATTAGTGATGTCGTCAGCTGCGCATGGTCTGTCCTTGTGGACGCAGACTTGCATGTATGAGGTGATTCACACTTCTTAATCATCCATGCTTCCCCTGAACCCACAGGGGTTGCAAAAAGGCGGAACTCGCAGCGCGGGTGAGTTTTACACAGCACAACTAACCTTGTTCGGTCCCTTTTGTGTATTATACTTTCCCATTTGCCGTGAACATGAGTCTCATTTATTTTCTTTACAAGTTCGTCTATGTTGGTATAAACTTGCCCTGCGGCAAGTTCTTTATTGTATTCAACATGAGGACCGAAGAAACTAATGTTTGCCTCTTCGAAAGATGTGGTGTCATTGAATGTGGCGACCGGATGCTTACTTCCCCGACCTGTAATCGGGAATTTTTCTGCCCTGGATAAACCTGGTACATTTGCATCACCATCTGATAAGTCATCAGCTTCCCAAACCCCTTGGTATTCGTCCCCCGTTTCCATTTCCCTTTCTGGTATGGCATCAATAGCATCAACATCAATATCAATATCATTTCGATTAACGGGTACCGGTCCTGACTCTGGCATAGTTGGAAATCTAGGGATTATGGGTGTCTGTCTGGGTGGTGGTGGCAACTCTTCAGTATTTTCTGGGGAGTTGTGGTACCCCTGGTTGTCATAACCGGGGCTGTGGTACCTCTGGCTGTCATAAGGGGACTGTTGGTGATATCCCTGGTTGTCATAAGGGGATTGCTGGTGGTACTCCTGGTGGTCATAAGGGGAGTGCTGGTGGTACCCCTGGTTGTCATAACCCGAATTGTCATAACCTGAAGGTCCGGCCCTCGTTCGGGGAACCCTCTTCGAATATATGTCCATTACCGGGACCCCACAAGCTACAAATTGAGTATACACAACTCTCCACAAATTGGCATTTGTTATTGGAAACTTAACAAAGTAAGGTCTACCCCCCCCCCCCCCCGCGTGAGTTGTCAATCCGTGTAGCCAATTCTATTTCATACCTGTTGGGGTTTACAGATGTCTTTTCGTATATTAGCTCCTTCAGTTCCTCAAATGTGGTATTTTCATTAATCTCGAAGCCAAATGCGACTTCTTTCGTGTAATGCACGCCATCTTCATCCCTTTCTAGCTTGCCGCCGACATACAGTGCAACTAACATCTCTTCTTTAACAAACTACATTTTAAAAAAAAAATTACAAGTATTACATGACATAATAATGGGTACAGTAATAAATGACTAATTGAAAATAATTTAAAAAAAGTTTTAAAAAAATTACAATTTTGCTACAGTACGATACAGTAATTACAACAGTCAGATACAGTAAATATACAGTGTGCTACAGTAAATGTACAGTACGCTACAGTAACTACAACAGTCAAAATTAACTACAGTAATGACTAATTATCAACAGTAATGACTAATTATTATAATTAAAAACATACCTATTCACTCAGTTTCTTGCCTCGAGCGAAATTCTCAAATCGGGAAGTGACAGAGGCAGAAAACGAAGGGTTAAATCAGATTAAATATGGGGCGCCCTGGGGACTGGCACCTCACTTGTGCTATGGGCCGCCCCAGGGGCTGGCGCCCCATGGGGAATTTTGGGCCCCCCTGGGCCCAGGCGGTCAGGGCATTTTTTTAAAAAAATGGGGAACAGGGGCATTTTTAAAATTTTGATTTTTTTTAGGAATATTAATAAAAATGGCCGGATATTATTTTGCAAGTAATGATTGCTGATTGTCTTGGAGAAAAGATCAAGCCCCAGCGTATACTCAAATGCAATACCAAGTACATATTCACAAGATAACAAGGTAAGATAGCATACAAATTAATGTCACCCAGTCAACTTTATATAATACAAGTTATACCCACCTTACCATAGGTATTAAATAACCGGAAATTTGTTCCCTTTCCGCTTACTTAGTAATCGGAAATTTTTTCAAAATCCGGAAATTAAGTCACCGGAAAGAAATTGAATATCCGGTTACTTAGTGACCGGAATGGACATTTTTTGAATTACATTCGAAAAATGGATAGATCCCGTAATTTTGTATAATTTTTTAGTATTAATAAAAATTTCGGCATTTAAGCAATCCACGGCCAGGATACGGTCATTGATTTATACCTTCTTAAAAATCAATGCATAATTGCACATGGATAGCAAGGTCTCAAATTAAAAACTTGCACATATTCATTTATCACGGAATTATACGGTATTAGATTTGACAGAAATGAAATAATCAGTTTCCATATATGAAACGGGTTTTTGCTTCTTCTTTTAAAAAAAATAAAAGATTTAATTCCAGAATTCATTATTGAATTTACAAAAACTAATAAATATAGTTGAAAGTTGAAATAAATATGAGAATGGTTGAAACAAATATTCGGTTGTATTGTGAGATTATTTGTAAAAGATCTTGATTTATTTTAAAACATGTATATCTATTTAAATTTTCTCGTCTATATAAAATAAAAAAAATTGTAAAAATAATAATTAATCCAATAATGTGCAATAAATTTTTTCATCTATTTAAATATATTTTCTCATATATTTAAAATTTAATAATATCAGGAATTTAATTGAAAAACAAACAAAAAGTAACTTATGAATTAATTCTCAACATCCGGTCAATTTTACAAAGTCATCTCATTATATTACATTACATCGCACAACTACCTATTTACAAAGTCATCTCATTATATTACATTACATCACATAACTACCTATTTGGAATTAATTATTGCCAACATCATACAAAACTTGTGTACAAAATTTCTCTCTAACCGTAGTTAGTTACTTGTTTCAGAATCGTAAAATTTAGAGATGATGCCGAAAGAGATAATTATAATACGGATGAATGACGCTGCAACTAAATAAAAAATTAGTGATTTTGTAATCTCATTTAATCGGAATGTAGAAGAGATCAAGTTTTCTCTCCTTCCTCCTTCCCTAAGTATTCCTCGTAATAACTCGTAAGCATTCAAATTTAATTTAGATTCGATACTTTGGTTGTGAGTCTTGGACGGAATCAGATCTTGTGATTTGAAGCTGATGATCAGGGTCTAAATAGCTAGTTATAGCTACGCAATAGCTATGTTATAGTTTTTTCGGACCTCAAAAACTATAACGCTATTAATCGCTTTTCTTTTATAATGATGATTATAAATAGCAAGCTATGGTTGCGCTATAGCTGCACTTTAGCTTTTTCGGATCTTAAAAAGCTATAACGCTATAATCGTTATTTCCGAAATTTTTAAAATTACCATAATAAAAAAAAAAAAAATCAAATAATCACGAAATCTTGAAAATTCGAAAAATACCCTGGTCACATCCCCTAGATGCGGCCCCCTTTTTTTTTCGTTTTTTGGTTTGAATTGAACTACTGCCGCAGGAGAAGGAAAAGGAAAAAAAAAGGGGGGGGGAGGGGGGCTTCAACTAGGGGATGCGGCCGTGTCAAAATTTGAATTTTTCAAAAAAAAAACGTGGTTATTTATTTTGTTTTTTTGTTTTTTTTAGATACGGTATATTTAAAAAATTCGGTTGCTATTTAGAACCTTGCTGATGATACATACTTGATCGAAGTTACCTGAAAAGATGGCCCCAAGCATGGACGGTTGTACATTATTTCACAATGTTTATCTAGATGCATGGTCAGCAAAACAGAAAAAGGAGAAGAAGAAGCTCTAAACGAACAGCTTTTCTGTAGTTGCTAAACACTCAATAATTGTAAAATATTTATTTCACAATTAATGGAAGATAATGACCCCCATTCATTGCTCTGATTATCAAATCCATACTGTATTTGCTGAAGCAAAAACACTGTTCGCTCAAATTAATGCATGAATTTTTATGCAATGATATGTTGCAGGAATGTATGGCACGTCTCTACCGAAGTTTGAGCAGTGCTCTGTATTCAATTATCTCTATAGAGACTAGACAGTAGACAGTAAAACTGAACACGTATCCTCTGCATTAACTCGATTGAGAATTTTTGAGTAAATGTATTTTGGCCGTCTGATTTTAAACAAAATCAATCCGATTATTTGATTTTAACACAGGAACTCTTTAATATTAGTGCGGATCTAGTCCGTGTCAATTTTAAAACAGATCAGATGGTGCAGATGCATTAACTCAAAAGAATCTCTTTTGAATTAATGCAGAGGATACGAATTCAAGTAAAATTAGGGTGTTTGTAAGTTCACTAATTTTTTTTTTAACTCAGTTTTAAAACTCATTGAATTGGCTTCACATGATGTACCTGAAGCACTGAGACTCATTTACTTTATGAGCGATATGTCTATATATAGAAATTTTAAATTTTAAAATTAATTTTGTATAAAGTCAAGAGGTCCAAAAAAATGTTCAAAAAAATGAATACATTAAAATAAATTTATAAAACTTTTAATCTTGACTCTTGACTTTGTAGTAAATTAATTCGAAAGTTCAAAATTTTCACATATAAATGCATCACTTATAAGATAGATAAATTTCAACAATTCGGATTCATCATATGAAATCAATATGTTAATTTTAATTATTTTTTTAATAAAGTTGAAGGTCAAGCCACCCAACTATTTAATACTCTTGTTTTACAACAAATTATTTTTCCCATCTAGATTTCGAACACATAATCTCTCACATAGACCATGTGTCTTTGTTATTAGATTAAAACTAGTTCTTGTTAAATTTTAATAGTTGAGTTAACAAAAAAGTTTGATAAACTTTAAAATACCCAAGTTCTACTCTACAATAAGACAATTTACAAAGAAGCATTGAATACTCATCGGCATAAAATCGTAGCTTTTCCTTCTATAAAAAAAAACATATAATAAAATAAAAGCTAGCATTTCATAACAAAAAATTAACAAACCAATAGCAAGATGTATAAGTTCACTTTTCCAAAAAAAAAAAAAAAAACCGTAAACATACTGTAGCACAATTTTTGTTGGCCAATTCCATGATTCCATCCAACGATGATAGATGCGTTTGTATGAATTTGTTTATTATTTTTTTTGTTTAGTTAATTTAGGATAAATTTATGATTTTAGAATCATCAAAATTGATAGAGAAAGTCTAAACTAAATCTTTAAAATATAAATTGAACTTATTCATGCAAAATCAATTAGACACGTTAATACATTATACATCTCCATTTGTATATTATGCACGTAGTTGTCCTGATCCGCCAATGGCTGAGATTGAAAGATGAATTTTCGAATTGAATATTAGCTCTTCAATCACATAATATGTCTTCTTTTGATTAAATATATCTATTTTATGTGTAGAAGTCTAAATTTTGTTAAAAACACACTTGTCACACAGATTGCTATATGTTGCAATATATTTGGTTAAATATATTTTATTTTTCATTTAAATATGTTTTCTTCTTAATTAATTTGTGTGAATGTCAAACAAAATGTTTCTTTATATTCAACTCTGTTGCAACGCACGGACACGATACTAATCTAACATTATGCACAACGATTTTATCATGTTCTTAATCAATTTAGATCATAATTATGATTACAAAACTATCAGAATGAAAAGATAATGCCCATTACATTTGTTTAAAATTAATCATGCTAAATCAAACATATGCATCAGATATTATGCAAAATTCTAATAAATGGCATTTACACACTATATTCCCATATATTTTTAATCAATTTATTCTCCCATATATGAGATATAGATTAAATTTCACATTTAATCTATACAGTGATTTTTTGGAACCCTCGTTTAGCGAATCCTCATTTAGTTTTTGTTCAACGGTAGGCATTCAACAATCGGTATTTTCAAAGTTTTCAAAGTCCAAACAGTCGATCCAAACCGTTCAACATGATAGATATAAAATTTGATATGCAAGCACATTTTAACATATATATTATATATACATATACATATACATATATTATATTATATTATATGGGTCCGGCTAATTTGCTGCCGGCAACATTTTAGCCAGAGGTGCTGCCGTGTTTTTTTTTATTTTGTGATGTCCAAACAACAAATCCAAACCGTTAGATGTTTAATCTATATTATAATCTACTTGGAGACAAAATTTCACATTTTTTGAAATTTTTTTACTATTTATTAAGCTGGTTTGAAAACTGCTGATTTCAGTAAATTTCTGCAGCATTGAAATCAGCGGTTTTCAAACCAGCTTAATAAATAGTAAAAAAATTCCAAAAAATGTAAAATTTGGTCTCCAAGTAGATTATAGTATAGATTAAACATCTAACGGTTTTAATTTGTTGTTTGGGCATCACAAAAAAAAGGCCGGCAGCAAATTAGCCACTGCCATATTATATATACATATATTATATTATATTAATTTTTCTTACGGCCGTAAAAAATCCGGCATGAAAAATGTTGATCCGGATTATTTGTAGCAGCGAATAAATCAAATTATATAGTATTCCATCTATTTTAAAAAATATATATATTAAATATTTGTAATACTTCAATACAAAAAATAAATAAATTATAAAACTAAAAAATAAAATAAAAATCCGAAAAAAAAATTTCGGAAAAAAAAATTTCATAAAAAAAAAAAGAAATTCTAAAACCGGAAAAAATTATTCTGGTTTTAATATCCATTTACCGGAAAAAAAAATTTCTGGAAATTGGTTTTGAAACCGGAAATTTTTTTTCCAGTTTGGATAGTTTTCGAAATGAACGTGAGGTTTGGTTAGTTTTTTAAATGTATATTTTTTTTTGGATATAAATAAAAAATCGGCCAATATCCCTATGATTCTAATTTTTTTTAAATTATGTATATTAAAATTTAATTGAGATTTCTAATATCTTAAGTTGTTATATAGCTTAGCTACCTCATAAAAATATTTCCTTATAATCTAGTGGTTAAAGTTGCTCATTGGGTTGTGAGAGTTCTTGATTCAAATCCCACCTCCTACATTATATATTTTTATATTTTATTTTCCAGCAACCCCTATTTAAATTTTTTAATTCCGTCTTTGAACTAATGAATATTTTCTAAATTATTCTATTTACACGTGTATAAATTAATTAGTGCTTGATGAATAATATAAATGCATTCTAGCATGTTTTGATAAATAATAGTTTTGTTAGTTTTTTAACTGTTTCTAAGATAAATAATAGTTTTGTTAGTTTTTGAACGGTTCAAAAACAGTGATTTTATATCTATCTTAAAAAATTAGTAAAAGATTTATAAAAATTACAAAATTCGATCTTCAATTTTATTTTAATATTATATCATATTGAGCAGTTCAGATCGGCAATTTAAATTTTAAAAACAAAGATATAAAATACGTGAGGTATTGAAAACCCTCGTCTTTATTTATTAATATTTCTTTTGAAAGAAAAAAAATGAAAATACTAGAACCTTCTGTGCGGAAAAAGAAAAACCCATTTCAAATCCAGATCGAAGTATAGATACATCATACATCAAATGATATCGATACTTTGAACCACAGGTATATATAAAAGATAATTGAAATGTTAAATCGCTCATGAATTAATTTCTTACGCAGGAGTGTCAAATGACACTCTTTTATTTATTTACCCGATCCGAATCGTATTTAGGTAAGATTAAAAAAAAATCGCTAGCTTATTATAATTTTTTTTTATTATCACAATGGATAAGAGTACATATAAAAATCATTTTTTACTTGTTATTTTATAAAATAAATTAATATATTTATATAGAGATGATACGTGATACGATAAAGTTTTGTGTTTTATTAAATTTTCATAATATAAATTAGTTGTAATTAGTATTCTTTTTTTTAATTATTTTATTGAAAATACAAATTGTTAAAAACATTTATTTATTTATCTAACTTGTACCATATTCGAAAATACATATAGAAATAATAAGAAATCATGATCATAATAAGTATGGATACAAACATGCTTCCGCCCAACTGGCCAACCCATATTGTATCTGATGACACATTGACACCCGCTATTCTTACGTAATAATCTTTGACACTACTAATTTGGTTTGAGACACACTATTCCCTTTTATTTTTTTTGTTCCTTTGAAAGAATTCAGGTCCTGTAAAGTAACTCAAGTTTTGGGTTTTAGATCGGGACAGTCCGATTCAAATTCGCGACAATCCATCTCAAAGTGGAGCGAGCGTACACATCCTATGCGATAGATTCGAATTCCGAAACAATCTCGAGTAATGGCTTCGAATCCCCCGTATCTTCTGCATTAACCCAATTCAAAATCCAAAAATTGAGTTGCTTTAGAGGATTCGGACCCCCGTATCTTCTGCATTAACTCAAATTTTGAGTTAAAATGTGGACCGTCCGATTGAGATCTGTACTACTATTAAAGGGCCCCGTGCGTTATAGGCTTGGGCCGGATTGGCCCGAATTCTGATCGTACGGTTCAGAAATTAACTCAAACGGTACATTAATGGAGAGGATACGTGTCCCTTTGAAAGGTGTACTATATATATATATATATATCCTTTTTAAGTTCGGTGACATCAGTTATTTGTCTTAAATTACCTAAAATTGACCCCAAAACAAACATAGGACGCACCACGCACATAGAATTGAGGTGACGAATTTCCATTTAATATTTTCAACTAGTTAACTAATTAACTACATGAAAAGCTTGAGTTGAGACATAACCAATTTCTAGTAACTTCCGGATAAGATAATCCTACTGTCAGTTTCTCCTTCTCGGCATTATTATACAAGGACCACCTAAAAATTAATGCTTGATTGGGTGTATGACCAGTTGTTTTCAATTTTATCACTCATAAATTTTGAGCTACAAGATAAAAAAATGCAGATCCCTCCATATACATATCAATATAAATTTACTAATTTAGTATATTGTACTCGCTTCCTTCCATTTTATGTTATTCCAAATATCTAGATGGCCTTCTAGCCAGGTTATCCCAACGCAACAAACAAAGTGGCCTATTAATAAATCCAAACCCACAAATGTGTAGTAAATGTACTATAATTAATTGCACTATCTGGGCCATCTGACTATAAAAAAAATATTCTGGCTTAATATATTGTTATGAAGATAGAGCTATAACTTGATAACTTAATTGACATAAGTATTTCAAGTACAAAAGTTTGTTCATTGGTCTTCCAATTTATATGAAAAGTAACAAAGGGTAGAAAAAGATTAGCTTGCACTAATACAATGTAATTTCAAAACTTGAGATTATATTTTTCATTTTTTTATTACGAGGTCAGATTTTTGAAATATAGTGTCAAATACCGAAACCTTAGACCTGATATAGCGAATATTTTTAGAAACCACAAATAAAAGAATATATTTTATCAAACCAACTTTATTGCTTTGGTTTTTACCAAAGCTATAAGAACCGAGATGTTATTTCGGTCTGAAGTATTTTTTTTTGACCAAATTATCATTTCAGTCCGAGCCATTTTCACAAAAAAAATTAAAAAAAAATGTTGTAAAACTTGTAAAAATATCTCGGACTGAATTATCATTTCAATTTAAAAAAAAATTCGGACCGGAATGATATTTCAATTCTTAGGATTTAAAAAAAAAATCATATAGATTTTATAAATAAAAAAAATTATGATTTATAAAAAAAATTCTGATACAGCGATATCACATACTGACAGTTTGTGCTCAGGTCAAAAGGCAGGGAAACAAAATTAGTTCTGACAAAAGTTATCGAACCAGATGAAAACTATAAACTGTCAGTCTGTCGTCACCGACTCACCGTTTTTCAGTATGTGCAAAACATTTTGAGCCACGTCTCATTTACAG
This sequence comes from Carex rostrata, assembly GCF_964058835.1. Classification (NCBI taxonomy): domain Eukaryota; kingdom Viridiplantae; phylum Streptophyta; class Magnoliopsida; order Poales; family Cyperaceae; genus Carex; species Carex rostrata. The sequence continues at coordinate 8,773,708 of NC_135924.1, forward strand.
TTCCAAGGGATTTAACACGTTGAACTCTCAATCTGAATAATTATGTTCCAAGTTTATTTGATTAAATAAAAGCTACGTTCAGAGTTTTATTATACACTAAGACATGATTGCATATAACATAATTACTGAGAGGATGCGAATTTCCATAACCCGTTCCACAAAATATTAGAATAGGAAAAAAAAGAGTAAATTTTGAAATAAATTTCAATTCCTTATTTTTCCGATTATATTTAATTAAAATAAAATAATGAAAAAATATTGATAAATGAGTTAATTTTATTTATTAAAAAAGGTCAATTCTTCTACTTCATCATCTTCATGAAATAAAGAATTGGTTCACAGAAAAATAAAAAAGAAGTCTAATTATAAAAGATAATGATCTAGCAACAAATGTTCATACTCAAATTCTACTTTTTTTTCATTTTTCCAATTCCATTCTTATATTTCTGTTCCACAGGAATAGAGCCTCTATTCCAATCTATTCCTCTCTTGTTCGGTATGGCATGACTGTATACAAGTAGCATATATTAAAGTTTTAGGAGGAGAGTTCAAATGTCTCGTATTTTATCAGGCTTTATATTATTTATTTTCGTTTTCAAAGTTCAAATAGTCGATTTGAACATATCAGTATGTTCTCTATATTAAAATATGCGTGTTCACAAAATTTTATATTTTCTTGAAAAATTTTACTACTTTCTTATTTTTAGATAGGTAGAAATTCATAGTTTTTAATTGGTTCAAAAATAGTGATTTTGAATCTGTCTAATTTTTTTTGTCAAAACTGATTTGTCAGACTCAGAGAATCTTTTTTTTTTAATAGAAGGATTACAATATTTTATGTATTTATCTAGAAGTGATTTTTGAAATGGAATCAATAACTCAGATTGAAAACATTTTTATTTTTCTAAATAACACATAAAGAAATATTAAAAAATTTCTTATAGCCGCAAAAAATTTAGCTTGAAAAATGTTGATCCTTGTTATTTGTCATAATTTTTCTAATAAATTAAATTATAGTATTACATCTATTTTTAAAGAAATATATAAAATATTTCTGATATTTCAATATAAAAATAAGTAAATTATAACATTTTCTATTTAATTAAACAAAAAATAAAACTTAAAACCATAAATTTATTTCTCGGTTTTGGAATCCAAAACTATAACCGGAAATTTATTTCTGGTTCTGTAAAAAGTTGCAATCTTGAGATGTCTAAAACCGGGGAATAAATATGCGGTAATTCGGTATAATTAAAACTGGAAAATAAATCTGCGATATTTGGATAGTTTTCGAAATCTTGTCAAACATGATGTAGATTTTGAAATTTAATATTTCTTTTGGATATTAATTTTGAAATAAATATGCGGTAATGGCACATCCGTTTAAATTAAGGAATTTAAATTTAAATTCAAGTTAAGGTGGTTGGTATATATCAATTATGATTGGAAATAAATCTGTTGTATAAATTCCAAATAAATAATAAGAATATGTTATTCTGATCTTCATTGAGAGTTGCTTATGAAAAAATTTAAACGATTAGGATCGGAATAACAGGTTCCTTTTATTCCCTTGGAATAACAGCTAATTTATTTCCATTCTGATTACCAATAAAATACCAACCTTAATTAGCTAGGCGTATAAAACCTCCATTTCTTCACCGAAAAAGCAGCAATTAATATAAATACTATTAAAATAGTGGTCCTGCCTTGTTCTTAATATTTCCTTGCAGGGACCCAATATGATATGATGCTTTCTCATGTGTGCGTGAATCTTTGGCAGGTAACATGCCATATAAATGGTGTGTATATAATCAGATCACAAAAGAAAGCAATATAAGTGCAGAGGAGGGGAATTAAATGCTGGTGATGTCCTGTTCGAAAGTTCTGATCTCGTTCGGTTTCTTCCCCGCTTTACACGGCAGTGTTTCTGTTTTGGTTGGATTCTATTTGGGCTTCCTTTTAGATTTATTAGGTTCTTTTGCGGCGGTCCACTGTGCAGCAAAATATAACGAGTTGGGAGCAGTGTTGTAAATAACAGTATGCGCTCGTCAGACGGACATGGTACCTCTAAGCGATTAATTAAAAATAATCGGAAATAATCGATCATAATCAGAAAAAAATCAGTCGATTAATTGGAAAATTCCTTGACGGTTTGATCACCGCCAACGACTAATCGGACGATTAATCAGCCTAAACAAACGTTTTTTACAACACTGGTTGGGAGGCTGAATTTTACTTTTAATTTATTATTAATGTTTACTATATCATAACCCAGCTGAATTTATTTATATTGCTTTGCAAATCTATATCTAGTTATATACGATTTTAATCAGCTCCAATTTATATTTTTACTTGAGTACATAAATAGGAAAATAAATTAGGAAAGAATGATAATATAGCACTTATATATCTAATTAGAAGTGGCAAAACATTAAGACATTATTTTGAAGTGACAATTACACAGCTTAGCAAAGTAAAAAAAAAATCCACAAAATTTTCCTTCTAAATATAAATAAAGGGGTTTGAAATCTAATTTATTAAATTTAAACATATAATTCCCTAAAAAAAATTAAGCATACAATGGTAGGCATACTTGACATCTTTTATGCATGATGTTTAATAAATAAAAAGAAAAATTCAGCGAAGTTATACAATCCTTCTCATAAATTTCTTCCATGCGAACTAGAATGATAGATTCAATAAAAAAATAAAAATAAAAATACGCAGATTCAATAAAAAATTAACTGGTAGTTAAGTTATCCTAAAAAATCTAGTAATTAAGTAATACTGGTCCAGGGTAGCTGCAAATGTTTGCTGCACAAATCAATGCAGCGGAGGTGTCACAGTAATACTGTCATTTTACATGTCGGCTTCTGTAGCTAGATGCTGTTCAAATACATAACAATAAGACTAGTGTGTCCCATTCTAAATCCTAATAAATGCTGATTTCTTTAGCCACAAAATCAGCTAAACAGAAGTTTAAATTTCATATGAACCATTGCAAATCCTAAAAAAAAGAAAGAAAAAAAAAACATACTGCTACAAGCTTAATATAAGCATTGGAGGACAAAATGTTTGATTAAATTCCCCAAGGATAGTACATTTTTTTTTAAGGTTAGCATCTTATTTTATTTGAGTAAAGATTAAAAATCAAGTCACTTAACTATTCAATGTTCAGGAAAAACTTTTTTCACCTTAATTTTGAACCCATCTCTCTCACATAAAAAAAATATTATCTTTGCCACTCGATAAAAAAAGAAGAAGTTCATTTTCACTAATTTCTTTTTTATAAAACTAAAAAAAAAAGAGTCACAGTGTGGCCCGGTGTAAACCCCGCCTGTAATTATTACGTCATTGCTATCTCGAAAAATTTGTTACAACATCATTGCTATATAGCACAATTTTTTTGTTACAACAACTTCAGCTATATTATATACCAATGTAAGGCTTACTATTTTATGATTACTTTGTAGTATTTTTGGTGAAGTCGTGAGGTGTGTGTTTCTATTTTACGGTTTGTGAGATTATTATTTATTTTTAAAAAATGGCAATTCAATATTTTATTTTTAAATAATAACTATGATTGCGGATTTTTTCCAATACGCTAATAGAAACCATAACATTGTTATCAACTTTTAGGAACATTTGTCGAAAGAATGAAATAAAGGAAAGAAAAAGAAAAAAAAAACACTTTTATTCCATGCTATTTATTCCACTCATATTCTCATATTCGGAATCTAAATAGTGTTTATCGCGTCATAGCAGAATAGTAAAAAAAAACGATAGTAATACCATACTGTGCTGCTATAGCGCGCTATTGCGCCATAGCTTTTATGATCCGAAAATACTATAGTACCGCTATAACGTGCTATTTAGAACATATTTGAAATACGCAAAATAGCAAAGTTATACCAATTTTACACACAAAATAATAATGTCTTTCACTATTCCACCTTCAATAAAAAAGAGAGGGATATAATACATAAGAAGAAGAATAATTACAAAATTAAAGAATTTGACTACATATTTCATCCTACTCTAGTTTTTCACTTTTCTTGTCCAATTTAACTCGAATTCAATAATTATTCCATTATAATTTTACACTTTCGTTTCTCCTTCATTATCAAACAACCCCTTGAGAATTTCAAAAAAATCGAACTGTAGTGCTAGAGTTGTTCCCTTAAACTTAAAAAAAAATTATATTAACTCTCCCATAAACATCATCTATCTTCTCTTTGTCATTTTTGTTTACTAAAAGTATAAAGCTTAAACAGCAGCAAGGTGAAGATATCACAATTGTACCTCTTAATTTATAAATGAATTTAAAGATTATGAAAAAAATAAAAAACAAGAATGTCATCAAATGGAACTTGGTTTTTATACTATTCTAATTACAACTTAATTAAAAGAGGAGGGCTCAAATGCCCGGTTATTTTAGTGCTTCAGTTATATTTCCGCATTCGTATCTCTATTTTTAAAGTTCAAACACTCAATTTGAACAGTTCAACATGATTTTCGTATTTAAATGTGTTGGAGACCAAATTTTATATTTTTTAAAATTATTTACTATTTTTAATAGATACAAAATAATTATTTTTAGAAGATTCTGCACCATCCAAAAACATAGACTTTATATCTTTCTAAAAAATAGTAAAAGATTTTCAAAAAAAAAAATATATATAAAATATGATCTTTAAGTATATTTTTATAGAGGAGGGTTCAAATGCCTCCATCATGCCTCCATTTTTAAAAACTTTAATAACTCAAAATTTAAATCTTAAAATTCAAAATAAAACCGTTGGATATGAACTACATCATTTTATCTATGCACGTGTAAAAAATTATGACATTTCAACTTTGTTTTGGTTGTCATCTTGAGCTTGTAAAAATGTATACTAATGTGGATAATTTCTAGACGTTGATTTTTTAACTTATTAATTCACATAAAAGCAGAATGAAAATGTGATAATTTTTTATGGGCACATAGAGAAAATAACGTAGATCACATCTAACAGTTTTACTTTGAATTTTAAGATTTAAATTTTGAGTTATTAAAGTTTTTAAAAATGGAGGCACGATGGAGGCATTTAAACCGTCCTCATTTTTATATGAAAACATATTGAGCGGATTTGTATTGTCTATTTAAATTTTAAAAATAAATATAAAAGTAAAAACACGGACCATTTGACGAATTCACATCCTCTGAGATACCTCATATTTTGCGTGACCAACCTATCCAGTGCCTATTCGGGGATACCGTAGGGGTCAACATTATTTGAGCTTTGAGATTGGTGCAGAACGGTATTTGAACGGATGAGATTATCCAAAAAGTCACGCAAAATATGAGATATCTCAGAGGATGTGAATTCCCATTTGACCCCTCCGAAACAAAATAAAGTGGTGTGCTTCTATTCTTGAATAAAATTGTTATTGATGCAAAAAAAAGTAATCCGTACATTCCCTGCACTCAAATTTGCATAGTTTAATAGTTTTAGATATTTAGAGGTATGATCTCACTGTCTCATTTAATATCTCGTTCAAGGGTCCGGCATAAATATTTAACTTATTTTTTGTACTGATAACCATTCTTAACGCACTCAATCTCCAGTCTTATCTTTATTAGGAAATCTTAGTGAACCCCAAATTGTACCCTATCAATTTCTACAAAAATGCAATCAGCTCCACCCCCTTCATTTTTTCTTTCCGAATCCCAACTAAACAGCAAATTACACTTTCCAAAATTGCTTTTGAGATTTTTGCAGGATATAAATCTGTTGTTATTCCAAAGGGATAACAGGACTCGGTTATTCATAATCGTTTAAAGTTTTTCATGCGTGAATCTCAAGACAAAAAAAAAATTTATATCTGAATCTCGATAAAAGTCAACGGCTGTGATCGAAATAACAGCAGATTTATTTCCATTTTTTGCGGCAGTTAATTTTTCTCTGCTTGATATTGGGAGGGATGCATTGTTATTAAATAAAGCTGAGCAAAATATACTATCTATTAGTTGTACTATTGCTTGTGGAGCTATAGTATGTTCATATTGTCATGCTTATGCTATGAAATAACAGGTAAAGAATTTAACAGAGCATTTTTTGCTTCATACAGCGCCCGGACTATAGAATCATATCCCGTTCAGAGGCGGAGGGAGAAAGGAAGAATGGGGGTCAATTGATCCCCATTTTTTTTTCCAAATTTTTTATATAATTGAGAGTAAAATGACATGATACTACAAAATTGACTCCGATTTTGTAGAAAAATTTATATGATTGATCTCTATATGTATTTGACCCCCATAGTCTTAAAGTATGGCTCCGCCTGATGCCATTGAATATAATTTGTAAGTTGCACAAAGCCAAAACTGCTCTGTTAAAACATTTAGTATCCAAAGCGGTATCTTTAACATTGGAGTTTTGGATGTAGAGGTGCATATAATTTGAAAAGTTAAACATTAAAATAAAAGGTCCTGTTTCACCACAATAAAAAAATTCAGATGATTTTATTAATTACTAGTATCTCGTACGTTGCAACAGATATATATTATAAGAAAATTATAAAAAAAAACATAGAAAATGACGAGTAAAACTAGAGTGTTTCTAAGTTTATCAAGCTTCATTGTGAACTCAATTCTAAAACCTATTGGATTGATCAAATGATGAATTTCAACAATTGAAACCCGTCTACTTTACGAGTGATGTATCTATATGTAAAAATTTTAAATTTTCAAATTAATTTGTTATAGTGTCAAGTGGTAAGAAAAACAATCAAAAAATAAATACATGAAAATTAATTTATGAACCTTCTAATTTTGACTGTATGACTTTATACTAAATTAATTCAGTTTAAATTTTTTGCATGTAGGCGCATCACTCGTAAGATAGACGGATTTCAACGGTTTGGATTCGTCATTTGAAGTTAATCCGATAGGTTTTAGATTTGAGTTCACAAAGAGACTTAGTGAACTTAATTAGGAAAACCTTAGTTCTACTTCAAAATGACATATTTTCTTTAAAAAAATTAGACCAAATAACAAATAAGATTACTAAATGTCATATTAAATGAAATCTACACAAAAATAATATTTTTTAAATGACATACTTATATTATTTTTTTATGTATTTGACATATTTTTTCTTATAAAAACTCATACATATTAAATGACATATAACATTCCTCTAATGATATAAAAAAAAAATCAAGACATGACAAAATCTATTATTAATCAATCTAAAAGTTCCTTAAATGACATTTAAGAAATGGAAAGACATAAGGATTGATCAGAAAATTGATACAATTTTCAAGTAATGAGTACCCGTCTAAATAAATTTAGACTTCTACACGTAGACAAATATAAAAAGATACATAAAATTAAAAGATAAATTATTTGATTGAAGGGCTAATATTCAATCTGAAATTTTGCCATTGGCGAACCAGTACATTTATATGCTTAATTTAATATAAGAATTGACATAAAGTAGTACTAGAGATATTGTAATTATTTTAAACAGAAAAAATCTACAAAATATATGTTTGAATATTTATCCACATAATCAATAAAGAGAATATGTAATCTTTCGCATATAAAAAGATTATATAGAAAATAAGAAAGAACTTTTAATATAAAATTTTCTGAATATATTTAATTTTCTATATTGGCCTTGGCTTGTTAAAAAACTGAATCAATTATAATATTTTTTTTATTAGAAGTAAATAAATTATATTTGGTAAAGAAAGATTGTAGGCGATGATCAAAATACTTTATTCTGGCATGATATCGTTTTGACAGTAATTTTTTTTTTTTGCTCTTCAATTCCCTCATCTACTTGCTCAAATCAAATATGATAAATTTTGACTGTTTTGAAGGAAGAAAATATTAAAACTCAGTAGAAATGAAAAAACTGATGGTGATTAATATGTTAATAATTTATCTTTTGGAGTAAGTGACTGTATGGTACAGTTTTGGGATAATTTAGGCATCTGTTTCCTTTTCACTGTACAATTTAGGTGTCTGTTTTGAATTTTACATTTTATAAGTATTCATTGGGCTAGCCTTGAGATGCAAAATTCAAACAAAAGATCATCGCCATGGTGAAGGGGATGGAGGGATTTAAATTAGCTGAAATCCGAGATCATCAATAGTACTTTGAAATCTCTGGAATTCCTAATTCAACTGTTGAAATGTTTCGAGATGCGTATATAGAAAAACCAGCAGTTCCGAGATGCATGCACAGAAAAAGTTAAATGGATCAATTCAAAATTTAAGAAATTTCAGAAATAATGAATAATCCGGGGATGGAGAGATTCTGTAAAATTGCACATGTAATATATACGTTGAGACTTGGAATCTATTGATTATCTCCTTTTTAATTTATGTCTCGTCAGTTGTCAGGTTTGAATTTGGGATTAACTTTAATAGATGCAATTCTGATTATTAAACTTGTCCTCTCTTGTTGACATATAGAATGATATTATCTTTTTGGACCTTAATTTGATCATAGGATACATTCAAAGTTGAATTTGTTTAGCCTTTTGCAATGTTTGGAATCATAAAAATAAGAGGATCCAAAAGGAAGATTTACACAATTTCAAATTTAAATTGAACAACAATGATATTTCGCCACCAAAATTGTCGATTTTTTTATTAATCCAAAATAAAATAAAAAATTATCGCCAATGAGAATTGTTTTGCTGAAAAAATCGAAATATAGGAAAAACAGGATTGATTATCCCGTCTTTCGGATAGTACAAAATTTTTCGTCCAGATTAATGGCCCGCTAATTTAAATTCTTAAACCCACTAAGCATGAAAAAAAAAATTTTGGATGTGATAAATTATTCTGTCCAACATTGTAGCAATATTTTTTTTAATAGTAGAATGAAAAAGAAAAACTAAAAAATAATTGTTACACTAACGGACGTGATGGTTTATCTTGTCCAATTTTTATTTTATTTTATTTTTTTAGTTAGATCACTATTTAGAATAAAATTAACATAAGGGGTGCTTTATCCCATCTAACTACAGTGTCAGACGAGATAAACCATTCCATTTTTCCTATATTTTATTTTTTAGCGAAACGATCTCCTTTCGTAATTTTTTTAATTTTATTTTTTATTAATAAAAAATTGGCCAAAATTGAGCTAGAAATAGAGAAGAAAATTAGTCATGGCATAATCAACTATGTCACGGAACGTTACGTCACGTCACGTCACGTCACGTGTATCGATTACGTAACGTGACTCACGTGTCGCGTGACGTGACCGTATTCGAGTGAAAATTACACGTCACGCCATGCGAACCAGTCACGTCATGGTATGAAACATAGAGTATCCAACTTTTTTTATACACATATAATATTCAAATTTCTCATTTAGTGTAGGTTCAATGATACTGATTTTTATTTTCTCTATTTTACTCTAATAAATATTTATAATTTTAATTTTTAAAGTAATTATTTTAGAATTTTAAGAATATATCATATTTTTAATTTATATTTTTTTTCTCAATTTTCAATAGTTTAAATTAAAATATAAAAATAAATTTGACGTGACTAATTTACGTCACGTCACTATTTTGATCATGTCACGTGAAAAAAAAATTGATCACGTCACGTTACTGCGTATCACGTATTTCTAAGGCTGTAAATGAGCCGAATTTGAGCGAGTTATCCCAAATCGTGCTTAGCTCATTTAGTAAATGAGCGAGTCAGCTCGAGTTGGGATATCAATAACGAGCTGTAAAGCCAACTCGAGTTGGCTCACAACTAATTTATAACTCGTTTGACTAGTTAATTTTCTTAGTCATAGTTATATAATAGTAAGAGTTTATCTGAGCACAAATAATTTAAATGATTTAATAAGAATTTATCTAAATACTAACAATTTCAATATAAATAATAAGACAACTAACAAAATAAAAAATTAAAATAATAACTTAGAAGTTATTTAAAATGGTATGAGATTTATTGTAATAAATTTTATGTAATTCGAGTTGTAGTTGGAATATGCTTAAATTCAGCTCATTTATTAAACGAGTTAGTCAATTCAAATTGAAACTGACTCGAGTTGTAAATAAACGAGTTAAATCAAGCAGTTAGCGAGAGTCACGCGTTTGAGCGATTTTATACAGATATTTCATTCTCTAGCTAGAACTAGAATATTGCTAGTACTCAAGTGCGGTGCCACATGTCGGCCCTTCAATTAATTCCACATTTGCATGTATAATTTTGTTCCTCATTAAACCTCCGCTCTGCTCCTCATTATAAAGTCATCAAGCTTTCAAAAAACACTGAACTCCTCCCTTCTCCCTCTCTCTAATCTCTATCCATCCAATTCCAACTCCACCATGCCTTCAGTCCCAATATACCATGAACCAGACGCAACTGCTCCACCACCTCCCTCCAACATCACCACTAACAAGTGGGGCCCCTACTCCAGCTCCAGCGATTTCACCTTAAACATGGTCATAATTCTAGTGGCACTTCTCGCCGCACTCGGCCTTGCTCTTGGCGTAAATGCCTTGATCAAGTACTTCTTCTTCCCCCAGCGCAGGCAACAGAACGAGAACTCCGATGTCGAGAAACTACCACCTAATCCTGGTGCTGTCGCGGCACAACTTCCGGAGACAATTTACAAATCAGGTCCTGATGGAGACGTGACCGAGTGCGCAATATGTTTATCTGAGTTTGTGAACGGCGACAAGATCAGGGTTTTGCCAGCATGTGGTCACGGTTTTCATGTGAGATGCATCGAGAAGTGGATTAATGGAGGCGGGTCGTGCCCGACTTGCCGGGCAAGGTGTGATGTGGGCTCCACAGTGGTGAAGAGTAGTAGCGCAGCAGCTGGATGTGGGGTTTAAAATGGGGATTTGTGCGCTTTGTGAGTGTGATGTGGCGGGGTTTAAGGGGTTGGGAAATTAGAATCAGAATTGCATGAGGCAGTTAAGGAGTCGTGGTTATAGCATGAATCAGGTCAAATGCAATTTTTTCTTTCCGTTTCTCTTTTAATTTGGAAAGGTTTCTTTTTTCTTTTTTCTTTTGTGAAGAAGAAGATGCATTTAATTCCTCAGCGGGCTCAATTAGTTCGTATTAACATTTCTAATACCAGAATTTTAGTTAGCGAAACTAATTACAAAAAAAATAAGAAGAACAATGCATGTGCATCGAGTGAAAAACAAAAATCAATGAATTCAATCGAGATGTTAATAGATGAAAACACAAACAACCACATCAAACATGATCACGGAAGACCCGGGAATGTATCCAATCAAATTCCCCAATCAGCCAATCCCTCTAAAAATCACATCATATCATCTTGACGCCTTTCTTTCCTTGCTTGGTCCCATATGAAACGGCGGCGTGGAACGGTGTGCGGTGCAACTGATACTGATTTCCTGACAAAAAAAGAACAAAAGCACCACCTTGAAACTTCAGGAAAGTATAGGAGCTTGTTTCGTAACCTCTCCTGGAATCCCTGGTTTCCACAAACCAGGGGCCCCATGAGATAATTGTGGCTTGGTTGCGTTGCGGGCCCACAATTTCAAATGGATTGGGTTGAATCGGTTGATCGGATCGAACCGAATCGGTGCTGGGTACAATAGAATATATATCCCACCATCTTATTATACGGAGTATATGGGCGACTGATAAAGTTCTGTAATTAATACATTT